>NC_092333.1:62817500-63444375 GCF_046630445.1 Rutidosis leptorrhynchoides | reverse complement strand
CGTTCTCCAGACGTCTCCAAGACTCCAGACCTTGACCAAGGGGAGCGGGAGCTTTTTAATTTGTTTAAGGACGCTACGCTAGAGATGCGTCCTTACGGCGAGGTGATGCTAAAACTCTGCAATGTTCAGCATTATTGGCCATGGAGTGACAGAGTGCCATTAATCATGTGCGACGGAAGGGGTATGCTCTTCGTGCCGCTACGTCTTTAAACTTGTAAGTATTCTGCTCATGTAATTTTTCTAACTCAATTTATTTTGCAGAGACGGATTTCAACATAGTTCTCCGCCGCCCTACTCTTAATGGCGTTTCCTTCAAGAGATTCCCAAAAGCCAACCTTCCGGAAGGTTATCCCTTGAAGGGAGATGATGTTGCTGCTGGTTCATCCACCAACGCTGCCAGCGACGTGGCAACGACCCCGGCTCAACTCCTGTCACCAATCCGGATCCGATATCCGTCGCTGTTCCCCCAATTCAGCCGGAACAGCAACTTCAACAGCAGAAACGCCTCCATTCTCCCCCAAAAGTGACCGTCCCAACTGGCGGTCACAAGAAGAGGAAAACGCCAAGAGAAGTTGCGGAAAGCAACTTAAAAACTTTTGAAGATATTCCCAGCCAAGGTGGGTATTATGAAAACCCTGATAATAACCCCGCTACGTCACCAGAATCCCAATGGGAGAAACTAATCAAGTTTGTTATTTCTCTAGGGTTACGCATGGGAGTCCCTATCGTCCATCTTCAAGATTCATCCGACGCCCAAGGAAAGGCGTCGGAAAAAGACATACTGACGGCATCCGGTTCTGGCGGCGTGTCCGTCCAACGTTCTACTTCTTTGGAGGAGCCTTATTCTCTTGGTTTTGGGAAACAACCCACCTTCAGCCAAATGGAGACCATGTGGAACGTCGACACTCTGTCGCAGTTTGAGTATCTGCAATGGATTTGCCCTCCGGTACTTTATGAGGCGGTCCTAAAAATGCCCGATAGCGCCGCTCGTCGCGCCAGGGTTCAGCACATTTATGAAGGGTTTGTGTTGACCCGGGACGAGCTACAGCGGACTATTGATCTGGATCAACGTGCCCATCGCACGGAGGCTGACGGTAAAGAGCTGAATGTTGAAATTGTCAAGGTCAGGAAGGAGCTGGAACAGGCTAAGCAAGCCGCTGTCGCAGCAGAGGTTGAAAAGAAGCAGGCCCTAAGGGAGGCCCAAAAGGCTATCAAATAGATGGCCTTGCACGCTGAAAAAGAACAAACTGCGCTAAAGGACCTGGAGGCGGCGCATAAAGAGCTGGCGGAGGAGAGAGCCAGTAAGGATCTCCTCACCGCCCAGAACCAAGAGTTGTCCGCTGCCAAACGAAAGGTAGCGGACGATTTTCAAGAGCTTTGCAGCCTCATCCCCTCTATTTTTTATAAGGCTCTCAAGGTACCGGAGGTAAAGGAGCCGTTCCAGAATTTGGTTGACGCTACGAGGAAAGTGGAGCGTTTGGACGCGTATACCACATTGGTGGAACATGTTGAAATAGCAGAACCAATTCCGGAGGCAATCCGAGACATGGCGGATGAGGACGCCTACGACCTCCATGATGCGGCGGTTAATGCTTGCGCGGCCATTAAGGTGCCGTTTATTGAACAGATTGGGTCGACGCCGGACCTTACCTTGGCTAAAGTGAAGAAGATGATCCCGTAGTTGTAGGGATTTTTGTAATTCTGTACTCATTTTTGTTACTAATGCAATAGTTGTAATTAAATCAATGAAATATCAATTCCTTATGATTCTTGTTATTTTACTTTGTGTTCCAACTGTAGTAAAACATGTTTATATAAATATGTACGTACCGTCGTCACGACAATGTACCGTTTGTCAAGGTTACACTTGATGATTGTCGACATTGCACTCATCTACTTAGTGCTGGGATTAATGCGACGGATACGAAATTCGGAGGCATCCCCTTCCGAGGTGTGACAACCCGAAAATTTTCGACCAAATTTAAACTTAATCTTTATATGATTCCGACACGATAAGCAAAGTTTGTAATGTTGAGTCTCGAAATTTTGGAACTATGTTCATACATTCAATTACCCTTTTGACTATGCTCGACGATTCACGAACGAATATATAAATGGATATGAATATATATATGTATATATATATATATATATATATATATTATAACTTGAAAACGTTAACAAAGTATTAAATGTATAATATTTTAGATTAAACGTATTTGTCTCAATATATGCTTAATATATTCATCTACGGAATTAGAAGATAATACCAACGACTGGATTAGCAGATATTTCAACAATTATAAATCCCGTAAGTATTGTGATAAATCTTTGTTGAGAGGTCCACCTTGATTTAAGAAATCTTTCCTTTTTGACTGTATTTGATATATAAATAACTTGCAACGTGTATAGAAAAAGTATTTATATATTTTGTATATATATATATATATATATATATATATATATATATATATATATTAAGGTTCAAAATTATTTTTGTAAACAATAGTAACACCCATTTATTGTTCCGTTTGATAAATAAATATTATATACAAATTTATATTTTTCTAAACGAAAATATATATTTTACAATGTGATAATGCATAGAATTGAATTAGATATAAAACGTTTTGATATTATTAAGTATATTTTAATAAACAACGAGGAGTTGATTTATAGAAGCAAATGACCAAATTACTAAAATGTATAAGTTATACTTTGAGTAATATAGTTTATTGATAATTTAAGATTATATTTTGACAAAGGTACGAATCACGAAACGTAAAGTACAAGTTTTCTAAGCATACGAAAATGCATTCGAGAAACCGGAACTGAGACATTAGTCGAGCGTAAACGTACGAGTCATCGGACCAAAAATTAAAAGTCAACTATGCACGTGAATATAATATAATATATAATTAATTAATATAAATTATATATATTATATATATATTATAAAAATATGTCGACAAACAAAACAACAAAAAATTGTGAGCTGGATTTTGGGGCCATGCGATCGCATGAGAAATAGGCATAAAACTCATGCGATCGCATGGCAGTCAGGATTCAGAAACATTCTATAAATTGGCCAGTTTGTTCGACACACACACACACACACATATATCTCAATCTCTGCTCTCTATATTTATTATTATTATTATTATTATTATTATTATTATTATTATTATTATTATTATTATTAATATTATTATTATTAATATTATTATTAATCTTATTATTAGGAGTATTATTATTAGTATTATACATAAAATACTACGACGAGGTCATGAGCAAGTTATTTTCAAAACAAGCTTTTCGAGCGGGATAGAGCTAAGGAAACTATGGGTTATAGCTATGGAGATTATGGGTAATGTTCATGGGTATTATTCGCAAGTCTAATTTAGTGTTTATCATCTCCGTTGCGTCTACGTACTTTCCTGCAATATTGAATCACAATATTGATACGTGAGCATTCATATCTTATCTTTTATATATTAATAGTGTATACATGTCTAGTGCTCGAGTATATATGTTTATGCATGCTAGTATGCTAAATTTCGTCGTTAAACAGTTTATGATGAATCACGAATTAAATACATATATTACTAATAAAAGGTATATGATATGCATGTTTTTGGAAAGCTGGCAAAAAATCAATAACTTTTCATTTAGATATCGTATGATTTCGATGAATGAATTAAAAGATATGATCAACTGAATTATGATTGACGTTAATTGAAATTGCTTTTGAATCTGCAATTAATATTTAAACAACTTGTTTATAAGATTGATAAATTGATTTTTTTAAATATTACCAGCGGAGTAAATGAATTCTTATATAAGGCACGTCTCGTTTTGTTGAACAATTGTCAAAATTGATTGTTTTATCATTTTTTAAGCTCTTATAAAAACTATAGTTTAATTTTACAAAAATTAGGAAACTATGTGAAATGTTAAAATGTTTCGATTGCCATGATTATTCAACTATTGTATTGAGTCAGATTGACTTTTTGAAATGACTTTTGATAACTTTTGTATGTCGATCTCGAGCATTAGGATTGTGATACACTATGACCTGACCTAGCTTGATAGACAATTATTGACCAACATATGTTCTCTAGGTTGAGATCTATGGTTATTTGGTATTCCAAGTTTCGGTCACATTTTGGTGAACGACTTTATGTGCTGCTAAGGTGAGTTTATAGATCCCTTTTTAAATCCTTTAAATATTTTGGGCTGAGAATACATGCAATTTATTTTAAACGCAATGGATACAAGTACATACTTAATTCTACACTGAGTTTGAATCGAAAATCCCTTAGCTCTGGTAACTAGCAACTGCCAGTTATAAGAACTGGTGGGCGCGAGTAGTAGTATATGGATCCATAGGGCTTGATATCCCCGTTCGAGCTAGAGCACTAGCCTTTTAACGGATGTATGCTATTTGAGAAGCGTACACGTTGGTTTGCGTGTATTATTAAGATGATTATACAAAGGGTATAAATTATATATACGTTAAGTTTAGTTACCAGGGTGCTCAATTTCGTAGAATATTTTGATAAACGTTTCTGGATGAAACAACTGAAATCTTGTGATCCACCTTTATGTACAGATTATGCAAAATATTAAAACTATGAATTCACCAACCTTTGTGTTGACACTTGTTAGCATGTTTATTCTCAGGTTCCCTAGAAGTCTTCCGCTGTTTGCTTATATGTTAGACAAGCTATGTGCATGGAGTCTTACATGGCATATTTTTCAAGGAAACGTTGCATTCACCAAATCATCACCGTGCATCTTATTTTGACTGCATTATCAACGAATGTATTATGGTAAACTATTATTTATGGTGATTGTCTATATGTAGAAATCATCAAACGTTGAAAACCTTAGAAATTGATATTCATTTATTGTGTACCTTTTGAAAAGAATGCAATGTTTACAAAACGTATCATATAGAGGTCAAAACCTCACTATGAAATCAATGAATGATGTATTCGTCCAAAGGGATTTGGAAGGATCGTCACAGTTGGTATCAGAGCGTTGGTCCTAGCGAACCAGGTCTTGCATGAGTGTGTCTAACTGATAGTTGTTAAGATGCATTAGTAAGTCTGGACTTCGACCGTGTCTGCATGTTAAAAGTTTTGCTTATCATTTCTTGTAGGAAATTACATGCTTATCATTCTTAAGTCTAGACACATTTTCCTGCATTTATTGCATAAATAGTGTATAGACAAAAATTCATATCTTAGCGTATCTGTTACTGTAAACTTTTCCTGACATCTTTCGAAAATTTCTCCGTGATTTATGGAATTTGGTATTATATATGCATATGTAAATTATGTATTGAAGAATACCAAACTAAATTCTATAATCTAATTCATATTAAAAATCATCTCCCTAATTATACAAGACGGATCTTGTATCTAGTTCAAATTCCTTAAACTCTGACAGCTATTCCGATATGGATATTCACCTGAATTCCGAAGACAGTGTAACCGGAATGGATCAACCAATCAGCCATCACCTATTCTGAATGAATTGGGGATGGGTTCGTAGCCTACTTAATCATTGGAGATAAGAAGAAGGTGATCCCTTCCGTCCACCACATTCCCCTCTTGGCGAAGAACCTGAAGCACTTACCGGCGAACCTGTTCGAGACACCATTTTCTCTCTCATTTCCCGAGTATCTCGTCACGATAATATACTATCTCAAATTCTGAATCTTATTCATCCGCTCGTCCGAACCAACAATCATCCCGGTGTAATAGAAGAAGTCAACGAGCTTTGCGCTCGGGTAGTGGCTTTGGAGAATATGGTGCAAAGGTTACAAGTACCAGCAGCATCACCGGCATCAACAGTACCACCGACAACAACACCAACAGTATCATTACCACCACCAACAACAACATCCGCATCCCACACCTCAACATCATAATCTGTACCTCAAACATCAACGTCATACGCACCATAGATACCAAGGAATACCAACAACAATAAACGATGAAGTATTGATTCATAACTTCATCGAAGAAATATTCTGTAGAGAATATGTAGTTTCTAAAAGTTTTAGAGATTATATATTCTAGTCCTAGTCGAAAACCAGATGAGATTAATATTATGTTAACTCATTAAATCCATGATTACATCTAAAGAAAATATATATGTAGGTATGTTTTCATAAAGATTGTAATTAAGAAAATTCTTTTGTACAAACTGTTAATGGTGAGAATATTTTAACGGGTAGGTAATACCCGATAGATATATAAATTCATAATTAATATGTTACATTCTCCGATTCTGATTCAACAAATCATCAACTATACTCACTACTTTCATAACAATATATATATTCTTTTATAAAAATCAAAACAACCATCCTCATTCAAATTTGATTACATATTCAGATTTTGACAAATCAGAATCCAAGTTAAGATTTAACAGAAGATATCACTCTTAGATTCTTACATCTTTCAAATGCCATACTTTGAATTCAAAACTGTTCTAGAACATCATATGTATACATATAACATTCATCTCTTAGAATTATGAGCTTTCATTCTGAAATTCTGAAAAGCAACCAGTCTACGAATCAATACTCTGAATGCTGAAAAAGCTGATGAAGCAGCAAAAACTGTAAACGACTTTAATAGTCAAAAGTTTGATGATAAAGAATAGTGTGTTGGCAAAGCTCAGAAAAGTTGGAATTGGAAAACGGATTTAGCAAACCATGAAGGAGGCTGTGGACAAATCACAAAGACTAAATCTGCCTTCAAAGAATCCAAATGATTCAGTATCTGCTGAAGTCATTAACGAATACCTTGCTCCTGACTCTAAACTTTTACGAACAAAATCTTCTTCATCATCTTTCGATATTAGAAATTCTAAGATATCATCATATCTTTCATTATAAATATCTTCGATGTTTCTGAAGATATCTTCATAACTATTGTTATCCAAAATCATTTACTTCTTCGTGCTATCTGTGTAAAATCATAAAAGAAACTATTTTAATTTCTAAATTCTGAAACTTTCGAGTTTAAAATATGAATGTTTCTGAAGTAGTGTTGGGAACTGAAGCATGAGTTAGTATAATATAATGATACTTGATCAATGTGATTATATTACAGTAAGTCATGCTGAGCTTCTAATGGAACGTGATAAAGGTTCACAGATCATACCCTCATCATGAACCATGTTACATAACTCTTTCATTCTATTTAACCTCTAAACATATCAATAAAATATTTTCTTGATGATTCGGTCTTTTCTAAAGTATTCTGGTAATTTGACAAATCAAGATCGTGTTATTACAATTTCCTTCTTAGAACATTAATTATGTTCATTCCGAAATTCATAACTACGAATTCTGGACCATTATTCGCTTTACTTGAATTCAGGAAGAAGAAAACAAGAGCATGAAGCTCCGAAATAGAAATGGAAGTATAAATCGCAGCAAATAAGAGAGAGCATTAACTGTGGATGACAATGATTATAGAAGATAGAAGCAGGAACTTTGAAATATAAGGGAAGATATAAAGCCCAACGACAACCCAGGAATTACAAACCATAAATATCGATGCATATAGCAATATAAAGACACGGGAGAACTAAAAATACTATAAAACCAAGAGTATAGTAGAAGTAAATAGATTTTTCTGGCGGCAGGTGAAAAAGAAGAATGACATATATGAACGTTAGAAGTATATCGAGAACCAGAACTAGATGGAGCATATTGACGAATGATTCAAAGTATGAATTAAAGGAGAAAGAATAGAAGGTGTGAATTATAAGGAAACAAAGGGGGTGGATTTATAGTAAAATATACGACAGAGCAATCAAAACAGATGATCGCATTTAAAGCGGATCCTAATTTCCTTAATTACCGAAGAATCAAATCTTATTAAGATTTTCTCCAAATCTCTTAAACTTCGGAAATCAATCCTATCTACGTCAAAAGATATGACGAATCTACATTTATTCATTTCACTCTTTTGTGATAGCTTCACTCATACTCTTCGTGTAATCAAATTGTTTATTCTATATTACTTGATGATGATAAAACTCTAATTTTTAGCTCGTATGCGTCATGCAAACATACTTATTGTCAGCCATGACCATCCCAATCAAATTTCGGGACGAAATTTATTTAACAGGTAGGTACTGTGACAACTCAGAAATTTTTGACCAAATTTAAACTTAATCTTTATATGATTCTGTGACGACCCGGAAATTTCTGACCAAATTTAAACTTTAATCTTTATATTATTCCGACACGATAAGCAAAGTTTGTTAAGTTAAATCTCAAGAATTTTAAACTGTGTTCATACATTCATTATAACCTCGACCAAATTCCGACGATTCACGAACCGTTATATATAAATAGATACGTATATGTATATATATATTATAACTTGAGAATATTAATAAAGTATTAAACGTATAATAATTTACACGAACGTATTTGTTTCAATATGATTTTTGATGAAATAAAAAAAAATATATTAAATGATTGAATTATCAGAAACATTGAATTATGATTACAAGTCTCTGTTGAGAGGTCCACTATGATTTGAGAAAATCTATTCCTCTTAACGATATTCAGAATAATTTGTAAAGCTATTTATAAATAAAAACAAAAAGTGTCATTTACGAAAGTTAGACAAAAGTTAGTGGAGAATTGGTTTCCATAATATTCTATTAATCTATTTTCAAACGTACAAAGACGTTTTCAGTTTAAAAAGAACTTTATTATTAAAACGTATATAACTTTTATAAATATCTAGAATCACTTTTGACAACTCATTACTTAACCAGTATAATAAATATAACGATATTTATATTTTATTTCATTAAATATATATAACGATTTAAATTAATATTATATATATTTATACGCATATTATACATACATAGTTTTTATACTTTTACTATACTTCAACTTTACCTTTACTTTACTTTTACTTTACTTTAACTTTAATAATTCACTTTAATAATTCATACTTTAATAATTCACTTTAATAATTCATACTTTAATAATTCACTTTAATAATTCATACTTTAATAATTCACTTTAATAATTCATACTTTAATAATTCACTTTAATAATTCATACTTTAATAATTCACTTTAATAATTCATACTTTAATAATTCACTTTAATAATTCATACTTTAATAATTCACTTTAATAATTCATACTTTAATAATTCACTTTAATAATTCATACTTTAATAATTCACTTTAATAATTCAAAAATCTATTATAAATATAATTTAATAGGTTTCATTATTTCATAGAAACTTGAAAATGTATTTCTCTAAACTCTCTCAATCGATTTATATATATATATATATATATATATATATATATATATATATATATATATATATATATATATATATATATATATATATATATATATATTTGCTCTGTATTATTTCAAGATATTATTAGTATACATAAAATATTACGACGGAGTGCTGTCCGAGTGATTTCAAAATAGTTTTTTTTGAATGAGTCGAAGCTAAGGAAATTATGGGTTATAGCTATGGAGGTGATGGGTATGGTTCATGGGTATGCTCGTGAGGTCAATCTAGTGTTTATCATCTCCATTGCATCTACGTACTTTCCTGCAATATTGAATCTTAATATTGATACGTTCGTGAATCCGAGGCCAACCTTGCACTTGTTAAATGACGTTATATGTATTTTTACTACGAAATACAGTATTGTGAGTTTCATTTGCTCCCTTTTATATATACCTTTGGGACTGAGAATACATGCGCTGTTTTTATAAATGTTTTATGAAATAGGCACAAGTACTAAAACTGATTCTACGTGGGTTTAAACCAGAAATATACCCTTAGCTTGGTAACATTAAACTACTTGTCTATGTACGGTAGACGGGAATCCTAAAGATAGATCTATTGTGCCTGACAAACCCCATCCTGACTATGGGATGCTTTAGTACTTCGAGGTTATATTAAACACACCTGATCTGGTGTACTTCAGAGGGTAAAACATGAACATTAATGCTTGTTACCGGGTGCCTACAACTTATAGAATACTTTTATACACTTGCGAGTGTACATATATTTATAAACGGAAATCTTGTGGTCTATTAATATATTGAAATGATTGTTATGATAAACCTATGAACTCACCAACCTTTTGGTTGACACTTTAAAGCATGTTTATTCTCAGGTATTAAAGAAATCTTCCGCTGTGCATTAGCTCATTTTAAGGATATTACTTGGAGTCATTCATGGCATATTTTGAAAGACGTTGCATTCGAGTCATTGAGTTCATCAAGATTATTATTAAGCCAATTATAGTTGGATGTATTATGAAATGGTGTGCATGCCATCAACTTTCGTTGTAAAGAAAGTTTATCTTTTAAAAACGAATGCAATGTTTGTAAAATGTATCATATAGAGGTCAAATACCTCGCGATGTAATCAACTATTGTGAATCGTTTATAATGTATATGAACGGGTCCTTTCAGTTGGTATCAGAGCGGTGGTCTTAGCGAACCAGGTCTGCATTAGTGTGTCTAACTGATAGTCGTTAGGATGCATTAGTGAGTCTGGACTTCGACCGTGTCTGCATGTCAAAAGTTTTGCTCATCATTTTTGTTGGAAATTACCTGCTTATCATTCTTAGTCTAGACGCATCTTATTGCATTGATTGCATGAATAGTGTATAGACAAAATTCATATCTTAGCGTATCTGCTAATTCATATCTTAGCGTATCTGTTACTGTAAACTTTGCCTGACATATTCCGTAAATTCCTCCGTAATCTACGAAACCTTTTGCTCTATATAATTAGAATACCACCCGATAGCCGGAAAATCATTTCATATCGAAAAATTCTTTATTCAATCGTACGAAATGGAATTCGTCATTAGTTCAAGTCCCTCGGATTCCGAAATGGAATCCCACTCAAGTTCCGAAAGCAGTGTGACCGGAATGGATCAACCAATTAGTCATCATCTATTCTGGATGAATTGGGGATGGGTTCGTAGCCTCCTTAATCATTGGAGACAAGAAGAAGGTGATCCCTTCCATCCACCACATTGCCCTCTTGGCGAAGAACCTAAAGCACTTACCGGCGAACCTATCCGAAACACCATTTTCTCTCTTATTTCTAGAGTATCTCGTCACGATTACATACTACACCAAATTCTAGATTTTATTTATCCGCTCGTCCGAACCGACAATCACCCCGGTGTAATAGAAGAAGTCAACGAGCTTCGCGCTCGGGTAGTGACTTTGGAGAATATGGTGCAAAGGTTACAAACACCAGCAGCAGCACCAGCAGCATAAACAGTACCACCATCAGCAACACCAACAGTACCATCACCACCACCAACACAACATCCACATCCCACACTGCAACATCACAATCTGTATCTCAAACATCAACGTCATACGCCCTGTAAATATCCAGGAATATCAACAACAACAAACGATGAAGTATTAATTCATAAACTTCATTGAAGATATATCTCTGCGGCAGTTATGTAATCTCCAAAATCTTAGAGATTATTTAATTCTGACCGTAAATTGGATGAGTGAATGGAGATGGTAGAGTAGAAACTTTGATCGAAAATGGTGTACGATTTACAAGCTAGAATTGTTTTAACAACAGCATCAACAGGACTGTAGCATCATCAACACAGTCAGTGCCGTCAGTATCGTCAGAATCAACAGCACCTGTAACATCACAAACTCTGTCAGTTCAAGAATCATTATGGACATCATTACGAATCAACAACAAATATATTGTATCAACGAGTTATGAAGTATTAACTCATTTCCAATCGAAAGATTTATATGTATATTTTATATGTATAAATTTTTAAACCGTAATAAATCTTCCCGTACTAAGCTATTATGTGTGAATCTTAACTACTCAGTTAATTCATATTACAAATATGCAATGATGTACGTCCTTCATCCGTAACTTAACCATCGTTAATTACTATCTCTGTCTCAATTCAATAAAAATCCAATTCATAATAAATCAAGTGTATTATTCGAATATATGTTTGATTTTACACTTTCATCATCGATGTACTCGAAACTTTTCAAATAACATCATTCGTACCTTGCGAAGTTCACAAGAATTTCACGAAAACCAACAAATAACAAAGTAATGATTCATAATTTCAATATTATTGAAGAAATACTTATGCAATTTATAAAGTTTTAGGGATTACTCAATTCTAGTTCCAACCATAAAACAAATGAGTTTAATTTAATATTAACTCATTAAATCTATATTACATCTAAAGAAAATATACACATATATTTTCATAAAGACTGTAATAAACTTCTTTTGTACAAAATATTAATTGTGAAAAAAAATTTTAACGGGTAGGTAATACCCGAGAGATATATAAATTCACAATTAATATATTACATTTTTCGAAACTGATTCAGCAATCATCAACTATACTCCCTACTTTCACAACAATATCCATTCTTTCATATAAATCAAAACAATCATACTCATTCAAATTCAATTACATATTCTGATTTTGAAATCGCATAATTCAATTTGAAATATAACCAGTATCATCACTCTTAGATTCCTATATCTTTCAAAGCTATACTTTGACTTCAAAACTGTGTTAGAACATCATATGTATTAACGATTACAATATGTGCTCAAACCCTTCGAAATTCCTGAAGACACTTCAACTAAGGAACAATCGAGATGATGATCCAACCACATGTTACCCACAGTTATACACCTAAAAAACTCTCAAAACCCAAGTCATAGTTCGACACGTATCCGTGTTAGACCCTTTGGCATTTACTAGCTAAAATAACTTTTCAATTCCGTTTCAAAATAGACAGTTTTGTCACAGCTCCAGCAAGTCAACTTCGACTTCTCAATCAAAACAGTCTTATTATAACCTCGATAGATACGTTGCCCTTTCGCCAACGTTACCGGGGAATCGTTTATATTCACCACATTAGCAATAAACTTACCAACAACTTCATTGATCTTTGACTTTCCAAAAAAAAAAAAAAAATCATTATAATTATCGAAACCCTATCATATACTCATTCATACCTTATAACAAGAATTGCCATACCAATTATTGAGAATCAGCAATCAGTATTTTGAAACCTCGCAGCATGTCTACATCAACAATTACATATACACACAACGTCTACCTCCAAGACTTACATTCTTCGAATGAGAAATTTCTGAAAAACACCCTAAACTGCGAACCAGTTCTCGAAATTTTGAAAAATGCTGATGAAGCAGGAAAAACTGTAAACGACCTTAACAGTAAAAAATTGGATGATAAAGGATAGTATATTGGCAAAGCTCGGAAAAAGAGAAGCTTTGGAACTGGAAAACAGATTGAGCAAAGCATGAAGGAGGCTGTGGACAAATCACAAAGGCTGAACCTGCCTTCAAAGAATCCAAATGATTCAGTATTTGCTGAAGTCATTAACAAATACCTTGCTCCTGACTCTAAACCCCTGCAGACAATATCCTTCATCATCCTCTGATATTAGACATTCTAAGATATCATCGTATCTTTCATTATAAATATCATCCATACTTCTGAAGATATTTTTATAATTATTCTTATCTGAAATCATTTACCTCTTCGTGCTATCTGTATTATATCATAAAAGAAACTATTTTAGTTTCTAAATTCTGAAACATTCGAGTTTAAAATAGGAATATTCTTGAAGAAGTGTTGGGAGCTGAAGCATGAGTTAGTATAATATAATGACACTTGATCAACGTGATTAAATTACAGTAATTCATGCTGAGTTTCTAAATGGAACATGATGATTCACAGATCATAACATCATCATGTGCTATGTTACACGACTCTTGTATTCTCTTTGATCTCTAAATATCAAGAAAATATTTCTTGATGATTCGGCCTTTTCCAAGGTATTCTGGTAATTTGACAAGTCAAGATCGTGCCATTACAATTTCCTTCCTAAAACATTAACAATGTTCATTCTGAAATTTATATCTGCGAATTCTGGACCATTACAAGCGGTGCTTAATCGCAAGAAGAAGAAACGAAAGGACAAAGCTCCGAACTAGAAATGGGAGTATAAATCATAGCAAATAGAAGAGAGCATTAACTGTGGATGACAATGATTATAGAAGAAGCAAGGACTTTGAAATATAAGGGAAGATATAAAACCCAACAACAACCCAGAAATCACAAACCGTATATATCAATGCATATAGCAATATAAAGACATGGGAGAACTAAAAACACTATAAAACCAAGAGTATAGTAGAAGTAAATGGATTCTTCCGGAGGCAGATGAAAAAGAAGAGCGACAGATATGAAAGTGAGGAGTATATCAAAAATCAACACTGGATGAAGCATATTGACAAATACTTTAAAATATGAGTTGAGAAGGTGTGAGTTGTAAGAAAACAAATGAGGTGGATTTATAGTGAAATATCCGACAGAGAAATCAAAATGGATTATCGCATTAATTCGAAGAGGATCATAATTTCCTTAATCGCCGAATAATCAAATCCAATATAGATTACAAAGATTTTCTTTTCGGAGATCAATCGTGATGACGTCAAAAGATACGACGAATCACTATTATCTTATTTCATTCATTTACGATAACTTCACTCACACGCTTCGAGTAATCGAATTATTTTATCCATTCTTCTTGAACATGATAAAACTCTATAATCATTATAATAACATTCTCATTGTTAGTCATGACGACCTCTATCAAATTTCAGGGACGAAATTTCTTTAACGGGTAGGTACTGTGACGACCCGGAAATTTCTGACCAAATTTAAACTTTAATCTTTATATTATTCCGACACGATAAGCAAAGTTTGTTAAGTTAAATCTCAAGAATTTTAAACTGTGTTCATACATTCATTATAACCTCGACCAAATTCCGACGATTCACGAACCGTTATATATAAATAGATACGTATATGTATATATATATTATAACTTGAGAATATTAATAAAGTATTAAACGTATAATAATTTACACGAACGTATTTGTTTCAATATGATTTTTGATGAAATAAAAAAAAATATATTAAATGATTGAATTATCAGAAATATTGAATTATGATTACAAGTCTCTGTTGAGAGGTCCACTATGATTTGAGAAAATCTATTCCTCTTAACGATATTCAGAATAATTTGTAAAGCTATTTATAAATAAAAACAAAAAGTGTCATTTACGAAAGTTAGACAAAAGTTAGTGGAGAATTGGTTTCCATAATATTCTATTAATCTATTTTCAAACGTACAAAGACGTTTTCAGTTTAAAAAGAACTTTATTATTAAAATGTATATAACTTTTATAAATATCTAGAATCACTTTTAACAACTCATTACTTAACCAGTATAATAAATATAACGATATTTATATTTTATTTCATTAAATATATATAACAATTTAAATTAATATTATATATATTTATACGCGTATTATACATACATAGTTTTTATACTTTAACTTTACCTTTACTTTACTTTTACTTTACTTTAACTTTAATAATTCACTTTAATAATTCATACTTTAATAATTCACTTTAATAATTCATACTTTAATAATTCACTTTAATAATTCATACTTTAATAATTCACTTTAATAATTCATACTTTAATAATTTACTTTAATAATTCATACTTTAATAATTTACTTTAATAATTCATACTTTAATAATTCATACTTTAATAATTCACTTTAATAATTCATACTTTAATAATTCACTTTAATAATTCATACTTTAATAATTCACTTTAATAATTCAAAAATCTATTATAAATATAATTCAATAGGTTTCATTATTCACAGAAACTTGAAAATGTATTTCTCTAAACTCTCTCAATCGATTTATATATATATATATATATATATATATATATTTGCTCTGTATTATTTCAAGATATTATTAGTATACATAAAATATTACGATGGAGTGCTGTCCGAGTGATTTCAAAATAGTTTTTTTTTTAATGAGTCGAAGCTAAAGAAATTATGGGTTATAGCTATGGAGGCGATGGGTATGGTTCATGGGTATGCTCGTGAGGTCAATCTAGTGTTTATCATCTCCGTTGCGTCTACGTACTTTCCTACAATATTGAATCTCAATATTGATACGTTCGTGAATCCGAGGCCAACCTTGCACTTGTTAAATGACGTTATATGTATTTTTACTACGAAATACAGTATTGTGAGTTTCATTTGCTCCCTTTTATATATACCTTTGGGACTGAGAATACATGCGCTGTTTTTATAAATGTTTTACGAAATAGGCACAAGTACTAAAACTAATTCTACGTGGGTTTAAACCAGAAATATACCCTTAGCTTGGTAACATTAAACTACTTGTCTATGTACGGTAGGCGTGAATCCTAAAGATAGATCTATTGGGCCTGACAAACCCCATCCTGACTATGGGATGCTTTAGTACTTCGAGGTTATATTAAACACACCTGATCTGGTGTACTTCAGAGGGTAAAACATGAACGTTAAGGCTTGTTACCGGGTGCCTACAACTTATAGAATACTTTTATACACTTGCGAGTGTACATATATTTATAAACGGAAATCTTGTGGTCTATTAATATATTGAAATGATTGTTATGATAAATCTATGAACTCACCAACCTTTTGGTTGACACTTTAAAGCATGTTTATTCTCAGGTATTAAAGAAATCTTCCGCTGTGCATTAGCTCATTTTAAGGATATTACTTGGAGTCATTCATGGCATATTTTGAAAGACGTTGCATTCGAGTCATTGAGTTCATCAAGATTATTATTAAGCCAATTATAGTTGGATGTATTATGAAATGGTGTGCATGCCATCAACTTTCGTTGTAAAGAAAGTTTGTCTTTTAAAAACGAATGCAATGTTTGTAAAATGTATCATATAGAGGTCAAATACCTCGCGATGTAATCAACTATTGTGAATCGTTTATAATGTATATGAACGGGTCCTTTCAGATTCCGACACGATAAGCAAAGTTTGTAATGTTGAGTCTCGAAAATTTTGGAACTATGTTCATACATTCAATTACCCTTTTGACTATGCTCGACGATTCACGAACGAATATATAAATGGATATGAATATATATATATATATATATATATATATATATATATATATATATATATATATATATTATAACTTGAAAACGTTAACAAAGTATTAAATGTATAATATTTTAGATTAAACGTATTTGTCTCAATATATGCTTAATATATTCATCTACGGAATTAGAAGATAATACCAACGACTGGATTAGCAGATATTTCAACAATTATAAATCCCGTAAGTATTGTGATAAATCTTTGTTGAGAGGTCCACCTTGATTTAAAAAATCTTTCCTTTTTGACTGTATTTGATATATAAATAACTTGCAACGTGTATAGAAAAAGTATTTATATATATATATATATATATATATATATATATATATATATATATATATATATATATATATATATATATATATATATATATATTAAGGTTCGAAATTATTTTTGTAAACAATAGTAACACCCATTTATTGTTCCGTTTGATAAATAAATATTATATACAAATTTATATTTTTCTAAACGAAAATATATATTTTACAATGTGATAATGCATAGAATTGAATTAGATATAAAACGTTTCGATATTATTAAATATATTTTAATAAACAACGAGGAGTTGATTTATAGAAGCAAATGACCAAATTACTAAAATGTATAAGTTATACTTTGAGTAATATAGTTTATTGATAATTTAAGATTATATTTTGACAAAGGTACGAATCACGAAACGTAAAGTACAAGTTTTCTAAGCATACGAAAATGCATTCGAGAAACCGAAACTGAGACATTAGTCAAGCGTAAACGTACGAGTCATCGGACCAAAAATTAAAAGTCAACTATGCACGTGAATATAATATAATATATAATTAATTAATATATATTATATATATTATAAAAATATGTCGACAAACAAAACAACAAAAAATTGTGAGCTGGATTTTGGGGCCATGCGATCGCATGAGAAATAGGCATAAAACCCATGCGATCGCATGGCAGTCAGGATTCAGAAACATTCTATAAATTGGCCAGTTTGTTCGACACTCACACACACATATATCTCAATCTCAGCTCTCTATATTTATTATTATTATTATTATTATTATTATTATTATTATTATTATTATTATTATTATTATTATTATTATTATTATTATTATTATTATTAAGATTAATATTATTATTAATCTTATAATTAGGAGTATTATTATTAGTATTATACATAAAATACTACGACGAGGTCATGAGCAAGTTATTTTCAAAACAAGCTTTTCGAGCGGGATAGAGCTAAGGAAACTATGGGTTATAGCTATGGAGATTATGGGTAATATTCATGGGTATTATTCGCAAGTCTAATCTAGTGTTTATCATCTCCGTTGTGTCTACGTACTTTCCTGCAATATTGAATCACAATATTGATACGTGAGCATTCATATCTTATCTTTTATATATTAATAGTGTATACATGTCTAGTGCTTGAGTATATATGTTTATGCATGCTAGTATGCTAAATTTCGTCGTTAAACAGTTTATGATGAATCACGAATTAAATACATATATTACTAATAAAAGGTATATGATATGCATGTTTTTGGAAAGCTGGCGAAAAATCAATAACTTTTCATTTAGATATCGTATGATTTCGATGAACGAATTAAAAGATATGATCAACTGAATTATGATTGACGTTAATTGAAATTGCTTTTGAATCTGCAATTAATATTTAAAAAACTTGTTTATAAGATTGATAAATTTATTTTTTTAAATATTACCAGCGGAGTAAATGAATTCTTATATAAGGCACGTCTCATTTTATTGAACAATTGTCAAAATTGATTGTTTTATCATTTTTTTAAGCTCTTATAAAAACTATAGTTTAATTTTACAAAAATTGGGAAACTATGTGAAATGTTAAAATGTTTCGATTGCCATGATCATTCAACTATTGTATTGAGTCAGATTGACTTTTTGAAATGACTTTTGATAACTTTTGTATGTCGATCTCGAGCATTAGGATTGTGATACACTATGACCTGACCTAGCTTGATAGAAAATTATTGACCAACATATGTTCTCTAGGTTGAGATCTACGGTTATTTGGTATTCCAAGTTTCGGTCACATTTCGGTGAACGACTTTATGTGCTGCTAAAGTGAGTTTATAGATCCCTTTTTAAATGCTTTAAATATTTTGGGCTGAGAATACATGCAATTTATTTTAAACGCAATGGATACAAGTACATACTTAATTCTACACTGAGTTTGAACCGAAAATCTCTTAGCTTTGGTAACTAGTAACTGCCAGTTATAAGAACTGGTGGGCGCGAGTAGTAGTATATGGATCCATAAGGCTTGATATCTCCGTCCGAGCTAGAGCACTAGCCTTTTAACGGACGTATGCTATTTGAGAAGCGTACACGTTGGTTTGCGTATATTATTAAGATGATTATACAAAGGGTATAAATTATATATACGTTAAGTTTATTTACCAGGGTGCTCAATTTCATAGAATATTTTGATAAACGTTTCTGGATGAAACAACTGAAATCTTGTGATCCACCTATATGTACAGATTATGCAAAACATTAAAACTATGAACTCACCAACCTTTGTGTTGACACTTGTTAGCATGTTTATTCTCAGGTTCCCTAGAAGTCTTTCGCTGTTTACTTATATGTTAGACAAGCTATGTGCATGGAGTCTTACATGGCATATTTTTCAAGGAAACGTTGCATTCACCAAATCATCGCCGTGTATCTTATTTTGACTGCATTGTCAACGAATGTATTATGGTAAACTATTATTTATGGTGATTGTCTATATGTAGAAATCATCTAACATTGAAAACCTTAGAAATTGATATTCATTTATTGTGTACCTTTTGAAAAGAATGCAATGTTTACAAACGTATCTTATAGAGGTCAAAACCTCACTATGAAATCAATGAATGATGTATTCGTCCAAAGGGATTTGGAAGGATCATCACACGAGGGCTAGGCGTACCTCCAATACGCCCTACATTGCTAATGCCGTCCAAAGATTAGATGATTTCTTTGTTCATGGCATAATTAACTTGTGAGTGGACTTACATTTATAACGCCAAAGCGCGGCTATAATACTTACACAATACATTAGTAATGAAGATTGAAAAATGCATTTGATTGAAAACTGAAAACAAAGAAGTCTAATGCGCGATGCGCTTACATTTTTGGTGATCAATCACAAACTTGGTAGAATGAAAAATAAAAAAATTTCAACAACGAAACGATTCGAAATATTTAAACATAAAATTTCTTTAAATTGGTTGCGTGCCAGGTACGCGGCACAAATTTGCCATCATGCTTCTTTAGGTTATACGCTCCGTTGCCAAGTGCATCTGCAATCACATACGGGCCTTCCTAATTGGGTCCCAATTTTCCAGTATTCTCGACCCGACTAACGTTGTTATTACACCACACAAAATCACCGGGGCGGAAAACACGTTCCTTCACATGTTGATTGTAATACTTGGCAATTTTTTGTTTGTTTGACGCATCCCTGATAGCGGCGGCGTCACGCTTTTCCTCCAACAAGTCCAAATTTTCCTTCAAGCTAATGACGTTTGACTCATCATTGAATTGCACTACACATTGGGTTGGGACAGCAATTTCAGCAGGTATCACCGCCTCGGTACCATATACAAGGCTGAATGGCGTTTCTCAATTACTTCCTTTTGGCGTGGTTCAGAACGCCCATAATACTTGTGGAAGCTCATCTGCCCAACCTTTCCTGTCCGTGTCCAACCTTGCCCTTATCCCGACAACGATATCCCTATTGGTGACTTCAACTTGCCCATTTGCCTGCGGATGGGCAACAGAACTGAAAGTCTGTTTGATATTCAACCCGTCACATCATGAACGAAACGGATCGTGAGCAAACTGTTTGCCGTTATCACTTACAATTTCGTGTGGTATTCCGAAACGGCACACGATTTCCTCCCAAACAAAATTCACAATATGTTTACCCGTTATGCTCTTTAAAGGTTTGGCTTCAACCCACTTAGTGAAAAAGTCAATTGCAACGACCAAGTGTTTTCCATCAGGGAAGGGGCCTACCAAATCAATTGCCCATTTGTAAAAGGGCCAAGCAGATGTCACGGGAATTAGCTCATGCGCCGGCATGTGAATTTGCAGGGCGTGACGTTGGCATGAAGCACAAGCTTTGATGATCTCTTTCGTGTCACGGTACATAGACGGCCAAAAATACCCTAGCCGCATTATCTTCCCCACAACGGTCCTAAATCCTGAATGCATGCCACAAGTCCCTTCATGCACCTCCCTTACGATTGTTTCTGCCTCGCTTGGGCCGACACACCTTAAAAGCGGTGCCGTGAAGGATTTCTTGAACAGAACTCCATCGCTTAACATGTACATAGGTGCTTTCATACGAATCTTACGTGTCGTTGCCCCGTCGACCGGCAACGTCCCATTCTTGAGGTACGTAATGATAGGACTCATCCACGTCTCGACCTCTTCTACAGTGGCTGCCTCCTGTGATTATTTTGCAAGAAAATTAGGGCATGTGTACGTTGTGTTATAAACAGATTATGCGTATAGCGTGTTTGTTATCGAAGCGAGTCGATACCTGTACAATGTCAGTGGATTTTTAACTAAGGACCTCCACCCAAACGTCGTTGGCGA
The DNA here is from genome assembly GCF_046630445.1 of Rutidosis leptorrhynchoides. Classification (NCBI taxonomy): domain Eukaryota; kingdom Viridiplantae; phylum Streptophyta; class Magnoliopsida; order Asterales; family Asteraceae; genus Rutidosis; species Rutidosis leptorrhynchoides. Next base: position 63,422,605 of record NC_092333.1, on the reverse strand, counting down.
AGTGGCTGAACACGCTTGATGCGATTTTGCTGAGTGCGTCGGCCTTTTTGTTCAAGGATCGTGGCACTTGCGTTATTGAGAAACGCTCGAATTTGTTGGCCATTTCTTCTGCCAATGCCAAATAATTTTTCATAGCCGGATCCCTAGCTTCAAACGACCCGTTCATCTGATTCGCCACGAGTTGGGAATCAACCGACACCTTCAGGTATTTTATTCCCATCTTTTCAGCCATTCTCAAACCAGACAACAATGCCTCATATTCCGCTTCATTATTAGAGGCGGGGAACTCGAAATGCAACGCGTAGGTATGTTCCTCTCCGTCAGGGCCAATTAAAATTAGACCTGCACCCGCTCCGTCAGAACTCGATGCTCCGTCCGTGAATAGTTCCCACGTGACGATATTCGGTACTTATTTGACGACCGGCGCTGGTGGCGCGGCGCATATGAATTCAACCATAAAATCTGCCATGATTTGGCCTTTGACAGTGGTACGGGGGGCGTAATGGATTTCATGTTCACCCAGTTCGATTGCCCACTTGGCTAGCCTGCCAGAAACCTCCAGTTTGCTCAATACCTGCATGAAAAACTTGTTAGAATAACTTTCCTCCAAGGTATCCGGTCTCAATCGCTGTACCGTACCTGTTTAATAGGCGTATCAGTTAGCACCAGCATTGGATGCGCTTGAAAGTACCGTCACAACCGTCTTGCAGTGTGGACCAATGCGAAAATGAGCTTCTCGACCGGTTTTAGTTGACTTCGCCATGTTGTAGCACTTTGCTCACAAAATAAACTGGCATCTGTGTGCCGCCACGCTCCGCGACGAGCACCGAGCTAACAGCCTCAGTTCCCGCCGCCAAGTAAATTGTCAAATTTTCGCCTGAGAACTCTTAACATGTTAGCATCAAAATATTTATAAATTCGTAAAAAAATATTACGGAACAGCTACTTTACCCGGTACTGGTGCCGTCAATGTCGGCAATGTCCTTATCAAAGCCTTCATTTCCTGGAAAGCCTGATCCTCTTCAGGAGTCCAGTCGAAGTTCCGTCCCACGTTGTTGATATCGGCTAAAAAGTCACGTTTTTTACTCCCGATATTGAGTCCCAAAAACGTAAAGTTCAAAGCTTTGTCGGTAAAATAATCGATTTTTCGGTTAAACTTGTAGGTAAAGTAATTACAAATACGATTTAAAAAGAATCAAGAGAAACGGAGCTAAAACGAAGATTCTAGAGCGAAAACGGTGAAAGACAAGAAATCAAGTTACGATCCAGGGAATCAAGGCTGACCAGCACACCATACGGCCTGCCATACGGGCTGCCATATGGCCTGCCTCTATGGATATGGCCTGCCAAATACGCCCCACCAAGTGCCCTCACCAAACGGCCTGCCATCAATACGGCCTGCCAAATACGCCCTGCCATGCGGCCTGCCAGGCGTATTTTGGAAATTTCCAAGTCTATTTAATGGGTCTTTGTCATTCATTCCAACACACACCTCTCTTCACTCTCTCACTACAATACACTTTCTCCCACTAGAGCTTTCAAGGCCTTCTCACCTCCAAGCGGGAAATTAAGTACCCAGAGGCGAACGCCGAAGATTGTAATAGGAGCGGACTAGAGGTTGTCAGCACTTGTAATGGTCCTGATCTCAGCTATAAACGGTGAACGCTTTCCTTAATTTAATAAAGTTATTATCTTGAGTTGCTTTCATCTTGCATGATTATCTATCTGTTACAATTGTTTATCATGTGTTGAATATTTTATCTGAAACTTTTCATATTGTTATGCTAAAACCTTGACGGTTTAGAAGTTTAATTTACGGATCACCCTTTCCGCTTATTCACGTGGCTATAACCTAGTATTAGGACCTGATCAACCCTAGGATACAAGGTAAGTAGTTATGTGTGCTTAACGTCACCATGGGGATATAGTACCTACGTATGAATAACCAATTATTCATCATAGAAGACCTGCCCATTTAGATTGTGATTAGAGTTAGCAATAGAGAGTTCGTGTAGCGACCCCGACAAATCGTCAAGTGACGGCGTCGACTACGTGGGTCCCATTACCTGATTATAAGTCTTTAAGATAACGTTTGACCAAAATATGTCGCCTTCATTTCAAAATAAGGATTGTTTCAAAGTTTACAAGAATTGTTCAACCAAAAGTTAAGTTACAACGTTATAAGTACGATTGAAATCTAGGCGACACAGTTTAAGGTAAGTCAAAAGACGCTCCATGAAATGCACGTATACTCGACATCCAATGCAAGTATCATATAGTAAGCGGAAGCATGTTTCACATATCGTGTAGTGACCTGAGAAAAACATAGAAATCTGTCAACGAAAACGTTGGTGAAATCATAGGTTTAAGTAAGTAGTTGAGTAAAAGTAAAGTAAGCCGAACCACAAGATTTGCAAAATTGAAATGATAATAGTACATTCTAAAAGTTAATATTCACGAGCACCCAATTATCAAAGCTTAACATTCCGTCCGTTGAATACCCCATAAATTAGTGCTAGAACTACACTGTTTCTCGAAAATATATTTCACCCGTAGACGGTAGCGAACCGTCAAGGATGAGGGCTGTCAAACCCATATGGCCATATAACATAAGTTCTCGCTTACACCATCTGATGTAACTAATGATAATCGGATTGAGGATTTCTGTTCTAAACTCGTATGTAGAATGTTTGTTTTCCCGTTCTTGGGTTCGCTTAGTTCAAAAGAAATGTTTATGTTTTCTCATCCCAAAAGTTTATATAAAAGAGTAAAAGTGGGGCTATGATCTCACCTTTGATTGCAAGTGTAAATAGGTACTTCAACAAGTAATGTGCGCAAAGGACAACGCTAGTCTCGACCTAAACAAAGGTTGTATCAATAACGATAGTCACGAAGGGTCAAAGTTGTTCAATTAGTCATATGGCTCGACACGACTCGATTATGTAGCATGTGAAGCAAATTGTCAAGTTTCATGCAAGATACAAGTATAAAAGCATGTTAGGAAGATTGCATAAAAGTTTGGTTAAGTTTGACTAAAAGTCAAACTTGGTCAAAGTCAACGAAAAAGTCAACACGTTCGGGTCGGGTCTCGGACAAATTTTCTATGCTAGTTATTCATATATAAGCATGTTAAAACAAGTTGCATGTGAATTGGAGGTCTAGAACATGGCAAACATTTTTGATAAAATGGAAAAGTTGGACAGAATCTGGACAAGGCAAATGTCGCGCCGCGGCAAGGGGTGTCGCGCCGCGACATAACACATGGTCTGGTGTCAGGTCGTTTTCAAGGTTCAAGTCTTGGTCAAAACTTCAAACAAACGCAAAACGCAAACCGCAAACAATTAGAAGACGTATCTTATACCGTTGGAAAGCTCTTTTGACAAGGAACACAACTAAACACAAATCCTCAAACAAAAACATCATTTACAACAATCGAATTCTCGTCATGTGATCAATAAACGCTCATTTCAAAGCCTCAAGTTCATCAATATGCATTTTAAGTTCCGGGAATCCAATTTACACATATGATATGCCGTTTTGAAGGTAATGAAGCATACATTACAACTAATCACTAACAATTAACATTCCATGGCATTCAAGCATCCAAAAATTCATTTCAAGAACTAGCAAACCCTAGTCAAGCAACACCAAAATCAATAATCACGTTTTTGAAGTTTCTTTGATCAATCTATATATCAACATGAAGCTAATGATGCTAGTAACACTTTTAAAACATGAACTTTAACAATCTAACAACCTTTAATCATCCAAATCAAAGATTAAGCATACAATTTTCATTTTCAAGCTAGTTACACCAAAATCAACAAATCAAGCAAACAAATCATATATTCATGTTATACACGAGCCATAGTCACTAACTAACAACATTTCAAGTAATTAAAACGAATTTAGAGAAATTTAGTGTTTTAGAAATGTTACCCAAAATCAATGAGGTTGGTATCAAATCGAAGAGGATGAAACGAGGATTCCAAAAGTACAATTTGTTTTGATGTTTGATTCCTTGCTTGAATTTGGATGATGATTGAAGATGATGAAGAATTTAAGGTTTGAGTTTTTTTGGTTGAGAGAAAAGAAGAAAGAAAAGAAATTAAAAATGTGGGGAATGGTGGAGAAGTAGTTGACTTAGTCAACTACTAGTGATTAGTTTGGCCATATGGCAAAAATGGTCCCTCGAGTTTGTAGTCGGGTGCGGGAATTAACCAAACGAATATTTTAAAAACGCTCGAGTAAACGGGTGACGTTATATTTAAATAACGAGGATATTATGAACGTTAGTTAATGAAGATACAAATTTAAATCGCGAAAGATATTATTTAAAAAAAAAAAGACGGTGTTAAAATAAATTTAACGGAAAAACGCGGGATGTTACATTATCCACACCTCAAAAGAAATTTCGTCCCGAAATTTAGTTGGAAGTAGTATTTGTTGAATCTTCCTCCAGATCTCGTGTTGCCAATTCTACGAATAAGTGAAGGTACGTCCTTGGACATTTCAGCGAACTTGACGGTCGGGATCATATGTTGTTTTAAGGTTTGGTTTCACGATCCCTGGTTTTAACTGGTTTTCCCATGAAGAGAAGTTTGTCATCAATAGTTGGTGTATCTGGCAGGATTGCACGTTCCTGTTCCGCAGGACACGTTTCCAAATTTGTTACACGAAATGTAGGGTAAACGGAAACTTAATTGAGTCGAAAGTTCTAAGCGGTAGGAAGCGGTCCCAATACGCCCCAAGGTTTCAAAAGGTTCGATATTGCGGCTAGCCTTTCTCGATTTCCCCAAAATGGATTACACCTTTCCAAGGTGCGGTTTCTCAACATTATGCGGCTACACACTGGGATTTGTGAGGTTTTCATCTAAGTTTGGTATAACTCTTCTGGCGACCATGGGTTGTCTCGAGCCCTTCTCGGACTTGAAAGATCTCAATTGTTGTTTCTTGATGGAGTTCAGATTCGGTGATTTGCTTTGATTGAATGAACAGGGGTATGACATTAGCAGTCATATGGGGTTTCGGAAAGTGCGTGCGAACACACGAGTGGTAACTACTGTTGTAAGAGTGATCTACTAAAGGTGACAATACGAGTTCGTGACATGTCTTTTCAAGACGTAAATCGTTCGTTTGCTTGGTTCATCGGTTTGTGGGTGGTACGCGGTACTCATGTCTAAGCGGGTCTCCAAGGTTTCTTGTAAAACTAGAAGTGAAACGAGTATTTCGATACGGGATAATTGACAAGGATACACCGTGTTGGAATAGAATCTCTTAAGATATGTTTGAACAAGTCAGTTAGGGTTCGAAAAATGTTCGTTAGGACTATTCACCCTCGTGGCGAATACTAATGTAATATGAGGAGTTTCTCTATCCATGGAGAAATGTTACAAGGAGTTTCCTTAAACGGAAATGTGAGCGATAAAGATAGGAGTGAAATGAGGACTTAGAATAGGATGAGCTTACATCTCGAGGTCGCCATATCGTGCCTCTAGTTGTCAAAAGTTGAAGTCTGAAAGAGAAACGAGATCGTACACGTAGTTCTTTAGTTCGGGGTTGAATAATAGTTGGCCGATTATTAGAAACACAATGACATTAAGTCAAAGAAGAGTGAAGTATCATTGGATCGTGTGTTATCTTAAGTTCCAGTAATATCAGACGGTAACGGTGAAATAACAGAGATATGTAGCGTGGTATGTGATGACGAGAAAATTGATCGGATCCACAATTTAGTATTAGAATTCTTCGCGCAAAATAACGAATTTCAGTTACACTGATTTTGAGTCGAGAGAGCATGCCTTCCGGCGTTCATGTAGAAATATTTTCATAATTGGGTTCCATCTGGTGCTATACGATTTTAACTAGAAATGTTGGTGTGAAGTATCACGCTCAAGGTTCGGACATGGGGGGGGGTTTAAATTTTTCCCTCAGTGAGTTAACGAGGTTAAAAGTCGTGTAACACGAGAAAAGGCAGAAATGAATCTTCGGTAATAACCGGCGAGATCTAAGATTTTACGAATACAAGTCTGAGTCGGGGGAGTTTCCTGATTACATGTGGCTTGATTTCGAGATTGATTGAAATGCCTAGACCATTCACATCATGGTTTAGAAAATTGTACTTCGTTCAACAGAAATTCTCACTCGGAGAATTTGGTATAGAGTTGCTCTTTTCTCAAAAGTTCGAGCGTAAGATGGTGATGTTGTTCGTTTTCCTTCTTTACTTGAATAACTCAAGATGTCATCTATAAATACGATAACCGATTTGTCTAGATAAGTTTGCATACGTGGTTTAGGAGGTTCATGAATACGGACAGAGTCCTAAATAAATCGAATGGTACTAAGAGAGATTTACAACTAACGTTGTGAGTTCGGAAGATGGCTTAGGAGACATCGTCTCCCCTAACCGGAACGGAGGTCGATTTAGGACGCACACGGGATTCATGCAATAATCATGAGGTCATGGATACAAGGAAGAGGGTATCGGTTTTCAACCGAAAATTACTTAGTTCACAATGATCTATACAAGACGTCGGGGAAACAATTTCTTTCTAACGAATAGGTTTTGAGCTCCTTAGTTCTATAGGTGTCAAGTCAAAATTCTTAACGTATATCCTCCGATAAAATATATAGGCACACAATATTTTCCGTTGGTCACTTAAATTGCCTAAGTAGTGTCTAGGGGAAAAGGTGGAGTGCAAAGAGCACGAGTCAAAGCCTTGGTTATAAAACGTCTAGCGGTAACCGAATCGAATAAGTATGAAATATACGGTTTGTTGTGAAGAAACGTACCCGTGACTAGTCCATCGTTGTCTCGGGCATCCTAGGGGTCGATGTTGATAGTTCAACGGCGTGCGTTGGGGTTGATTTCTTCTTTGGGCACACATTCCTAAAATGACCCAGTTGGCCACATTCGAAGCAAGCACCCGTCCTGTGTGCGTTGGGCACCTTTCGAGCGACGGTAGCGGTACTCTTACAGGCATGGGCCACATGTCCACTTATGTGACACTTGATGCAAAATGGTTTGCCACACTCACCAAAATGATGTTTGCGACACTTGTTACAATAAGGTAGATTTCCGGCATACCCTTTCTTGCCGCCGGGGGTGAGAGGCTTCTTGGAGAGGTTGTTATTGTTGTGGTTGCTTGGTTGCGAGGCTTCCCATTTTCTTTTGTTGTTACTCGAGTGGTTCTCGACCATTGGTGCCGGTGCTTCCATTTCATTCACCGTTTCTAAAGTTTGGTGGGCCTTTGTTAAAGCCTCTTGTAGGTTAGTGGGTTGGGATGCCATTACCCCGTGTTGAATGCTCTTAGGGAGGCCATCCATGTAAAGTTCGACTCTTAGGGATTCGGGAGTCATGAGATTCGGACACATTGAGACTAGTTCGGTAAACCGTTGATTATAAGCTCCGAGGTCATTCCCGACCGTTTTTAAATTCCTTAGACCCTGTTCGAGCCTTCGAGTCTCGTCGCGCAGAAAATATTCGGTGATCATTCTTTCTCTTAATTCGGTCCATGAGAGTGTGTGGGCTTCATCGATACCCACCGATTGTACGTACTTGTTCCACCACGAGAGAGCAATGCCGGTGAAAGTGAGAGTGGAAAACTTGACCTTATCTTGGTCTCGACAACCGCTTGTGTTAAAAACGGTCTCCATTTGTTCAAACCATCGGGTGAGAGTAACCGGTCCTCCGGTTCCATCGAAAGTGGGAGGGTTGTATTTCATGAAGTTCTTGTAGGAGCAACCTTCGCTCGAATTACCGGATCCATGATTGTTGTTGTTAGAAAAGTGATCGGCCACGGCCGTACCCACGGCGGTGGTTATCATTCGTTGAAGAGTTTGTTCCAGAGTTTCGAGAGGAGTATTGTGTTGACCTTGGTAAGCCATTGTTCCTTCATGACACAAGAATATCGTTGGTTAGTATTTTCAACAATACTAACCGGAGTATGGAATAAGGATAGAGAGAAAAATTTTCCTTGACTCGCCTTAAATTCTTTATGTCATAATGTCGGAACGTCCATGTGAATCACCGTAATATAATCCCGGAAATTATATTACCCTGATTCTCATGTGCATTTAACATTACTTCATAAAGTCAAGGTGGCGCATCAACAAAATTTATCAACGTAAGATCAAGATCGAATACAAGTCAGATATGATAGAAGAGTTCGAGTATAAATGCACAAATAGTCAAGTAATTCCTACTTCAGTCTATATGCCGGTTGTAGTCTAGATTCACCTATGTACCCTATGACTCGGGGTTGACACAAATGAACTCTAAATCCCTACAACCAAGGCTCTGATACCACTTGTAGCGACCCCGACAAATCGTCAAGTGACGGCGTCGACTACGTGGGTCCCATTACCTGATTATAAGTCTTTAAGATAACGTTTGACCAAAATATGTCGCCTTCATTTCAAAATAAGGATTGTTTCAAAGTTTACAAGAATTGTTCAACCAAAAGTTAAGTTACAACGTTATAAGTACGATTGAAATCTAGGCGACACAGTTTAAGGTAAGTCAAAAGACGCTCCATGAAATGCACGTATACTCGACATCCAATGCAAGTATCATATAGTAAGCGGAAGCATGTTTCACATATCGTGTAGTGACCTGAGAAAAACATAGAAATCTGTCAACGAAAACGTTGGTGAAATCATAGGTTTAAGTAAGTAGTTGAGTAAAAGTAAAGTAAGCCGAACCACAAGATTTGCAAAATTGAAATGATAATAGTACATTCTAAAAGTTAATATTCACGAGCACCCAATTATCAAAGCTTAACATTCCGTCCGTTGAATACCCCATAAATTAGTGCTAGAACTACACTGTTTCTCGAAAATATATTTCACCCGTAGACGGTAGCGAACCGTCAAGGATGAGGGCTGTCAAACCCATATGGCCATATAACATAAGTTCTCGCTTACACCATCTGATGTAACTAATGATAATCGGATTGAGGATTTCTGTTCTAAACTCGTATGTAGAATGTTTGTTTTCCCGTTCTTGGGTTCGCTTAGTTCAAAAGAAATGTTTATGTTTTCTCATCCCAAAAGTTTATATAAAAGAGTAAAAGTGGGGCTATGATCTCACCTTTGATTGCAAGTGTAAATAGGTACTTCAACAAGTAATGTGCGCAAAGGACAACGCTAGTCTCGACCTAAACAAAGGTTGTATCAATAACGATAGTCACGAAGGGTCAAAGTTGTTCAATTAGTCATATGGCTCGACACGACTCGATTATGTAGCATGTGAAGCAAATTGTCAAGTTTCATGCAAGATACAAGTATAAAAGCATGTTAGGAAGATTGCATAAAAGTTTGGTTAAGTTTGACTAAAAGTCAAACTTGGTCAAAGTCAACGAAAAAGTCAACACGTTCGGGTCGGGTCTCGGACAAATTTTCTATGCTAGTTATTCATATATAAGCATGTTAAAACAAGTTGCATGTGAATTGGAGGTCTAGAACATGGCAAACATTTTTGATAAAATGGAAAAGTTGGACAGAATCTGGACAAGGCAAATGTCGCGCCGCGGCAAGGGGTGTCGCGCCGCGACATAACACATGGTCTGGTGTCAGGTCGTTTTCAAGGTTCAAGTCTTGGTCAAAACTTCAAACAAACGCAAAACGCAAACCGCAAACAATTAGAAGACGTATCTTATACCGTTGGAAAGCTCTTTTGACAAGGAACACAACTAAACACAAATCCTCAAACAAAAACATCATTTACAACAATCGAATTCTCGTCATGTGATCAATAAACGCTCATTTCAAAGCCTCAAGTTCATCAATATGCATTTTAAGTTCCGGGAATCCAATTTACACATATGATATGCCGTTTTGAAGGTAATGAAGCATACATTACAACTAATCACTAACAATTAACATTCCATGGCATTCAAGCATCCAAAAATTCATTTCAAGAACTAGCAAACCCTAGTCAAGCAACACCAAAATCAATAATCACGTTTTTGAAGTTTCTTTGATCAATCTATATATCAACATGAAGCTAATGATGCTAGTAACACTTTTAAAACATGAACTTTAACAATCTAACAACCTTTAATCATCCAAATCAAAGATTAAGCATACAATTTTCATTTTCAAGCTAGTTACACCAAAATCAACAAATCAAGCAAACAAATCATATATTCATGTTATACACGAGCCATAGTCACTAACTAACAACATTTCAAGTAATTAAAACGAATTTAGAGAAATTTAGTGTTTTAGAAATGTTACCCAAAATCAATGAGGTTGGTATCAAATCGAAGAGGATGAAACGAGGATTCCAAAAGTACAATTTGTTTTGATGTTTGATTCCTTGCTTGAATTTGGATGATGATTGAAGATGATGAAGAATTTAAGGTTTGAGTTTTTTTGGTTGAGAGAAAAGAAGAAAGAAAAGAAATTAAAAATGTGGGGAATGGTGGAGAAGTAGTTGACTTAGTCAACTACTAGTGATTAGTTTGGCCATATGGCAAAAATGGTCCCTCGAGTTTGTAGTCGGGTGCGGGAATTAACCAAACGAATATTTTAAAAACGCTCGAGTAAACGGGTGACGTTATATTTAAATAACGAGGATATTATGAACGTTAGTTAATGAAGATACAAATTTAAATCGCGAAAGATATTATTTAAAAAAAAAAAGACGGTGTTAAAATAAATTTAACGAAAAAACGCGGGATGTTACAGTTCGGTGAACACTAGCTTACTCAGAAGCATGATTCGCGTCAGAAGCAATGTTCTTGAGATATTGTAAGATGATCCGGGGTTGAATAAGTGATCGTAAAGGAGAGACTTCTATCCCAATTAGCAGTACCTTAGAATATCTAAGATTGCACATCTGTTAATGTTAAGGCATAGCATAGTGATTTAGTGGTAGGATATTGCTTTAGTTAGACCAACTAGGATTAAGAAAAGCTGAGACGTTCCTTTATTGGGTAAACCACTTTGTTCATGTACCTAGGATTTCATCCATAAGGTTGTTCAAACCTTTCAGGTTAACGTTGGGAGTAGGGATACCTGTCTTAGCCAGAATCTTCAAAGCCTAAACTCTTAGTGACAAATCAGTTAGGTTCACAGCCCAGTTGATTGAGGTTTAGTGTTTATCCTAGGAAGTTAAACTCTCGTGATAATTCCCCTTCAGAATTCTATTCTTCACACCTATCCTTACTTTTATTGTCTAATTACTATTTTATCTAGTTAATCTATCACCTCTTGTCACTAGGGTTAACTATATAGGCACTTTTGTCCCACATTACCGAGCAAACATACAAAAATACGTACCTGAGTTATATTTACCACTTACTCGTTAAAAAGAAGACAAGTAGGTGAGTTATAGCTTGGAACCCCAGCTAAATATAAATAATAAAACAACCACTACTCACCCTAGTGGTAGCTGATTCTGACGTGCCGCGGCCTAACGACATCGCAAAAATAAAACCGTCTGCTTCGGCCATATCAATTATCTTTCAACACTTTGAAAAATGGAAGTGACCGTTCTGCCGCCTTTGACAGGAATCTGGACAACGCTGCCAACTTTACGTTCAGACTTTGTACCTTCTTTCTCGTTCGCGGTGCTGCCATTTCATCAATAGCTTGAATTTTCTTAGGTTTTGCCCGTATACCACGCGTTGTGACGACGTGCCTCAAGAACTTTCCCTCCTCGAATCCAAAACTACACTTCTCCGGATTCAGCTTCATGTTGTTTTTTCGTAGACTCTTTTCGGCATAGGATTTAAAGTCGCCATTATAGTAAACTCTTTTCAAAATTATAAAATATTAATTATGGTTTTAATTTCTTTAGTTTCCAGTTCAAACTTAACCGACTACGAAGAAAGTGCGAATGGCAGTTGCTCTCCCACAACTTCGGAAACCGGCGAAGTTTTTCTTTATAAACCTAAAACAAATCTAAACCCTGATGAGTCTCATCAAGACTTAGTTCTTGATTCTTGTAGTTCAAGAAGCCGGATAATTTCATCTGACTTAGAGATTTCATTGCTTTTGGATAAGTTTTACTCAAATGAACCAGGATTCGACCCTCTTCACGATCCAAAAGGGAGGCTCAGTCTTAACGAACTCCTGATTATAGAAGATGAGATAAGGGAAGAATATCCAACTATTTTCAATTATCCAGACTTGTTCGAATTTAACCCTAAGGAGATACGAAACCCTGATAAAACAAAAGCTCCGTTTATTGGAAATCTGTTAAATCCTAGTAGAAGGTTAGACGTCTATAGAGAATTCATTAGGCACCTCTATTCCTCAGACTTCCCATTTTCAACATTTCAAATCAATCTGTTAAAAGAGCTGCGTTCTCAGACTCGTTCTCTTCACAAACTGTTAAAAGAATGTGGGGATGACCTTTTCGTCAAGTATCGGGATGTAAAAATTAATTTCAAATTCGATTTAGAGTCATTCGTCATTTTTCTCCCCCACTTCACTAATAAGGAAATTTCTCCAATTCACATAAACCGTTACGTCTCGGCAATGATCTCTGAATTAGAATTTTGGATTAAAAGCAAGAAACCTAACCCTATTTCAACCTACAGAAACCAAGATTTCTTCTACTTTGATCCAGCCTCATTTCTCATCAAAAGATTAATTGAAGCTTTTCCGGATTCTACCGAGGAAAGAATACATCAGAATTTCTTTGCAAAAAGAAAGGAAGTATATTCGAAACTCATGCAAATCCTCACTATGTCAAAATTTTCATTTACAAACCCGCAAAGGAAGATCATTCGAGAAATATCTTCAAACTTTAAATTTACTATCGGTGATCCTGACTGCGCGAAAGACCTTTTATTTCAAGACACAGTGGCAAAACTTCTTTTTGAACTTAATTATAGAGATACTGGGCCAAGGGATGGAATTTCAAACACTAAGAAAGTTAAAAGGGCTTTTGTTAAACTTATGGACGATATCAGGGATTTACAGAAGCGCGAGTGCAAGATGATAAGAGATTTCGAAATATTTTCAATACACTCCGCTGATTTGCTCTGGATGGTCAAAGAAGCTTTAAACTTGTCTTTCTTTCCGCGTCATTTCTGGAATTTAGTTGTAGAACCTGTGTAATTTGTGTTTTTATTAAAAATAAAATATTTTAATTTATAGTTGTCTTTTCTTATTTTAGTTAGTAATATATCTTGGAAAAATATAAAAACAATATAATATAAAATAACCGGATTAAAATCTGAGGTATTATTTTATTTATCTTTTCTTAAAACCCTTTAAATTTTAAAATCATAAAAATTTAAAAATTGTGCAAGTCGGATCGGGAAAATAAGCCCGCGAGCCGCACGGGCCTTTTCTTTTCCTTTTTCCTTCTCTTTTCTTTCTTCTTTCTCTCTTCTTTTTGATTTTCTTCTTCCCCTTCCCTGTTCTTGCGACCGACGAGGCACATACACACAAACACACCACACTCAATTTTCAACCAAAATCGACGAATCAAAGCTTGAAACTTGTTCTCTCTAGCCTCCTAAACTCGATTCCATCATCAATTTCGCACAAAAGGTACTCTTTCTTGATGAAAATTCGAATTTTCTCATAGGGTCAAATTTTTGACTTTTTAGAAAAACCTTGTTTTTGACTCAATTTTGGATTCCTTTATGCTTAGATAGATAATATGATTACTTTGTGTTAGTTTTTAGGCTTGATTGAGATATTTTGGATAGTTTTTGGCTCTCGACTCACTAGTTGAGGTTTTAGGGTAAAATTTGGTGAAATCTTTGGAAACTTGATGTTTTGCTAGCTTAGTTAGGCTTAGTGATTCATTAGGAATGCTTAGAAACTGATTTTGGAATAAAGTAGGCTTGTTTGCTTAAATTTGATATTTTGGCCAAACTACACGTAATTAGGACTTCAGTTTTTCCTATAGTTAAAACATTTTTAAAACTTAGGATTGCCTTAAAACTAGTTCAAATGACGAAATCATTGATTTGCTCGTGAAAATGTAGCTTAATCCTTGATTTTTCTTATTTTGTACGTTTTGAACAAATTTATTATTTTTCGGTCAAACGGCTCTAATCTTTGACTTTAACATGTTATAGCTCAAGTTCGATGATTAAAAATATTTAAGGTAATTAAAAATAGTTGTTAGGATCATTGTATGCTTAAAAATCATCACATTTGTTTCAAAATTGCTTATTACGACTAAATGGCTATAATTATTATTTATTGCATTATTTATTGTAATCACGGGTACACTTTGAATTTTGCTCAAAAGTAAGTTTATAGTTCGTTTAAATGTTGTCTGTGGTAATTTTGGCTATATTTGACTATAACAGGAATTTGGAAAATCCCATTTTAAAGTCCTCATTTCGAATTTTTTTCGAAAAATATAGGCATTTTTGGATTCTAAATCTAAATTTTTGGAACATAACCTATTTTACTTGATTTTCGCAGATGGCCAATCGCTTACCAAATGATTACGAGTTGCCCCATTATCTTCGCGGGCAAGAAAATCCGAATGATAATGAGCCATTTATGAGAGTTTGGATTAACCGAAATAAAGCGGGCAACAAATACATCAATTGGACGATATTGGAACAATGTGGTTGGGCTGATGAGCTCAGAAGAATCTTGACCTTCCAAGCCGAGGGTAGAACGCACCGGGCATGGAAACAGTTGTTTGAGTTAAACGAAACAACATACAACGAGCCATATGCAGAGTTTATGGCTACCTGGAGTTTTGATTCGGATGTTGATCCGGAAGATTATAATGATCAGGAGTGTATCCATTTTCGACACCAAAACCACATGTATCACCTGACTCTCGCACGGTTCGCGAGACACTTGGAGTTGTATAAATCATCGCAGCTCACCCGGCCAATATTCAGGAATGGATCTACCACCTTGAATCACATGGATCATCAAGCTTTCTGGCAAGAGCACACCACTGATAACGGGCCATGGGAATTGGGTAAAAAGGCATCCAAATTCGCCAACCCCGTACTCCGAATCCTCCACCACCTAATCACGAAAACCCTCCATCCTAAAGCCAGATTTGGCGGTGTTGTTATGATCAGAGACATGCGCCTGATGCACACCATGATGAATAACCAAAATATGCAGGTGGCACATCTCCTAGCTCAGGCTCTCACCAGTGAGAAGAATTCGGCAAGCACAGTTGTGCCGGTTTTAGGAGGTGTTGTTACTAGGTTGCTTCGGAACATGCGTGTTTTGGGAAGTGTTGAACGGTTTAACTATAGGACTGAGGCCGTGTCAGAGGAAATAGGGTATAAACTGCAGAGCAGTTGGGATTACATTCGTGTTGAGGGTGAGCATTTAATCATTCAGGCGAACCCAGAGATACCCAGTTCTGAAGATCGGACGGTACCAGGGGTGAGAGTTCAGGGATTCAGACCTGATACGAGGACACGAAACGGTAGGAGACGACGAGGTTCTCAGGAACGTATGGATGAGGATGATCTCACAGCACATGGACGGCCCACTGACACTCGCCGTCACTCATCAGTTGGCGAGGGTGATCGTCCACGATATCCACCATACCAATACCAGTACCACATGGGGGATATACCAGGACAGGAGAGTTGGTTTTCCCAGCACGCGATCCTTGAGAATTTGGATTACTTTGCGCATTATGCGGGGAGGAAATTCCACATCCCACCATACCCACATGAGTACCAGGTAATGACAGCCCACCATGATCCTAGGGAAGCAGGCCCGAGCCACCAGTTTTCAGGACCTCCACCTACACATCACTACACACAGCGTACAGTTATTACATCTACGCCACCACCACCACCTCCACAGACCACAGGGGCTGGGGGTTTTATTGAAGAATTGTTAAGCACTGACCACGGTAACACGTCTACTGAGGCTCATGAGTTGGTATGGGATCAGGCGTTGCACCGACAGATGACTGCAGGGATTGCACAGGGTATCGATAGTATGGACGTTAACTAGCAGTGGGGTAGAGGTAGAGATTTACAGGAGGGTATGGGTTGGCAGACAGGGCCGATGGTTTTCACGAGCACATCATCACTTACTGGGTTAATCGCGAGATCGGATGAGATAGAATTTAGAATATCCTCGGGCATGAACACAGAGGAGTTAGCATATCAGTTTGCCACAGAAGAGGAGATGACCAGCGAGGGTCAGTCCAGATTGAGGAACCCAGTCAGGCCCCGCACCAGCGTAATATATTCTCCTCCATATCCACCACCTCAGCCGGAACCATGTTTTCTTTTGGAAACATTCGTAACATTATTACTGATGCTACATTATCTTATATTTCTGTACGCCTGGTTTCGGGCATAACTACTTTATGTTTTAGTATGTATGGTTGCTTTTAGAATAAATATTGCATGAATAAACGTCACAAAACAAACAACGATCGAGACCGTACGAGATGGAAGCAAATGGAAGCAAGGACGCCTTGAACGAGGATGACGCCAGCACAAGAATTGAAGAATCCATAGTTAACGTGCCATCCAACTGCACGTCTTGAAACCATAGGGGAGTACTACGTCTTCATCACCTTTTCAATAGAATATACGCAAACTACTATACCACTTTAAAAACTAAGTGTGGGATTGGCAACCCCACCAACATAAACTTTTTATAACAAAACGCCTCTTTTAAAATCTAAAGTGTGGGATACTCCGTATCCTTAACATTGAGGACAATGTTATTTTAAAGTGTGGGATAGCAAATGTTGCACACAGCGATTCTTGTAAAATCCTCAAGTTTTTCAAAAATTTAAAACTTTCCGAATTATAAAACACTTAGGATGATAAAATTCTATAAAAGATCAAAAAGTTTTTGCTACAAAATAGACAAAAAGAGTAAAACAAGGTTGAAAACTTTTTGCGAAAATCAAAATCAATTTTCCAATAGAGCATTGCATAACAAAAGGCGCAATTCGACCTGCTATAATTGTTGTGAGGCACCCCCAAATAAGGCTTTATAAGCACTCATTTTTAGTGCTTCACTATATTTCCGTTGAGCGCGCCGATGTTAACATCTCGGAATCAGAACTTGCTCTTGATCTACATTTCGGAATCACACATTTTGACGAGGATGACTAAGTTAAAACCTCAGCTATTCGTGAAGACAAAAATAACCTCTGCTACACACCTTCGTTTCCATTTTTCGCTCCACAAAACCATTTCACCTTCTCTTATTTACTCTATCCGCTTCACAATAAATAAATCCCGACTAAATCATTCTTTTTCGGGAAAACCTCCAAAGTCGCGCTAGAAAAATGCGAGCATCCAAGCCAATTATCGAAAGAAGATCGCCAAAAGGAGACCTCGAAGAGAAAAGCAAAAGATGCTTTCAAAAAAAAAAAAAACTAGAAAAAAGTCTCTATGAATAAAGGTTCAGAGAAAGGGAGCAGAACCAGTAAAGATTCGAGAAAAGAAACTCCTGGTAGTCAAGAAGGATGCTCACCAAGAAATTCCTGACAAAAAGCTAAAGGGATCGCCAAAATCAATCTTTCAAAAAAGTAACTACTGTCTATCAAAACCCTTCGCACTCTAGAAACTTCCAAACCCCCATCTCTT
The DNA here is from genome assembly GCF_046630445.1 of Rutidosis leptorrhynchoides. Taxonomy (NCBI): domain Eukaryota; kingdom Viridiplantae; phylum Streptophyta; class Magnoliopsida; order Asterales; family Asteraceae; genus Rutidosis; species Rutidosis leptorrhynchoides. The sequence goes on along the minus strand of NC_092333.1, from coordinate 63,405,077 downwards.
CACAATTCAAGCTGAGTCGATAACCGAAAATTCTCGCAAATAACTGATGGAGATTTGAGTCTTGATCAAGCCTATGACGAAGAATTAAGCATGATTGGCTAAGAGTGACTTCATTTCTTAGAACTTTAGGACACCCTAAACACTTTAGTGAAATGAGTGACCCGAGTGAGATAGCCTCAGTTATGTAACCTCCTCTCATGCTTGCGGAAAGAGATTCGAGAATAGCAAAAAGAATAAAAACTAAGTTTTCGCTCTTTCGTCTTGCGGAAAAAAAAACTTGATCACTACGGATTAAAGTCCTCACTGTTTTAAGTTCAGAAGTTTGTCTGAGGACAAGCAAAGTCTAAGTGTGGGATATTTGATATCGGCTAAAAAGTCACGTTTTTACCCCCGATATTGAGTCCCAAAAACGTAAAGTTCAAAGCTTTGTCGGCAAAATAATCGCTTTTTCGGTTAAACTTGTAGGTAAAGTAATTACAAAGATGATGCAAAAAGAATCAAGAGAAACGGAGCTAAAACGAAGACTCTAGAGCGAAAACGGTGAAAGACAAGAAATCAAGTTACGATCCAGGGAATCAAGGCTGACCAGCACACCATACGGCCTTCCATACGGGCTACCATACGGCCTGCCTGTATGGATACGGCCTGCCAAATACGCCCCACCAAGTGCCCTCACCAAACGGCCTGCCATCAATACGGCCTGCCAAATATGCCCTGTCATACGCCCTGCCATGCGGCCTGCCAGGCGTATTTTGGAAATTTTCAAGTCTATTTAATGGGTCTTTGTCATTCATTCCAACACACACCTCTCTTCACTCTCTCACTACAATATACTTTCTCCCACTAGAGCTTTCAAGGCCTTCTCACCTCCGAGCGGGAAATTAAGTACCCGGAGGCGAACGCCGAAGATTGTAATAGGAGCGGGCTAGAGGTTGTCAGCACTTATAATGGTCCAGATCTCGTCTGTAAACGGTGAACGCTTTCCTTAATTTAATAAAGTTATTATCTTGAGTTGCTTTCATCTTGCATGATAATCTATCTGTTACAATTGTTTATCATGTGTTGAATATTTTATGTGAAACTTGTCATATTGTTATGCTGAAACCTTGACGGTTTAGAAGTTTAATTTACGGATCACCCTTTCCGCTTATTCACGTGGCTAGAACCTAGTATTAGGACCTGATCAACCCTAGGATACAAGGTAAGTAGTTATGTGTGCTTAACGTCACCATAGGGATATAGTACCTACGTATGAATAACCAATTATTCATCATAGAAGAGCTGCCCATTTAGATTGTGATTAGAGTTAGCAATAGAGAGTTCAGTGAACACTAGCTTACTCAGAAGCATGATTCACGTCAGAAGCAATGTTCTTGAGATATTGTAAGATGATACGGGGTTGAATAATTGATCGCAAAGGAGAGACTTCTATCCCAATTAGCAATACCTTAGAATATCTAAGATTGCACATCTGTTAATGTTAAGCCATAGCATAGTGATTTAGTGGTAGGATATTGCTTTAGTTAGACCAACTAGGATTAAGAAAAGCTGAGACGTTCCTTTATTGGATAAACCACTTTGTTCATGTACCTAGGATTTCATCCATAAGGTCGTTTAAACCTTTCAGGTTAACGTTGGGAGTAGGGATACCTGTCTTAGCCAGAATCTTTAAAGCCTAAACTCTTAGTGACAAATCAGTTAGGTTCACAGCCCAGTTGATTGAGGTTTAGTGTTTATCCTAGGAAGTTAAACTCTCGCGATAATTCCCCTTCAGAATTCTATTCTTCACACCTATCCTTACTTTTATTGTCTAATTACTATTTTATCTAGTTAATCTATCACCTCTTGTCACTAGGGCTAACTATATAGACACTTTTGTCCCATATTACCGAGCAAACATACAAAAATATGTACCTGAGTTATATTTACCACTTACTCGTTAAAAGGAAGACAAGTAGGTGAGTTATAGCTTGGAACCCCAGCTAAATATAAATAATAAAACAACCACTACTCGCCCTCGTGGTAGCTGATTCTGACGTGCCGCGGCCTAACGACAGCGTGAAAATAAAACCGTCCATTTCGGCCGTATCAGTTGTCTTTCAACACTTTGAAAAATGGAAGTGACCATTCTGCCGCCTTTGACAGGAATCTGGACAACGCTGCCAACTTGCCGTTCAGACTTTGTACCTTCTTTCTCGTTCGCGGTGCTGCCATTTCATCAATAGCTAGAATTTTCTTATGGTTTGCCCGTATACCACGCGTTGTGACGAAGTGCCCCAAGAACTTTCCCTCCTCGAATCCAAAACTACACTTCTCCGGATTCAGCTTCATGTTGATTTTTCGTAGAGAATCGAACGTTTCCTGAATGTCCTTCAAAAGGTCCGCTTCGGCGTGACTTTTTATTACTATGTCGTCGGCGTATGCTTCCACATTTCGACCGATATGTTCTTTGAACGCAGCGTCGATGACCCGTTGGTACGTCACGCAGGCGTTTTTCAAACCAAAGGGCATCTTTTTGTAACAAAAAATCCCTTGATCTGTGTGGAACGCGGTTTTGTCCTCGTCACGTTCCGCCATTTGGATCTGGTGATAGCCCTTGTAAGCATCAAGGAAACATTTGAAACGAAAGCCCACCAACGACTCTACCTTCCAGTCTATCTCTGGTAGCAGATAGTTGTCTTTGGGACAAGCCTTATTGATGTCTTTGAAGTCGACACACATCCGCCATGAGCCGTTCGCTTTTTTGACCAGTACTGGATTGGCAACCCATGTTTGGTACTTAACCTATCGCAATATGTCTGCTTGTACCAACTTCTCCACTTCATTCCTTAGGAAGATGCTATGCTCCGGAGCCATGCCCCGTTTATTTTACCTTACTGGAGTCATACTTGGGTTGGCGTTTAGACGATGTTCTGCAATGGTACGAGGTACTCCCCTCATGTCTGACTCTTGCCATGCAAACACGTCAGCGTTGTTCACCAAGAGTTCACATAACGCACTTTTCGTTGCATCGGATAGCGTGTGTCCAATCTGTATTGTCTTTTCAGGAAAGGAATGATTGATGATAACGCTTCCCTCTTGTTCAATCGGTGCCGTCTGATGCAACGGCTGTTCGACCTGGCCCACAATCGGGACCCGATCAGAGAAAACAGTTGCAACGCCTAACGAAGTTGGGAATTTCATCATGCCATGCACAGTTGATACTATTGCACCGAATTCGCACAACTCCCGTCCCATGATAATGTTGTACTTCGACTGGCTTCTGACAACCACAAAGTTTAAAGTTACCGTTCACCGTTTCGTATTTTCCTCTAACATAACGTCAATGCTTACTCGACCCAGAGGCCAAGTCGTTTCGCCTGTGAACCCCGCGACGGGATGGAGTGGGGGTTTTAGTTTGTCCTGCACATCTTGTGGTAACTGTAAGAAGCAATGTTCGTATAAGACGTCAACGGCGCTTCCCGTATCTACATAAATTCTCGAGACCTTGCATCGTCCTACCGTGGCAGTTATCGTTACGGGTAGGTCGGTAGGACAGACTCTCCAGAAAGCAGGAAACGTGATAGGGGCACATTCCCATTCCTCCAAAACTTTCGCCTTACGAACGTGACCCGCGTGCCGCATTTGTACCATGTGGATGTGCTTTTCTGGAGCTTTTTCTTTTCCCCATTGCCAGGCAAATTTCTTCGTTCCGGGGACTTTGACACGCGACGGTTTTAGATGGTCAAGTTCCCCCAATTTCAGCCGTTCAACTATCACCTTCTTTAGTTCCCTGCAGTCGTCCATGTCGTGACCTTTATTTTCGTGAAAAATACACCATTTACTATCATCTACAGCGAAACGGGGCTGCATCGGCTTTGGTGGCGGAAAATCTTTACTTATCTCTTCCGTTGCCAAAATTTCTTTAGGCGTTTTTGACAATGACCAGACCAAACTTTCCTCTTCTGCCGACAACCTCTTGGGTGCGTACCGTTCATAAGGACAGTAGCTGTTACGGTGGTCAGACTTATGACTGGAACGTCCGTAGCCCCTGTTGCCGCCGTTACCACTTCCTTTATACTTGTTACCTATATTACCTTTGCTGTTTCCCTTGTCGTCTTTATCGCTCCGGTCCGTTGTGCTGTGATCCCCAACGGCAGCATCTACAAACTCCTCGGAACGAACATAATCCATTACCATTTTTACAGCTTCAACGTACGTTTTTGGCAACTTACGCCGCATCGATTTTACCAACAACAAATGACGAGTTTGGCAGATTCCCATGATGTACGCGGAGATCTGCTGCGATTCAGGCAGATCTGGAATTTTTTGGCATTCCGCTGTGAAGTGGGAAGTAAAATTCATTAGGGATTCATGCGACCTCATCTTGATGCTGTGCGCATCTAGGTGAGTCAGTTCGGTGCGTTTAAAGTTCTGGAAATGCTGCACAAACTTAGTTCTGAGGTCCATGTAGCTGGATATACTCAAGGCAGGTAATTTGGCAAACCACTCTCTCGCGATAGCTTGGAGCTGTCCCGGGAACATGTGGCACGCCGTCGAGCTATCCTAATGCTGCGTCATGACAGCGTGTTCGAATTGCTGCAGGAAGTCCTCCGGATCCGTGGTGCCGTCATATACCCCTAGCGTGAGGGGAGTAGTAAGGACGGCGGGCAACTGATGGGTGGCTATCTCTCGAGTAAACTTCTCAGACGTCGCGGAAACTTCGAACGTCCTCTTAACACTATCTCCCATCATAGCGTACCAATTGTTCAACATGTTGTCTGCCATGCCAGGCTGATCGACCTGAGCACTCATAGATTCCGGCGCGGCTAGAATTAAATTCTCAATTAAGTCCTTTCGTGCTTCCTCTCGGGTTTTGCCAGAACTTTTACCAACTGATAGTTAAAGCTAAGGGGTATAAAATACTATTAATTTTTACAAGAAAATACTATTAAATACGATACAATTTTACACAAGATATTTATTTATTTATAGAATTGATATACTTAAACCTTGCTACAACACTTATAGGCAGTGTACCTAATCGTACAGTAGTGTAGTTTTTAGTAAGTCCGGTTCGTTCCACAGGGAATCTTTTTCACAAAGCTTAATGCTATATTAGTTTAAATTTATAAAAATACAAATATATATATAAGTAATATTATTATTATAAAGGGGGGTTTTACCGTTTAATGACCGGTTTGTCGATTTTAAAACTTTAGTCGCAGTTAAAACCAAATGTAAAATAATAAATAAATACAAGACTTAATTTAAAGCGTAAAGTAAATAACGATAATGAAATTGCGAATAATAAAAGTGCGATAAAATAAACTTGCGATAATTAAAAAGTACGATAATTAAAAGTGCAATTAAATACAATAACAATAAATAAAAGTGCTATAATTAGAAGTGCAATTAAATATAAAATAAAGGAAATTAAATATGAAATAAAAGAATTATGCTTATTTAAACTTCCGTAATCATGATGTTTGACGTGTTGATTTTAGTTTTATGCCCATGGGTTAATTGTCCTTTGTCCTGGATTATTTAATATGTCCATACGGATTTTGTCCATAATAGTCCATCAGTCATAAATATAAAGTGCGAGTGTCCTCGTCAAATTATCCTTATACCCGAAGTTAAATATTCCAACTAATTGGAGACTTAAACTGTAACAAGATTTTAATACTTTGTTTAATAATTACACCGGGATGTCGACTGAGTGTAACCCAAGGTTTTAATATTTTGTTATCAATTATACCAAGTGTCCTTGTACATAATTTCACCCCTGTTTTAATTATTCTAGTGGCTATTAATCCATTCCCGTGTCTGGTTAAATGAACGATTATTCGTACATATAAATACCCCGCCCATCGTGTCCGATCGAGTGTATATGGTAATTTATAGGGACGCCCAATTGTAAATCTTTATATTAACATTAACAAACTATCATTTAGTTAAACAAATATAAAGCCCATTAATAGCCCATAGTCTAATTTCCATAAGTGTCGTTCTTTTGTCCAAACCCCAATTATGATACAAAGCCCAATTACCCAATTTTAGTAATTAGCCCAACATCATAATTACTTCGTTTTAAATAAGCATAATAATAACTTAGCTACGAGACATTAAATTAAAAAGGTTGAACATAACTTACAATGATTAAAAATAGTGTAGCGTTACACGGACAGAATTTCGACTTACACCCTTACAATATTCGCTAACATACCCTTATTATTAGGATTAAAATTAAAATTAAAATTAAAATATAAATCATAAATATAAATATTACGTATATAGATAGAGAGATGGATATATATTATATGTTTTTGCGATCAGAATTCGTTTGCTTTTATAGGGAGTTTCAGTTTTTGGGTCTCCGCGACTCGCGGCATTTTTGCTCTTCAAACTCCGCGAGTCGCGGAGTTTGAAATTCCAGCTCACTCTAAATTGGATCTTAGTCTGCCGACGGTTTATTATATAATATAATATATATATATAATTTATATAATTAATTATATATTATATTATATTTATATACATAGTTAACTTGTAATTTTTAGTCCGTTGCGTCGAGCGTTGAGAGTTGACTCTGGTCCAGGTTCCGAATTTTCGAACGTCCTTGCGTACAATTTAATATCTTGTACTTTGCGTTTTGAATCTTGTACTCTTGTAATTTCGAGACGTTTCTTATCAATAATTGGAACCTCTTTGATTGTCTTTTGTACTTTTGAGCTTTTTGGTCGTTTGCGTCTTCAATTCGTCGAATCTGTCTTTTGTCTTCACCTTTTATTATTTAAACGAATATCACTTGTAAATAGAACAATTGCAACTAAAAGCTTGTCTTTCTTGAGGAATAATGCTATGAAATATATGTTCGTTTTTAGCATTATCAAATATTCCCACACTTGAGTGTTGCTTGTCCTCAAGCAATATCGTCTTGAAATACTAGAATCACTTCTTTATTCTTCACACTTTGTACATCAGTGATTTCTATACGGCGGTATAAACAATGATAGTAACGATATGGTTTACAGTCCCACATGACTATAAAAATTTAGATCCATTAAGGAAATTGGATCTTTATGAAAACATTTGATCTTTTGAAAATTAAATCTAGTTTTTACCCTAGATAAGTTTTCCGGAATAACCCTTCACCGGTGTTTGCAAAATATTTTTGTGGGCTTGGTGGGTTTCAGATTTGAAAATTTTAGCTCAAAACTTGCGGTTTTGTGTCACCCACTTGCTAACCTTGTATTAGGAAAGCAACACATCCAGTTTACTTGTCCCGTATATTACCTTTCGGTAAACTACCGTCCGGTTGTAAAGGAAAGCGTTGAACAAGCAACTGTTAAGGCAATGTCCCCTGACATGCTTTTAATTATGGTCTATAACGTGTCAGACGCAATTACTATCCTTGGTAGGAGCAATAGTAAAGCTCACCCTTATAATTTGTAGGTTTGGCACAAGGTCCTGTCTTTGACCACTATGCAACCACCGTTCTTACGGTTGACACCCAATTTGTTCAGGTGACTTAATGAATTCCAGGTGAATTCCTAGGATTTTACGTTCAATGGTAATGAACGCATTGAAAATGGGTTTTTAGAAAACAAATCGGTTTGTAATTTTGATCAAAATATTTTCTCGTTCAGGCTCAAGTTTAGATATCATTGAATTCCATGAGTTTGTAATTCTCAATCTTTAAGGTCAATCTCTAGGATTGAGTAATATCAGGCTTAAAAGCTGATTTTTAATCTTTAAGGAGATTATCCTTTCTGGGGATCTGATTCATTAGTCTTATCCAGCTAATTTGCATGGTGCCCCCCCCATTGTACTAGATAAATCCTTCTCATGGTTAGGATAAATCTGACCACTTGGCGACCCTGTTTAATGCTGAGGTCCGTAGATTTCCTGCTAATTGTAGTGATGACTTTTCTAGATTTTTCGTCAACCTACAGCTGGTCTGGACGACAACTTCATGACCTAAATCAAGAAGCGCGTTTCTTTTTCGGAAGACTTTACTTCCTTTTAATGATGGAATTGATTCATCGTGTAGATCCATCTATTCTTTTCTTTCATCGGGTAAAACAGTTTAGTTTAGTCCAAAGCAAAAGTATTTTCAGTTATTTGTACAAAAATATGTGACATATGTTTTGAATAACTTGGAGAATTTTCCCACACTTGGCTTTTATTTTCCTTTTTATTGTCCTCTATTCCATTTTAAATGAATTTTAACATTTTGGTTTGTTTATCAATTTATGTCCTTTCCGAGGTAACAATAATTTCGGTGTTAAAACCTAGTTTTATCGTTCATAAATATGTATAAACATGATTTTGAGTTCATTTAATTAAACATTTTGAAAATTTTTACTAGAATTGGGTAGTCAGTATATAAGACTAGGGCTGTTCTTTATTATCAGAGAGCACTAGATTCTAATACAACTACTACTTTACTAGTATTTCTAATGGTAACCAAGTGTATAAAGTAAAAATTTTAAAATCCGAAAGAATTTAACCCCTTCCCACACTTAAGATCTTGCAATACCCTCATTTGCAAGAAATCAGTAACAATTTAAATTATTGAGGGTGATTTGTGTGAAAATGATTAAATTTTACCAAAGTTTCCAAACATATTTGTGTTTGCTTGCTGAATGATAAATGGTGCATATCATTTGTTCATTCCGTCTTGTTGTTATTTCACATATATTTTGCATCTTGTCGTCAAAATTACTTGCTTTTGCTGAACTTAATGCCAGTATTTGAAAATGCGTTGTTTTACCCTATTGTGTACATAAGATAAACTGCAAACATATATACATATTTTTGAAGTTTGGTATATTACCCCACATTCAAAAATTATTAAAATCTAAGAATAAAAGTTAGAAAATTATAACAACTATTACAATATTAACATAAGTATTAAACGTATCAATATCACAAATTACAAAAAAAAAAAAAAAAAAAAAACTAAGTAGACTAGGGATGATACTGATACCAATAAGGGTTCCATGCATAACCATAGGTGCTATAAAATGCTTCGGCTGGGTTATACGTAGGATACGGTGGTTGAATCTCTATAGATCAGGGAGGGAATATGGGCTTTGGAGTAGGAATATAGTTTCTACCTATATGTTGGCAATAAGCTATGATTTGATTTTGATGAACTTGCCAATCTTCAAATGCTCTTTGTCTAGCATTTTCGTACTCCTGTGAAGCTATAAACCTTTGCATTTCTTGCATTTTATTTCCCCCTCCTACATTACCTTGCTGTTGGTTTCTCTCAACCTGTGGATGTCTACCATGGTATTGTACTGCGGCGTTATTTCGCCTCTTCAAAACTTTCGCACCATGGTATACATTTAAACCTATTGTATCGTGGGGTTCTGGTTCTTCGACTAATAATCCCCCCGACTTATATCCACACCGAGATACTCAGCAATCAAAGTAATAAATATACCACCTCCTATTATGCTATGCGGTCTCATCCCCCTAACCATAGCTGATAAATAATAACCCACACAATAAGGTATACTTACAGCACTTTGTGGGTCTCGAATACACATATGGTAAAACAAATCCTGTTCATTTACCTTTTCCTTGTTCTTACCTCTTTATGTAATCGAATTAGCTAAAAACCTATGAATTACTCTTAATTCAGCTCTATCTATATCCAAATAAGAGTAATTTCCCCCTTTGAATCGGTGATGGCTTGTCATTTGACTCCATACACCATGTGTATCAAAATTTTCATCTATCTTTCTACCATTTAGTATCAACCCTCTACAATCGGCAGATGCTAACTCCTCAGGCGTATATATACGTAAAGCCTGAGCCATGTCTAGTAAAGACATGTGGCGCATCGAACCTCCTAACAAAAATCTAATAAAAGATCGATCGGTTAAACTAGCTACTCGATCATTTAATTCTATACTACACAACAATTCTTCACACCATACTTTATATACAGGTCTACGCATGGTGAATAAACGTACCCAGTCGTTAAAAGTAGAATTACCATACCTCTGTGCAAGTAATTCCCTAATTGGCCCGGCCAATTCTACAGCTTCTAATGGTCCCCATTCTATGACACTAGGTACCTTAACAACTTTAGAATGAAGAGTATGCAAACCCCTTTGGTATTTTGGATAATCTATCCAAAGTCTGTCAAATCTCAGGTTCGGGTGCAAATCTTCCAAGTGCATATCAGAAAATGTCATGACTGGATGAGGTATATCTTGTTTGTAGTAGTTATCTACCTCCTGTTGTTCCGCATTCTTCGCAGGAGCATTGCGAGCTTGGGATGAAGATTCACCCCTTTCAGTCTGCAAAACAAATCAAACACAATTTTTGTGCATCCAAATATGCATTAGTGTCAGCAAAATCATCAATCAAAATAATTACAATGACATGATCAATTTATATCAAACTTAAGCTCATTTTCATATTTTCATCAAATCTACACTTTTTCAAATAAGCATATACGAAAATGTTCGCCAAGTTCATAAACATTCAACTCAAATAACATGTCAAAATAATCATCACTAGCAATTAAACAAGTTTCAAATGGCATTATCTCTCAAAAATCAAGTTCATGAATTTTAGACTTGAAAAAGTCCACTTTAATTCTCAAAATCATGTTTAGGCTCAAAGTTTGGATCATTTAACTACCTAAACATGTTACACTACTTAATTTAGCAACAATTCATGACAAAAATCGGCCATAACCCGTTTATATCAAAAAGCCCCAAATTACTCAAGAACACAAACCCTAGATTACTCAAAATTTGAAGTTTAAGGCTTCTAATCATGTTAAATAGCATCAATCTAGGTTATACAAGCATAATACATAAACAATTTAAGCATAATTACACTAAAAAGCATCAAAATCAAATTGGGAAAAAAAATTGCTCAAGAACACTAATTTTCGGATTAAATGGTGTTTAGGTGTAGAAATTTACCGTTTTTCTTGAGTAATTCCTTGATAGCATCCTTCCCAACATGATTTTAGTAAAAGATTTGATGATTAACGGTTAAAAATTGTGATTTTGGGGGTGTTTTCTCGGGTTTTTGCGCAGTATTTTCGGGTTTATTTTCGCTGTATGTGTGGTGTGGGTTGGGGACTGATCAGTTCTTGCGTTTTTATTTTTTTTCGGTATTTTTGGAACTCCGCGAGTCGCGGTGTTTTTCCCTTTCAAACTCCGCGAGTCGCGGAGTTTGTATTTTTTTTTTTTTACACAACCTTAACTTGTAAAACAAATATAAAATAAATTTAAAATTTTGTTTTCCTTTGTTTTAGGACGAGGTCGTTTCGGATCGATGTCCTAGTCCGTCCTTCGACAAAATTTTAAAATTTGTCTTTTTCAAGCGATTGTTTTAAAAGCTTAGATTTTTTTTTTTTAGTTTTTTAATGTTTTTGGCATACTTTAATTCAATAAGATTAAAAATAATGATAATAAAAGTTCTCGTCCCTCCCTCGGGTAAAGCAATTTCGGTTCAAAGACCTAGTCTTCAACTTACGACGAATTTTAAAAATCATATTTTTAACTTAGCGAGATAAAGCAAATTTTTTTTTTTAAATTCACACAACTTAAATCTAAAATTCAAAATTAATATTAAAAAATCACACCAAATTTAAAATTTGAAATGCATAAAATTAAAATTCGTATTTTAAAAATTAAAAATTCACACCAAACTTAATTTAAAAATTCATATTATAAATTCACACCAAACTTATATTATATTTTTCAAATATTTACAATTTTAAATATATTGATTTTACAAAGTTTACAATATTCATTTAAGATTTATATATTAATTTTAAAAACATGGTAAAATTAAAATTAAAAATCTTTTTGCCTTTTTATCCCACTTTAATCAATCAAATATTATCAAAAATATGCGCCCCTCTTTTCGGTAAAGTAATTTCGGTTCCAAGACCTAATTTAACTCATGACGGATTTTTGAAATATTTTGGGTTGATTGATTGAAGATATTTATACCTTAAGAATAAACGTTAAATTTCGCAGTGATGTAATAAATTTTTGTATGATATCAATAATTTCGGTCGCCAAACCTAATTTTATTCAATACCAATTTAATACTTTATAGCGAACAAATTAACATTTATTATCAAAAGGTTAAAAATAAAAATAATAAAAAAAATAAAAACTGTACAAACATACCTGTGAAATAGATTTCTTAGTTATATGATCTATCCCATTCATAAGATAGTCGGTTTAATTGGTTTTCCATGGCTACATAGGCGTAACCTTGAGCATTCAATGTTTTTTTTCTAAACATATGAACGGTCCGTCTCTGCATAAAGTAACAAATTCGGTGTTTGAATAGGTTTGATTATTTGAACATTTACCTCCATGTGACCATTTTCCGCATTTGTGACATCTTTCTAGGTGTCGTGCTCTTCTTTTCGCTGCGGATTTTGATTTTCCTTTACCAAATTGTAACTTATTATCTTCGCATCTGGATTCTTTTCTAACTCCGTCCATTCTTTCTCTGATTACTGATACTATTTCACTAGGAAGTGTGTCATTATTACGTTTAGTGATCAAAGCGTGTAGCATTAGACCATGATTTAGTTCACAGGCAGTCTTCATTTCCTAAAAAAAAATAAAAATTCAGAATGGGGGGAGAAGACTAGTTCTTTAGGGTCTGCTAGGGAAAGACCGTTCGGGTTCCATTTTTGAGAACTACATGAAAACAGACAATCTAACTCTAACAGAAATACATAAACCCCCTATACTTAGTTAGCTGTGGAATCGAAATTGTGATTAACTTCATTGTCTTCTTCCATCGGACCATGTATGTAATGTTTAACTCTGTGACCATTAACTTTAAATTCAATCCCATTTGAATTTATTAATTCTATCGTTCCGTATGGGAAAACTCTTTTGACTATGAATGGTCCAGACCATCTTGATTTCAATTTTTCAGGAAACAGCTTGAATCGTGAATTGAAAAGAAGAACTCTGTCTCCTTCTTTAAATTCTTTTGAACTTTTGATTCTTTTATCATGCCATTTCTTCGTTCTTTCTTTATAGATTAACGAATTTTCGTATGCTTCATGTCTTAATTCTTCTAATTCGTTTAGTTGACTTAATCGTAGACGTCCGGCTTCATGTAAATCAAGATTACATGTCTTCAAAGCCCAAAATGCTTTGTGTTCAATTTCTACTGGAAGATGACATGCTTTTCCATAAACAAGTCTAAAAGGTGTGGTTCCAATTGAAGTTTTGTAGGCTGTTCTAAAAGCCCAGAGTGCATCATTCAATTTAATGGACCATTCCTTCGGATTTGATCCTACGATTTTCTCTAGAATACGTTTTAAAGCTCGGTTGGTATTTTTAACTTGTCCACTTGTTTGTGGATGATATGCAGTGGAGATTTTATGAGTTACTCCATATCTTTTAAGAACTTTCTCAAGTTGATTATTACAGAAATGAGTACCCCGATCACTTATTAAAGCTTTCGGTGTTCCAAACCTTGCAAAAAATCGTTTTAAAAAGTTGACTACAACTTGTGCATCGTTAGTTGGGAGAGCTTGTGCTTCCGCCCATTTAGATACATAATCAATGGCTACGAGTATATATAGATTATTATGAGATTTTGGAAATGGACCCATAAAGTCAATACCCCAAATGTCAAATACTTCACATACTTGGATGACATTTTGTGGCATTTCATCACGTTGACTTATTTTTCCGACCCTTTGACAAGCATCACAGGATTTGCAAAGAAGGTGTGAGTCTTTGTAAATTGTAGGCCAATAGAATCCAGCATCATAAACTTTTCTTGCTGTTAGTTGAGGCCCATAATGCCCTCCTGTTGGTCCTGTGTGACAATGGTTTAAAATTTTACTAGCTTCATCTCCAAATACACATCGGCGTATTATTCCATCGGGACAACTTTTAAACAGATGTGGATCTTCCCAGAAATAGTGTTTTATATCACTGAAGAATTTTTTTCGTTTTTGGTACGATAATCCTTTTTCAAGAAATCCACAAACTAAGTAGTTTGCATAGTCTGCAAACCATGGAATTTCTTTATAATCTATCTTCAATAGATATTCATCAGAAAAGTTGTCTTGTATGGCCGATTCATTTAGAACTTCTAATTCAGGATTTTCAAGACGGAAAAGATGATCAGCGGCGAGATTTTCTGCTCCTCTTTTATCTCGGATTTCAATATCGAACTCTTGTAAGAGTAAGATCCAATAGATTAATCTTGGTTTAGCATCTTGTTTTGAAAATAGGTATCTAAGAGCAGAATGGTCGGTATAGACCACCGTTTTTGCTAGAACGAGATATGATCGAAATTTGTCAAAAGCAAAGACAATAGCAAGGAGTTCTTTTTCAGTAGTTGTATAGTTCGTTTGTGCTCCTTGTAACGTCTTACTAGCATAATATATAGGTTGAAATCATTTTTCAATCCTTTGTCCTAAAACGGCTCCCATTGCAAAATCACTTGCATCGCACATTAGTTTAAATGGTAGATTTCAATTTGGTGTTATCATGATCGGCGCATTAGTGAGTTTCTCTTTAATAATATTAAAAGATTTGATACACTCATCTGAAAAGATGAATGGAGCATCCTTTTCTAGGAGTTTATTCATAGGAGTGGCAATTTTAGAAAAATCTTTTATGAAACGTCGATAAAAACCGGCATGCCCTAGAAAACTCCTTACTCCTCTAACATTGGTGGGATGTGAAAGTTTAGCAATTACATCTACTTTAGCTCTATCCACTTCAATTCCTTCTTTTGAAATTTTATGACCACGAACGATGCCTTCTTTAACCATGAAATGGCATTTCTCCCAATTAAGTACTAGATTTGATTGTTCGCATCTAATAAGCATTCGTTCCAGATTAACTAGACATGATTCAAATGTATCACCGAAGACTGAAAAGTCATCCATGAAAACTTCCATGCATTCTTCTATCATGTCGTGAAAAATCACCATCATACACCTTTGAAAGGTTGCAGGGGCGTTGCAAAGTCCAAATGGCATGCGTTTGTAAGCAAAAGTACCATAAGGGCACGTGAATGTGGTTTTCTCTTGGTCTTCGGGTGCTATTGGAATTTGAAAATATCCGGAAAATCCATCTAGAAAACAATAGTAACTATTTCCGGCTAATCTTTTCAACATTTGATCTATAAAAGGTAAGGGAAAGTGATCTTTTCTGGTGGCGTCATTTAATTTTCTATAATCAATACACACACGCCATCCTGTTACAGTCCTAGTAGGAATAAGCTCATTTTTCTCATTTGTAATGACAGTCATGCCACCCTTCTTAGGCACGCATTGAACTGGGCTTACCCATGGACTATCAGAAATTGGATAAATTAGACCCGCGTCTAGCAGTTTAATAATTTCTTTTTTAACTACATCTTGCATATTAGGATTTAGTATTCGTTGGCGTTGCACATACGTTTTATGACCTTCTTCCATAAGGATTTTATGTGTGCAATACGAAGGACTTATTCCTTTAATATCATGAATCTTCCATGCAATGGCTGGTTTATGAGCTTTTAACACAGAAATGAGTTGTGATTTCTCATTTTCAGTAAGAGAAGACGATATTATTACAGGTAATTCAGATTCACCATGTAAATAAGCGTATTCCAAATGGTTTGGAAGTGGCTTTAACTCTAATTTCGGAGGTTCTTCTATCGATGATTTGTATCGATATCTGTCTTCTTCTTTTAGCATTTGAATTTCTTCTGTTGTTGGTTCATATCCATTAGCTATAAGTGTAGCTAACATTTCAGCTTCATCAATTGGTTCATTACCTTCTCCTAAAGAACATTCTCCTGTTTCTTGTAATTCTGGAAATTCTTCTAATAATTCTGCATGTGCATCTATAGTTTGAATATAATAACATGTATCATCTGCAGATTGTGGTTGTTGCATTGCTCTATCAACTGAAAAGGCAACACTCTCATCCTCTATACTTAGGGTCAATTTCTTACCGAACACGTCTATCATTGCTTTAGCCGTGTTTAAGAATGGTCTTCCTAATATGAGAGGAACTTGAGAATCTTCTTCCATGTCCAGAACAACAAAATCTACTGGAAATACTAAAGTACCAACTTTAACTAGCTTGTTCTCCATTATCCCTCTAGGATATTTTATTGATCTATCGGCTACTTGTATGCTTATTCTGGTTGGTTTCAATTCTCCAAGGTCTAGTTTAGTGTATAGTGAATACGGCATTAAATTTATACTAGCACCTAAATCTGCCAATGCTTCTATTGAACTAAGAATACCCAGAAAACATGGAATTGTGAAACTTCCTGGATCAGATAATTTTTCTGGTATCTTATTCAACAGCACTGCTGAACAATTAGCATTCATGGTAACAGCCGAGAGTTCTTCCATTTTCTTTCTATTTGAGATTAGATCTTTCAAGAATTTAGCATATCTAGGCATTCCTGAAATCACATCAATGAAAGGAAGATTTACATTTATCTGTTTAAACATATCCAAAATATTGGATTGCTCGGCTTCAAGTTTCTCTTTCTTCATTTTACTCGGGTAAGGAAGTGGTGGTTGGTATGGTTTAACATAAGGTTTAGCCTTAACTGTGTTATCTTCATTAACCTTTTCAACTACCGGTTCTTTTTTCTTATCTTGATCAGGTTGTGGTTCTTGTGGAGTAGGAATAGCTTCATCAGAAGTTACAGGTATTTCAGGTGGTTTAAGTGTTGTACCACTTCTTGTGGTAATGGCTTTAGCTGTTTCATTCCGGGGGTTAGTATTTGTATCACTAGGTAGACTTCCCGGTTTTCTTTCACCTATTAACCTTGCTAAGTTACTTACTTCTTGTTCCAGATTTTGAATAGAATCTTGTTGATTTCTAAATGCTTGAGCATTTTGTTCATTAGTTTGTTTTTGAGATGTGAAAAACTGCGTTTGAGTTTCAACTAGCTTTGTCATCATATCTTCTAAATTAGGCTTTTTATCATCGGTTTGTTGTGGTGGTTTGTTTTGAAAATTAGGTCTTTGCTGGTTGTAAGTATTATTGGATACTTGTTGATTGCTAGGACCTTGTTGGTTGTTGTATGGAATATTTCGGTTATAATTCTGGTTTTGATTGTAAATAGGTCTTGGCGGTTGATAATTATTCTGATAATTATTTCCAGGCCTTTGGTTTATGTATGAAATGTTCTCTCTTTGTTCCATTGTTAATTCAATACTGAGACAATCTTTTGTCAAATGTGGTCCTCCACACTGCTCACAACTAATTCGTATTGAGTGAATATCTTTAGTCATCTTTTCCATTCGTCTCTCAACATCATCTATCTTTGCGGAAATGGAATCTAAGTCATGGCTAGAATCGGCTCTAGCTGCTTTAGATGATCTAACGATATCTTTTTCTTGGTGCCACTCATGTGAGTGGGAAGCAGTGTTATCAATAAATTTGTAAGCATCAGGTTCGGTTTTCTTCATAATAGAACCACCAGCTGCTATATCTATGTCTTTCCTTGTAGTGATGTCGCATCCTTGGTAGAATATTTGTACTATTTGACAGGTGTCTAAACCATGTTGCGGACATCCTCTTAACAACTTTTCAAATCTAGTCCACGCCTCATATAGAGTTTCATTCGGCTTCTGTGTGAATGTAACAATTTCTCCTTGAAGTCTTACGGCTTTAGATGCAGGAAAGAATTGTTTAAGAAATTTTTCAACTAAAACGTCCCATGTATCAATCGCCCCTTCAGGTAACGATTCCAACCAATCTTTGGATTCTCCCTTTAAAGTCCAGGGAAATAACATGAGATATATCTGTTCATCCTCCACTTCTCGGATTTTAAATAGTGTGCAGATCCTATTAAAGGTACGTAGATGTTCATTTGGATCTTCCTTCGGCGCACCACTAAATTGGCATTGATTAGTCACCATGTGTAGAATTTGTCCTTTGATTTCATAATCTGGCGCATTAATGTCTGGATGAGTAATTGCGTGACCTTGGCCAGTGCGTTTAGCTCTCATTCGGTCTTCCATACTTAATGGTTCCAGATTCTCCATAATTGAATTTGTTGAATCGGAATCACTAGAGGATTCTGATTTAATGGTTCGTTCCTCAACAATCTCTGTTTGAATGATTGGTGGTTCCGGAGGAAAGTTTAGTGGTTCAGAATCTACGAATCATCCCTGAATATTCTCCGGATTCTCAATTGTGAGGTCGGGTTCAAAAAATGGATTATCGGAAATTTGAACTGGAGTACTTGGTCGACTGGATGACGATTCTAAAGAAAAATCAACGGCGGTAATATTTGCTAAATGTCTTGATCTAGTTACAGGTGGTGAACGTACAAAAGGTGATGAACGTCTTGCTCGGCGCATTCACTGAATATCCTATTAGTTTTTAAAAGGAAAGAAAAATTATAATAAGTTATCCAATCAATAGACTTTTCTGATTTTGCCCACGTTTTGAATAGCCAAAAGATGCAGCAGAGGGGCAGGATTCGTTTGGTCTCAATATAATTGAGGACTGTTTGGCTCCAATAACCCGATCCACGTACAAATCCAACTATTACTACGAACCAGAAAATTTTGATGTCTATCAATTTAACCACTTAAAATAAATTTTCGTAATTTTAAGAAATTTAGATAAGAAGTAGAATAAAAATTCTAAGTCCTAAAAACTAGAATAGCGAGAAATAAGAAAGAAAAAGAGTGCATCGAAAAAAAAAGATCGAAAAAGAAAAATAAGAAAGAAAAATAAAAGGTGACGGAAAAATAAAAGAAACTTATAAAACTTAAAAACACTTGACTAACCTAACCTTATTACCACAACTAACTTAAAATTATAATCGCAAATTGAGATTACTAATTGGAATGATAATTGATACATAGGTAAAAGTCGTCTAAAAATATTAAAGCTTACAGGAAAAACTAAATCCCAAATGGAAATAACTTAAAAAGAAAGTAAAACTTAAAAAGGCGTCGCAAAATTCTAAAGCACTTAAATCTTAGTATAAAGAAAAAGCACTTAAGTGATTTTACGGCAAAGCCTAAAAATCTATAAATAAAAATAACTATGGCAAAAACTATGAATTAAAACTAAATACGAGCGAAAAATACAAATATTACGCTAAAACGATTAAAAAGGAACAAAATATAAAAATATACAAAAAGTTGTAAAAAGTACAATTTTTATAAAAATATTATTTTTATATTTTTTATTTAATAAAACTATTAATTTTATATTTTATTTAAACTAATTTAACTAAATAAAACAAATAAATAAATACTAAACTAAACAATATAATATAAATAAACTAATTAGGGTTTAAAATTAATTAAAATTAATAAAACCCGTAATTAATGCGAATTAGGGTTCCTGTGTACCCGTGTCAGGTCTGCTCCGCGAGTCGCGGTATTCGATGCTTCAAACTCCGCGAGTCGCGGGGTTTCAAAATTCAACTCAGGTACAGTTTTGAAATTAGACGCGTTTTTCTTTTTTATTTTTTTATTTTATATTTTCTATTTTATATTTTCTGTTTTAAAATCTAAAATATTTATATAATAAAAACTTATATTTTAAAAACTAGAATAAAAATAGAACTACTTTATAATTTAATAAATAAAAATCTTAAAACTATATTTATATATTTTTTTCGGTTTTTTTTTATATAAAAACAAAATACTTAAATAAAACTTATATAAAAATAAAGAAACTTTATAAAACTTAAATATTTAACAAAATCTTAAAAATACTTATATTTTTGTTTTCTTTTTATATTTTCGAATAATTAAAAACGTATTTTTTTATTTACAAAAACGTATTTTTATAAAAGTAAACTAACAATAAAAATCTATTTTTTTATATTAGTGTTGCGCTTCCGGCTTTTAAGCGAGTTCCCCGGCAGCGGCGCCAAAAATACTTGATAGTTAAAGCTAAGGGGTATAAAATACTATTAATTTTTACAAGAAAATACTATTAAATACGATACAATTTTACACAAGATATTTATTTATTTATAGAATGAATATACT
This sequence comes from Rutidosis leptorrhynchoides, assembly GCF_046630445.1. Classification (NCBI taxonomy): domain Eukaryota; kingdom Viridiplantae; phylum Streptophyta; class Magnoliopsida; order Asterales; family Asteraceae; genus Rutidosis; species Rutidosis leptorrhynchoides. The sequence goes on along the minus strand of NC_092333.1, from coordinate 63,385,078 downwards.
TAAACCTTGCTACAACACTTATAGGCAGTGTACCTAATCGTACAGTAGTGTAGTTTTTAGTAAGTCCGGTTCGTTCCACAGGGAATCTTTTTCACAAAGCTTAACGCTATATTAGTTTAAATTTATAAAAATACAAATATATATATAAGTAATATTATTATTATAAAGGGGGTTTTTACCGTTTAATGACCGGTTTGTCGATTTTAAAACTTTAGTCGCAGTTAAAACCAAATGTAAAATAATAAATAAATACAAGACTTAATTTAAAGCGTACAGTAAATAACGATAATGAAATTGCGAATAATAAAAGTGCGATAAAATAAACTTGCGATAATTAAAAAGTACGATAATTAAAAGTGCAATTAAATACAATAACAATAAATAAAAGTGCTATAATTAGAAGTGCAATTAAATATAAAATAAAGGAAATTAAATATGAAATAAAAGAATTATGCTTATTTAAACTTCCGTAATCATGATGTTTGACGTGTTGATTTTAGTTTTATGCCCATGGGTTAATTGTCCTTTGTCCTGGATTATTTAATATGTCCATACGGATTTTGTCCATAATAGTCCATCAGTCATAAATATAAAGTGCGAGTGTCCTCGTCAAATTATCCTTATACCCGAAGTTAAATATTCCAACTAATTGGAGACTTAAACTGTAACAAGATTTTAATACTTTGTTTAATAATTACACCGGGATGTCGACTGAGTGTAACCCAAGGTTTTAATATTTTGTTATCAATTATACCAAGTGTCCTTGTACATAATTTCACCCCTGTTTTAATTATTCTAGTGGCTATTAATCCATTCCCGTGTCCGGTTAAATGAACGATTATTCGTACATATAAATACCCCGCCCATCTTGTCCGATCGAGTGTATATGGTAATTTATAGGGACGCCCAATTGTAAATCTTTATATTAACATTAACAAACTATCATTTAGTTAAACAAATATAAAGCCCATAGTCTAATTTCCACAAGTGTCGTTCTTTTGTCCAAACCCCAATTATGATACAAAGCCCAATTACCCAATTTTAGTAATTAGCCCAACATCATGATTACTTCGTTTTAAATAAGCATAATAATAACTTAGCTACGAGATATTAAATTAAAAAGGTTGAACATAACTTACAATGATTAAAAATAGCGTAGCGTTACACGGACAGAATTTCGACTTACACCCTTACAACATTCGCTAACATACCCTTATTATTAGGATTAAAATTAAAATTAAAATATAAATTATAAATATAAATATTACGTATATAGATAGAGAGATGGATATATATTATATGTTTTTGCGATCAGAATTCGTTTGCTTTTATAGGGAGTTTCAGTTTTTGGGGCTCAGCGACTCGCGGCATTTTTGCTCTTCAAACTCCGCGAGTCGCGGAGTTTGAAATTCCAGCTCACTCCAAATTGGATCTTAGTCTGCCGACGGTTTATTATATAATATAATATATATATAATTTATATAATTAATTATATATTATATTATATTTATATACATAGTTAACTTGCAATTTTTAGTCAGTTGCGTCGAGCGTTGAGAGTTGACTCTGGTCCCGGTTCCGAATTTTCGAACGTCCTTGCGTACAATTTAATATCTTGTACTTTGCGTTTTGAATCTTGTACTCTTGTAATTTCGAGACGTTTCTTATCAATAATTGGAACCTCTTTGATTGTCTTTTGTACTTTTGAGCTTTTTGGTCGTTTGCGTCTTCAATTCGTCGAATCTGTCTTTTGTCTTCACCTTTTATTATTTAAACGAATATCACTTGTAAATAGAACAATTGCAACTAAAAGCTTGTCTTTCTTGAGGAATAATGCTATGAAATATATATTCGTTTTTAGCATTATCACCAACGTCTGACGCCAGACGTGTAGAGCTTCGTAGTTGAACTTTGGACATACCAGTTGGCCTTTCGCTGCCTTTGGACATGAGTGACGGTAAAACGAATCCCCCTTTTGCCAGAAAACTTATCGCTTCTGCTCCGCCGATGGGTTTAAGTTGGCTTAAATTCGTTTCCGGGTTTTCCGTCTCCTCGGCGTCACGCCTATTGGTTTCATCATCATCGTCAAATTGCAACCTCGCTTGATGGAGTCATCTGGTGTCTCAAAAGAGTTGTCGTCATTGGGCTTCAAAGGGTCATACGGTTCTTTGCCGGTGTTGGCATTTGGTGACGGATTGGAATCGCCTGTCATCTTGTGTTAAAGTATTGATCAAACGGTCCCACGGATGGCGCCAAATGATCAAGCCAAAATTGACTTGAGTGCAATTAGTTGAGTGACTAACCTTTGGAAGGGTTTTCTTCAGTTTGCGTGATGAGTATGAGGGGTGTTGTGGTGGTTAACTTTTGCTGAGCCTCCAAGGTGAGCTTAGAAGAGTAATCAGCTGTGGTAAGTGTAAAATGTTGATTAATTGCTAAATGTGTGATTATGAGCAGTATTTATAGGCATAAGATGGCGGTTACCAACGATAACCACCACTAGCCCACTAAACCACGATTACCACTCCTGGAATCCTCTAATCATGCCCACTAACTGCTCCACGTTCTCCTGATTTGTCAGACGGACAAGTAGTTGTGCAAACCAAGTCAAATGTTAACGGCACGCTACGGGTGACGTAGCGTAGGGGTAATCGTGGCCTAAGAGCGACGTTGACTTGGTATCCAACCAGGAGTTGAAGCTAAACGTCCAGCTACAGGATACGCCATGCGTCACACGTGACGGCCATGGCGGGATGTACGTCATTACTCTTAGACACTCACAGCTGCTCTACCTTTTAAATCTCCATCAAGCTTAGTTAAAATGGCTCCAATAATTCCAATTTCAAGGTTAAAAGTTGTTACCAGGTTTGCAATTTAATAATTTATTAACAAAGTTAGTTTGCTAATAAATATAAGACATAATTACTGAGATAGTTCCTTCGATCAGACACCAACCATCATTCTGTAGCCGCCGCCATCACTCTCTGCTTCTTGTTTCAGATCTTGTTTTGAATGGTGTATGTTCAAATCTTGTTTGTTTCAAATGTGAAGGGTGTATGGTTTGGGATTTCAATTTCCAGATCTCGTTGTGTGTTTATGGTTTCTGAAATATGATGTTAAGGTTTTTGAAAAATGATTTAAGGTTTATGATTTTGATTTAATTGTACATGTTTTTTAGATTTGGGTTTGTAGATGTGAATTCGGTTAAATATTATGGTTTGTGATTTGGGGTTGAATGAAGAAGGAAAGTGGAGGAGTAGAAAATGATAGAACAAAAATAAAATGACAAAATTACCCTCACATGTCTCACACATGCTATAGTTTAACAAAATATTTAGACGGAATGTAGACGTAGGGACGACGGACGTTATAATTTACAACATTAGGGATGACGCTAGTAAAAAAAAAAGTTTAAGGATGACCTGAGAAGGCTGGATACAAGTTTAGAGACGACGAGCGTAATTTTGTCCATTAATTTTACCCTCTTGCTTCTTTTACACATACCATTCAAATTGACATTTATTCAAATTCAAATTCAAATTATGTTCTTGAATGTTTTTTTTAAGCATACATTTTATGTATAAAAAAAAAAATGTTATGAATGTAATATACATATGGAAATATTGGTATATAATTAATATTGTACGCATGTACATAATATATGTATGAATTTTACACAAACTTTTCGTGTACTTTATAATACAGAAGAAACACTATTTTTGGAAGCATGTGAGCAATAAATTAATTTCCGAAGAATGTTACTCAAAAATAGAAATAGTTCATTACTCCTAATAAAATTCTAATCAAAATCAACGCAATATAAATATTAACTAGTGAAATGACCCGTAAAATCACAGGTTTGTTTAAACGAAACAGTTTAATGATATGTTTTAAGTATTAAGTGAACGTAAATGCTAAAATCATTTAGTTTAATGACCCGTGAAACCACATAATTCGACTAAGAAACTCGTCAGCTGAACATTTTATCAAACACCTAAAATGCATATTAAATAATTCACATCCAATCATAAGAGATAATATTGGTTGTCATTTTATTTTAAAAGTGTAAATTAAATATAAATTTTGAATTTGTTTCCTCCTGCCTAGCTTTTATACCTTCTCATACTAAATTCAAAATAATTAATTAAAATAATTCAAAATTATTTAATTTTAATAATTAAAATAATTATTAATAATATTTAATAATAATAATTAATTAATAAAATTTAATTTTAATTTAAAATTATTTAGATTAATGACATCACTCACCATGCTTAGATTTTTTTTTTGTTTTTTAATTTTTTTTAACAAAGAAATTAGCCTAATAATGACATCATTATTATAGGATTTTAATAGAAACTATAGATATTGAATTGATATACATACATTATAATTTTAGTTGATAAAATTAAGTTACTAACTCGTTAATATATATGTAAACGAAATGCATATTTTGAGTTTGCAAATCATAAAATTTAATGACACATTATATTAAAATAAGTATATAGACTAGGTCCAATTGTATAGACGGGTTCGGCTCGATAGGATTTTAGCATTATGGTATTCATTGTACTCTATAAAGTGTTGATATCTCCCGTTCCAACTGCGAGGGTATATTGATTGCATCATATGCATATATATGTCATATAGCGTGTTTTATTAGCGTAGCCCATTTCTTTGTATAGTTTACAATGAATACCATAATGCTAAAATCCTATCGAACCGAGTTCGTCGACCTAGTCTATATATTAAGGGGATGATTTTAACACACCATTTTTTGATCCTCACACATCTATTTTAACCTTTTACTCTTCTAATAATACTCCATTTCTTTAAATTGGTGTGTGAGGATCAAAAAAGTGTGTGTAAGAATCATCCCCCATATATTAATCATGAAATACGGAGTATATGTTTAAAGGGTGTTGATAAATCTACTTTTATAATACATAACCGTTTGTACAATACAAATGCACTAATGAGTGAATTTATAGAAAAATATAAGTGGATATCACTACTCATGCTTAAAATCACTTTATTTACATCAAGATATGGTTCTTGGGAAGTAACGAGAATATAATAATGTGAACTAATGAGAACATGATCTCTTTATATTGCAAGTTGGGACGAATTCAGAATTGACACGTGCCCCTTTTTGTTTCAAACTAATAATAGTAATGGATATTATCCATATTCATAAATATATTTACAAAACAACATATTTTTTAAAGTAAAACATTTAATAAAACCCAGATAATTACGTATATACAACAAAGAAGCATTAGAAACTAAAATTCCTACTAGTAGTGCATTTTCATAGAGTAGTACAACAAAGAAGCATTAGAAACTAAAATTCCTACGAGTAGTGCATTTTCATAGAGTAGTATATAACATTTTAATAACTATATGTAAAAGAAACGGATTTAATTATATTTAATAGTTTATATTTTGTATGTATAAGGATATGTAAATGTATTTGCATAAATTTTAGTAAACATGTAAATATGTATATATGTATTTCGGGTGATAAATGATATATTTGTGGATCATAAATTGTCATTCATACCCGACTCACTAATTTTTCACATCATCCATATCCGTTTATCATCCATTTAGAACATCCGTATCCATTTTGATGGATCGGATTGGGTGTATATCTAACGGATCAAACATCCATTGCCTTTTCTATATCTCAAACCATTCAAATTCAGTCATCACCAATACTAGCAACTTTTTTTTTTAAAGGCAAGCTCTCAAAGTGTAGCAGGTGAGGATTGAACTAATACTAGCAACTTTTTAACTAGGAAAATAAATCCAACTTACTTAAAAATAATTTTTTTCTTTATCTAAATGTAGTTCCAAGAGTTATACTTAAGAAATGAAATCCAAACTAGTAAATAGTGATTGTACATTAATTGAGCACGCAGTACACCGTTTTTTCACGTCGGACAAAATGGACATCGAAATCGAGCGTCGGTAGGCATCGGTTTTAGGGTCGAGGTGTCGACGGTGAAAAACTAGCATATTTTATTATTTTTGAAAACTAGCCATTAGGAGCATAAAATACCTGAAATGGACATCGAAATGGACACTGTAGTCACCTCCACCCATGTAACTGAAAGTCAATTTCAACTTCTATTTTGAACACCGAAATAAACACTGAAAAATAGGCATGGACACCTTGTGTTCTAATTATCAACTCTTTATATATAAGTAACTATTTTCATGTACAAGGTATTTATCCAAAAATTAAACTCTTATGGATAGCCCTTGGAGACTATCCATCCATAAAAATAGGAAAATCCAAAATAAAAGCAACTTTATAAAGAGTAACAACGCTTCTTACATCTGTCATTCCCACATAACCTATCCATTTATTTGAGCATTTAAACGTTTGCCCTTACATAGTAATGTCGTTTGTCAATGGTGTTATGTTGTGATCTTCTTGTACCACACATATTAGAGTTAAAATACTCATCATCCCAGATGGTTAAAATTGAGACGGTACAAAATTCACATACCAAACCATTCATACATATCTAGTATCAAAAATATCAATTACACACAAATGACTCGTCATACACATGATCCAAATTTCTATTGTACTTGCAATTTAGCCATATAGCTTTCGAACTTTTGTTGGCAACTTGGCACACCTTAGTATGGCACCACTTTTTCAGAACTATTATCTAAAATTTTAATATGATTTTCCCTTATTTAACTAAATAAGGTCAATCACCAATACATTTTGTGTACATAACTAGTGATGAGGTCCCCGTTTCGCGGTGGATATTTGTAGTTGTCTGTTAACCATGAAGCGTAAACATTTATAGCCAAAAGTGTTGACATTTACATATAGGTAAATCAAACATTCATGGTCTATGCATCTGACATATGCTCAGCATTCATAGTCTAAGTAGTTACAAAATATGAAGAGACACTGCAGCATCTATAATATATTGAAAATGATATTACGATGAGCTGAATGTTGACGTTTTAGTCCCATTTTTAGCTGGTTGCTGGATGTTGTTGTGCCGTCTGACATCATTTGCTCTGAAACAGTAGCAATTTTTTTTTCTTCTTAGCATTGTTTAGTGATGATAACAATGGTTGTAACATTAATTATTCGATTTTACCTGAATTTAGGCTCGTCTGGTGGTCCATGGTCGACGCAGATTATTTTTTATTTATTTTTATTTACCAGCCAACTCTTTCTTACATTTATTGCAACTCACATAGAACCATGGTTTTGAGTCATCTATGTTTCGGATCGTGCCCTTAGCAAGTGAATCTGTCTGACTCCAATGTAATCACATATTATTAGAATATATTTTTATCGAGAATGAGTTTTTATGTTGACGTACCTCATAGTTCGCAAGCTTGGTCGATGTTAATTGGGTCAGAAGCGATGCTTTTCTTCATTTACGTCCTCGCGTCTGCATCTCAATGAACTAAAAAAATTCATGAAATCACACACAATATACATTAAAAAAAAAAATAATAATAAAAGAGAACAAATGCAATTATATAAAAAGAAATATTTGTTGGCGTTTGTGTGTGAAGCAGACGTTTAGAAATCGACTGTTACCCAATTTGACACCAAAATGACCCAACGGTTAAAAGGTGTCCAAATGGGTAAATTTGCTTTTCATAGTTGCTTGATAAGTCAAATGTGACACTTGGCACCCATGTAAAAGAATCCTATTTCACATATAGAAGATATGGCAGTAATCCATGACTTCAAACAAATATCTTAAGAGGACATGCAAATGGCTCATATACACCGAATAGCGATTTAGTGTTTATAATAAAATAAGGAAACTTACTCTGGCCATCTTAAAGGACGAAAATCATGAAAATGCCTTTGAAAGAACAAATGAAAATCATCTGTAAATATTATGATCATCAAAGATCAGTGTTACTAAAAAAAACCAGAAATTACAGAACTATAAGACAACACATGCTTCTACATAATATCACTTATAGAATCAGAAAATTCATAAGGAGAAATACATATGAGTCTGCTGAAATGATTAAAATCATACCTTTGAATGCTCATATTCAAAAAAAAGTATCTCAATTCAAAGAGCAACACGCAACTTCATTATATAGTTTACATACTTCTTGAGTCTATAATATGCTTCTAAAAGCTAAATGTTTAAAACTACATCGAACTTCATCCAGAATCCTACTGTTAGTATCCAACTTCAAGTAATACAGGTGACAACTCATGTACATATATACATATACTCATATAGTAGCATTAGTTGAACATTTCAAATAAACAATAGAACCTTTAAAGTTGCAGACATTCAATAGAAGTTTTTGTAAAATTTGATACTTTTAACGTTATTTTGGAAAGAAAAGAAAAAGGAATGTTTGAATGATTACTCGAAAACGATATACTTGTCAATTGATAACACAAGTAATTAGAATAGTGAGCATACTTTCGGTCCACTCAACCAAAGTAGGATCCTCTCATGCTTGACCTGCTGCTTTGCGAGGTATTGGTTTCTTCTTCGTTTCAACTTTGTGTTCATTTTCGCCGCCTTTACACTTTTAAGAGGTTCAGGTGTAGTTGAAAGGGCATCTCTTAGAAAAGGTGGTTGTGCCTGCAAACAAACATAAACACTTTCTGACTCGTCACAATTTATCATTTAGAAAATCAAATTAAACATTCACTTAAGTGAATTTTAAAAATTTACCCAACTCACAAAACTTATCATTTGGGTAATGTTTAAATCAACTCTTTTTATATTACCCACTATTTATGAAGAATTTCTTCTTTACTTTTATTAGGTATAACAGCTCCAAAGATGCACACTTACGGGACTATAATCAAATAAAAATAAAAATATTATCTTTTTTCTCACCAAACACATGATAATATAAACTAACAGCCCTTGGTGTACCTTCATCGAAACAAAAACAGAAAACAGATCCGACAAAAATGGGTAACCAGTAACCTGTACCTGTAAATACAACCTCCTACTGTCCTACATCTCATCTCCTTCATTTGAGCTCCATCACTACCATTAAATCCATTCTCAAAAGCCTACATCAGTTAATCCCAATATTTTTTACTGTTGATTTTAAGTTTAACATTTTACAAAAGGAAATAATAATCATAATAAAACCCTAGCGACCAGCAAATAACGAATAAAAAATGTACCGTCGTCAACAACAAATAACGGAAGAGACCGTAAAACCCAAAGCCACCGCAACATTCGTCGGCATAAACAATCTACGATACAGATGAAGCCCACCCGTAGAACTAGAACCAGTCGTTTTGTAAGGGACCCGTCAAAATCGCTATTGACGCGGCACGTTAATCATTGATTTCACAGTGAGGTTTTGACCTCTATATGATACGTTTTGATAAAATATTGTATTCATTAAAATAAGTTACTTTCTAAACATAGAAAGTTATAAACATGTGGGTGAGTGCTTAGGTATAAGCAAATTCCCAAAATGCATAAGTTTTTATCATACAGTTTGACATCACAGTCAAATTATTTATTACACAACGCAGTTTTATTTCGAATGCAATAAACTTTATACAAAGCATGAGAGACTCCATGCAGGCAACAAGCACATCACAGCGGAAGCAGTCTAAGGACCTGAGAATAAAACATGATAAAAAGTCAACACGAATGTTGGTGAGTTATAGGTTTAATTGCTCGAGTCATAAATATATATAAAGATAGACCACAAGATTTCATCAAAAGTTTATCAATAGATTCTACGTAACAGAGCACCCTGGTAACTAAACTTTAACTTTATAATGATAATTACCCCATTCGTTTTAATACACGCAAACCAACGTGTCATAAACTCAAATAACATACGTCCGTTAAAAGGCTAGCGCTCTAGCTCGGACGGGGATGTCAAGTCCTATGGATCCATATACAATTATTCGCGCCCACCAGTCCATATCCTATGTACTGGCAGCTACTAGTTACCAAAGCTAAGGGATTTTCGGTTTAACTCAGTGTAGAATTTAGTATGTACTTGTGTCTTATTGCGTTTAAAATAAATTGCATGTATTCTCAGCCCAAAAATATTTAAAGTATTTAAAAAGGGATCTATAAACTCACTGTTCAATATTGAGATTCAATATTGTAGGCAAATTGCGTAGACGTAATGATAGTAGACGACTGTATGGTTGGCCTTGGATTCAAGAACAATACCCCGAATAATACTCAATATTTCCTTAGCTTAAAACGGTTTGAAACCTGAATTAAAACACCCTCGTATATACTTTATTATTATTAAACTTAAATTAAAATTAAAATTATAATATAAATATAATTATAGAGAGAAAGAAAGAGATTGAATCTCTGGTGTGTTTCATTCGTCAGAACAAGGCAGGCTTTTATAGGCACATTTTCTGAATTTGGTCCCCATGCGATCGCATGGGTTTTAAGTGCTTTTGTCATGCGATTGCATGGCCGCCTGATCCGCTTTTGTTTGCTAGTTCGTCGACATAAAAAAACTGTAGCAAATAGTGTTTACTGTAGCAATAGTGTTTACTGTAGCAAATAGTGTTTACTGTAGCAAAGTCGTTTTTACTGTAGCAAATAGTGTTTTACTGTAGCAAAGTCGTTTTTGCTTGTACATTTTATAATATATATATATATATACGTACATATAATTGTTCGTGAATCGTCGAGAGTAGTCAAAGGTAATTGAATATATGAAACAATACTAAAATTTTGAGACTCAATCTAACAGACTTTGTTTAACGTGTCAAACTAATAAATCGTATAGAGAATTGGTTTAAATAAGTCGAAATTTTTCGGGTCATTACAGTACCTCCCCGTTAAAGAAAATTTCGTCCCGAAATTTTGAGTAGTACCTGTTTTATGAGCGATATCAGTGAACAAATGTGGATACTTTTGCTTCATTTGATCCTCACGTTCCCAAGTAAACTCGGGTCCTCGTCTAGCATTCCAACGAACCATAACTATCGGTATTTTGCTTTGTTTTAATTGTTTGACCTCACGGTCCATGATTTCAACAGGTTCTTCGATAAAATGGAGTTTATCATTGATTCGTATTTCGTCAAGAGGAATTACGACATCCTCTTCAGCTAAACATTTCTTTAAATTTGACACGTGAAATGTGTCGTGAACACTACTAAGTTCTTGTGGTGGCTTTAATCGATAAGCAACTGCTCCAATTCTTTCGGTGATTTCAAAGGGTCCTACGTACCTAGGACTTAGCTTTCCTCGTTTACCGAATCGTACAACGCCTTTTCAGGGTGACACTTTCAACATGACTTTGTCGCCCATTTGAAATTCTAGCGGTTTTCTTCTTACATCAGCATAACTCTTTTGGCGACTCATGGCCGTTTTCAATCGCTGTTGTATTTGAATGATCTTTTCGGTGATTTCATGAATAATTTCTGGTCCAGTAAGTTGTCTTTCTCCTACTTCACTCCAACATATAGGAGATCTGCACTTTCTACCATAAAGTGCTTCGAATGGCGCTGCGTTGATGCTCGTATGATAGATGTTATTGTATGAAAATTCTGCCAACGGTAAGTGTCGATCCCAACTGGTTCCAAAGTCAATCACGCATGCCCGTAACATGTCTTCTAATGTTTGTATTGTTCTTTCACTTTGACCATCTGTCTGTGGGTGATAAGCGGTGCTCATATCTAATCGATTTCCCAATGCTTTTTGTAATGACTGCCAAAAACGTGATGTGAATCGGGTGTCGCGATCAGATATGATGGAGATAGGTACACCATGTCTGGAAACTACGTCCTTTAAATATAGGCGTGCTAATCTCTCCATACTGTCTGTCTCCTTTATTGGTAGAAAGTGAGCTGATTTAGTTAGACGATCAACTATCACCCAAATAGTATCATGACTACTTGCAGTCCTTGGCAATTTGGTAATGAAATCCATGGTTATTCTTTCCCATTTTCACTGCGGAATTTCTGGTTGTTGCAGTAATCCTGACGGCTTTTGGTGCTCAACTTTGACCTTTGCACACGTCAAACATTTGCTTACATAAGTAGCAATTTCTGTCTTCATATTAGGCCACCAATAGAACTTCTTGAGATCGTGGTACATTTTCCCGTTTCTTGGATGAATTGAGTACCTCGTTTTGTGTGCTTCATCTAGTACTAGTTGCCTTAGGTTACCATGTCTTGGTACCCATATCCTACCAGTATAATACAGGGTTCCATCGGCTTTTAGTTCAAGTTGTTTTTCTAACCCTTTGCTCATTTCGCCCTTTTCATTTTCTTCTTTTAAAGCTTCTAACTGTGCTGCTTGAATTTACTTTGTGAGATCAGTACGAATTGTAATGTTCAAAGCTCGGACCCTAAGAGGTTTTACTCTTTCTTTCCGACTTAGGGCATCAGCTACAACATTAGCCTTTCCGGGGTCGTAACGGATTTCACAATCGTTATTGTTTAACAACTCTACCCAGTGACGTTGTCTCATATTGAGTTGTTTTTGATCAAAAATATGCTGAAGACTCTTATGGTCGGTGTACACTGTACATTTGGTTCCATATAGATAGTGTCTCCATATTTTAAGTGCAAAAACTACTGCTCCAAGTTCTAAATCGTGCGTTGTATAGTTCTTTTCATGAATTTTTAGTTGTCGTGAGGCATATGAGATAACTTTTGTGCGTTGCATTAATACACATCCTAAACCTTGGCGCGAAGCATCACAATAGATCACGAAATCATCATTTCCTTCCGGTAATGACAAAATGGGTGCAGACATTAACTTCTTCTTTAATAACTGGAATGAGGATTCTTGTTCCGTGGACCAATCATACTTCTTTCCCTTTTGAGTCAATGCAGTTAAGGGTTTGGCCATTTTAGAGAAATCTTGAATGAATCTTCGGTAGTAACCAGCAAGACCTAAGAATTGGTAGATTTGTGTTGGAGTCTTCGGTGTTTTCCATTTACTAATGGCTTCGATCTTGGCAGGTCAACTTTAATTCCATGTTTACTGACAACATGGCCCAAAAACTGTACTTCTTGTAACTAGAAATCACACTTTGAAAATTTTGCGTACAATTCTTCTTTCTTGAGTATCTCTAGTGTAGTGACCCGAACTTTTCCATGTTTATATATATTAATTGAGATTGATATTTACATGATTAAATGTTTCCAACATGTTAAACAATCAAACTTGTTAAGACTTGATTAATTGAAATATGTTTCATATAGACAATTGACCACCCAAGTTGACCGGTGATTCACGAACGTTAAAACTTGTAAAAACTATATGATGACATATATATGGATATATATATAGTTAACATGATACTATGATAAGTAAATATATATTAAGTATATTAACAATGAACTACATATGTAAAAACAAGACTACTAACTTAATGATTTTTAAACGAGACATATATGTAACGATTATCGTTGTAAAGACATTTAATGTATATATATCATATTAAGAGATATTCATACATGATAATATCATGATAATATAATAATTTAAAATCTCATTTGATATTATAAACATTGGGTTAACAACATTTAACAAGATCGTTAACCTAAAGGTTTCAAAACAACACTTACATGTAACGACTAACGATGACTTAACGACTCAGTTAAAATGTATATACATGTAGTGTTTTAATATGTATTTATACACTTTTGAAAGACTTCAATACACTTATCAAAATACTTCTACTTAACAAAAATGCTTACAATTACATCCTCGTTCAGTTTCATCAACAATTCTACTCGTATGCACCCGTATTCGTACTCGTACAATACACAGCTTTTAGATGTATGTACTATTGGTATATACACTCCAATGATCAGCTCTTAGCAGCCCATGTGAGTCACCTAACACATGTGGGAACCATCATTTGGCAACTAGCATGAAATATCTCATAAAATTACAAAAATATGAGTAATCATTCATGACTTATTTACATGAAAACAAAATAACATATCCTTTATATCTAATCCATACACCAACGACCAAAAACACCTACAAACACTTTCATTCTTCAATTTTATTCATCTAATTGATCTCTCTCAAGTTCTATCTTCAAGTTCTAAGTGTTCTTCATAAATTCCAAAAGTTCTAGTTTCATAAAATCAAGAATACTTTCAAGTTTGCTAGCTCACTTTCAATCTTGTAAGGTGATCATCCAACCTCAAGAAATCTTTGTTTCTTACAGTAGGTTATCATTCTAATACAAGGTAATAATCATATTCAAACTTTAGTTCAATTTCTATAACTATAACAATCTTATTTCAAGTGATGATCTTACTTGAACTTGTTTTCGTGTCATGATTCTGCTTCAAGAACTTCGAGCCATCCAAGGATCCATTGAAGCTAGATCCATTTTTCTCATTTCCAGTAGGTTTATCCAAGGAACTTAAGGTAGTAATGATGTTCATAACATCATTCGATTCATACATATAAAGCTATCTTATTCGAAGGTTTAAACTTGTAATCACTAGAACATAGTTTAGTTAATTCTAAACTTGTTCGCAAACAAAAGTTAATCCTTCTAACTTGACTTTTAAAATAAACTAAACACATGTTCTATATCTATATGATATGCTAACTTAATGATTTAAAACCTGGAAACACGAAAAACACCGTAAAACCGGATTTACGCCGTCGTAGTAACACCGCGGGCTGTTTTGGGTTAGTTAATTAAAAACTATGATAAACTTTGATTTAAAAGTTGTTATTCTGAGAAAATGATTTTTATTATGAACATGAAACTATATCCAAAAATTATGGTTAAACTCAAAGTGGAAGTATGTTTTCTAAAATGGTCATCTAAACGTCGTTCTTTCGACTGAAATGACTACCTTTACAAAAACGACTTGTAACTTATTTTTCCGACTATAAACCTATACTTTTTCTGTTTAGATTCATAAAATAGGGTTCAATATGAAACCATAGCAATTTGATTCACTCAAAACGGATTTAAAATGAAGAAGTTATGGGTAAAACAAGATTGGATAATTTTTCTCATTTTAGCTACGTGAAAATTGGTAACAAATCTATTCCAACCATAACTTAATCAACTTGTATTGTATATTATGTAATCTTGAGATACCATAGACACGTATACAATGTTTTGACCTATCATGTCGACACATCTATATATATTTCGGAACAACCATAGACACTCTATATGTGAATGTTGGAGTTAGCTATACAGGGTTGAGGTTGATTCCAAAATATATATAGTTTGAGTTGTGATCAATACTGAGATACGTATACACTGGGTCGTGGATTGATTCAAGATAATATTTATCGATTTATTTCTGTACATCTAACTGTGGACAACTAGTTGTAGGTTACTAACGAGGACAGCTGACTTAATAAACTTAAAACATCAAAATATATTAAAAGTGTTGTAAATATATTTTGAACATACTTTGATATATATGTATATATTGTTATAGGTTCGTGAATCAACCAGTGGCCAAGTCTTACTTCCCGACGAAGAAAAAATCTGTGAAAGTGAGTTATAGTCCCACTTTTAAAATCTAATATTTTTGGGATGAGAATACATGCAGGTTTTTTAAATGATTTACAAAATAGACACAAGTACGTGAAACTACATTCTATGGTTGAATTATCGAAATCGAATATGCCCCTTTTTATTAAGTCTGGTAATCTAAGAATTAGGGAACAGACACCCTAATTGACGCGAATCCTAAAGATAGATCTATCGGGCCCAACAAGCCCCATCCAAAGTACCGGATGCTTTAGTACTTCGAAATTTATATCATATCCGAAGGGTGTCCCGGAATGATGGGGATATTCTTATATATGCATCTTGTTAATGTCGGTTACCAGGTGTTCACCATATGAATGATTTTTATCTCTATGTATGGGATGTGTATTGAAATATGAAATCTTGTGGTCTATTATTATGATTTGATATATATATAGGTTAAACCTATAACTCACCAACATTTTTGTTGACGTTTTAAGCATGTTTATTCTCAGGTGATTATTAAGAGCTTCCGCTGTCGCATACTTAAATAAGGACGAGATTTGGAGTCCATGCTTGTATGATATTGTGTAAAAACTGCATTCAAGAAACTTATTTTGTTGTAACATATTTGTATTGTAAACCATTATGTAATGGTCGTGTGTAAACAGGATATTTTAGATTATCATTATTTGATAATCTACGTAAAGCTTTTTAAACCTTTATTGATGAAATAAAGGTTATGGTTTGTTTTAAAATGAATGCAGTCTTTGAAAAACGTCTCATATAGAGGTCAAAACCTCGCAACGAAATCAATTAATATGGAATGTTTTTAATCAATAAGAACGGGACATTTCAGTTGGTACCAGTCTTAAGTGTTGCTCATGTTCTTCCTTGTTCTTTGAGTAAATCAATATGTCGTCGATAAAAACAATGACAAATTTGTCTAAATACGGTCTACAGATGCGATTCATTAGATCCATGAATACTGCTGGAGCATTAGTCAATCCAAAAGGCATGACTAGAAACTCATAGTGACCGTAACGGGTTCTGAATGCGGTTTTAGGAACATCTTCTTCCTTCACTCTCAGCTGATGATATCCGGAGCGTAGATCAATCTTAGAATAAACACTTGATCTTTGCAATTGATCAAACAAATCATCAAACCTCGGTAATGGGTACCGATTCTTGATCGTTAATTTGTTTAATTCTCGGTAATCTTTGCACATTCTCATAGATCCATCCTTCTTCTTGACGAACAGAATAGGAGCACCCCAAGGTGAAAAACTGGGACGAATAAATCCACGGTCCGATAATTCTTGCAACTGGTTTTGTAATTCTTGCATTTCTGAAGGTGCAAGTCAATATGGGGATCGGGCTACAGGTGCGGCTCCTGGTACGAGATCAATCTGGAATTCTACACATCTGTGTGGAGGTAGCCCCGGTAATTCTTCTGGAAATACTCTGGGATATTCTCTTACAACCGACATGTCATCAATGCTTCTTTCTTCAGTATCGATATTCTTTACGTGTGCCAGAATAGCATAACAACCTTTACTTATAAGTTTCTTGGCATTCATACAGCTGATAAGGTTCAGCTTCGAGTTGCTTTTCTCCCCATCAATCATTAATGACGTTTCATCCTTGCGAGGGATGCGGATTGCTTTCTCAGCGCAAACAACTTCCGCTCTTGTTTTGGACATCCAGTCCATGCCAACGATTATGCCAACGATTACGTCAAAACTTCCTAATTCTACGGGTATTAAATCGATTTTGAAGGTTTCACCAGCGAGATTTATTTCGCAACCATGGCAAATTTTATCGGCTTTTATCAGTTTACCATTAGCTAATTCATTAGTATATTTATCGTCTAGAGGCAACGATGCACATTTTAGTTTAGAACTAAAGTCTTTACACATATAACTTCTATCAGCACCTGTATCAAACATAATAGAAGCTAGTTGATTATTAACGGTAAATGTACCCGTGACAAGATCAGGATCCTCACGTGCTTCACTGGCACTAACATTAAATGCCCTCCCACGTGCGGGTTCTTTGTTCTTCTCCTTATCAGGGCATTGATTTATAAAGTGACCAGACTTCCCACATCCAAAATATTTCTTGACATCGGTCGGTTTTGTCTTTACTTCAGAAACGCTGGCATAACAATCTTTCTCCACATGTCCTTTCTTGTTGCACTTATCACAGATGATAATGCTAAAAACGAACATATATTTCATAGCATTATTCCTCAAGAAAGACAAGCTTTTAGTTGCAATTGTTCTATTTACAAGTGATATTCGTTTAAATAATAAAAGGTGAAGACAAAAGACAGATTCGACGAATTGAAGACGCAAACGACCAAAAAGCTCAAAAGTACAAAAGACAATCAAAGAGGTTCCAATTATTGATAAGAAACGTCTCGAAATTACAAGAGTACAAGATTCAAAACGCAAAGTACAAGATATTAAATTGTACGCAAGGACGTTCAAAAATCCGGAACCGGGACATGAGTCAACTCTCAACGCTCGACGCAACGGACTAAAAATTACAAGTTAACTATGTATATAAATATAATATAATATATAATTAATTATATTAATTATATATATATTATATTTATAAATAAATCGTCGGCAAGAAAGACTCCAAAAGCTGGTGAGCTGTATTTACAAACTCCGCGACTCGCGGAGTTTGAAGGCCAAAAGGGCCGCGAGTCGCGGAGGCCCAAACTCTGAAAATCCCTATAAAAGCAAACGAATTCTGATCGCAAAAATCACCAAAAATATCCATCTCTCTATCTATATCGTATATATTTATATTTATATTTTAATTTTAATTTTAATTTTAATCCTAATAATAAGGGTATGTTAGCGAATGTTGTAAGGATGTAAGTCGAAATTCTGTCCGTGTAACGCTACGCTATTTTTAATCATTGTAAGTTATGTTCAACCTTTTTAATTTAATGTCTCGTAGCTAAGTTATTATTATGCTTATTTAAAACGAAGTAATCATGATGTTGGGCTAATTACTAAAATTGGGTAATTGGGCTTTGTACCATAATTGGGGTTTGAATAAAAGAACGACACTTGTGGAAATTAGACTATGGGTTATTAATGGGTTTTATATTAATTAAACAATACCTTGTTAATTTAATATATAAACTTATAATTCGACGTATTTATATATAACCACATACGCTTTACTGGGTACGGTGGGCGGGATATCTATAAATACCAATAATTATTCATTTTACCGGATACGGAACTGGATTAATAGTTAATAGACTTGTTGAAACAGGGGTGAATTACATTCAAGGGTAATTGGTGTAATTGTTAACAAAGTAGTAAAACCTTGGTTTACACGCAGTCGATAACCTGGTGTATTCATTAAACAAAGTATTAAAACCTTGTTACAATTCGAATCCCCAATTAGTTGGAATATTTGACTTCGGGAATAAGAATAATTTGACGAAGGCTTTCGCTCTTTATATTTATGACTGATGGACTATTATGGACAAATCCGTATGGACATATTAAATAATCCAGGACAAAGGACAATTAACCCATGGGCATAAAACTAAAATCAACACGTCAAACATCATGATTACGGAAGTTTAAATAAGCATAATTCTTTTATTTCATATTTAATTTCCTTTATTTTATATTTAATTGCACCTCTAATTATTGCATTTTTATTGTTATTGTATTTAATTGCACTTTTAATTATCGTACTTTTTAATTATCGCAAGTTTATTTTATCGCATTTTTATTATTCGCAATTTCATTATTGTTATTTACTTTACGCTTTAATTTAAGTCTTGTATTTATATTTATTATTTTACATTTGGTTTTAGCTGCGACTAAAGTTTTAAAATCGACAAACGGTCATTAAACGGTAAAAACCCCCCTTTATAATAATAATATTACTTATATATATATATTTGCATTTTTATAAAAGTAAACTAATATAGCGTTAAGCTTTGTTTAAAAAGATTCCCTGTGGAACGAACCGGACTTACTAAAAACTACACTACTGTACGATTAGGTACACTGCCTATAAGTGTTGTAGCAAGGTTTAAGTATATCCATTCTCTAAATAAATAAATATCTTGTGTAAAATTGTATCGTATTTAATAGTATTTCCTGCTAAAATTAATAGCTATTTCGTATACCCCGCTGCAAACATCAAAGTATTTTTGGCGCCGCGGCCGGGGATCTCTTAAACGCCGGAAGCGCAACGCTAATATAAGAAAAAAAAAAGATTTTTAGTTTACTTTTATTAAAATTCGTTTTTATAAAAATACGTTTTAAATATTCGAAAATATAAAAAGAAAAACAAAAATATAAGTATTTTTAAGATTTTATTAAATATTTAAGTTTTATAAAGTTTCTTTAGTTTGTAAAAATATAAGTTTTATTTAATTTATTTTATAAATATATTTTATAAATATAAAAGACCGAAAAATAATAATAATATAAATATATATAAATCTATTTTTTTTAGATTGTTATAAAGTATTTTATTTTTATCTTAGTTATTAAAGATAAGTTTTATTTAAATTATATAAATATTTTAATTAGATTTTAAAACAGAAAATATAAAAACAGAAAATAGAAAAAAAAAAAAAACTCGTAAAATAAAAAACTGTTCCAGAGTTGAAAACTGGAACCCCGTGACTCGCGGGGTTTGATGCTTTGAATACCGCAAGTCGCGGAGACCGTCTGACACAGCTGACCAGAACCCTAATCAGGCATTAATTACGGAGTATTATTAATTATTATTAATTAAATTGTATTAGGGTTAAATATTTAATTAATTTAGTATTTAATTTAAGTTTTAATTAATTTGTATATTTAGTTTATTAAGTTTAATTAAATTGTAAAATTAATAGTTTTAATAAATAAATAATATAAAAATAATATTTTTATAAAAATTGTACTTTTTACAACTTTTTGTATATTTTTATATTTTGTCCCTTTTTTAATCGTTTTAGCGTAATATTTGTATTTTTAGCCCATATTTAGTTTTAAACTTAGTTTTTACCATAGTTATTTTTACTTTTAGATTTTTAGACTTTGCCGTAGAATTCCTTAAGTGCTTTTTCTTTAGACTAAGATTTAGGTGCTTTAGAATTTTGCGACTCCTTTTTAAGTTTTAGTTTCTTTTTAAGTTATTTCCATTTGGGATTTAGTTTTTCCTTTAAGCTTTAATATTTTTAGACGACTTTTACCTATGTATCAATTATCATTCCAATTAGTAATCTCAATTTGCGATTATAATTTTAAGTTAGTTGTAGTAATAAGGTTAGGTTAGTCAAGTGTTTTTAAGTGTTATAAGTTTCTTTTATTTTTCCGTCACCTTTTATTTTTCAACCATTTTTCTTTTTCGATTTTTTTCCGACGAGCTCTTTTTCTTTCTTATTTCTCGCTATTCTAGTTTTAGGACATAGATTTTTATTCTACTTCTTATCTAAATTTCTTAAAATTATGAAAATTTATTTTAAGTGGTTAAATTGATAGACATCAAAATTTTCTGGTTCGTAGTAATAGTTGGATTTGTATGTGGACCGGGTTATTGGAGCCAAACAGTCCTCAATTATATTGAGACCAAACGAATCCTGCCCCTCTGCTGCATCTTTTGGCTATTCGAAACGTGGGCAAAATCAGAAAAGTCTATTGATTGGATAACTTATTATAATTTTTCTTTCCTTTTAAAAACTAATAGGATATTCAGTGAATGCACCGAGCAAGACGTTCACCACCTTTTGTACGTTCACCACCTGTAACTAGATCAAGACATTTAGCAAATATTACTGCCGTTGATTTTTCTTTAGAATCGTCATCCAGTCGACCAAGTACTCCAGTTCAAATTTCCGATAATCCATTTTTTGAACCCGACCTCACAATTGAGAATCCGGAGAATATTCAGGAACGATTCGTAGATCCTGAACCATTAAATTTTTCTCCGGAACCACCAATCATTCAAACAGAGATTGTTAAGGAACGAACCATTAAATCAGAATCCTCTAGTGATTCCGATTCAACAAATTCAATTATGGAGAATCTGGAACCTTTAAGTATGGAAGACCGAATGAGAGCTAAACGCACTGGCCAAGGTCACGCAATTACTCATCCAGACATTAATGCGCCAGATTATGAAATCAAAGGACAAATTCTACACATGGTGACTAATCAATGCCAATTTAGTGGTGCGCCGAAGGAAGATCCAAATGAACATCTTCGTACCTTTAATAGGATCTGCACACTATTTAAAATCCGAGAAGTGGAGGATGAACAGATATATCTCATGTTATTTCCCTGGACTTTAAAGGGAGAAGCCAAAGATTGGTTGGAATCGTTACCTGAAGGGGCGATTGATACATGGGATGTTTTAGTTGACAAATTTCTTAAACAATTCTTTCCGGCATCTAAAGCCGTAAGACTTCAAGCAGAAATTGTTACGTTCACACAGAAACCAAATGAAACTCTATATGAGGCGTGGACAAGATATGGAAAGTTATTAAGAGGATGTCCGCAACATGGTTTAGACACCTGTCAAATAGTACAAATATTCTACCAAGGATGCGACATCACTACAAGGAAAGACATAGATATAGCAGCTGGTGGTTCTATTATGAAGAAAACCGAAACTGATGCTTACAAAATTATTGATAACACTGCTTCCCACTCACATGAGTGGTACCAAGAAAAAGATATCGTTAGATCATCTAAAGCAGCTAGAGCCGATTCTAGCGATGACTTAGATTCCATTTCCGCAAAGATAGATGCTGTCGAGAGACGAATGGAAAAGATGACTAAGGATATTCACTCAATACGAATTAGTTGTGAGCAATGTGGAGGACCACATTTGACAAAAGATTGTCTCAGTATTGAATTAACAATGGAACAAAGAGAGAATATTTCATACATAAACCAAAGGCCTGGAAATAATTATCAGAATAATTATCAACCGCCAAGACCGATTTACAATCAAAACCAGAATTATAACCGAAATATTCCATACAACAACCAACAAGGTCCTAGCAATCAACAAGTATCCAATAATACTTACAATCAGCAAAGACCTAAATTTTAAAACAAACCACCACAACAAACCGATGATAAAAAGCCGAATTTAGAAGATATGATGACGAAGCTAGTTGAAACTCAAACGCAGTTTTTCACATCTCAGAAACAAACCAATGAACAAAATGCTCAAGCATTTAGAAATCAACAAGCTTCTATTCAAAATTTGGAACAAGAAGTAAGTAACCTAGCAAGGTTAATAGGTGAAAGAAAACCGGGAAGTCTACCTAGTGATACAAATGCTAACCCCCGGAATGAAACAGCTAAAGCCATTACCACAAGAAGTGGTACAACACTTAAACCACCTGAAATACCTATAACTTCTGATGAAACTATTCCTACTCCACAAGAACCACAACCTGATCAAGATAAGGAAAAAGAACCGGTAGTTGAAAAGGTTAATGAAGATAACACAGTTAAGGCTAAACCTTATGTTAAACCATACCAACCACCACTTCCTTACCCAAGTAAAATGAAGAAAGAGAAACTTGAAGCCGAGCAATCCAAATTCTTGGATATGTTTAAACAGATATGTATAAATCTTCCTTTCATTGATGTGATTTCAGGAATGCCTAGATATGCTAAATTCTTGAAAGATCTAATCTCAAATAGAAAGAAAATGGAAGAACTCTCGGCTGTTACTATGAATGCTAATTGTTCAGCAGTGCTGTTGAATAAGATACCAGAAAAACTATCTGATCCAGGAAGTTTCACAATTCCATGTTTTCTGGGTAGTCTTAGTTCAATAGAAGCATTGGCAGACTTAAGTGCTAGTATAAATCTAATGCCGTATTCACTATACGCTAAACTAGACCTTGGAGAATTAAAACCAACCAGAATAAGCATACAACTAGCCGATAGATCAATAAAATATCCTAGAGGGATAATGGAGAACATGCTAGTTAAAGTTGGTACTTTAGTATTTCCAGTAGATTTTGTTGTTTTGGACATGGAAGAAGATTCTCAAGTTCCTCTCATATTAGGAAGACCATTCTTAAACACGGCTAAAGCAATGATAGACGTGTTCGGTAAGAAACTGACCCTAAGTATAGAGGACGAGAGTGTTACCTTTTCAGTTGATAGAGCAATGCAACAACCACAATCTGCAGATGATACATGTTATTATATTCAAACTATAGATGCACATGCAGAATTATTAGAAGAATTTCCAGAATTACAAGGAACAGGAGAATGTTCTTTAGGAGAAGGTAATGAACCAATTGATGAAGCTGAAATGTTAGCTACACTTATAGCTAATGGATATGAACCAACAACAGAAGAAATTCAAATGCTAAAAGAAGAAGACAGATATCGATATAAATCATCGATAGAAGAACCTCCGAAATTAGAGCTAAAGCCACTTCCAAACCATTTGGAATACGCTTATTTACATGGTGAATCTGAATTACCTGTAATAATATCGTCTTCTCTTACTGAAAATGAGAAATCACAACTCATTTCTGTGTTGAAAGCTCATAAACCAGCCATTGCATGGAAGATTCATGATATTAAAGGAATAAGTCCTTCGTATTGCACACATAAAATCCTTATGGAAGAAGGTCATAAAACGTATGTGCAACGCCAACGAAGACTAAATCCTAATATGCAAGATGTAGTTAAGAAAGAGATTATTAAACTGCTAGACGCAGGTTTAATTTATCCAATTTCTGATAGTCCATGGGTAAGCCCAGTTCAATGCGTACCTAAGAAGGGTGGCATGACTGTCATTACAAATGAGAAAAATGAGCTTATTCCTACTAGAACTGTAACAGGATGGCGTGTATGTATTGATTATAGAAAATTAAATGACGCCACCAGAAAAGATCACTTTCCCTTACCTTTCATAGATCAAATGTTGGAAAGATTAGCCGGAAATAGTTACTATTGTTCCCTAGATGGATTTTCCGGATATTTTCAAATTCCAATAGCACCCGAAGATCAAGAGAAAACCACATTCACGTGCCCTTATGGTACTTTTGCTTACAAACGCATGCCATTTGGACTTTGCAACGCCCCAGCAACCTTTCAAAGGTGTATGATGGCGTTTTTTCATGACATGATAGAAGAATGCATGGAAGTTTTCATGGATGACTTTTCAGTCTTCGGTGATACATTTGAATCATGTCTAGTTAATCTGGAACGAATGCTTATTAGATGCGAACAATCAAATCTAGTACTTAATTGGGAGAAATGCCATTTCATGGTTAAAGAAGGCATCGTTCTTGGTCATAAAATTTCAAAAGAAGGAATTGAAGTGGATAGAGCTAAAGTAGATGTAATTGCTAAACTTTCACATCCCACCAATGTTAGAGGAGTTAGGAGTTTTCTAGGGCATGCCGGTTTTTACCGACGTTTCATAAAAGATTTTTCTAAAATTGCCACTCCTATGAATAAACTCCTAGAAAAGGATGCTCCATTCATCTTTTCAGATGAGTGTATCAAATCTTTTAATATTCTTAAAGAAAAACTCACTAATGCGCCGATCATGATAACACCAAATTGGAATCTACCATTTGAACTAATGTGCGATGCAAGTGATTTTGCAATGGGAGCCGTTTTAGGACAAAGGATTGAAAAACGATTTCAACCTATATATTATGCTAGTAAGACGTTACAAGGAGCACAAACGAACTATACAACTACTGAAAAAGAACTCCTTGCTATTGTCTTTGCTTTTGACAAATTTCGATCATATCTCGTTCTAGCAAAAACGGTGGTCTATACCGACCATTCTGCTCTTAGATACCTATTTTCGAAACAAGATGCTAAACCAAGATTAATCCATTGGATCTTACTCTTACAAGAGTTTGATATTGAAATCCGAGATAAAAGAGGAGCAGAAAATCTCGCCGCTGATCATCTTTCTCGTCTTGAAAATCCCGAATTAGAAGTTCTAAATGAATCGGCCATACAAGACAACTTTCCTGATGAATATCTATTGAAGATAGATTATAAAGAAATTCCATGGTTTGCAGACTATGCAAACTACTTAGTTTGTGGATTCCTTGAAAAAGGATTATCGTACCAAAGACGAAAGAAATTCTTCAGTGATATAAAACACTATTTTTGGGAAGATCCACATTTGTTTAAAAGTTGTCCCGATGGAATAATACACCGATGTGTATTTGGAGATGAAGCTAGTAAAATATTAAACCATTATCACACAGGACCAACAGGAGGGCATTATGGGCCTCAACTAACAGCAAGAAAAGTTTATGATGCTGGATTCTATTGGCCTACAATTTACAAAGACGCACACCTTCTTTGTAAATCCTGTGATGCTTGTCAAAGGGCTGGAAAAATAAGTCAACGTGATGAAATGCCACAAAATGTCATCCAAGTATGTGAAGTATTTGACATTTGGGGTATTGACTTTATGGGTCCATTTCCAAAATATCATAATAATCTATATATACTCGTAGCCATTGATTATGTATCTAAATGGGCGAAAGCACAAGCTCTCCCAACTAACGATGCACGAGTTGTAGTCAACTTTTTAAAACGTCTTTTTGCAAGGTTTGGAACACCGAAAGCTTTAATAAGTGATCGGGGTACTCATTTCTATAATAATCAACTTGAGAAAGTTCTTAAAAGATATGGAGTAACTCATAAAATCTCCACCGCATATCATCCACAAACAAGTGGACAAGTTGAAAATACCAACCGAGCTTTAAAACGTATTCTATAGAAAACTGTAGGATCAAATCCGAAGGAATGGTCCATTAAATTGGAGGATGCACTCTGGGCTTTTAGAACAGCCTACAAAACTCCAATTGGAACCACACCTTTTAGACTTGTTTATGGAAAAGCATGTCATCTTCCAGTAGAAATTGAACACAAAGCATTTTGGGCTTTGAAGACATGTAATCTTGAATTACATGAAGCCGGACGTCTACGATTAAGTCAACTAAACGAATTAGAAGAATTAAGACATGAAGCATACGAAAATTCGTTAATCTATAAAGAAAGAACGAAGAAATGGCATGATAAAAGAATCAGAAGTTCAAAAGAATTTAAGGAAGGAGACAGAGTTCTTCTTTTCAATTCACGATTCAAGCTATTTCCTGGAAAATTGAAATCAAGATGGTCTGGACCATTCATAGTCAAAAGAGTTTTCCCATACGGAACGATAGAATTAATAAATTCAAATGGGATTGAATTTAAAGTTAATGGTCACAGAGTTAAACATTACATACATGGTCCGATGGAAGTTGACAATGAAGTTAATCATAATTTCACCACCCAAGAAAACCTTCAAAATGAAAACATAAATATGTTATCAACAACATATGAAAAATCAAAACTGGAATATAGGGAGGATTCAAATTTGAGTGATGAAGAAGAATTCCTATACAAACCTCCCATTCCAAGAAACGAAGAAAAATGTGAACAAGAAATTCAAATAGAAATGAAAGAACCAAGGAAAGAACACCCGAAAAAGGTTTACAAACTAACTCGACTTACTAAAGCAGGAGACCCGGGTGAATTTATCATTTCTTGCTTACTTAATGATGGTGCTGTATATAATGGACTCGCAGATTTAGGAGCAAGTGCAAATATTATGCCTCTTTCCTTATATAAAAGATTAGGCATGGGTAAATTAAAACCAACCAAAATAGGTGTTCAATCATTTGACCAAACCATTAAACACCCGGTTGGAATAGCAAATAATTTACTTGTTAACGTGGGAAGTTTGACCTTTGTTGCAAACTTCATAGTGATTAATATGGAGGAAAACCTTGATGTTCCTCTAATTCTAGGTCGCCCATTTTTAGCAACCACCGAGGCATTCATTGATGTAAGAGAAGGTAGAATGACACTTAGGGATGGTGATACATCGATCACCTTTGTGAACCGAAAGTTTAGATCTCCACAAACCAAAACTGTTAGACCAATAAAAATGCATAAGTGTGGGGAAGATGAAGAAACACTTAATGATGATCCAATCACAAAGAATGTCGCTGATGATACGAAATTAGATAAACCCATTTTTAACAGTTCAACGAAGAAACTTTATAAACGGATTCACGATGCTAAGATTAAAGGAAACTTTAAGTTATATAACCGATTAATATCCAATTTATCGTCAAAATAAAAGGCAATGTTAGTTGAATTTGTGAAAGTTACGGAGGAAATCAACAAATGGATTGAAGAAGAAGTCAAAGATATACAAGTTGTTGAAGATTCAATTGAAAATAATGTTAATCACAATTTCAAATAAGTATAGGGGGTTTATGTATTTCTGTTAGAGTTAGATTGTCTGTTTTCATGTAGTTCTCGAAAATGGAACCCGAATGGTCTTTCCCTAGCAGACCCTAAAGAACTAGTCTTCTCCCCCCATTCTGAATTTTTATTTTTTTTTAGGTTTTTACGAAATGAAGACTGCCTGTGAACTAAATCATGGTCTAATGCTACACGCTTTGATTACTAAACGTAATAATGACACACTACCGAGTGAAATAGTATCAGTAATCAGAGAAAGAATGGACGGAGTTAGAAAAGAATCCAAATGCGAAGATAATAAGTTACAATTTGGTAAAGGAAAATCAAAATCCGCAGCGAAAAGAAGAGCACGACACCTAGAAAGATGTCACAAATGCGGAAAATGGTCACATGGAGGTAAATGTTCAAATAATCAAACCTATTCAAACACCGAATTTGTTACTTTATGCAGAGACGGACCGTTCATATGTTTAGAAGAAAAGACGCTGAATGCTCGAGGTTACGCCTATGTAGCCATGGAAAATCAATTAAACCGACTATCTTATGAATGGGATAGATCATATAACTAAGAATACTATCTCACAGGTAAGTCTGTACAGTCTTTATTTTTATTTTTATTTTTAACCTTTTGATAATAAACGCTAATTTGTTCGCTATAAAGTATTAAATTGGTATTGAATAAAATTAGGTTTGGCGACCGAAATTATTGATATCATTCAAAAATTTATTACATCACTGCGAAATTTAACGTTTATTCTTAAGGTATAAATATCTTTAAACAATCAACCCAAAATATTTTAAAAATTCATCATGAGTTAAATTAGGTCTTGGAATCGAAATTACTTTACCGAAAAGAGGGGCGCATATTTTTGATAATATTTGATTGATTAAAGTGGGATAAAAAGCCAAAAAGATTTTTAATTTTATTTTTACCATGTTTTTAAAATTAATATATAAATCTTAAATTAATATTGTAAACTTTGTAAAAACAATATATTTAAAATTTTAAATATTTGAAAAATTAATATAAGTTTGGTGTGAATTTTTAATATTAATTTTAAATTTTATATTTAAGTTGTGTGAATTTAAAAACAAAAATTTACTTTATCTCATTAAGTTAAAAATATGATTTTTAAAATTCGTCGTAAGTTGAAGACTAGGTCGTTGAACCGAAATTGCTTTACCCGAGGGAGGGACGAGAACTTTTATTATCATTATTTTTAATTTTATTGAATTAAAGTATGCCAAAAACATTAAAAAAAACACAAAAATCTTAGCTTTTAAAACAATCGCTATAAAAAGACAAATTTTAAAATTTTGTCGAGGAACGAACTAGGACATCGATCCGAAACTACCTCGTCCTAAATAACAAGGGAAACAAAATTTTAAAAATTAATTACTTAATTGTTTTATAAGTTAAAGATTATATATAAAAAAAAAAAAGCAAACTCCGCGACTCGCGGAGTTTGAAGCTTTAAACACCGCGAGTCGCGGAGCCCCAATTTCTGAAACTCCCTATAAAAGCAACCGAATTCTGATCGCAAAATATCCATATATCTATCTCTCTTAATATATACGTAAATATATATATATAATTTATATTTTAATTTTAATTTTAATTTTAAATCCTAATAATAAGGGTATGTTAGCGAATGTTGTAAGGGTGTAAGTCGAAATTCTATCCGTGTAACGCTACGCTATTTTTAGTCATTGTAAGTTATGTTCAACCTTTTTAATTTAATGTCTCGTAGCTAAGTTATTATTATGCTTATTTAATCCGAAGTAATCATGATGTTGGGCTAATTACTAAAATTGGGTAATTGGGCTTTGTACCATAATTGGGGTTTGGACAAAAGAACGACACTTGTGGAAATTAGACTATGGGCTATTAATAAGTTTTATATTAACTAAACAATACCTTGTTAATTTAATATACAAACTTATAATTCGACGTATTTATATATAACCACATACGCTTGACTGGGTACGGTGGGCGGGATATCTATAAATACCAATAATTATTCATTTTACCGGATACGGAACTGGATTAATAGTTAATAGACTTGTTGAAACAGGGGTGAATTACATTCAAGGGTAATTGGTGTAATTGTTAACAAAGTAGTAAAACCTTGGTTTACACGCAGTCGATAACCTGGTGTATTCATTAAACAAAGTATTAAAATCTTGTTACAATTCGAATCCCCAATTAGTTGGAATATTTGACTTCGGGAATAAGAATAATTTGACGAAGGCTTTCGCTCTTTATATTTATGACTGATGGACTATTATGGACAAAATCCGTATGGACATATTAAATAATCCAGGACAAAGGACAATTAACCCATGGGCATAAAACTAAAATCAACATGTCAAACATCATGATTACGGAAGTTTAAATAAGCATAATTCTTTTATTTCATATTTAATTTCCTTTATTTTATATTTAATTGCACTTCTAATTATCGCATTTTTATTGTTATTGTATTTAATTGCACTTTTAATTATCGTACTTTTTAATTATCGCAAGTTTATTTTATCGCATTTTTATTATTCGCAATTTCATTATTGTTATTTACTTTACGCTTTAATTTAAGTCTTGTATTTATATTTATTATTTTACATTTGGTTTTAACTGCGACTAAAGTTTTAAAATCGACAAACCGGTCATTAAACGGTAAAAACCCCCCTTTATAATAATAATATTACTTATATATATATATTTGTATTTTTATAAAAGTAAACTAATATAGCGTTAAGCTTTGTTTAAAAAGATTCCCTGTGGAACGAACCGGACTTACTAAAAACTACACTACTGTACGATTAGGTACACTGCCTATAAGTGTTGTAGCAAGGTTTAAGTATATCCATTCTCTAAATAAATAAATATCTTGTGTAAAATTGTATCGTATTTAATAGTATTTCCTGCTAAAATTAATAGCTATTTCGTATACCCCGCTGCAAATATCAACAGACTACTTAGAAATAACCTGCATGATGTGTGTAACATCTCTTGCAGAACGGATGGGGTCCCTTATAGTTTGGACTAGCAGTTGCCCCATCTTGTTTACCTTTAAAAGTTTCTTGTTTCTTCAGGTGAGTACTTTTGCCCTTATAGTCTTCCCATTTCCTCTTTCCTTTAGTTGTCTTGACTTCGGTAATTGGTGCCTTAATCGAACTCTCTATGATCTGGTCCATGAGTTGGTGTGCCATTGTCATGGCTTCCTGTATCGTATTCGGTTTGGACGATGTAACATTTCCTTTGATATTGATCGATAAACCGTCAATATACATTTCTATCTTTCATTTCTCGTTTGGCACCAATTCGGGACACAACAAGGCTAGTTCCATGAAACGCTTTTCATAGTTATTGAGATTCGCGCCGAAAACCTTCAGATTACGTAACTCAGATTCCATTTTTCTGATCTCGTTTCGAGGACAGTACTTCTCGATTAGCATCTTTTTCAGTTCTTCCCAAGAGATATCATATGCCGTATCTACTCCTTCTGCTTTAGCATAATTGTTCCACCAAGTAAGTGCACCGTCTTGCAACGTGCACGAAGCATACTT
The DNA here is from genome assembly GCF_046630445.1 of Rutidosis leptorrhynchoides. Taxonomy (NCBI): domain Eukaryota; kingdom Viridiplantae; phylum Streptophyta; class Magnoliopsida; order Asterales; family Asteraceae; genus Rutidosis; species Rutidosis leptorrhynchoides. Next base: position 63,353,744 of record NC_092333.1, on the reverse strand, counting down.
TGACTTGTCTCCGTCTGCACAATTACTGATTTTGAAAACAGACTCCATCTTTTCGAACCATCGGGTTAGACCGACTGGTCCCTCGGTCCCACTAAACGTCTGTGGTTTGCATCCTTGAAAAGTTTTGTATGAGCATCCGTTTCGTGAATTTGTGTTTACGGCTGCTGCTTTGGCTGCTGCTTCGGCTGCTGCTTTTGCTGCCTCGGCTGCAGCAATTCTTTCATTCACACGTTTCTCGACTAGTTCCTCAAACTCAGCATTCGACATTTGAGACATGTTTCTTCAATAAACACAACAGAGATAATTTAATCATATAGAATATTATAGGTAAAATGAGTTGTCAATAGTTAATCGTAGTATATTAATAATATGAACCAATTATTATAAAAGCCTTTTGATAATGCTAAAAACGAACATATATTTCATAGCATTATTTCTCAAGAAAGACAAGCTTTTAGTTGCAATTGTTCTATTTACAAGTGATATTCGTTTAAATAATAAAAGGTGAAGACAAAAGACAGATTCGACGAATTAAAGACGCAAACGACCAAAAAGCTCAAAAGTACAAAAGACAATCAAAGAGGTTCCAATTATTGATAAGAAACGTCTCGAAATTACAAGAGTACAAGATTCAAAACGCAAAGTACAAAATATAAAATTGTACGCAAGGACGTTCGAAAATCCGGAACTGGGTCCAGAGTCAACTCTTAACGCTCGACGCAACGGACTAAAAATTACAAGTTAACTATGTATATAAATATAATATAATATATAATTAATTATATTAATTATATATATATTATATTTATAAATAAAAAACCGTCGGCAGAGAAAGACTCCAAGGGACTGAGCTGTAATTTCATTCTCCGCGACTCGCGGAGTTTGAAGGCAAAAATGCCGCGAGTCGCGGAGCCCCAAAATGAAATTCTGCCTATAAAGCCAACCGAATTCTGATCATAAAAATCCATCTTTTTCTTCTTCTCCTCATACGTAAAATATATATATATATTTATAATTTATATTTTAATTTTAATTATAATTCTAATAATAAGGGTATGTTAGCGAATGTTGTAAGGGTGTAAGTCGAAATTATGTCCGTGTAACGCTACGCTATTTTTAATCATTGTAAGTTATGTTCAACCTTTTTACATTAATGTCTCATAGCTAAGTTATTATTATGCTTATTTAAAATTAAGTAATCATGATGTTGGGCTAATTACTAAAATTGGGTAATTGGGCTTTGTACCATAATTGGGGTTTGGACAAAAGAACGACACTTGTGGAAATTAGACTATGGGCTATTAATGGGCTTTATATTTGTTTAACTAAATGATAGTTTGTTAATGTTAATATAAAGATTTACAATTGGGCGTCCCTATAAATTACCATATACACTCAATCGGACACGATGGGCGGGGTATTTTATATGTATGAATAATCGTTCATTTAACCGGACACGGGAATGGATTAATAGCCACTAGAATAATTAAAACAGGGGTGAAATTACATTCAAGGGTAATTGGTGTAATTGTTAACAAAGTAGTAAAACCTTGGTTTACACGCAGTCGATAACCTGGTGTATTCATTAAACAAAGTATTAAAACCTTGTTACAATTCGAATCCCCAATTAGTTGGAATATTTAACTTCGGGTATAAGAATAATTTGACGAGGACACTCGCACTTTATATTTATGACTGATGGACTGTTATGGACAAAAACCAGACGGACATATTAAATAATCCAGGACAAAGGACAATTAACCCATGGGCATAAAACTAAAATCAACACGTCAAACATCATGATTACGGAAGTTTAAATAAGCATAATTCTTTTATTTCATATTTAATTTCCTTTATTTTATATTTAATTGCACTTCTAATTATCGCATTTTTATTGTTATTGTTGCACTTTTAATTATCGTACTTTTTAATTATCGCTAGTTTATTTTATCGCACTTTTATTATTCGCAATTTCATTATCGTTATTTACTTTATGCTTTAATTTAAGTCTTGTAATTATTTTTAATATTTTACATTTGGTTTTAACTGCGACTAAAGTTTTAAAATCGACAAACCGGTCATTAAACGGTAAAAACCCCCCTTTATAATAATAATATTACTTATATATATATTTGTATTTTTATAAAAGTAAACTAATATAGCGTTGAGCTTTGTTTAAAAAAGATTCCCTGTGGAACGAACCGGACTTACTAAAAACTACACTACTGTACGATTAGGTACACTGCCTATAAGTGTTGTAGCAAGGTTTAAGTATATCCATTCTCTAAATAAATAAATATCTTGTGTAAAATTGTATCGTATTTAATAGTGTTTCGTTGTAAACTTCAATAGTATTTTATACCCCTTAGCTTTGACATCAAGTATTTTTGGCGCCGCTGCCGGGGACACTCTTAAACGCCGGAATCGCAAAGCTAATATAAAAAAAAAAGATTTTTAGTTAACTTTTATTAAAATTCGTTTTTGTAAAAATATATTTTAATTATTCAAAAATATAAAAAGAAAAACAAAAATATAAGTATTTTTAAGATTTTGTTAAATATTTAAGTTTTATAAGTTTCTTTATTTTTATTTTAGTTTATAAAAATATAAGTTTTATTTAAATATCTTTTATTTATATAAAAACAGAAAACAGAAAATAAAAAAAAATAAAGAAAAACGCGTCGAATTTAATAAGCTGTCATCTGAATTTCTGAACCCCGCGACTCGCGGGGTTTTCTTTATAAATTACCGCAACTCGCGGAGTTTCTCTGACACCGACAGAAACCCTAAACTGCATTTATTACGGATTATTATTAATTATAATTATTATTAACCCTAATTATTATTAATATTATAATTAAGTTTTATTTTAATTTAAGTTTTATTTAATTTATATTTTAGTTTATTAAGTTTAATTAAATTGTAAAATTAATAGTTTAATAAAATAAATAATATAAAAATAATATTTTTATAAAAATTGTAATTTTTACAACTTTTTGTATATTTTTATAGTTTGTCCCCTTTTAATCGTTGTAGCATAACTTTTGTATTTTTAGCTCATATTTAGTTTTAAATTTAGTTTTTGCTATAGTCATTTTTACTCCTAGATTTTTAGGCTTTGCCGTAGAATTCCTTAAGTGCTTTTTCTTTAGACTAAGATTTAGGTACTCTAGAATTTTGCGACGCCTTTTTAAGTTTTAGTTTCTTTTTAAGTTATTTCCATTTGGGATTTAGTTTTTCTTGTAAGCTTTAATATTTTTAGACGACTTTTACCTATGTATCAATTATCATTCCAATTAGTAATTTCAATTTGCGATTATAATTTTAAGTTAGTTGTAGTAATAAGGTTAGGTTAGTCAAGTATTTTTAAGTTTTTATAAGTTTCTTTTATTTTTCCGTCACCTTTTATTTTTCAACCATTTTTCTTTTTCGACCTTTTTCGACGAACTCTTTTTCTTTCTTATTTCTCGCTATTCTAGTTTTTAGGACATAGATTTTTATTCTACTTCTTATCTAAATTTCTTAAAATTACGAAAATTTATTTTAAGTGGTTAAATTAATAGACATCAAAATTTTCTGGTTCGTAGTAATAGTTGGATTTGTGCGTGGACCGGGTTATTGGAGCCAAACAGTCCTCAATTATATTGAGACCAAACGAATCCTGCCCCTCTGCTGCATCTTTTGGCTATTCGAAACGTGGGCAAAATCAGAAAAGTCTATTGGTTGGATAACTTATTATAATTTTTCTTTCCTTTTTAAAAACTAATAGGATATTCAGTGAATGCACCGAGCAAGACGATCATCACCTTTTGTACGTTCACCACCTGTAACTAGATCAAGACATTTAGCAAATATAACCGCCGTTGATTTTTCTTTAGAATCGTCATCCAGTCGACCAAGTACTTCAGTTCAAATTTCCGATAATCCATTTTTTGAACCCGACCTCACAATTGAGAATCCGGAAAATATTCAGGAACGGTTCGTAGATCCTGAACCACTAAACTTTCCTCCGGAACCACCAATCATTCAAACAGAGATTGTTGAGGAATGAACCATTAAATCAGAATCATCTAGTGATACCGATTCAACAAATTCAATTATGGAGAATCTGGAACCTTTAAGTATGGAAGACCGAATGAGAGCTAAACGCACTGGCCAAGGTCACGCAATTACTCATCCAGACATTAATGCGCCAGATTATGAAATCAAAGGACAAATTCTACACATGGTAACTAATCAATGCCAATTTAGTGGTGCGCCGAAGGAAGATCCAAATGAACATCTACGTACCTTTAATAGGATCTGCACACTATTTAAAATCCGAGAAGTGGAGGATGAACAGATATATCTCATGTTATTTCCCTGGACTTTAAAGGGAGAAGCCAAAGATTGGTTGGAATCATTACCTGAAGGGGCGATTGATACATGGGATGTTTTAGTTGACAAATTTCTTAAACAATTCTTTCCTGCATCTAAAGCCGTAAGACTTCAAGCAGAAATTGTTACGTTTACACAGAAACCAAATGAAACTCTATATGAGGCGTGGACAAGATATGGAAAGTTATTAAGAGGATGTCCGCAACATGGTTTAGACACCTGTCAAATAGTACAAATATTCTACCAAGGATGCGACATCACTACAAGAAAAGACATAGATATAGCAGCTGGTGGTTCTATTATGAAGAAAACCGAAACTGATGCTTACAAAATTATTGATAATACTACTTCCCACTCACATGAGTGGCACCAAGAAAAAGATATCGTTAGATCATCTAAAGCAGCTAGAGTCGATTCTAGCCATGACTTAGATTCCATTTCCGCAAAGATAGATGCTGTGGAGAGATGAATGGAAAAGATGACTAAAGATATTCACTCAATACGAATTAGTTGTGAGCAGTGTGGAGGACCACATTTGACAAAAGATTGTCTCAGTATTGAATTAACAATGGAACAAAGAGAGAATATTTCATACATAAACCAAAGGCCTGGAAATAATTATCAGAATAATTATCAACCGCCAAGACCGATTTACAATCAAAACCAGAATTATAACCAAAATATTCCATACAACAACCAACAAGGTCCTAGCAATCAACAAGTATCCAATAATACTTACAACCAGCAAAGACCTAATTTTCAAAACAAACCACCACAATAAACCGATGATAAAAAGCCGAATTTAGAAGATATGATGACAAAGCTAGTTGAAACTCAAACACAGTTTTTCACATCTCAAAAACAAACCAATGAACAAAATGCTCAAGCATTTAGAAATCAACAAGCTTCTATTCAAAATCTGGAACAAGAATTGAGTAACCTAGCAAGGTTAATAGGTGAAAGAAAACCGGGAAGTCTACCTAGTGATACAAATGCTAACCCCCGGAGTGAAACAGCTAAAGCCATTACCACAAGAAGTGGTACAACACTTAAACCACCTGAAATACCTGTAACTTCTGATGAAGCCATTCCTACTCCACAAGAACCACAACCTGATCAAGATAAGGAAAAAGAACCGGTAGTTGAAAAGGTTAATGAAGATAACACAGTTAAGGATAAACCTTATGTTAAACCATACCAACCACCACTTCCTTACCCGAGTAAAATGAAGAAAGAGAAACTTGAAGCCGAGCAATCCAAATTTTTGGATATGTTTAAACAGATAAATGTAAATCTTCCTTTCATTGATGTGATTTCAGGAATGCCTAGATATGCTAAATTCTTGAAAGATCTAATCTCAAATAGAAAGAAAATGGAAGAACTCTCGGCTGTTACTATGAATGCTAATTGTTCAGCAGTGCTGTTGAATAAGATACCAGAAAAACTATCTGATCCAGGAAGTTTCACAATTCCATGTTTTCTGGGTAGTCTTAGTTCAATAGAAGCATTGGCAGACTTAGGTGCTAGTATAAATCTAATGCCGTATTCACTATACGCTAAACTAGACCTTAGAGAATTAAAACCAACCAGAATAAGCATACAACTAGCCGATAGATCAATAAAATATCCTAGAGGGATAATGGAGAACATGCTAGTTAAAGTTGGTACTTTAGTATTTCCAGTAGATTTTGTTGTTCTGGACATGGAAGAAGATTCTCAAGTTCCTCTCATATTAGGAAGACCATTCTTAAACACGGCTAAAGCAATGATAGACGTGTTCGGTAAGAAACTGACCCTAAGTATAGAGGATGAGAGTGTTACCTTTTCAGTTGATAGAGCAATGCAACAACCACAATCTGCAGATGATACATGTTATTATATTCAAACTATAGATGCACATGCAGAATTATTAGAAGAATTTCCAGAATTACAAGGGACAGGAGAATGTTCTTTAGGAGAAGGTAATGAACCAATTGATGAAGCTGAAATGTTAGCTACACTTATAGCTAATGGATATGAACCAACAACAGAAGAAATTCAAATGCTAAAAGAAGAAGACAGATATCGATACAAATCATCGATAGAAGAACCTCCGAAATTAGAGTTAAAGCCACTTCCAAACCATTTGGAATACGCTTATTTACATGGTGAATCTGAATTACCTGTAATAATATCGTCTTCTCTTACTGAAAATGAGAAATCACAACTCATTTCTGTGTTGAAAGCTCATAAACCAGCCATTGCATGGAAGATTCATGATATTAAAGGAATAAGTCCTTCGTATTGCACACATAAAATCCTTATGGAAGAAGGTCATAAAACATATGTGCAACGCCAACGAAGACTAAATCCTAATATGCAAGATGTAGTTAAGAAAGAGATTATTAAACTGCTAGATGCAGGTCTAATTTATCCAATCTCTGATAGTCCATGGGTAAGCCCAGTTCAATGCGTACCTAAGAAGGGTGGCATGACTGTCATTACAAATGAAAAAAATGAGCTTATTCCTACTAGGACTGTAACAGGATGGCGTGTGTGTATTGATTATAGAAAATTAAATGACGCCACCAGAAAAGATCACTTTCCCTTACCTTTCATAGATCAAATGTTGGAAAGATTAGCCAGAAATAGTTACTATTGTTTTCTAGATGGATTTTCCGGATATTTTCAAATTCCAATTGCACCCGAAGATCAAGAGAAAACCACATTCACGTGCCCTTATGGTACTTTTGCTTACAAACGCATGCCATTTGGACTTTGCAACGCCCCTGCAACCTTTCAAAGGTGTATGATGGCGATTTTTCACGACATGATAGAAGAATGCATGGAAGTTTTCATGGATGACTTTTCAGTCTTCGGTGATACATTTAAATCATGTCTAATTAATCTGGAACGAATGCTAATTAGATGCGAACAATCAAATCTAGTACTTAATTGGGAGAAATGCCATTTCATGGTTAAAGAAGGCATCGTTCTTGGACATAAAATTTCAAAAGAAGGAATTGAAGTGGATAGAGCTAAAGTAGATGTAATTGCTAAACTTCCACATCCCACCAATGTTAGAGGAGTTAGGAGTTTTCTAGGGCATGCCGGTTTTTACCGACGTTTCATAAAAGATTTTTCTAAAATTGCCACTCCTATGAATAAACTCCTAGAAAAGGATGCGCCATTCATCTTTTCAGATGAGTGTATCAAATCTTTTAATATTCTTAAAGAGAAACTCACTAATGCGCCGATCATGATAACACCAAATTGGAATCTACCATTTGAACTAATGTGCGATGCAAGTGATTTTGCAATGGGAGCCGTTTTAGGACAAAGGATTGAAAAACGATTTCAACCTATATATTATGCTAGTAAGACGTTACAAGGAGCACAAACGAACTATACAACTACTGAAAAAGAACTCCTTGCTATTGTCTTTGCTTTTGACAAATTTTGATCATATCTCGTTCTAGCAAAAACGGTGGTCTATACCGACCATTCTGCTCTTAGATACCTATTTTCAAAACAAGATGCTAAACCAAGATTAATCCGTTGAATCTTACTCTTACAAGAATTTGATATTGAAATCCGAGATAAAAGAGGAGCAGAAAATCTCGCCGCTGATCATCTTTCTCGTCTTGAAAATCCCGAATTAGAAGTTCTGAATGAATCGGCCATACAAGACAACTTTCCTGATGAATATCTATTGAAGATAGATTATAAAGAAATACCATGGTTTGCAGACTATGCAAACTACTTAGTTTGTGGATTCCTTGAAAAAGGATTATCGTACCAAAGACGAAAGAAATTCTTCAGTGATATAAAACACTATTTCTGGGAAGATCCACATCTGTTTAAAAGTTGTCCCGATGGAATAATACGCCGATGTGTATTTGGAGATGAAGCTAGTAAAATATTAAACCATTGTCACACAGGACCAACAGGAGGGCATTATGGGCCTCAACTAACAGCAAGAAAAGTTTATGATGCTGGATTCTATTGGCCTACAATTTACAAAGATGCACACCTTCTTTGCAAATCCTGTGATGCATGTCAAAGGTGAAATGTCCCGTTCTTATTGATTAAAAACGTTCCATATTAATTGATTTCGTTGCAAGGTTTTGACCTCTATATGAGACATTTTTCAAAGACTGCATTCATTTTTAAAACAAACCATAACCTTTATTTCATAGATAAAGGTTTTAAAAAGCTTTACGTAGATTATCAAATAATGATAATCTAAAATATCCTGTTTACACGCGACCATTACATAATGGTTTACAATACAAATATGTTACAACAAAATAAGTTTCTTGAATGCAGTTTTTACACAATATCATACAAGCATGGACTCCAAATCTCGTCCTTATTTAAGTATGCGACAGCGGAAGCTCTTAATAATCACCTGAGAATAAACATGCTTAAAACGTCAACAAAAATGTTGGTGAGTTATAGGTTAAACCTATATATATCAAATCATAATAATAGACCACAAGATTTCATATTTCAATACACATCCCATACATAGAGATAAAAATCATTCATATGGTGAATACCTGGTAACCGACATTAACAAGATGCATATATAAGAATATCCCCATCATTCCGGGACACCCTTCGAATATGATATAAATTTCGAAGTACTAAAGCATCCGGTACTTTGGATGGAGCTTGTTGGGCCCGATAGATCTATCTTTAGGATTCGCGTCAATTAGGGTGTCTGTTCCCTAATTCTTAGATTACCAGACTTAATAAAAAGGGGCATATTCGATTTCGATAATTCAACCATAGAATGTAGTTTCACGTACTTGTGTCTATTTTGTAAATCATTTATAAAACCTGCATGTATTCTCATCCCAAAAATATTAGATTTTAAAAGTGGGACTATAACTCACTTTCACAGATTTTTACTTCGTCGGGAAGTAAGACTTGGCCACTGGTTGATTCACGAACCTATAACAATATATACATATATATCAAAGTATGTTCAAAATATATTTACAACACTTTTAATATATTTTGATGTTTTAAGTTTATTAAGTCAGCTGTCCTTGTTAGTAACCTACAACTAGTTGTCCACAGTTAGATGTATAGAAATAAATCGATAAATATTATCTTGAATCAATCCACGACCCAGTGTATACGTATCTCAGTATTGATCACAACTCAAACTATATATATTTTGGAATCAACCTCAACCCTGTATAGCTAACTCCAACATTCACATATAGAGTGTCTATGGTTGTTCCGAAATATATATAGATGTGTCGACATGATAGGTCGAAACATTGTATACGTGTCTATGGTATCTCAAGATTACATAATATACAATACAAGTTGATTAAGTTATGGTTGGAATAGATTTGTTACCAATTTTCACGTAGCTAAAATGAGAAAAATTATCCAATCTTGTTTTACCCATAACTTCTTCATTTTAAATCCGTTTTGAGTGAATCAAATTGCTATGGTTTCATATTGAACTCTATTTTATGAATCTAAACAGAAATGTATAGGTTTATAGTCGGAAAAATAAGTTACAAGTCGTTTTTGTAAAGGTAGCCATTTCAGTCGAAAGAACGACGTCTAGATGACCATTTTAGAAAACATACTTCCACTTTGAGTTTAACCATAATTTTTGGATATAGTTTCATGTTCATAATAAAAATCATTTTCTCAGAATAATAACTTTTAAATCAAAGTTTATCATAGTTTTTAATTAACTAACCCAAAACAGCCCGCGGTGTTACTACGACGGCGTAAATCTGGTTTTACGGTGTTTTTCGTGTTTCCAGGTTTTAAATCATTAAGTTAGCATATCATATAGATATAGAACATGTGTTTAGTTGATTTTAAAAGTCAAGTTAGAAGGATTAACTTTTATTTGCGAACAAGTTTAGAATTAACTAAACTATGTTCTAGTGATTACAAGTTTAAACCTTCGAATAAGATAGCTTTATATGTATGAACCGAATGATGTTATGAACATCATTACTACCTTAAGTTCCTTAGATAAACCTACTGGAAAAGAGAAAAATGGATCTAGCTTCAACGGATCCTTGGATGGCTCGAAGTTCTTGAAGCAGAATCATGACACGAAAACAAGTTCAAGTAAGATCATCACTTGAAATAAGATTGTTATAGTTATAGAAATTGAACCAAAGTTTGAATATGATTATTACCTTGTATTAGAATGATAACCTACTGTAAGAAACAAAGATTTCTTGAGGTTGGATGATCACCTTACAAGATTGGAAGTGAGCTAGCAAACTTGAAAGTATTCTTGATTTTATGTAACTAGAACTTGTAGAATATATGAAGAACACTTAGAACTTGAAGATAGAACTTGAGAGAGATCAATTAGATGAAGAAAATTGAATAATGAAAGTGTTTGTAGGTGTTTTTGGTCGTTGGTGTATGGATTAGATATAAAGGATATGTAATTTTGTTTTCATGTAAATAAGTCATGAATGATTACTCATATTTTTGTAATTTTATGAGATATTTCTTGCTAGTTGCCAAATGATGGTTCCCACATGTGTTAGGTAACTCACATGGGCTGCTAAGAGCTGATCATTGGAGTGTATATACCAATAGTACATACATCTAAAAGCTGTGTATTGTACGAGTACGAATACGGGTGCATACGAGTAGAATTGTTGATGAAACTGAACGAGGATGTAATTGTAAGCATTTTTGTTAAGTAGAAGTATTTTGATAAGTGTATTGAAGTCTTTCAAAAGTGTATAAATACATATTAAAACACTACATGTATATACATTTTAACTGAGTCGTTAAGTCATCGTTAGTCGTTACATGTAAGTGTTGTTTTGAAACCTTTAGGTTAACGATCTTGTTAAATGTTGTTAACCCAATGTTTATAATATCAAATGAGATTTTAAATTATTATATTATCATGATATTATCATGTATGAATATCTCTTAATATGATATATATACATTAAATGTCTTTACAATGATAATCGTTACATATATGTCTCGTTTAAAAATCATTAAGTTAGTAGTCTTGTTTTTACATATGTAGTTCATTGTAAATATACTTAATGATATGTTTACTTATCATAGTATCATGTTAACTATATATATATCCATATATATGTCATCATATAGTTTTTACAAGTTTTAACGTTCGTGAATCACCGGTCAACTTGGGTGGTCAATTGTCTATATGAAACATATTTCAATTAATCAAGTCTTAACAAGTTTGATTGCTTAACATGTTGGAAACATTTAATCATGTAAATATCAATCTCAATTAATATATATAAACATGGAAATGTTCGGGTCACTACAGTACCTACCCGTTAAATAAATTTCGTCCCGAAATTTTAAGCTGTTGAAGGTGTTGACGAATCTTCTGGAAATTGATGCGGGTATTTCTTCTTCATCTGATCTTCACGCTCCTAGGTGAACTCGGGTCCTCTACGAGCATTCCATCGAACCTTAACAATTGGTATCTTGTTTTGCTTAAGTCTTTTAACCTCACGATCCATTATTTCGACGGGTTCTTCGATGAATTGAAGTTTTTCGTTGATTTGGATTTCATCTAACGGAATAGTGAGATCTTCTTTAGCAAAACATTTCTTCAAATTCGAGACATGGAAAGTGTTATGTATAGCCGCGAGTTGTTGAGGTAACTCTAGTCGGTAAGCTACTGGTCCGACACGATCAATAATCTTGAATGGTCCAATATACCTTGGATTTAATTTCCCTCGTTTACCAAATCGAACAACGCCTTTCCAAGGTGCAACTTTAAGCATGACCATCTCTCCAATTTCAAATTCTATATCTTTTATTTTAATGTCAGCGTAGCTCTTTTGTCGACTTTGGGCGGTTTTCAACCGTTGTTGAATTTGGATGATCTTCTCGGTAGTTTCTTGTATAATCTCCGGACCCGTAATCTGTCTATCCCCCACTTCACTCCAACAAATCGGAGACCTGCACTTTCTACCATAAAGTGCTTCAAACGGAGCCATCTCAATGCTTGAATGGTAGCTGTTGTTGTAGGAAAATTCTGCTAACGGTAGATGTCGATCCCAACTGTTTCTGAAATCAATAACACATGCTCGTAGCATGTCTTCAAGCGTTTGTATCGTCCTTTCGCTCTGCCCATCAGTTTGTGGATGATAGGCAGTACTCATATCTAGACGAGTTCCTAATGCTTGCTGTAATGTCTGCCAGAATCTTGAAATAAATCTGCCATCCCTATCAGAGATAATAGAGATTGGTATTCCATGTCTGGAGACAACTTCCTTCAAATACAGTCGTGCTAACTTCTCCATCTTGTCATCTTCTCTTATTGGTAGGAAGTGTGCTGATTTGGTGAGACGATCAACTATTACCCAAATAGTATCAAAACCACTTGCAGTCCTTGGCAATTTAGTGATGAAATCCATGGTAATGTTTTCCCATTTCCATTCCGGGATTTCGGGTTGTTGAAGTAGACCTGATGGTTTCTGATGCTCAGCTTTGACCTTAGAACACGTCAAACATTCTCCTACGTATTTAGCAACATCGGCTTTCATACCCGGCCACCAAAAATGTTTCTTGAGATCCTTGTACATCTTCCCCGTTCCAGGATGTATTGAGTATCTGGTTTTATGAGCTTCTCTAAGTACCATTTCTCTCATATCTCCAAATTTTGGTACCCAAATCCTTTCAGCCCTATACCGGGTTCCGTCTTCCCGAATATTAAGATGCTTCTCCGATCCTTTGGGTATTTCATCCTTTAAATTTCCCTCTTTTAAAACTCCTTGTTGCGCCTCCTTTATTTGAGTAGTAAGGTTATTATGAATCATTATATTCATAGATTTTACTCGAATGGGTTCTCTGTCCTTCCTGCTCAAGGCATCGGCTACCACATTTGCCTTCCCCGGGTGGTAACGAATCTCAAAGTCGTAATCATTCAACAATTCAATCCACCTACGCTGCCTCATATTCAGTTGTTTCTGATTAAATATGTGTTGAAGACTTTTGTGGTCGGTATATATAATACTTTTGACCCCATATAAGTAGTGCCTCCAAGTCTTTAATGCAAAAACAACTGCGCCTAATTCCAAATCATGCGTCGTATAATTTTGTTCGTGAATCTTCAATTGTCTAGACGCATAAGCAATCACCTTCGTTCGTTGCATTAATACACAACCGAGACCTTGCTTTGATGCGTCACAATAAATCACAAAATCATCATTCCCTTCAGGCAATGACAATATAGGTGCCGTAGTTAGCTTTTTCTTCAATAACTGAAACGCTTTCTCTTGTTCATCATTCCATTCAAATTTCTTCCCTTTATGCGTTAATGCAGTCAAGGGTTTTGCTATTCTGGAAAAGTCTTGGATGAACCTTCTGTAGTAACCAGCTAGTCCTAAAAACTGGCGTATGTGTTTCGGAGTTTTCGGGATTTCCCACTTTTCAACAGTTTCTATCTTTGCCGGATTCACCTTAATACCTTCTTTGTTCACTATGTGACCGAGGAATTGAACTTCTTCCAACCAAAATGCACACTTTGAAAAATTAGCGTACAATTCTTCCTTCCTCAATACTTCTAACACCTTTCTCAAATGTTCACCGTGTTCTTGGTCATTCTTTGAGTAAATAAGTATGTCATCAATGAAAACAATGACAAACTTGTCAAGGTATGGTCCATACACTCGGTTCATAAGGTCCATGAACACAGCTGGTGCATTAGTTAAACCAAACGGCATGACCATAAACTCGTAATGACCGTAACGTGTTCTGAAAGCAGTCTTTGGAATATCATCTTCTTTCACCCGCATTTGATGATACCCGGAACGTAAGTCAATCTTTGAATAAACAGACGAGCCTTGTAGTTGATCAAATAAGTCATCGATTCTCGGTAGTGGGTAGCGGTTCATGATGGTAAGTTTGTTCAACTCTCGGTAGTCGATACACAACCTGAATGTACCATCTTTCTTCTTGACAAACAAAACAGGAGCTCCCCACGGTGATGTGCTTGGTCGAATGAAACCACGCTCTAAAAGTTCTTGTAATTGGCTTTGTAGTTCTTTCATCTCGCTGGGTGCGAGTCTGTAAGGAGCACGAGCTATTGGTGCAGCTCCTGGTACAAGATCTATTTGAAATTCAACGGATCGATGTGGGGGTAATCCCGGTAATTCTTTCGGAAATACATCGGGAAATTCTTTTGCAATGGGAACATCATTGATGCTCTTTTCTTCAGTTTGTACTTTCTCGACGTGTGCTAGAACAGCATAGCAACCTTTTCTTATTAGTTTTTGTGCCTTCAAATTACTAATAAGATGTAGCTTCGTGTTGCCCTTTTCTCCGTACACCATTAAGGGTTTTCCTTTTTCTCGTATAATGCGAATTGCATTTTTGTAACAAACGATCTCTGCTTTCACTTCTTTCAACCAGTCCACACCGATTATCACATCAAAACTCCCTAACTCTACTGGTATCAAATCAATCTTAAATGTTTCGCTAACTAGTTTAATTTCTCGATTCCGACATATATTATCTGCTGAAATTAATTTACCATTTGCTAATTCGAGTAAAAATTTACTATCCAAAGGCGTCAATGGACAACTTAATTTAGCACAAAAATCTCTACTCATATAGCTTCTATCCGCACCCGAATCAAATAAAACGTAAGCAGATTTATTGTCAATAAGAAACGTACCCGTAACAAGCTCCGGGTCTTCCTGTGCCTCTGCCGCATTAATATTGAAAACTCTTCCGCGGCCTTGTCCATTCGTGTTCTCCTGGTTCGGGCAATTTCTAATAATGTGGCCCGGTTTTCCACATTTATAACAAACTACATTGGCATAACTTGCTCCGACACTACTTGCTCCGCCATTACTCGTTCCGACACCATTTGTTCCTTTCGTTCTATTAACCCTTGGTCCGTAGACCTCACACTTCGCCGCGCTATGACCATTTCTTTTACACTTGTTGCAAAATTTGGTGCAGAACCCCGAGTGATACTTTTCACACCTTTGGCATAGCTGCTTCTGATTGTTGTTGCTGTTGCGGTTATTATTGTTGTTGGGATGATTATTGTAGTTGCTGTTGTTGTTGTTGTTGTTGGGCCGTTTGTTGTAGTTGCGATTGTTGGGATAATTGTTGCGATTATTGTTGTAATTGCTGTTGTTGCTGTATTGGCGATTCTTATCACCGTTTTCCTCCCACTTTCTTTTGACTTGCTTCACATTGGCCTCTTCAGCAGTCTGTTCTTTAATTCTTTCTTCAATCTGGTTCACTAGTTTGTGAGCCATTCTACATGCCTGTTGTATGGAGGCGGGCTCGTGTGAACTTATATCTTCTTGGATTCTTTCCGATAATCCTTTCACAAACGCGTCGATCTTCTCTTCCTCATCTTCGAACGCTCCCGGACACAATAGGCACAATTCTGTGAATCGTCTTTCGTACGTGGTAATATCAAATCCTTGGATTCGTAACCCTCTAAGTTCTGTCTTGAGCTTATTGACCTCGGTTCTGGGACGGTACTTCTCGTTCATCAAGTGCTTGAATGCTGACCACGGTAGTGCGTACGCATCATCTTGTCCCACTTGCTCTAGATAGGTATTCCACCATGTTAATGCAGAACCTGTGAAGGTATGCATAGCGTACTTCACTTTGTCCTCTTCAGTACACTTACTTATGGCAAACACCGATTCAACCTTCTCGGTCCACCGTTTCAATCCGATCGGTCCTTCGGTTCCATCAAATTCCAAAGGTTTGCAGGCAGTGAATTCTTTGTAGGTGCATCCTACACGATTTCCTGTACTGCTAGATCCAATGTTATTGTTGGTATGTAGCGCAGCCTGTACTGCGGCTATGTTTGAAGCTAGAAAAGTACGGAATTCCTCTTCATTCATATTCACGGTGTGTCGAGTAGTCGGTGCCATTTCCTTCAAAATAGTTAAATGGAACAAGTTAATCATACAGAATATTAAGAGTAGTTAATAGTATTTCGTAGCATAATATGAACTCATTTATAAAAGCTTTTTCTTCATATTAGCGTTTTATAAGTTTAAATTCGGGTAGTACCTACCCGTTAAGTTCATACTTAGTAGCTAATATACAATTCAACTACTACAATTCTATATGAAAAACTGATTATAATAATATTTCGCGTTCAAACTTTTACACAATATTTTACAAACTTACAATACCGCTTATTTTACATAAAGCATGAAATATAGCACACAATAACTTTGATACAAGATAGTTGTGAAGATAATTCTAGCTAGTACACAAGTCGTTCAGCAAAGGTAATAAAGACACGTAATTCATACGTCCAGAAACAAGTCATGCATTCTGGTTTTACTAGGACTACTTCCCATCCTTGGTCTTGTGGAACATAACCGTTATGGCCGTTGATAAGACATCGTGTTGTAACGTCGTCTTAGGGACGAGGGTTACGTAATGTCCAACTGTCCCGTAACAATCTAAAAACCTCATTTCTTACCCCAATTACCGACTCCGTCACTTGTGGAAACGTTTTGTTTAATAGCTGTAGCCCGATGTTCTTTTTCTCACTTTGGTGAGAAGCGAACATTACTAACCCGTAAGCATAGCATGCTTCTTTATGTTGCATGTTAGCCGCTTTTTCTAAATCATGAAGTCCTATATTCGGATACATTGAGTCAAAATAATTTCTTAACCCGTTGCGTAAAATAGCATTTGGGTTCCCCGCAATATATGCGTCAAAGTAAACACATCGTAACTTATGGGTTTCCCAATGTGATATCCCCCATCTTTCAAACGAAAGTCTCTTATAAACCAAGACATTCTTGGAACGTTCTTCGAATATCTTACAAACTGATCTCGCCTTAAATAGTTGTGCCGAGGAATTCTGACCGACTCTAGACAAAATTTCATCAATCATGTCTCCGGGTAGGTCTCTTAAAATATTGGGTTGTCTATCCATTTTGTGTTTTTAAACTGTAAAATAGACAAGAGTTAGATTCATAAAAAAATACTTATTAATACAAGCAATTTTTACATATATCATAAAGCATAAGCACACTATATTACATATATTACACCACACGAATACAACTATCTTATTCCGACTCACTCGTTTCTTCTTCTTCGGTTTTGGTTCGTTTTGCCAAGTTTCTAGGGATATATGATGTTCCCCTAATACGAGCCGTCGTGATCCACATTGGTTTAGAAAAACCTGGTGGTTTAGAGGTTCCCGGGTCATTGTTACAACTTAAGGACTTCGGGGGTTGACGATACATATAAAGTTCATCGGGGTTGGAATTAGATTTCTCTATTTTTATGCCCTTTCCCTTATTATTTTCTTTTGCCTTTTTAAATTCAGTTGGGGTAATTTCTATAACATCATCGGAATTCTCGTCGGAATCCGATTCATCGGAGAATTGGTAATCCTCCCAATATTTTGCTTCCTTGGCGGAAACACCATTGACCATAATTAACCTTGGTCGGTTGGTTGAGGATTTTCTTTTACTTAACCGTTTTATTATTTCCCCCACCGGTTCTATTTCTTCATCCGGTTCCGATTCTTCTTCCGGTTCCGATTCTTCTTCCGGTTCCGACTCTTCTTCCGGTTCCTCTTCGGGAACTTGTGAATCAGTCCACGAATCATTCCAATTTACATTTGACTCTTCATTATTATTAGGTGAGTCAATGGGACTTATTCTAGAGGTAGACATCTATCACATAATATCAAACGCGTTAAGAGATTAATATATCACATAATATTCACATGTTAAAAATATATAGTTTCTAACAAAATTTGTTAAGCAATCATTTTTCAAGTAAACACGGTCGAAGTCCAGACTCACTAATGCATCCTATCAAACTCGATAAGACACACTAATGCAAAATTCTGGTCCTCTAAGACCAACGCTCTGATACCAACTGAAATGTCCCGTTCTTATTGATTAAAAACGTTCCATATTAATTGATTTCGTTGCGAGGTTTTGACCTCTATATGAGACATTTTTCAAAGACTGCATTCATTTTTAAAACAAACCATAACCTTTATTTCATAGATAAAGGTTTTAAAAAGCTTTACGTAGATTATCAAATAATGATAATCTAAAATATCCTGTTTACACGCGACCATTACATAATGGTTTACAATACAAATATGTTACAACAAAATAAGTTTCTTGAATGCAGTTTTTACACAATATCATACAAGCATGGACTCCAAATCTCGTCCTTATTTAAGTATGCGACAGCGGAAGCTCTTAATAATCACCTGAGAATAAACATGCTTAAAACGTCAACAAAAATGTTGGTGAGTTATAGGTTTAACCTATATATATCAAATCATAATAATAGACCACAAGATTTCATATTTCAATACACATCCCATACATAGAGATAAAAATCATTCATATGGTGAACACCTGGTAACCGACATTAACAAGATGCATATATAAGAATATCCCCATCATTCCGGGACACCCTTCGGATATGATATAAATTTCGAAGTACTAAAGCATCCGGTACTTTGGATGGGGCTTGTTGGGCCCGATAGATCTATCTTTAGGATTCGCGTCAATTAGGGTGTCTGTTCCCTAATTCTTAGATTACCAGACTTAATAAAAAGGGGCATATTCGATTTCGATAATTCAACCATAGAATGTAGTTTCACGTACTTGTGTCTATTTTGTAAATCATTTATAAAACCTGCATGTATTCTCATCCCAAAAATATTAGATTTTAAAAGTGGGACTATAACTCACTTTCACAGATTTTTACTTCGTCGGGAAGTAAGACTTGGCCACTGGTTGATTCACGAATCTATAACAATATATACATATATATCAAAGTATGTTCAAAATATATTTACAACACTTTTAATATATTTTGATGTTTTAAGTTTATTAAGTCAGCTGTCCTTGTTAGTAACCTACAACTAGTTGTCCACAGTTAGATGTACATAAATAAATCGATAAATATTATCTTGAATCAATCCACGACCCAGTGTATACGTATCTCAGTATTGATCACAACTCAAACTATATATATTTTGGAATCAACCTCAACCCTGTATAGCTAACTCCAACATTCACATATAGAGTGTCTATGGTTGTTCCGAAATATATATAGATGTGTCGACATGATAGGTCGAAACATTGTATACGTGTCTATGGTATCTCAAGATTACATAATATACAATACAAGTTGATTAAGTTATGGTTGGAATAGATTTGTTACCAATTTTCACGTAGCTAAAATGAGAAAAATTATCCAATCTTGTTTTACCCATAACTTCTTCATTTTAAATCCGTTTTGAGTGAATCAAATTGCTATGGTTTCATATTGAACTCTATTTTATGAATATAAACAGAAATGTATAGGTTTATAGTCGGAAAAATAAGTTACAAGTCGTTTTTGTAAAGGTAGTCATTTCAGTCGAAAGAACGACGTCTAGATGACCATTTTAGAAAACATACTTCCACTTTGAGTTTAACCATAATTTTTGGATATAGTTTCATGTTCATAATAAAAATCATTTTCTCAGAATAATAACTTTTAAATCAAAGTTTATCATAGTTTTTAATTAACTAACCCAAAACAGCCCGCGGTGTTACTACGACGGCGTAAATCTGGTTTTACGGTGTTTTTCGTGTTTCCAGGTTTTAAATCATTAAGTTAGCATATCATATAGATATAGAACATGTGTTTAGTTGATTTTAAAAGTCAAGTTAGAAGGATTAACTTTTATTTGAGAACAAGTTTAGAATTAACTAAACTATGTTCTAGTGATTACAAGTTTAAACCTTCGAATAAGATAGCTTTATATGTATGAATCGAATGATGTTATGAACATCATTACTACCTTAAGTTCCTTGGATAAACCTACTGGAAAAGAGAAAAATGGATCTAGCTTCAACGGATCCTTGGATGGCTCGAAGTTCTTGAAGCAGAATCATGACACGAAAACAAGTTCAAGTAAGATCATCACTTGAAATAAGATTGGTATAGTTATAGAAATTGAACCAAAGTTTGAATATGATTATTACCTTGTATTAGAATGATAACCTACTGTAAGAAACAAAGATTTCTTGAGGTTGGATGATCACCTTACAAGATTGGAAGTGAGCTAGCAAACTTGAAAGTATTCTTGATTTTATGTAACTAGAACTTGTAGAATATATGAAGAACACTTAGAACTTGAAGATAGAACTTGATAGAGATCAATTAGATGAAGAAAATTGAAGAATGAAAGTGTTTGTAGGTGTTTTTGGTCGTTGGTGTATGGATTAGATATAAAGGATATGTAATTTTGTTTTCATGTAAATAAGTCATGAATGATTACTCATATTTTTGTAATTTTATGAGATATTTCTTGCTAGTTGCCAAATGATGGTTCCCACATGTGTTAGGTGACTCATATGGGCTGCTAAGAGCTGATCATTGGAGTGTATATACCAATAGTACATACATCTAAAAGCTGTGTATTGTACGAGTACGAATACGGGTGCATACGAGTAGAATTGTTGATGAAACTGAACGAGGATGTAATTGTAAGCATTTTTGTTAAGTAGAAGTATTTTGATAAGTGTATTGAAGTCTTTCAAAAGTGTATAAATACATATTAAAACACTACATGTATATACATTTTAACTGAGTCGTTAAGTCATCGTTAGTCGTTATATGTAAGTGTTGTTTTGAAACCTTTAGGTTAACGATCTTGTTAAATGTTGTTAACCCAATGTTTATAATATCAAATGAGATTTTAAATTATTATATTATCATGATATTATCATGTATGAATATCTCTTAATATGATATATATACATTAAATGTCTTTACAACGATAATCGTTACATATATGTCTCATTTAAAAATCATTAAGTTAGTAGTCTTGTTTTTACATATGTAGTTCATTGTAAATATACTTAATGATATGTTTACTTATCATAGTATCATGTTAACTATATATATATCCATATATATGTCATCATATAGTTTTTACAAGTTTTAACGTTCGTGAATCACCGGTCAACTTGGGTGGTCAATTGTCTATATGAAACATATTTCAATTAATCAAGTCTTAACAAGTTTGATTGCTTAACATGTTGGAAACATTTAATCATGTAAATATCAATCTCAATTAATATATATAAACATGGAAAAGTTCGGGTCACTACAAAAGGGCCGGAAAAATAAGTCAACGTGATGAAATGCCACAAAATGTCATCCAAGTATGTGAAGTATTTGACATTTGGGGTATTGACTTTATGGGTCCATTTCCAAAATCTCATAATAATCTATATATACTCGTAGCCATTGATTATGTATCTAAATGGGCGGAAGCACAAGCTCTCCCAACTAACGATGCACGAGTTGTAGTCAATTTTTTAAAACGTCTTTTTGCAAGGTTTGGAACACCGAAAGCTTTAATAAGTGATCGGGGTACTCATTTCTGTAATAATCAACTTGAGAAAGTTCTTAAAAGATATGGATTAACTCATAAAATCTCCACCGCATATCATCCACAAACAAGTGGACAAGTTGAAAATACCAACCGAGCTTTAAAACGTATTCTAGAGAAAACCGTAGGATCAAATCCGAAGGAATGGTCCATTAAATTGGAGGATGCACTCTGGGCTTTTAGAACAGCCTACAAAACTCCAATTGGAACCACACCTTTTAGACTTGTTTATGGAAAAGCATGTCATCTTCCAGTAGAAATTGAACACAAAGCATTTTGGGCTTTGAAAACATGTAATCTTGATTTACATGAAGCTGGACGTCTACGATTAAGTCAACTAAACTAATTAGAAGAATTAAGACATGAAGCATACGAAAATTCGTTAATCTATAAAGAAAGAACGAAGAAATGGCATGATAAAAGAATCAGAAGTTCAAAAGAATTTAAAGAAGGAGACAGAGTTCTTCTTTTCAATTCACGATTCAAGCTATTTCCTGGAAAATTGAAATCAAGATGGTCTGGACCATTCATAGTCAAAAGAGTTTTCCCATACAGAACGATAGAATTAATAAATTCAAATGGGATTGAATTTAAAGTTAATGGTCACAGAGTTAAACATTACATACATGGTCCGATGGAAGTCGACAACGAAGTTAATCACAATTTCGACACCACAGCCAACTAAGTGTGGGGAGAATCAAGTCTTTAAAGGATAATATGTATTTATGTTAGAGTTAGATTGTCTGTTTTCGTGTAAATCTCGAAAATGGAACCCGAATGGTCTTTCCCTAGCAGACCCTAAAGAACTAGTCTTCTCCCCCCATTCTGAATTTTTATTTTTTTTAGGTTTTTACGAAATGAAGACTGCCTGTGAACTAAACCATGGTCTAATGCTACACGCTTTGATCACTAAAAGAAATAATGACATACTACCGAGTGAACTAGTATCAGTAATCAGAGAAAGAATGGACGGAGTTAGAAAAGAATCCTGATGCGAAGATAATAAGTTATAATTTGGTAAAGGAAAATCAAAATCCGCAGCGAAAAGAAGAGCACGACACCTAGAACGATGTCACAAATGCGGAAAATGGTCACATGGAGGTAAATGTTCAAATAATCAAACCTATTCAAATACCGAATTTGTTACTTTATGCAGAGACGGACCGTTCATATGTTTAGAAGAAAAGACACTGAATGCTCGAGGTTACGCCTATGTAGCCATGGAAAATCAATTAAACCGACTATCTTATGAATGGGATAGATCATATAACTAAGAAATCTATTCCACAGGTATGTCTGTACAGTTTTTATTTTTATTTTTATTTTTAACCTTTTGATAATAAACGCTAATTTGTTCGCTAAAAAGTATTAAATTAGTATTGAATAAAATTAGGTTTGGTGACCGAAATTATTGATATCATTCAAAAATTTATTACATCACTGCGAAATTTAACGTTTATTCTTAAGGTATAAATATCTTTAAACAATCAACCCAAAATATTTCAAAAATTCGTCATGAGTTAAATTAGGTCTTGGAACCGAAATTACTTTACCGAAAAGAGGGGCGCATATTTTTGATAATATTTGATTGATTAAAGTGGGATAAAAAGACAAAAAGATTTTTAATTTTATTTTTACCATGTTTTTAAAATTAATATTTAAATCTTAAATTAATATTGTAAACTTTATAAAAACAATATATTTAAAATTGTAAATATTTGAACAATAATATAAGTTTGGTGTGAATTTATAATATGAATTTTAAAATTAAGTTTGGTGTGAATTTTTAAAATATAAATTTTTAATTTTATGCATTTTAAATTTTAAGTTTAGTGTGAATTTTTAATATTAATTTTGAATTTTATATTTAAGTTGTGTGAATTTAAAAACAAAAATTTACTTTATCTCATTAAGTTAAAAATATGATTTTTAAAATTCGTCGTAAGTTGAAGACTAGGTCTTTGAACCGAAATTGCTTTACCCGAAGGAGGGACGAGAACTTTTATTATCATTATTTTTAATCTTATTGAATTAAAGTATGCCAAAAACATTGAAAAAAACCCAAAAATCTTAGCTTTTAAAACAATCGCTACAAAAAGACAAATTTTAAAATTTTGTCGAGGGACGGACTAGGGCATCGTTCCGAAACGCCCTCATTCTTAAAAGAAACAAATTTTTAAAATTAATTAATATTTGTTTTATAAGTTAAAGGTTTTATAAATAAAAAAAAATAGTATGTATATATTTGTTTGTAGTTTATCTTATGTACACAACAGGGTAAAACAACGCATTTTCAAAGACTGGCATTAAGTTCAGCAAAAGCAACTAATTTTGACGACAAGATGCAAAATATATGTGAAATAACAACAAGACGGAATGAACAAATGATGTGCACCATTTATCATTCAGCAAACAAACGCCAATATATTTGGAAACTTTGGTAAAATTTAATCATTTTCACACAAATCACCCTCAATAATTTAAATTGTTACTGATTTCTTGCAAATGAGGGCATTGCAAGATCTTAAGTGTGGGAAGGGGTTAAATTCTTTCGGATTTTAAAAATTTTTACTTTATACACTTGGTTACCATTAAAAATACTAGTAAAGCAGTAGTTGTATTAGAATCTAGTGCTCTCTGATAATAAAGAACAGCCCTGGTCTTATATACTGACTACCCAATTCTAGTAAAATTTTTCAAAATTTTCAATTAAATGAACTAAAAATCATGTTTATACATATTTATGAACGATAAAACTAGGTTTTAACACCGAAATTATTGTTACCTCGGAAAGGACATAAATTGAGAAACAAACTAAAATGTTAAAATTCATTCAAAATGGAATAGAGGACGATAAAAAGGAAAATAAAAGCCAAGTGTGGGAAAATTTACCAAGTTATCTTAAACATATGTCACATATATCTGTAACAAATAACTGAAAATACTTTTGCTTTGGACTAAACTAAACTGTTTTACCCGATGAAAGAAAAGAAGAGATGGATCTACACGATGAATCAATTCCATCATTAAAAGGAAGTAAAGTCTTCTGAAAAAGAAACGCGCTTCTTGATTTAGGTCATGAAGTTGTCGTCCAGACCAGCTGTAGGTTGACGAAAAATCTAGAAAAGTCATCACTAAAATCAGCAGGAAATCCACGGACCTCAGCATTAAACAGGGTTGCCAAGTGGTCAGATTTATCCTAACCATGAGAAGGATTTATCTTGTACAATGGGGGGGCACCATGCAAATTAGCTGGATAAGACTAATGAATCAGATCCCCAGAAAGGATAATCTCCTTAAAGATTAAAAATCAGCTTTTAAGACTGATATTACTCAATCCTAGAGATTGACCTTAAAGATTGAGAATTCAAACTCATGGAATTCAATGATATCTAAACTCGAGCTTGAACGAGAAAATATTTTGATCAAAATTACAAACCGATTTGTTTTCTGAAAACCCTATTTTCAATGCGTTCATTACCATTGAACGTAAAATCCTAGGAATTCACCTGGAATTCATTAGGTCACCTGAACTAAATCGGGTGTCAACCGTAAGAACGGTGGTTGCATAGTGGTCAAAGACAGGACCTTGTGCCATACCGAAAAATTATAAGGGTGAGCTTTACTATTGCTCCTACCAAGGATAGTAATTGCGTCCGACACGTTATAGACCATAATTAAAAGCATGTCAGGGGACATTGCCTTAACAGTTGCTTGTTCAACGCTTTCCTTTCAACCGGACGGTAGTTTACCGAAAGATAATATACGGGACAAGTAAACTGGACGTGTTGCTTTCCAAATACAAGGTTAGCAAGTGGGTGACACAAAACCGCAAGTTTTGAGCTAAAATTTTCAAATCTGAAACCCACCAAACCCACAAAAATATTTTGCAAACACCGGTAAAGGGTTATTCCGGAAAACTTATCTAGGGTAAAAACTAGATTTAATTTTCAAAAGATCAAATTTTTTCATAAAGATCCAATTTCCTTAATGGATCTAAATTTTTATAGTCATATGGGACTGTAAACCATATCGTTACTACCATTGTTTATACCGCCGTATAGAAATCACTGATGTACAAAGTGTGAAGAATAAAGAAGTGATTCTAGTATTTCAAGACGATATTGCTTGAGGACAAGCAACGCTCAAGTGTGGGAATATTTGATAATGCTAAAAACGAACATATATTTCATAGCATTATTTCTCAAGAAAGACAAGCTTTTAGTTGCAATTGTTCTATTTACAAGTGATATTCGTTTAAATAATAAAAGGTGAAGACAAAAGACAGATTCGACGAATTGAAGAGGCAAACGACCAAAAAGCTCAAAAGTACAAAAGACAATCAAAGAGGTTCCAATTATTGATAAGAAACGTCTCGAAATTACAAGAGTACAAGATTCAAAACGCAAAGTACAAAATATAAAATTGTACGCAAGGACGTTCGAAAATCCGAAACCGGGTCCAGAGTCAACTCTTAACGCTCGACGCAACGGACTAAAAATTACAAGTTAACTATGTATATAAATATAATATAATATATAATTAATTATATTAATTATATATATATTATATTTATAAATAAAAAACCGTCGGCAGAGAAAGACTCCAAGGGACTGAGCTGTAATTTCATTCTCCGCGACTCGCGGAGTTTGAAGGCAAAAATGCCGCGAGTCGCGGAGCCCCAAAATGAAATTCTGCCTATAAAGCCAACCGAATTCTGATCATAAAAATCCATCTTTTTCTTCTTCTCCTCATACGTAAAATATATATATATATTTATAATTTATATTTTAATTTTAATTATAATTCTAATAATAAGGGTATGTTAGCGAATGTTGTAAGGGTGTAAGTCGAAATTCTGTCCGTGTAACGCTACGCTATTTTTAATCATTGTAAGTTATGTTCAACCTTTTTACATTAATGTCTCATAGCTAAGTTATTATTATGCTTATTTAAAATGAAGTAATCATGATGTTGGGCTAATTACTAAAATTGGGTAATTGGGCTTTGTACCATAATTGGGGTTTGGACAAAAGAACGACACTTGTGGAAATTAGACTATGGGCTATTAATGGGCTTTATATTTGTTTAACTAAATGATAGTTTGTTAATGTTAATATAAAGATTTACAATTGGGCGTCCCTATAAATTACCATATACACTCAATCGGACACGATGGGCGGGGTATTTTATATGTACGAATAATCGTTCATTTAACCGGACACGGGAATGGATTAATAGCCACTAGAATAATTAAAACAGGGGTGAAATTACATTCAAGGGTAATTGGTGTAATTGTTAACAAAGTAGTAAAACCTTGGTTTACACGCAGTCGATAACCTGGTGTATTCATTAAACAAAGTATTAAAACCTTGTTACAATTCGAATCCCCAATTAGTTGGAATATTTAACTTCGGGTATAAGAATAATTTGACGAGGACACTCGCACTTTATATTTATGACTGATGGACTGTTATGGACAAAAACCAGACGGACATATTAAATAATCCAGGACAAAGGACAATTAACCCATGGGCATAAAACTAAAATCAACACGTCAAACATCATGATTACGGAAGTTTAAATAAGCATAATTCTTTTATTTCATATTTAATTTCCTTTATTTTAT
The DNA here is from genome assembly GCF_046630445.1 of Rutidosis leptorrhynchoides. Classification (NCBI taxonomy): domain Eukaryota; kingdom Viridiplantae; phylum Streptophyta; class Magnoliopsida; order Asterales; family Asteraceae; genus Rutidosis; species Rutidosis leptorrhynchoides. Next base: position 63,326,331 of record NC_092333.1, on the reverse strand, counting down.
ATTTAATTGCACTTCTAATTATCGCATTTTTATTGTTATTTTTGCACTTTTAATTATCGTACTTTTTAATTATCGCAAGTTTATTTTATCGCACTTTTATTATTCGCAATTTCATTATCGTTATTTACTTTATGCTTTAATTTAAGTCTTGTAATTATTTTTAATATTTTACATTTGGTTTTAACTGCGACTAAAGTTTTAAAATCGACAAACCGGTCATTAAACGGTAAAAACCCCCCTTTATAATAATAATATTACTTATATATATATTTGTATTTTTATAAAAGTAAACTAATATAGCGTTGAGCTTTGTTTAAAAAAGATTCCCTGTGGAACGAACCGGACTTACTAAAAACTACACTACTGTACGATTAGGTACACTGCCTATAAGTGTTGTAGCAAGGTTTAAGTATATCCATTCTCTAAATAAATAAATATCTTGTGTAAAATTGTATCGTATTTAATAGTGTTTCGTTGTAAACTTCAATAGTATTTTATACCCCTTAGCTTTGACATCACCTTTTCTTCTTATTAGCATTTTATAATTATTTCTAGGGTATTACCTACCCGTTAAGTTCATACATAATAGCTAGTACAAGGAATTAACTACTAAAATCCTAATAACATTCCACTATGAAAAATTATAGGGAGTTACTACATTATTATGTAATAATAATAATAATAATAATAATAAGTAGTAATAATACAAATAATCATTCCACGCATTTATTATTAATAAACCAAAATAATACAATACCATACAATACCGATATTTTACATATGCTTATTCTACATAACAAGATAGAGTAGCACACACAAGCAATAGAATAGCGCATGGAAGATTTATGGTTGCGAGGTCGTTTATTCAGAACTATCAGAAACTTCTTCCCATTTGGTTCTCTCTGCCAATTGTTTATGTGTGCATGGTCCGATAGACATTCTAGCAGTGTATTTAATTTTTGGTCGGGGTTTTGAGGTACCCGTTGCCTCAGTGGGTTTAATACAATAAGGGTGGTTACGGATCGAATGGTCCTGTTCCTTTTTAATAATTAAGGACTTTTTATTTTTGTGGTTCTTTATAGCAAGTTTGAATTCCTTTCCTTTGTTAACTTCTTTTTCAGTAATATCCTTACTTCATCCTCCTCCTCCTCACTGATCTCACCTAATGAACTGTCTGAGTCATGTGTAGGAGAATATGTACCGGTGGTCATGAACCGATATCTGCCCGGCGTAATCGGCACAACCCGCCCGTCGACTGTGTATCTGGCCCAATGTCCATGTTCATTTAGAAATGGACGATCCTCGTTTATTCCAGGAATCATGGGTCCATGCCAACGATACTGTGGCTCCGGAAAACTAGAGCTGGGTGGGGTTGGGACCTCCTCTGGGTTAACCTGAAGTTGAGATTCCCCAGCTAACACAATTTCTTCTTTAATAGGTATTGGAACGCCCTTTTCAGTTGTGGATAGAATAGATTCAGTGTCTGATTCCGAGTCGTACAAAATGATAGGATTAGAAGAAGTCATCTATCACATAATTGAAACAACAATTACATTAGTATATAAATATATCACATATAATGTTTTTGACAAAATGATAAGCAAAAATCGGTAAAAACAGATATGGTCATAGTCCAGACTCACTAATGCATACTAACAATTACCAGTTAAACACATTAATGCAAATTCTGGTTCCCTATATCCTCAAGCTCGGATACCAACTATAATGACCCGTCAAAATCGCTATTGACGCGGCACGTTAATCATTGATTCCACAGTGAGGTTTTGACCTCTATATGATACGTTTTGATAAAATATTGCATTCATTAAAATAAGTGGCTTTCTAAACATAGAAAGTTATAAACATGTCGGTGAGTGCTTAGGTATAAGCAAATCCCCAAAATGTATAAGTTTTTATCATACAGTTTGACATCACAGTCAAATTATTTATTACACAACGCAGTTTTATTTCGAATGCAATAAACTTTATACAAAGCATGAGAGACTCCATGCAGGTAACAAGCACATCACAGCGGAAGCAGTCTAAGGACCTGAGAATAAAACATGCTAAAAAGTCAACACGAATGTTGGTGAGTTATAGGTTTAATTGCTCGAGTCATAAATATATATAAAGATAGACCACAAGTTTTCATCAAAAGTTTATCAATAGATTCTACGTAATAGAGCACCCTGGTAACTAAACTTTAACTTTATAATGATAATTACCCCATTCGTTTTAATACACACAAACCAACGTGTCATAAACTCAAATAACATACGTCCGTTAAAAGGCTAGCGCTCTAGCTCGGACGGGGATGTCAAGCCCTATGGATCCATATACAATTATTCGCGCCCACCAGTCTATATCCTATGTACTGGCAGCTACTAGTTACCAAAACTAAGGGATTTTCGGTTTAACTCAGTGTAGAATTTAGTATGTACTTGTGTCTTATTGCGTTTAAAATAAATTGCATGTATTCTCAGCCCAAAAATATTTAAAGTATTTAAAAAGGGATCTATAAACTCACGGTTCAATATTGATATTCAATATTGTAGGTAAATTGCGTAAATGTAATGATAGTAGACGACTGTATGGTTGGCCTTGGATTCAAGAACAATACCCCGAATAATACCCAATATTTCCTTAGCTTAAAACGGTTTAAAACCCGAATTAAAACACCCTCGTATATACTTTATTATTATTAAACTTAAATTAAAATTAAAATTATAATATAAATATAATTATAGAGAGAAAGAAAGAAAGAGATTGAATCTCTGGTGTGTTTCATTCGTCAGAACAAGGCTGGCTTTTATAGGCACATTTCCTGAATTTGGTCCCCATGCGATCGCATGGGTTTTAAGTGCTTTTGCCATGCGATCGCATGGTCGCCTGATCCGCTTTTGTTTGCTAGTTCGTCGACATAAAATTTACTGTATCAAATAGTGTTTACTGTAGAAAATAGTGTTTAATGTAGCAAATAGTGTTTAATGTAGCAAATAGTGTTTACTGTAGCAAAGTCGTTTTTACTGTAACAAATAATGTTTTACTGTAGCAAAGTCGTTTTTACTTGTACATCTTATAATATATATATACATACATATAATTGTTCATGAATCATCGAGAGTAGTCAAAGGTAATTGAATATATAAAACAATACTAAAATTTTGAGACTTAATCTAGCAGACTTTGTTTAACGTGTCAAACTAATAAATCGTATAGAGAATTGGTTTAAATAAGTCAAAAATTTTTGGGTCATTACACGTTTGTTAACGGTTCGGGTTTTCCTAATCGGTTTCTTTGTTTTTTTAAAGCAGAATATTATTAATTTCTCAAGATTCACAAAAATTAGAAAAGGTACACACGATATCTACATAAGTACGCAATTATGGTTAAAATACATGAATGCCTCAAAACTAGTTACATTAAAAACACTTGTAGATTATGCAACCAATCATGTCACTCTATCTTTCTTCCTTTACATCGCTTCACGATCCATTCGTAGCTTTTAACTTGTATCTCAATTATCGCAACCGGAGGTGACGAACTTGATTTCTTGAAAACCATTTGAAATCTATTTTTCCAAATGAGGTAGGAACGTGTTCATTCTACCGCTTGCCATATTTTGCTACCTAATTCGGAACATTGATAAGGACAAAACCTGCAAAGGAGATTTCCAAAAGAAGGGTTAACCGAACCGAACCCCCACCAAGATAGAACTCTTTCCCAAATGACGCGAACATGTTTGCAATCAATTAAAGATTGTTTGACTGACAATATTATCATCGCAAAGAGGACAACGAACGGAATGAAGATCGATTCCCCACTTGTCAAGTTTGACCAAGACGGGCAATCTTTCTCGCTTTGCCTTCCATACGAAGACGCCCACTTTCTTTGGTGCAAGATTTTTTTTCATAGTTGCCAAAGGATTCGCACTTGAAGGATTCACACTTGAAGAATTCACACTTGAAGGATAAGACTTTGCCATTATAGTTTTTGTTAACATTTGTGTAGAAAATTTACCGCACCCACTTAGTTTCCAATTCCATGAATCTTCTTTTTCCGAATCTATAATCATTGAAGCTAATAATGTCTCTAGCTCATCTAATTCGCCTTTTGTTCATCCTGTAAACACACGTGACCAATCCCACTTGAATTTCACTTTTTGATCCACCCATGAAACTCGATCCGCCACCGACGTGTTGGGGTTCAAGTCAAGTCACACCAATCTTTTAAAAGTCTCCTTAAGCAGTTTATCCGTTATCTAATCATCATCCCAAAATTTTGTGTTGTTCCCATTCCCGATCACTTTAGCAAAAAACTTGATAAAATCCACTCCTGAGTTGTCAATCTCGACACCTGTCTAACGACCCGTCCTAATCCATCTGGACGAATACATTACATTTGGTTACATCGCGAGGTACTTGACCTCTAAATGATACATTTTACAAATATTGCATTCGTTTTAAAAGACAAACTTTTATTTCAACGAAAGTTGACATACTTGCATACCATTTCATAATATATTCAAACTATCAATGACTTAATAATGATCTTGATGAATTCAACGACTCGAATGCAACATCTTTTGAAATATGTCATGAATGACTCCAAGTAATATCTCTAAAATGAGCAAATGCACAGCGAAAGATTTCTTTTATACCTGAGAATAAACATGCTTTCAAGTGTCAACCAAAGGTTGGTGAGTTCATTAGTTTATCAAAAACATTCATTTTCATCATTTTAATAGACCACAAGATTTCATATTTTCATTAATAACATTACACTCGCAAGTGTACAAAAATCATTCGTATGATGAACACTGATGTTAAAGCGAAGGGGTACAAAATACTATTAATTTTTACTAGGAAATACTATTAAATACGATACAATTTTACACAAGTTATTTATTTATTTATAGAGTGGATATACCTAAACCTTGCTACAACACTTATAGGCAGTGTACCTAATCGTACAGTAGTGTAGTTTTTAGTAAGTCCGGTTCGTTCCACAGGGATCTAGCCAAGTTTAACGCTATATTTTTTAAAAACTATATTTATATATATATATATATATATATATATATATATATATATATATATATATATATATATATATATATATATATAGAAATGTATTCTTATAAGAATGTTCTTATTTGATAAATTGGTAAGAATAAATCCCAGCCATGCATTCAATCCAAGATGTTAGATTAATAAATCAATTTAACATAATAATAAAAAGGGTGTAGACGTCTTTAGTGGAAAAAAATAAGGGTAGTTATGTAAGTTACTTTTTGTCTTAATTAACATTTCCAATCAAGAATGGTACGTTTCCTACATTTGTGTTTTACCAAAAAAAGACCATCCTATAAATAAATTACATTATATTGTGTCATTCTTTTATACTATTTGGTGTGAATTGGAGTCAACGATTCAGCTATGTCAGAATTTGCAGGACATTTAGAAGAGGAAGAAGGTAAACATTACTAATATTAACTTATTCCTGTGTTATTTAGTTATGAAACCTACTTAGTTTGTCATCGGTATTTAGTTAAAAAAATAATAATGAAGTGGGCTTTATATTACTTGGTAGTTATGTCCTTAAAAAATATGGCGTATATACAAGAGGGCAGTGAACTAGCTTTGATATTTATGGCTTCATTAAGAATGTTCTTGCTATTATGCATCCATCCATCATACACCAAATATATACTTGTATATTTTGATGTAATAATCTCTTTTTACATGATCTGGTTTCATTAGCACCAATATGAATCCATTGTTTGTTTTAAGTATTCTTCTATATATTAATGTATCCATCGTATGAGTGGTTCTACTCATCTACATATATAGTGTAATATTGGATTCTATTGTGTTTATATGGTATGTGCATGACATACCTTAGTTATAAATTGGTGACCATTATTGATTCGATAACGGTGTATGGTGATGGAGTTTTAGTTTTTTCCCATATCATGAATGCATCCATCAGAGTAGATGATGGAGTTTTAGTTTTTCTTTTACATCACGAATGATCCATCAGAGTAGATCTTTGATCCGATCAAGTCTAGTTCACTGTCCAGAAGTCCTTAAAAAATATTATGGCTTCATTCTTTTATAATAATGAAGTGGGCTATGTCAGAAGTCTAGTTCACTGTCCAGAAGTCCTTAAAGCCACTTCTTTTATAATAATGAAGTGGCTTCATTCTTTTTTTACATCATGAATGATCCATCAGAGTAGACCAATAACATGCTTGCTTAGATTATTCAATTTATTAGTATACCCATAGATTTCTATTCTTATTATCTGACTGGCCTTTTTTTGTACATTATGTCAGAATGTGACTTCGTTCCCAAGCAGTACGTTGTTGGGACAGAAATTGTATCTGAATCTGGCATTTCACATTGGCTACCTGAAGTTGATAATGCGTACAAGCCTGTTAAGGGAACCATTTTTGATAGTATTGATGTTGCATACAACTTTTACCAACAATACGCTCAACGTGGTGGGTTTGAAATAAGGAAAGCCACACAAACTCCAGCGAGACGGCAATAGGGTGGCGATGGGCCACGAAAAATTAAATTGAAATACTTTGTGTGTAGTAGGGAAGGATTTAAGCCCACAAAACCATGTAAGGTGTTAGAAAATAATGAGAGACACCAGAAAGGAGAAAGTCATGTGGATACCAACAACATGGAAACTAATGCACAAGTGAAAGAGTCTGATTCGTCTAATCAAAGGGTGAAGAAGAACCGAGTACGACCTTCACAACGCATTGGTTGTGAAGCAAGCTTTAAGCTCAGGATAGTTGAAGATAACAAATATGAATTATATGGTTTCGTAGAGGAACACAACCACTGCATGGTGCATCCGGATTATAGGCTACATTTGAAGACGTACAGAAAATTAGATAATTCCATGAAAACCTTGTTATATAACTTTTTATTAGCAGGTGTTGGACCAACGGCCGGACATCGTATACTAACAAAGATCCTTGGTGGGCTTGACAAAGTTGGTACAACCTCGGTAGATTGTCGAAACTTTAAGAGAGACATAATTGCATATATCGGTAAAGCCGATGCACAAATTATGGTCGACATGCTAACTCAGAGAAAAAAGTGTTTGCCCAACTTCTCATTCGAATATTTTGTTGATGACAAAGGTGTGCTTGGAGGTTTCTTTTGGGCTGATGAGTATGCAAAGCGTAATTACTCTGCATTTGGTGACGTGGTGTCGTTTGATGCAACTTTTCGAACTAACAAGTAATGAAGTGTACATACATATCAGTAAGCTCAACCGTCATTACACATTTCATAGAGTACTAATCTTTTTTTTTTCCAGATACAATATGGTTTTTATTCCGTTTACCGGCATCGACAATCATAAAAAGTGTGTCACATTTGGTGCTGGAATGTTGGCTAAGGAAGATGCTTATTCGTACAAGTGGTTGTTAAATTGTTTTAAGACCGCGTTCCCTGATGAGCCAATGATTGTGATGACAGACCAAGACCCTGCAATGAAAATAGCTGTTGAAGATGTTTTTAAAATGGCACGTCATCGTCTTTGTATGTGGCACATTATGGAGAAACTTACTACAAAGGTGCGAAGTTAAATTTAAAAACAACATATAATGAACGTGGATTTTGTTTTATATATCATATGCTGTAGTGGGTTACTTAAAACACAACACATAATACATGATGGATACATGGGACCACTTGAAATCTTATAGTATTTACTTTCTAAGCCTAATCGTTGCATAATACCTACTATTATGTATTTCAGATAGGTACATAACACGTTAATAGACGCTAAAACATACTCATTTATATATTTTACATGTGTATAAGTGATATTATTATTATAAAAGGGGGTTTTTACCGTTTAATGACCGGTTTGTCGATTTTAAAGCTTTAGTCTCAGTTAAAACCTAATGTAAAATGTTAAATAATGAAAGACTTAATTTAAAGCGTAAAGTAAATGACAATAATTAAAGTGCGATAAATTAAAATGCGATAAATAAAATGACAATAAATAAAATTGCGATAATTAAAAAGTACGATAATTAAAAGTGCAATTAAATAAAATGACAGTAAATAAAAGTGCGATGAAATATGAAATAAAGGAATTATGCTTATTTAAACTTCCGTAATCATGATGTTTGACGTGTTGATTTTAGTTTATTACCATGTCCTAGATTATTCGATATGTCCATCTGGTTTTTGTCCATAACAGTCCATCAGTCATAAATATAAAGTGCGAGTATCCTCGTCAAATTATTCTTATATCCGAAGTCAAATATTCCAACTAATTGGGGACTTAAATTATAATTACACCAATTTTCCTTGTATGTAATTCACCCTTGTTTTAATAAGTCTATTAACTATTAATCCATTCCCGTGTCCAGTTAAATGAACGATTATTAGTACTTATAAATATCCCGCCCATCGTGTCCGATCGAGTGTATATGGTTATTTATAGGTACATCCAATTGTAAATCTTTATATTAAATTAACGAACTATCATTCAATTAAACAAATATAAAGCCCATTAATAGCCCATAGTCTAATTTTCACAAGTATCGTTCTTTTGTCCAAACCCCAATTATGGTACAAAGCCCAATTACCCCTTATTTAATATTTAGCCCAACATCACGATTACTTCAATTTAAATAAGCATAATAATAACTTAGCTACGAGACATTAATTTAAAAAAGTTGAACATAACTTACAATAATTAATAATAGCGTAGCGTTACACGGACAGAATTTCGACTTACACACTTACAACATTCGCTAACATACCCTTATTATTATTAAATTAAAATTAAAATTAAAATTATAAATTATATATATATATATATCGTAGAGATTGAGAGATAGATTAGAAAAAGGTGTGATTTTTCGTGCAGAATTCGATCCTTTTATAGGCCCACGTTGTACTGTAGAGCTCCGCGAGTGCTGAACTTTTAAGCTTTAAACCTCCGTGAGTGCGGAGGTCTGGAATCCAGCTCACAAATTGAATTTAACGTGGGTTACTTTGATTAAAATAATATATAATATATATATAATTAATTATATATAATATTATATTCTTGTGCATAGTTGACTTGTAATTTTTGGTCCGTTGCGTCGCTCGCTGAAAGTTGACTCTGGTCCCGGTTCCGGATTTTTGAACGTCCTTTCGTACTATTTAATATCTTGTACTTTGCGTTTCGCGGCTTGTACTCTTGTAATTTCTAGACGTTTCTTATCAATAATTTGAACCACTTTGATTGTACTTTGTACTTTTGAGCTTTTTGGTCGTTTGCGTCTTCAAATCGTCGAATCTGTCTTTTATCTTCGCCTTTTAATATTTAAACGAATATCACTTGTAAATAGAACAATTGTAACTAAAAGCTTGTCTTTCTTGAGGGATATTGCTATGAAATATATATTCGTTTTTAACATTATCAAACACCTGGTAACCGACATTAACATAATGCATATAGAATATCCCCCGCATACTCGCAAGTATGCCATTAATATTGGTAATCGCAATCACCATTTAAATCGAAGTACTAAAGCATTCCAAATTCCAGAATATGGTTTGTTAGGCCCATAGATCTATCTTTAGGATTCGCGTCAATTAGGGGCCATTTCCCTAATTCTTAGGTTACCAGACTTGAAGGGGCGATATTCGGTATAATAATCCAACCATACAATCTAGTTTCAAGTACTTGTGTCTATTTCGTCAAACATTTATAAAAGCAGCGCATATATTCTCAGTCCCAAAAATATATATTGCAAAATCATTTAAAAAGGGAGCAAATGAAACTCACAATACTGTATTTTGTAGTAAAAATACATATGACGACATTGAATAATGCAGGGTTGGCCTCGAATTCACGAACCTATATCATTTGTGTATATATATATTAATACACATAATCGTAATCGAATAAGTTTATATATATAATCTATTAACGATATTATTTTTATATTAATAATATATTTATATTTCATATATTCCTTTTATATAATAAAATATTTTGTTATGTTATATGTGTTAAATATATATATATCTATGTATTTCATTTGTTTATCAAAGCAGTAATTCAAATTATACTAGGTTAGTATTAGTAAAAATAATGATAATAACATTAATAATATACTTATGTTAATAATAACTCTATTAGTGATAATAATGTTGATATTAATATTAATACTTGTAAACATATTAATTTTACTGTTAATGATACTTATGATATTGTTTTTAGTAATTACATAATAATAATACTTGTGATAACATAAATAATAAGATTTATGTTAATATTAAAAATTCTATTACTTGTAAAAAGATACTAGTACTAATATTTATGAAAATAATAATAATTTGTATTATTTTCATAATGATAATAATAGTGATGATAATACGTATGATAATAATAGTGATGCTATATATTAGTAATCTAATAATAATAATGATTTCAATAATAATACTAATAATAATAACCTAAATAATAATGCTAGTAATAATACTTATGATAATATTAGTAGTAATAATATTAGCAATCTTAACATTAATATTTATAATGATAGTATTAATTATAGGTATGATAATAACACTCATTTTAATGATAATAGTATGTAATTGCATTATTATAATAATACTGATAATTAACTCGACCATAATAATACTAACAATAGTTATAATTGTAACTACAATTATGATAATAATAATATTTGTTATTTAATACTTTTATTAATATTAGTAATTATAACACTAGTAATACTAGTAACAATCAATTTCATAATAATAATAATGATAACAATTATAATTCTAATTCTAATAATAAGAATAACAATAATATTAATATTAGAAATTTTGGTATTTGAGAACTACCTTTAACAGCTTTCCTAAAAAAAAAACGCCGCGAGTCAGGCTCGAACCCTCTACCTCTCGTTCACACCCGCTAACACCCTTAACCAATTGTAACATCCTCAATCGGGCCTAGCTGTAAGATTACTATTTTTGCCCTTAAGTTAGTAATGTGTTACTATATGATTTTATTTTTATTTAATATTTATTATTATTATTTAATGATGTGGTTAGGACCAGTTTGTGACAAGGGTCACAGAACAGGTTTGTTTATTTAATTTGGACTTCGTTTGGGTTACCAAATGTTGTACGAAAGATATTAGATAACTGATAAATACCCGTGTATCGCACAGTGTGGGAATTAAACCCAATTAAGTGACTAGTGCTGTCCACTTTCTTGCATTTTCCAGACTCTTCCCAAACCACACCCGTTCTTCATCTTCTCCACCAATCAAACCCTAATCCTTAAACATTGATTTCGAGCTCAAATTGGTGTTATAATCGTGTTTGTTATCGTTTACTGAGTCTATCAAGGTAAGTAACATGTGTTTTTGTGTTCAATTCGTTGTTAAATTCATAGTTTTGTGTGAGTTTTGTAAAAAGTTTGAATTTGTGTCAAAACAAGTGATTTAAGTGTTGTTATGGTCAAATTGTTGTGGGTTTTGAGTCTATAACAAGTAGTGAACAAGTTGTGGTCGATTTTGGTGTTTAAAACGAGCTCTAGATCGAGATTTGAGGATTTCATCGTGAAATCCGTAGCCTTTGTTCAGTTTCTGATGAAGATGAACACACTCGGCCAACTGTCGTTCGACAGTCAACCGACTGAGGGTTGAACCGGCCGATTGACGAAGACAACCGACCGACTGTTGAGTGAACCGACCGACTGAGATTTACCTTCGGCCGATTGATGTAACACCAAATGAATCGACCGACTGGGAAAGTCAGTCGACCGGTTGTGTCGACAGTCGACCGACTGTAAGAGTCAGTCGACCGACTGAGTGTCCAGGGCAGAATATTTTACCTAAGTGTTGATTTTTAGCCGTTATGCTGCCCGTTTGTATTTTGATGTTCAGGATGTAAATTTTGAAAGTGCATAAGTGTTAAGCAAAAAATATTTTAGCGGACAGTTTTTGATACAAAAATTTATATATTGTGTTATTTGATGTTAACGAACAGAAACTAACTTGTGTATATGTTTTTCTCAGGAGAAAAGGAGAAAGAGAAGGTTCAGTGATTAGATAGCTGAATACCTTCTCGTTTGCTGGTAATCGGTGAGTGGGACTAACTGGAGAATATAGTATATAGAAGCATGTTATATTAGGATTGTCATGCTTATTAGATATACTTATTGTTGTGGTTAGTTAGTACTTGTGATGACTGCATTTTAGTTGATGCTTGTCTGCTGGAGCCCGGTGCATCCCTATTTTGTGGTAGCCTCGGTAGGAGAGATCAACCTACGGGTTGGGTTCCTCTGGAGCCCGGTGCATCCCTATTCTGGTAAGCCCCAGTCCGATCAGTTGGTGGTTAATGGTTTGGCCGAGCTGCCAGAGTCTCTGTAGACGGTACTTGGGTGATGTTTGTGTGTTAGACTATTGTGACATGATTAGTATAATGCTTATGTATGCTATGGCCTGTAGTTAGTCGTACTCACTTAGCTTCGTGCTAATTCCCCTCCATCTCCTCCCTGCAGGTTGTTAGCTTTTGTAGATAGTGCTTTTGGGAGAAGACGGGCATGATGATGTTATGTTTGACAGGGTTAACTCTGATGTGGTCTTTTAGAATATGAACCGTGTACTTTTGAAAACAGAATGTACTTACGTCTCTTCCTGTTAATATGTAAATTGTTTTAATAACACGTGACATCAGTTTGTACAAATGTCGATATCGTATTTAATTAATATTATGCTTCCGCCACGTATTTATTATAAAAAAAATAGCAGTGTCACAAGTTGGTATCAGAGCTGAGTTTGGCAGCATGTGCATTGTGATCAACATGTCATGTTCCCAAACTTAGAAGAGTCATGTCAAACATAATATGCTGGGGATGAGTTAAGTGAGTATTAGGACAGGATATGTGTTAGTTGTTAGTACTAACAGAATTTTGTACCAAGCTTTGATGTGAGTGTTGTGGTAGTGCAGTAATGGCAGATAATAAAGCAAACGCTACTGGCCCTAATGTCCCTGGAACTGGTACTTTTAGAGCCCCTGACGAAGATGGACATGTGTCTTCAGAAGAAGAAACTTCTCAAGAAGTAATAGAATTTCAAAGTCAGTTACTAGTAGCTCAGGAGAAAATTAAGGAATTGGAAAAAGAACGGGCGCAATGGAACCCTAATACCACTGCGTTAAACACAACTTTTCCTTCAAACTTTTATACTCAATCCGGTGGCAGTTCCCAATCACAGTTTCCACAAAATACCTATCAAAACTATCAAATGCCATTTCTGTTTAACCAGACTTTTCCTAATCAAATGATGTACCCATTTCAAGTCCTTGAGATAAGAAGGAAGTGTACCTATAAACAGTTTATGGACTGGAAACCTCCTGAGTACAGTGGTCACACAAACCCTACAATGACCCTTAATTGGCTAAGAGAAGTAGAGAGAGCGTTGGAAGCATGTTTTTGTGAGCCTGAATCTATGGTACTGTTTGCTAGTAGGCTTCTCAAAGGTGAAGCAATGGAGTGGTGGGATTCTATTACAGCATATTTACCCAAAGAACAGATCAGTCAGATAACTTGGGAACAGTTCACTGCTAAGGTTCGTGAGCAGTATTGTTCTGAGTATGAGATGGAAAGATTGAAAACTGAGTTTCTGAGTTTGAAAATGACCGAAAACATGACGATTGATGAGGTTTTCAGAGATTTCACATCTAAGCTAAGGTTCGTTCAACAGTGGGTACCAACTGAGAAAGATAAGATTCAGCATTTTATGCGGGTGATTAAGCCAGAGTACAGAACCGTTGCGAGATTTGCAACAACCTTGGCGCAGGCTCATGAGATGGCTAAAGTTACAGAAGGTGATATAATGGCAGCAAAAAGAGAAAGTTCGAGAAGTGGATCTTTTGGGGGTAAATCAGAAGGTCAATCGGGTGGACAGTCAAATCAGCAGTCGAGTAAGCAATCCGGTTTTCGTGGTAAAAAGTCAGGCGGGTTTAAATAAAAAATTAATTCTGGTATTAGTGGATCAGGTTCAAGTCAGTCTGGGTGGTGTAATGTTTGTAAGTCAACCCATACCGGCCTGTGTTCTCCAATGACTAGAAGGTGTTTGAAATGTGGAGTGTTAGGTCATGAATCAACAGCTTGTTCTTTTAAGTATAATGTTTGTTGGAGTTGCCATCAAGAGGGGCATAGATCAGCAAATTGTCCATCTGCGACGAGAGCCGGTTCTGGGGCAGGGTCAGGGGCGAGGTCAGTAACTTTTGGGGGATCTTCTGCTTCTACTGCTGGGCAGAAGAGAAAGAATCCTCCAACAGCAGAGGTAAGAGCATTTCAGATGACGGTAGATGCTGTAACCGCTACTGATGACATCATTATCGGTATGTTCTTGGTTAATTCCTTGCCAGCTCATGTGTTATTTGATTCTGGAGCAAATCGTTCTTTTATGTCCTTAGGCTTCTGTGATAAGTTGAAGTTGCCTGTTAGGATGTTAGGATGTTAGATGAGCCTTTGGGAATAGAAGTAGCTGATGGTAAAATGATTCCATGCACATCATCTGTGTCTGGAATTACCATCAAAATTGATGGCCATTCCTTCCCTTTAACCTGTTTGTTGATGCCTATACCTAGCTTTGATATAGTCATAGGTATGAATTAGTTAAGAGCTAATAGGGCTAATATTAAGTGTGATAAGAAGATGATTTCTTTCCGTTTGGCCGATGGATCCCGAGTAATAGCTAGGGGAGAGCGCAGTGGATTTAACTTTCCTATGGTTTCCCCAACGAAAGGGTGTGATTCATTCTTAGCCTACGTGATTGATGTTAAGAAAGAGAAGAAGCAGGTGACCGATATTCCCGTTGTGTCAGAATTTCCCGAAGTATTTCCAGATGATTTACCAGGGTTACCTCAAGTACGTGAAGTAGAGTATAAAATTGATTTGGTTCTCGGTGCTACGCTAGTTGCAAAAGCTCCTTACAGATTAGCTCCATCAGAAATCCGAGAAATGATGTCTCAGATTCAGGAATTGTTAGATAAGGGGTTTATCCGACCAATTTCTTCACTGTAGGGTGCTCCTGTTTTGTTTGAAAAAAAAGAAAGATGGGTCGCTTCGTATGTGTATAGATTATCGCGACTTAAATAAGAGAACAATCAAGAATAAGTATCTGTCACCAAGAATAGATGACTTATTTGATCAGTTACAGGGTGCTTCCTATTTTTCAAAGATTAATTTACGTTCAGGGTATCATCAGGTACGTGTTGCAGAGAGTGATATACCGAAAACAGCGTTCAGAACTAGATATGGTCATTATGAGTTTTTAGTTATGCCATTCGGGTTAACAAACGCGCCAGCAGTGTTTATGGATTTAATGAACAGGGTGTGTCGATAGTATCTTGATAAGTTTGTGATTGTCTTCATAGATGATATCTTGATATATTCGAAAACCAAAAAAAATCATGCTACACATCTGAGGTTGGTGTTAGAGCTTTTGAAATAGGAACAGTTGTACGCTAAGTTCTCTAAGTGTGAATTTTGGATGCGGGAAGTACAGTTTCTGGGTCATGTGATTTGTGAACAGGGTATTAAAGTAGATCAGTCTAAGATAGAGGCCGTAATGAATTGGAACTCACCGAAAATGCCGACAGAAATTAAGAGTTTTCTGGGTTTAGCAGGTTATTACCGCTGATTTATCAAAGACTTCTCTAAAATAGCAGGTCCGTTGAATAAGTTAACTAGAAAAGATGTAGCCTTTCGATGGACTGATGAACAAGAAAAAGCTTTTCAGACTCTCAAACAGTTGTTATATCAAGCGCCGGTTTTAGCTTTACCAGAGGGAACAGAAGATTTTATGGTCTACTGCGATGCGTTATGTGCAGGTCTAGGTTGTGTTTTGATGTAGAGAAATAAAGTTATAGCGTATGCTTCACGACAGTTGAAGAATCATGAACGAAACTACCCTACTCACGATTTAGAGTTAACTGCAGTTGTGTTTGCTTTGAAGCTTTGGAGACATTATTTGTATGGTACACATTGTGAAATCTATACAGATCATAAGAGTCTTCAATATATCTTTTAGTAGAAAGAATTAAATATGTGTCAACGTCGATGTTTAGAATTGATTAAAGACTACGATTGTGAGATTAAGTACCATCCGGGTAAAGCAAATGTGGTCGCAGATGCTCTGAGTCGCAAGAAAATCATCGAAAATGTTAGATTTATGAGAATTGAAATAGTTTCAGACTTGATTGATCGATTGAAAACCGTTCAGTTAGTAGCTTTGAATGACGAAAACCTAAAGACTGAACAAATGACTAAAAGAAAATTTGACCTATGCAATGATTCTAGAGGATTAAAGACCTATAATGACCGAATTTTGGTGCCTATGCTTGGAGATTTGAGGGATTTAATCCTTACTGAAGCGCATAAATCGAGATTATCAGTGCATCCAGGTAGTACAAAGATGTATAGAGACTTGAAAACATTGTATTGGTGGCCGACAATGAAGACAGATGTTGCGAATTTTGTCGAAAAATGTCATATTTGTGCGCAAGTTAAGACAGAACATCAGAAACCGTATGGATCTCTAAGACAGTTAGAAATTTCTCAGTGGAAATGGGATCATATAACGATGGATTTTGTAACCAAGTTACCCCGAACCCAGAAAGGATACGACATGATCTGGGTGATTGTGGATCGTTTAACAAAGAGTGCTCACTTTTTAGCTACTCGTAAAACAGCTTCGTTAAGTGATTTGGCAGAATTGTACTTGAAAGAGATCGTTAGTCGACATGGTATACTATTGTCAATTGTTTTCGATAGAGATACTAGGTTTGTATCGAACTTCTGGAACATTTTACAACAGAATTTGGGTACACATGTGAATCTAAGTACAGCATATCATCCACAGACAGACGGTCAGAGTGAACGGACAATTCAGACATTAGAAGACATGTTGAGAGCGTGTGTCTTAGAATATGGTGGTTCTTGGGATTCACATCTTCCATTGATAGAGTTTGCTTACAACAATTCATATCATTCAAGTATCGGAATGCCACTGTATGAAATGTTGTATGGTCGAAAATGCAGAACTCCTACGTGTTGGTTAGAAGCAGGTGAGAAACAATTTGCAGGTCCCGAAATTGTTCAGATAACTACAGAAAGGGTTGAAATTGCACGTGAGAAGTTAAAAGCAGCCAGAGACCGACAAAAGATGTATGCTGATCCGCGCAGACTTCCTGTGACATTTAATGTAGGTGATCGTGTTTATCTGAAAGTTTCACCATGGAAAGGGGTGATCAGATTTGGTAAACGTGGTAAACTAGCACCGAGGTTTATTGGGCCATTTCCGATTAAAGAAATTTTGAATGATCAGACTGTTGTTTTAGATCTTCCATCAGAGTTAGCAGGAATACACAACACGTTCAACGTGTGCTATCTGAGAAAGTGCAAAGTGGATGATGAAAGTCAGATTCTTCCGTTGAAGGATTTGAAAGTTGATTTGACTAAGAAATTAGCGGAAGAACCGGTTAGAATAGCGGAAAAGAAAGTCACAAAATTAAGAAATAAACAGATTCCAATGGTGTTAGTGGAATGGCGGCACAGTTTAGGTTCTAACTTGACGTGGGAAACCGATGAGTTAATGAGGGTGCGCTATCCCCAGTTGTTTGACCTTGACCAGATTCCGAGGACGGAATCTTCTTAAGGGGGTAGATTTGTAACATCATCAATCGGGCCTAGCTGTAAGATTATTATTTTTGCCCTTAAGTTAGTAATGTGTTACTATATGCTTTTATTTTTATTTAATATTTAATATTATTATTTAATGATGTGGTTAGGACCAGTTTGTGACAAGGGTCACAGAACAGGTTTGTTTATTTAATTTGGACTTCGTTTGGGTTGCCAAATATTGTACGAAAGATATCAGATAACTGATAAATACCCGTGTATCACACAGTGTGGGAATTAAACCCAATTAAGTGACTAGTGCTGTCCACTTTCTTGCATTTTCTAGACTCTTCCCAAACCACACCTGTTCTTCATCTTCTCCACCAATCAAACCCTAATCCTTAAACATTGATTTTGAGCTCAAATTGGTGTTAGAATCGTGTTTGTTATCGTTTACTGAGTCTATCAAGGTAAGTAACATGTATTTTTGTGTTCAATTCGTTGTTAAATTCATAGTTTTGTGTGAGTTTTGTAAAAAGTTTGAATTTGTGTCAAAACAAGTGATTTAAGTGTTGTTATGGTCAAATTGTTGTGGGTTTTGAGTCTATAACAAGTAGTGAACAAGTTGTGGTCGATTTTGGTGTTTAAAACGAGCTCTAGATCGAGATTTAAGGATTTCATCGTGAAATCCTTAGCCTTTGTTCAGTTTTTGATAAAGATGAACACACTCGGCCGACTGTCGATCGACAGTCGACCGACTGAAGGTTGAACCGGCCGATTGACGAAGACAACCGACCTGCTGTTGAGTGAACCGACCGACTGAGATTTACCTTCGGCCGATTGATGTAACACCAAATGAATCGACCGACTGGGAAAGTCAGTCGACCGGTTGTGTCGACAGTCGACCGACTGTAAGAGTCAGTCGACCGACTGAGTGTCCAGGGCAGAATATTTTACCTAAGTGTTGATTTTTAGCCGTTATGCTGCCCATTTGTATTTTGATGTTCAGGATGTAAATTTTGAAAGTGCATAAGTGTTAAGCAAAAAATATTTTAGTGGACAGTTTTTGATACAAAAATTTATATATTGTGTTATTTGATGTTAACGAACAGAAACTAACTTGTGTATATGTTTTTCTAAGGAGAAAAGGAGAAAGAGAAGGTTCAGTGATTAGATAGCTGAATACCTTCTCGTTTGTTGGTAATCGGTGAGTGGGACTAACTGGAGAATATAGTATATAGAAGCATGTTATATTATGATTGTCATGCTTGTTAGATATACTTATTGTTGTGGTTAGTTAGTACTTGTTGAAATGTCCCGTTCTTATTGATTAAAAACGTTCCATATTAATTGATTTCGTTGCGAGGTTTTGACATCTATATGAGACGTTTTTCAAAGACTGCATTCATTTTAAAACAAACCATAACCTTTATTTCATCAATAAAGGTTTAAAAAGCTTTACGTAGATTATCAAATAATGATAATCTAAAATATCCTGTTTACACACGACCATTACATAATGGTTTACAATACAAATATGTTACAACAAAATAAGTTTCTTGAATGCAGTTTTTACACAATATCATACAAGCATGGACTCCAAATCTTGTCCTTATTTAAGTATGCGACAGCAGAAGCTCTTAATAATCACCTGAGAATAAACATGCTTAAAACGTCAACAAAAATGTTGGTGAGTTATAGGTTTAACCTATATATATCAAATCATAATAATAGACCACAAGATTTCATATTTCAATACACATCCCATACATAGAGATAAAAATCATTCATATGGTGAACACCTGGTAACCGACATTAACAAGATGCATATATAAGAATATCCCCATCATTCCGGGACACCCTTCGGATATGATATAAATTTCGAAGTACTAAAGCATCCGGTACTTTGGATGGGGTTTGTTAGGCCCAATAGATCTATCTTTAGGATTCGCGTCAATTAGGGTGTCTGTTCCCTAATTCTTAGATTACCAGACTTAATAAAAAGGGGCATATTCGATTTCGATAATTCAACCATAGAATGTAGTTTCACGTACTTGTGTCTATTTTGTAAATCATTTATAAAACCTGCATGTATTCTCATCCCAAAAATATTAGATTTTAAAAGTGGGACTATAACTCACTTTCACAGATTTTTTTACTTCGTCGGGAAGTAAGACTTGGCCACTGGTTGATTCACGAACCTATAACAATATATACATATATATATCAAAGTATGTTCAAAATATATTTACAACACTTTTAATGTATTTTGATGTTTTAAGTTTATTAAGTCAGCTGTCCTCGTTAGTAACCTACAACTAGTTGTCCACAGTTAGATGTACAGAAATAAATCAATAAATATTATCTTGAATCAATCCACGACCCAGTGTATATGTATCTCAGTATTGATCACAACTCAAACTATATATATTTTGGAATCAACCTCAACCCTGTATAGCTAACTCCAACATTCACATATAGAGTGTCTATGGTTGTTCCGAAATATATATAGATGTGTCGACATGATAGGTCGAAACATCGTATACGTGTCTATGGTATCTCAAGATTACATAATATACAATACAAGTTGATTAAGTTATGGTTGGAATAGATTTGTTACCAATTTTCACGTAGCTAAAATGAGAAAAATTATCCAATCTTGTTTTACCCATAACTTCTTCATTTTAAATCCGTTTTGAGTGAATCAAATTGCTATGGTTTCATATTGAACTCTATTTTATGAATCTAAACATAAAAAGTATAGGTTTATAGTCGGAAAAATAAGTTACAAGTCGTTTTTGTAAAGGTAGTCATTTCAGTCGAAAGAACGACGTCTAGATGACCATTTTAGAAAACATACTTCCACTTTGAGTTTAACTATAATTTTTGGATATAGTTTCATATTCATAATAAAAATCATTTTCTCAGAATGACAACTTTTAAATCAAAGTTTATCATAGTTTTTAATTAACTAACCCAAAACAGCCCGCGGTGTTACTACGACGGCGTAAATCCGGTTTTACGGTGTTTTTCGTGTCTCCAGGTTTTAAATCATTAAGTTAGCATATCATATAGATATAGAACATGTGTTTAGTTGATTTTAAAAGTCAAGTTAGAAGGATTAACTTTTTTTTGCGAACAAGTTTAGAATTAACTAAACTATGTTCTAGTGATTACAAGTTTAAACCTTCGAATAAGATAGCTTTATATGTATGAATCGAATGATGTTATGAACATCATTACTACCTTAAGTTCCTTGGATAAACCTACTGGAAAAGAGAAAAATGGATCTAGCTTCAACGGATCCTTGGATGGCTCGAAGTTCTTGAAGCAGAATCATGACACGAAAACAAGTTCAAGTAAGATCATCACTTGAAATAAGATTGTTATAGTTATAGAAATTGAACCAAAGTTTGAATATGATTATTACCTTGTATTAGAATGATAACCTACTGTAAGAAACAAAGATTTCTTGAGGTTGGATGATCACCTTACAAGATTGGAAGTGAGCTAGCAAACTTGAAAGTATTCTTGATTTTATGTAACTAGAACTTGTAGAATTTATGAAGAACACTTAGAACTCGAAGATAGAACTTGAGAGAGATCAATTAGATGAAGAATTAAAGTGTTTGTAGGTGTTTTTGGTCGTTGGTGTATGGATTAGATATAAAGGATATGTAATTTTGTTTTCATGTAAATAAGTCATGAATGATTACTCATATTTTTGTAATTTTATGAGATATTTCATGCTAGTTGCCAAATGATGGTTCCCACATGTGTTAGGTGACTCACATGGGCTGCTAAGAGCTGATCATTTGAGTGTATATACCAATAGTACATATATCTAAAAGCTATGTATTGTACGAGTACGAATACGGGTGCATACGAGTAGAATTGTTGATGAATCTGAACGAGGATGTAATTGTAAGCATTTTTGTTAAGTAGAAGTATTTTGATAAGTGTATTGAAGTCTTTCAAAAGTGTATAAATACATATTAAAACACTACATGTATATACATTTTAACTGAGTCGTTAAGTCATCGTTAGTCGTTACATGTAAGTGTTGTTTTGAAACCTTTAGGTTAACGATCTTGTTAAATGTTGTTAACCCAATGTTTATAATATCAAATGAGATTTTAAATTATTATATTATCATGATATTATCATGTATGAATATCTCTTAATATGATATATATACATTAAATGTCTTTACAACGATAATCGTTACATATATGTCTCGTTTAAAAATCATTAAGTTAGTAGTCTTGTTTTTACATATGTAGTTCATTGTTAATATACTTAATGATATGTTTACTTATCATAGTATCATGTTAACTATATATATATATCCATATATATGTCATCATATAGTTTTTACAAGTTTTAACGTTCGTGAATCACCGGTCAACTTGGGTGGTCAATTGTCTATATGAAACATATTTCAATTAATCAAGTCTTAACAAGTTTGATTGCTTAACATGTTGGAAACATTTAATCATGTAAATATCAATCTCAATTAATATATATAAACATGGAAAAGTTCGGGTCACTACAGTACCTACCCGTTAAATAAATTTCGTCCTGAAATTTTAAGCTGCTGAAGGTGTTAACGAATCTTCTGGAAATAGATGCGGGTATTTCTTCTTCATCTGATCTTCACGCTCCCAGGTGAACTCGGGTCCTCTACGAGCATTCCATCGAACCTTAACAATTGGTATCTTGTTTTGCTTAAGTTTTTTAACCTCACGATCCATTATTTCGACGGGTTCTTTGATTAATTGGAGTTTTTCGTTGATTTGGATTTCATCTAACGGAATAGTGAGATCTTCTTTAGCAAAACATTTCTTCAAATTCGAGACGTGGAAAGTGTTATGTACAGCCGCGAGTTGTTGAGGTAACTCAAGTCGGTAAGCTACTGGTCCGACACGATCAATAATCTTGAATGGTCCAATATACCTTGGATTTAATTTCCCTCGTTTACCAAATCGAACAACGCCTTTCCAAGGTGCAACTTTAAGCATGACCATCTCTCCAATTTCAAATTCTATATCTTTTCTTTTAATGTCAGCGTAGCTCTTTTGTCGACTTTGGGCGGTTTTCAACCGTTGTTGAATTTGGATGATCTTCTCGGTAGTTTCTTGTATAATCTCCGGACCCGTAATCTGTCTATCCCCCACTTCACTCCAACAAATCAGAGACCTGCACTTTCTACCATAAAGTGCTTCAAACGGCGCCATCTCAATGCTTGAATGGTAGCTGTTGTTGTAGGAAAATTCTGCTAACGGTAGATGTCGATCCCAACTGTTTCCGAAATCAATAACACATGCTCGTAGCATGTCTTCAAGCATTTGTATCGTCCTTTCGCTCTGCCCATCAGTTTGTGGATGATAGGCAGTACTCATGTCTAGACGAGTTCCTAATGCTTGCTGTAATGTCTGCCAGAATCTTGAAATAAATCTGCCATCCCTATCAGAGATAATAGAGATTGGTATTCCATGTCTGGAGACGACTTCCTTCAAATACAGTCGTGCTAACTTCTCCATCTTGTCATCTTCTCTTATTGGCAGAAAGTGTGCTGATTTAGTGAGACGATCAACTATTACCCAAATAGTATCAAAACCACTTGCAGTCCTTGGCAATTTAGTGATGAAATCCATGGTAATGTTTTTCCATTTCCATTCCGGGATTTCGGGTTGTTGAAGTAGACCCGATGGTTTCTGATGCTCAGCTTTGACCTTAGAACACGTCAAACATTCTCCTACGTATTTAGCAACATCGGCTTTCATACCCGGCTACCAAAAATGTTTCTTGAGATCCTTGTACATCTTCCCCGTTCCAGGATGTATTGAGTATCTGGTTTTATGAGCTTCTCTAAGTACCATTTCTCTCATATCTCCAAATTTTGGTACCCAAATCCTTTCAGCCCTATACCGGGTTCCGTCTTCCCAAATATTAAGATGCTTCTCCGATCCTTTGGGTATTTCATCCTTTAAATTTCTCTCTTTTAAAACTCCTTGTTGCGCCTCCTTTATTTGAGTAGTAAGGTTATTATGAATCATTATATTCATAGATTTTACTCGAATGGGTTCTCTGTCCTTCCTGCTCAAGGCATCGGCTACCACATTTGCCTTCCCCGGGTGGTAACGAATCTCAAAGTCATAATCATTCAACAATTCAATCCACCTACGCTGCCTCATATTCAGTTGTTTCTGATTAAATATGTGTTGAAGACTTTTGTGGTCGGTATATATAATACTCTTGACCCCATATAAGTAGTGCCTCCAAGTCTTTAATGCAAAAACAACCGCGCCTAATTCCAAATCATGCGTCGTATAATTTTGTTCGTGAATCTTCAATTGTCTAGACGCATAAGCAATCACCTTCGTTCGTTGCATTAATACACAACCGAGACCTTGCTTTGATGCGTCACAATAAATCACAAAATCATCATTCCCTTCAGGCAATGACAATATAGGTGCCGTAGTTAGCTTTTTCTTCAATAACTGAAACGCTTTCTCTTGTTCATCATTCCATTCAAATTTCTTCCCTTTATGTGTTAATGCAGTCAAGGGTTTTGCTATTCTGGAAAAGTCTTGGATGAACCTTCTGTAGTAACCAGCTAGTCCTAAAAACTGGCGTATGTGTTTCGGAGTTTTCGGGGTCTCCCACTTTTCAACAGTTTCTATCTTTGCCGGATCCACCTTAATACCTTCTTTGTTCACTATGTGACCGAGGAATTGAACTTCTTCCAACCAAAATGCACACTTTGAAAACTTAGCGTACAATTCTTCCTTCCTCAATACTTCTAACACTTTTCTCAAATGTTCACCGTGTTCTTGGTCATTCTTTGAGTAAATAAGTATGTCATCAATGAAAACAATGACAAACTTGTCAAGGTATGGTCCACACACTCGATTCATAAGGTCCATGAACACAGCTGGTGCATTAGTTAAACCAAACGGCATGACCATAAACTCGTAATGACCGTAACGTGTTCTGAAATCAGTCTTTGGAATATCATCTTCTTTCACCCGCATTTGATGATACCCGGAACGTAAGTCAATCTTTGAATAAATAGACGAGCCTTGTAGTTGATCAAATAAGTCATCGATTCTCGGTAGTGGGTAGCGGTTCTTGATGGTAAGTTTGTTCAACTCTCGGTAGTCGATACACAACCTGAATGTACCATCTTTCTTCTTGACAAACAAAACAGGTGCTCCCCACGGTGATGTGCTTGGTCGAATGAAACCACGCTCTAAAAGTTCTTGTAATTGGCTTTGCAGTTCTTTCATCTCGCTGGGTGCGAGTCTGTAAGGAGCACGAGCTATTGGTGCAGCTCCTGGTACAAGATCTATTTGAAATTCAACGAATCGATGTGGGGGTAATCCCGGTAATTCTTTCGGAAATACATCGGGAAATTCTTTTGCAATGGGAACATCATTGATGCTCTTTTCTTCAGTTTGTACTTTCTCGACGTGTGCTAGAACAGCATAGCAACCTTTTCTTATTAGTTTTTGTGCCTTCAAATTACTAATAAGATGTAGCTTCGTGTTGCCCTTTTCTCCGTACACCATTAAGGGTTTTCCTTTTTCTCGTATAATGCGAATTGCATTTTTGTAACAAACGATCTCTGCTTTCACTTCTTTCAACCAGTCCATACCGATTATCACATCAAAACTCCCTAACTCTACTGGTATCAAATCAATCTTAAATGTTTCGCTAACCAGTTTAATTTCTCGATTCCGACATATATTATCTGCTGAAACTAATTTACCATTTGCTAATTCGAGTAAAAATTTACTATCCAAAGGCGTCAATGGACAACTTAATTTAGCACAAAAATCTCTACTCATATAGCTTATATCCGCACCCGAATCAAATAAAACGTAAGCAGATTTATTGTCAATAAGAAACGTACCCGTAACAAGCTTCGCGGCCTTGTCCATTCGTGTTCTCCTGGTTCGGGCAATTTCTAATAATGTGGCCTGGTTTTCCACATTTATAACAAACTACATTGGCATAACTTGCTCCGACACTACTTGCTCCGCCATTACTCGTTCCGACACCATTTGTTCCTTTCGTTCTATTAACCCATGGTCCGTAGACCTCACACTTCGCCGCGCTATGACCATTTCTTTTACACTTGTTGCAAAATTTGGTGCAGAACCCTGAGTGATACTTTTCACACATTTGGCATAGCTGCTTCTGATTGTTGTTGTTGTTGCGGTTATTATTGTTGTTGGGATGATTATTGTAGTTGCTGTTGTTATTGTTGTTGTTGTTGGGCCGTTTGTTGTAGTTGCGATTGTTGGGATAATTGTTGCGATTATTGTTGTAATTACTGTTGTTGTTGTATTGGTGATTCTTATCACCGTTTTCCTCCCACTTTCTTTTGACTTGCTTCACATTGGCCTCTTCAGCAGTCTGTTCTTTAATTCTTTCTTCAATCTGGTTCACTAGTTTGTGAGCCATTCTACATGCCTGTTGTATGGAGGCGGGCTCGTGTGAACTTATATCTTCTTGGATTCTTTCCGGTAATCCTTTCACAAACGCGTCGATCTTCTCTTCCTCATCTTCGAATGCTCCCGGACACAATAGGCACAATTCTGTGAATCGTCTTTCGTACGTGGTAATATCAAATCCTTGGGTTCGTAACCCTCTAAGTTCTGTCTTGAGCTTATTGACCTCGGTTCTGGGACGGTACTTCTCGTTCATCAAGTGCTTGAATGCTGACCATGGTAGTGCGTACGCATCGTCTTGTCCCACTTGCTCTAGATAGGTATTCCACCATGTTAACGCAGAACCTGTGAAGGTATGCGTAGCGTACTTCACTTTGTCCTCTTCAGTACACTTACTTATGGCAAACACCGATTCGACCTTCTCGGTCCACCGTTTCAATCCAATCGGTCCTTCGGTTCCATCAAATTCTAAAGGTTTGCAGGCAGTGAATTCTTTGTAGGTGCATCCTACACGATTTCCTGTACTGCTAGATCCAAGGTTATTGTTGGTATGTAGCGCAGCCTGTACTGCGGCTATGTTTGAAGCTAGAAAAGTACGGAATTCCTCTTCATTCATATTCACGGTGTGTCGAGTAGTCGGTGCCATTTCCTTCAAAATAGTCAAATGGAACAAGTTAATCATACAGAATATTAAGAGTAGTTAATAGTATTTCGTAGCATAATATGAACTCATTTATAAAAGCTTTTTCTTCATATTAGCGTTTTATAAGTTTAAATTCGGGTAGTACCTACCCGTTAAGTTCATACTTAGTAGCTAATATACAATTCAACTACTACAATTCTATATGAAAAACTGATTATAATAATATTTCGCGTTCAAACTTTTACACAATATTTTACAAACTTACAATACCGGTTATTTTACATATAGCATGAAATATAGCACACAATAAATTTGATACAAGATGGTTGTGAAGATAATTCTAGCTAGTACACAAGTCATTCAGCAAAGGCAATAAAGACACGTAATTCATACGTCCAGAAACAAGTCATGCATTCTGGTTTTACTAGGATTACTTCCCATCCTTGGTCTTGTGGAACATAACCATTATGGCCGTTGATAAGACAGCGTGTTGTAACGTCGTCAAAGGGACGAGGGTTACGTAATGTCCAACAGTCCCGTAACAATCTAAAAACCTCATTTCTTACCCCAATTACCGACTCCGTCACTTGTGGGAACGTTTTGTTTAATAGTTGTAGCCCGATGTTCTTGTTCTCACTTTGGTGAGAAGCGAACATTACTAATCCGTAAGCATAACATGCTTCTTTATGTTGTATGTTAGCCGCTTTTTCTAAATCACGAAGTCCAATATTCGGATATATTGAGTCAAAATAATTTCTTAACCCATTGCGTAAAATAGCATTTGGGTTCCCCGCAATATATGCGTCAAAGTAAACACATCGTAACTTATGGATTTCCCAATGTGATATCCACCATCTTTCGAACGAAAGCCTTTTATAAACCAAGGCATTCTTGGAACGTTCTTCGAATGTCTTACAAACTGATCTCGCCTTAAATAGTTGTGCCGAAGAATTCTGACCGACTCTAGACAAGATTTCATCAATCATGTCTCCGGGTAGGTCTCTTAAAATATTGGGTTGTCTATCCATTTTGTGTTTTTATACTGTAAAATAGACAAGAGTTAGATTCATAAAAAAAAATACTTATTAATACAAGCAATTTTTACATATATCATAAAGCATAAGCACACTATATTACATATATTACACCACACGAATACAACTATCTTATTCCGACTCGCTTGTTTCTTCTTCTTCGGTTTTGGTTCGTTTTGCCAAGTTTCTAGGGATATATGACGTTCCCCTAATACGAGCCGTAATTTTCCACATTGGTTTAGAAAAACCTGGTGGTTTAGAGGTTCCCGGGTCATTGTTACAACTTAAGGACTTCGGGGGTTGACGATACATATAAAGTTCATCGGGGTTGGAATTAGATTTCTCTATTTTTATGCCCTTTCCCTTATTATTTTCTTTTGCCTTTTTAAATTCAGTTGGGGTAATTTCTATAACATCATCGGAATTCTCGTCGGAATCCGATTCATCGGAGAATTGGTAATCCTCCCAATATTTTGCTTCCTTGGCGGAAACACCATTGACTATAATTAACCTTGGTCGGTTGGTTGAGGATTTTCTTTTACTTAACCGTTTTATTATTTCCCCCACCGGTTCTATTTCTTCACCCGGTTCCGATTCTTCTTCCGGTTCCGATTCTTCTTCCGGTTTCGACTCTTCTTCCGGTTCCTCTTCGGGAACTTGTGAATCAGTCCACGAATCATTCCAATTTACATTTGACTCTTCATTATTATTAGGTGAGTCAATGGGACTTGTTCTAGAGGTAGACATCTATCACATAATATCAAACGCGTTAAGAGATTAATATATCACATAATATTCACATGTTAAAAATATATAGTTTTCAACAAAATTTGTTAAGCAATCATTTTTCAAGTAAACACGGTCGAAGTCCAGACTCACTAATGCATCCTAACAAACTCGATAGGACACACTAATGCAAAATTCTAATTCTCTAAGACCAACGCTCTGATACCAACTGAAATGTCCCGTTCTTATTGATTAAAAACGTTCCATATTAATTGATTTCGTTGCGAGGTTTTGACCTCTATATGAGACGTTTTTCAAAGACTGCATTCATTTTAAAACAAACCATAACCTTTATTTCATCAATAAAGGTTTAAAAAGCTTTACGTAGATTATCAAATAATGATAATCTAAAATATCCTGTTTACACACGACCATTACATAATGGTTTACAATACAAATATGTTACAACAAAATAAGTTTCTTGAATACAGTTTTTACACAATATCATACAAGCATGGACTCCAAATCTTGTCCTTATTTAAGTATGCGACAGCAGAAGCTCTTAATAATCACCTGAGAATAAACATGCTTAAAACGTCAACAAAAATGTTGGTGAGTTATAGGTTTAACCTATATATATCAAATCATAATAATAGACCACAAGATTTCATATTTCAATACACATCCCATACATAGAGATAAAAATCATTCATATGGTGAACACCTGGTAACCGACATTAACAAGATGCATATATAAGAATATCCCCATCATTCCGGGACACCCTTCGGATATGATATAAATTTCGAAGTACTAAAGCATCCGGTACTTTGGATGGGGTTTGTTAGGCCCAATAGATCTATCTTTAGGATTCGCGTCAATTAGGGTGTCTGTTCCCTAATTCTTAGATTACCAGACTTAATAAAAAGGGGCATATTCGATTTCGATAATTCAACCATAGAATGTAGTTTCACGTACTTGTGTCTATTTTGTAAATCATTTATAAAACCTGCATGTATTCTCATCCCAAAAATATTAGATTTTAAAAGTGGGACTATAACTCACTTTCACAGATTTTTTTACTTCGTCGGGAAGTAAGACTTGGCCACTGGTTGATTCACGAACCTATAACAATATATACATATATATATATCAAAGTATGTTCAAAATATATTTACAACACTTTTAATGTATTTTGATGTTTTAAGTTTATTAAGTCAGCTGTCCTCGTTAGTAACCTACAACTAGTTGTCCACAGTTAGATGTACAGAAATAAATCGATAAATATTATCTTGAATCAATCCACGACCCAGTGTATACGTATCTCAGTATTGATCACAACTCAAACTATATATATTTTGGAATCAACCTCAACCCTGTATAGCTAACTCCAACATTCACATATAGAGTTTCTATGGTTGTTCCGAAATATATATAGATGTGTCGACATGATAGTTCGAAACATCGTATACGTGTCTATGGTATCTCAAGATTACATAATATACAATACAAGTTGATTAAGTTATGGTTGGAATAGATTTGTTACCAATTTTCACGTAGCTAAAATGAGAAAAATTATCCAATCTTGTTTTACCCATAACTTCTTCATTTTAAATCCGTTTTGAGTGAATCAAATTGCTATGGTTTCATATTGAACTCTATTTTATGAATCTAAACAGAAAAAGTATAGGTTTATAGTCAGAAAAATAAGTTACAAGTCGTTTTTGTAAAGGTAGTCATTTCAGTCGAAAGAACGACGTCTAGATGACCATTTTAGAAAACATACTTCCACTTTGAGTTTAACTATAATTTTTGGATATAGTTTCATGTTAATAATAAAAATCATTTTCTCAGAATGACAACTTTTAAATCAAAGTTTATCATAGTTTTTAATTAACTAACCCAAAACAGCCCGCGGTGTTACTACGACGGCGTAAATCCGGTTTTACGGTGTTTTTCATGTCTCCAGGTTTTAAATCATTAAGTTAGCATATAATATAGATATAGAACATGTGTTTAGTTGATTTTAAAAGTCAAGTTAGAAGGATTAACTTTTGTTTGAGAACAAGTTTAGAATTAACTAAACTATGTTCTAGTGATTACAAGTTTAAACCTTCGAATAAGATAGCTTTATATGTATGAATCGATTGATGTTATGAACATCATTACTACCTTAAGTTCCTTGGATAAACCTACTGGAAAAGAGAAAAATGGATCTAGCTTCAACGGATCCTTGGATGGCTCGAAGTTCTTGAAGCAGAATCATGACACGAAAACAAGTTCAAGTAAGATCATCACTTGAAATAAGATTGTTATAGTTATAGAAATTGAACCAAAGTTTGAATATGATTATTACCTTGTATTAGAATGATAACCTACTGTAAGAAACAAAGATTTCTTGAGGTTGGATGATCACCTTACAAGATTGGAAGTGAGCTAGCAAACTTGAAAGTATTCTTGATTTTATGTAACTAGAACTTGTAGAATTTATGAAGAACACTTAGAACTCGAAGATAGAACTTGAGAGAGATCAATTAGATGAAGAAAATTGAAGAATTAAAGTGTTTGTAGGTGTTTTTGGTCGTTGGTGTATGGATTAGATATAAAGGATATGTAATTTTGTTTTCATGTAAATAAGTCATGAATGATTACTCATATTTTTGTAATTTTATGAGATATTTCATGCTAGTTGCCAAATGATGGTTCCCATATGTGTTAGGTGACTCACATGGGCTGCTAAGAGCTGATCATTGGAGTGTATATACCAATAGTACATACATCTAAAAGCTGTGTATTGTACGAGTACGAATACGGGTGCATACGAGTAGAATTGTTGATGAAACTGAACGAGGATGTAATTGTAAGCATTTTTGTTAAGTAGAAGTATTTTGATAAGTGTATTGAAGTCTTTCAAAAGTGTATAAATACATATTAAAACACTACATGTATATACATTTTAACTGAGTCGTTAAGTCATCGTTAGTCGTTACATGTAAGTGTTGTTTTGAAACCTTTAGGTTAACGATCTTGTTAAATGTTGTTAACCCAATGTTTATAATATAAAATGAGATTTTAAATTATTATATTATCATGATATTATCATGTATGAATATCTCTTAATATGATATATATACATTAAATGTCTTTACAACGATAATCGTTACATATATGTCTCGTTTAAAAATCATTAAGTTAGTAGTCTTGTTTTTACATATGTAGTTCATTGTTAATATACTTAATGATATGTTTACTTATCAAAGTATCATGTTAACTATATATATATATATCCATATATATGTCATCATATAGTTTTTACAAGTTTTAACGTTCGTGAATCACCGGTCAACTTGGGTGGTCAATTGTCTATATGAAACATATTTCAATTAATCAAGTCTTAACAAGTTTGATTGCTTAACATGTTGGAAACATTTAATCATGTAAATATCAATCTCAATTAATATATATAAACATGGAAAAGTTCGGGTCACTACACTTGTGATGACTGCATGTTAGTTGATGCTTGTCTGCTGGAGCCCGATGCGTCCCTATTGTGTGGTAGCCTCGGTAGGAGAGATCAACCTGCGGGTTGGGTTCCTCTGTGGTAGCATAGACAGCCGTGGTGTATATATATGTGAATGACGAGTCCGTCGCGTGTGGATTATGTATATACATACGGTGGTGGAGGAACTTCTGGTAAGCCCCAGTACGATCAGCTGGTGGTTAATGGTTTGGCCGAGCCGCCAGAGTCTCTGTAGACGGCACTTGGGTGATGTTTGTGTGTTAGACTATTGTGACATGATTAGTATAACGCTTATGTATGCTATGGCATGTAGTTAGTCGTACTCACTTAGCTTCGTGCTAATTCTCCTCCATCTCCTCCCTGCAGGTTGTTAACTTTTGTAGATAGTGCTTTTGGGAGAAGACGGGCATGATGATGTTATGTTTGACAGGGTTAAATCTGATGTGGTCTTTTAGAATATGAACCGTGTACTTTTGAAAACAGAATGCATTTACGTCTCTTCCTGTTAATATGTAGATTGTTTTAATGACACGTGACATCAGTTTGTACAAATGTCGATATCGTATTTAATTAATATTATGCTTCCGCCACGTATTTATTATAAAAAAAATAGCGTGTCACACCAATCGTCTGCGTTTGTTTTTCTGAATTAAAACCCACTTTAATTTTATATAACCTGTATAAAACTGTCCTTCTTCTTCCTTATATCCATTCGACTTTGAACCCAAAATTCTTTCAATCTTGATACTAGTTACTAGATTTATTTCAAAATATAATATCCAATACGAAAACAAATTAAACTGATTAATTGGTTTAAGAAAAGAAAGAAAAAAAATAATAAATAAAAAATAACAATATATACTGCTGCTGCTGTGCTCGTCGCTGCTATACTAAAAAAAATTGATTTTTGATTTGGGTTTACAAATGAAACAGAAACGATTTAACTTTTGTAAATTTAAATTAATAGACTCATCAAACAAAAAAAAATATAAAACAGCAAGAACCTGCTGTTCTTCGTCGCAGGTTACAAACAACAAAAAAAATAATTTTTAGTTTTATAAAGTTTTAGCAAAAAATTATAAAACAACTTGTGTCTCAAATGATCCATAAAAATGTTTTCAATCATCAATTGAACCCAAATTATAACAGATATCTCGAATTTAATCAATGAACAACAGTTGACTTTATTTTTCAAAAACTTTGACTCATTAATTCGGACTCGATAGAACGAATTGGAACCTGAGATTTTGAGGAAACATTCACGACTTGATTTAGAATACTTCTGCATTTTTACTTCTTGACAATTCGTTTTGAATCAATTCAAAGGTTAAATGGGTTTGTGAGAAGAAAAGGAAAGAAAGAAAAAAAAAAACTCAGATGTTATCTTATTTAAATTTTCTGTTTGATTTTGATTAGTGACAGATGATACCCATATATGGAAATCGAATAATTTATAAGAAAAAAAAATTGGATCAAGTTGTTGATGGTGGACAGGAGTTCACGAGGAGGAATGGAAAAGCAAAAAAAAAAAAAAAAATATCGATGATAGAGATATATATATATATATATATATATATATATATATATATATATATATATCACGCGTATTTATTTGATTTATATAATATAATTAATAATAAATATTAATAGTTTAATAAACATATTAATAATAATAATATTGTTTAATAAAAATAGAAACACTAATAATAATAATAATAATAATAATAGAAATACTAATATTATAGGTGATAAAAACAATAGATTGTATTATTTTCTAATAACTAAAATATTGATAATGATAATTATTTATAATAATAATAATATCTAATAACAAATAATAATAATACTGATTTTAATGCTAATATTAATATACATATTAATGAATGTAATAATAATAACACTTTATTATAATGTAATGGTAATAATAATTATATTATTGATAATAATAATAATAATATCTATAGGTTTTATAATGATAATATTATTAATAAAAATGATAATATTATAATAATTTAAATTTATCAACCTTCATATCTATATATATTACCACTAATACTTCTTATAGTAATGAGAATAATATTATTGTTGTATAAATTTTTTTATATACTAATATTACATGTTATCGTTTATAATATATATTATGTAATAACTTATATTGGATAGTAATATATATATATATATATATATATATATATATATATATATATATATATATATATATATATATATATATATATATATATATATATATATATATATATATATATATAGAAATATAATATCATGTATCTTATTTTACATATTTATTTCTAATGGTTAAATTATATTTTATAATTTCAAGTTAATATACATATACTTACATTTATATATACATATTTATTTATGAATAATTGTTCGTGAATCGTCGGGAATAATCAATGGTTAAATGCTTTCATGAAATAGTTCAAAAATTCTAAAATTTAATCTAATAGACTTTGTTTAACATGTCGAAACTATATAAAGATTAAGTTTAAATTTGGTCGGAAATTCCCTGGTCGTCACAACCTGCTTTAATAATGTTACTCCACGTAGTGTTAGAACATGAAAAAGTGTGATTCCCACCCAAATTAAGTAGCCTCGAACCCCCATAAATACTTATGATAACATTAAACCACAAGGAAGTAGTTTCAGTAAGGAACCTCCACCACCACTTGCCGATTAATGTTAGATTTTTGAAATTGAGAGAACACACATTAAGTCCGTCATCCGCCCATGAACGAATGACATCTTTCCATTTATCCCACGAGATTTTCATAATCAGTTTTTACAGTGAGAGCAGTTGGTTTCTACAATGAGAGGACCCGTTTACGTAAATTATAGAGATGGATAATTTCGCAACACATGCTCTACTAAGACGGTAAATATCATTTTCATTTTTATTAACTATTTCTAACTTACATATGCCATCCTCATATGCCAATTAAAATGCCCTTAGGAATATAAAAATGTGATGAACAGTGTTAGGAGTGGGCTCAATTAATAAAATATAGAATATTTGCATTTAAATTTAAAATAGAAATACATAGAAACACTACTTTAAATAATAATAAAAAATATATCATAATAACATACTGTTATAAATAATATTTGTCCATTATGGTTCGAAAAAATTACACGGTTGGTTCCTCATGTCTGTCCAATATTACACGTTTGTCACTAATATTTATTGTTAACGCGGTTAGTCACCCAACTTGCACTTGGTTTTGTGGTTGCTCCCTCAGCCTAACGACCGTTATATCAGTAAAACCCAAAATATATCAACAATACCCAAATTATAAACTCAATTACAAATAAAATGATACAAATTCAAATCAAAAACCCTAATATCACTTAGGAACCAAAATATAACCCCCAAATAAACAACACTTTCATATCTATTTTCATATACACACAATTATGATTATGATTTTGACAAGTGAGTGTGGTTTTTGGTTTCCATATACTTCAAATTGAGAGTATTCTGTGTGTGTATGGCCGTCAAATAAAAACCCCAAAAACCCAGGTCCAGATTGAAATCACGAGGTTATGAAACAAACAAATAAAAATCAAATCCGTTTTTCATAGAAAAATGATGAAATAAACACACCGGAACCAAGAAAAACCATTTCTTCTCTTTTTCGTCTATTTGCTTCTCCGGCCGCCGGATTTTGCTGATCGACGAAAAGGAGAAGTAATAGGTGTTCTTGGTTTCGATCTGTTTATTTCATAACTAGTCTATGAAAAATGGATTTGATTTTGATCTGTTTGTTTCATCTCCTCTTGATTTCGATCTGTTTGTTTCTTATACTGGTTGTTTCCTCTCAGCGGCGTTGGTGATAAGATAGAAAGACGATGATGGCGCAGTGGCCTTGGTGATGATGATAAGAACATGATATTCTTGTATTTTCCTTTGTTGATTTCAAATTGAATGAGTTAGAGGATGATTAATTTTAAAATGAAAATGATAGATGATTTGTTGCTTTTATGAGAATCCGAAAGTGATGATTTGATTTTTAAACAGTTAATGATTTTTATTTAAGACATTTATTTAATTTAAATTAGGGTTCCAATCTAGTGATAGAAGATGAATAGGTGAAAGGAGAAACTGAAATGGGGTCGGTGAACTGAGTGTTGTTCTCATGTTTTGTTTCGGATAGAAAGGAATGGAAATGAAAGGAAACTAGAAATAATTCGTGTTCTCGAGTTTTGTTAAAAAGGAAAGGAAAGAAAACAGATGGATAATTATAATGTATTTTTCTTTCAATCTTTCTTTCAAATTGAAAGGATCTTACTTCCTCCTCCTTCACCCCCTTTCATTTATTTTCCTTTATTATTAATGTAACACCCCGCTTTTCCGTACATGCTTAAAGGTACACACCTAATCAATTATACGTCTATAACTTGCTCGTTATGTGGCTAAGTTAGCTAACATGTTAGTTACTTGAGAATGTATATATTATAAATGTTGAATGCATGCGCGAACGTGTTTACCTACGTGTCACGATGGCATTGAGTCGTGTGAGACTCAAGGTTAGGGTTAGTATGTGTATTAAAGTGAGCGTTTGGGTTATTAGTTATGGAAACCTTGGAAAATTGATTAGCTAGTCGAGGGCACCAGTTCCAGGCAATTATCGCGCCGTGATACAGGACTCCGCGACGCGACACATCAAGCAAAGATTTGATCAGAACTTGGATTAAAGGGTGCTATTTTTCATGTGTTTCGTCGCGCCGTGACGTTTAGTGCCGCGCCGCTGCAGGCCTGCTGGCCAGGTTCCGGTTTTAGGTTAAATTAAGAGATTTTGAGGGGCAAGATGGTAAATGGACGTATAGATCAGATGGGTGCATTAAATCTGGTCCACTAGTTCATTTATTTCATTTTACTTTTTCATTTTCTTTCAATTTCTCTCCCAAAACTCTAACACCCATTTGGATTCAAAGTGAAATTGAGAGAGGAAGGATTTAGGGTTGATCTTTGGAGCAAGTATTAAAGTTGTTCCTTGTGACTCTAGCTACGTGGTGATAGTCTCGGTAAGTTCTAACTCTAAGTTTCGAGTTTTAATTGATTATGGCTAGGGTTTTGGTTAATAGAAGCTTGCATGACCCATTTGGGAGTAAAATGGGTGAATTTGGGTTAGGTTGTTGTAATGAAACCCTAATGGCCATAATCTAGGGTTTTGGTCTTGTAATTGTGAGTTTGAAAGTGTTAATGGTATTGTAAGCATTAAACACTTGTTAGAATTGAAAGAGATGTCATTTGGGTCAAGAATGTACTAGTTGACCTAGTTTGGGTAAAATGGGTGTAAATTACCCTAGGTGGATGTCAATTGAGGCTAGTAGACTTTAATGCACTAATGTTGGTAATTAAAGTCGAGTCTTGGCCATTAAGAGGGCGGTTGTGGTGTGGTTGGGGCATTTAATGCGAAATTGAGTCATTAAATGCCCAAGTAAATGTAATGTGGTTAATTCCACTAGTTTATGTATTGAATTGGTACTTAATGTATTAGGTACTTGGCTTTGAAGTTTGGAAGCGATTATTCATCATCCTTGCGTCAAGGTGAGTGGAATAATTATGCGTAAACATATATAATGTATTTATTTGTGTGGTATGAATGTGTAAGTGTCGCGGTGTTCAAGACACCACATTCTAGGTAACGAGTAGTATTGTCGCGGTGCTTAAGACACTACTCCTTGTGTAATTGACTTGTGGGATTGTCGGGGTGTTTAAGACACCACAATGTCGTGAGAGTGGAAGTGTCGCGGTGTTCAAGACACCACTCATTGTATTGAATGAAGTGTGAATTCGTCGCGGTGTTTAAGACGCCACATTGTTGTAAGGGTGAGTTAGTCGCGGTGTTTAAGACATCACCCGGGGGACTAGTGATTACGCGGTGTATAAGTAACACTAGTGGATGTTATGAACTCTAACGGACTTACATGTACCGTTCTCTTGTATACTTGGTTAACCATGGTTGTGCGAATTGTACTTAGCATATTATATTGTGAACTATATGCTATTATTGTTGCTAGCGTAATGTGGAACGTGGATAGT
Organism: Rutidosis leptorrhynchoides; assembly: GCF_046630445.1. Taxonomy (NCBI): domain Eukaryota; kingdom Viridiplantae; phylum Streptophyta; class Magnoliopsida; order Asterales; family Asteraceae; genus Rutidosis; species Rutidosis leptorrhynchoides. The sequence continues at coordinate 63,288,205 of NC_092333.1, read as the reverse complement.
AGTTTATGCATGATGGATTGCATGTTTGTTGAATTGCTAGCTCGTATGTGGTATTGTGTAAGTGTATGCAAGTAAGTAGGTTATATATGATCATGTATAATTATTGCATTCACTAAGCGTTAGCTTACCCCTCTCGTTGTTTATCTTTTAGTTGCAGGTGAGGATAAAGGGAAGGGGATTGTCGGGCACTAGATGCCCTTGATGATGTGCTTGTAGGAGCTTTTGGAAGTTGGCCACCTTTTGGGTAGTTTAGTCCCAAACCATGCTCGTCGGGTCGTTTGGTTAATAAACTACCATTGTATTCGGTCAAACTTGTATTAACTTAATTAACGGCCATTGTGCCTTTTGTAAACATTGGTAATGGTTGTACGGTTTAATGAAACTTGTGAGTTGATCTACATATTTAATTGGCGCATAAATGTGTATATTATAAAAAAAAAAAATTTATAGCGTACGGAGTACGGGTTGGGTTGTTTCAAGTGGTATCAGAGCATGGTCTAAGGGATTTAGGCGACTTGAGATAGGTGCCTAGACTTAGACTTTTATGTGTATGCGCTTTTAGGCGGGACTTGTACGACTTCGGGTCGAATCGGGAATTGTAGTGCGTAGGTTTATATGAACTAACCATGCTGTCATAACCCGTCCTTATCCCCCTGGACGAAATCATCAACATCTGGTCCCATTGCGTTGATCGACTCCAAGTAATGTCCTTATAATGAGCAAATGCACAGCGGAAGACTTAATTCGTACCTGAGAATAAACATGCTTAAAAGTGTCAACCAAAAGGTTGGTGAGTTCATAGGTTTAACATAACAATCTTTTTAATATATTAATAGACCACAAGATTTCCGTTATCATAAACATAATACACTCGCAAGTGTATGAAAAAGTCGTTGAGCACTTGGTAACCATACTTAACATTTAAATCACAGCAGCATATTCTTAAATAAACCCTACACCGTACCAAGTGTAGTAATGAAACGAAGTACTGTGCAACCGTTTAAAACTGGTCGTCCAGCCCGGTTGGGGTTGTCAGGCCCGATAGATCTATCAACAGGATTCGCGTTTACGCTCCTCACGTAAATATTAGCTACCAAGTATAAAGAAATATGCCATGGTACAACTCAACGTAGAATGTATTTTTAAGTACTTGTGTCTATTTCGTAAAACATTTGTAAAAGCAGCGCATGTATTCTCAGTCCCAAAAATATATATATCGCAAAAGCAATTAAAAAGGGAGCAAATGAAACTCACCATACTGTATTTTGTAGTAAAAATACATGTAACGACATTGAACAAGTATAGGGTTGGCCTCAGATTCACGAACCTATATCAATTATATATATTAACACATTGTAATCAAACAATTATATATATATATATATATATATATATATATATATATATATATATATATATATATATATATATTGAAAATCTTTATTATTATACTTATAACTTTTAACAACATTGTTAAACCTTTTATTTTCATAATCATACTAATTTTAATAGTAATGATATTGATAATATTAATAATAATATTAGTAATAATTTTTAATGTTAACAAAATGATAATGATAATAATAATAATAAAAATAATAATAGTAATATTATTATTATTAGTAATAAAAGTAGTACTACCTTTAAAAGAATAAGTCTCCAAAAAAAAAAAGTCATTGCCCGGGCTTGATCCCAAGATCTCTCGGTTAAACCAAACAACCTTAACCATTGCTCCATCCATTTCTATCGGGTTTAATTTGTAATTAATTTCTTTTAACCCATGTCATGCGTCTGTTTTTAAAACCCAAATAATTAACCCCTTCATCATCACGATATCATATCACACTCTTTTCTCTCGTCCATAATTCTAACGTGGCCCAAGAACAAATTAAGATTATGGCGGCCCAATCACAAAAATAAGGTATTCGGCCCAAGTTATAAAAATAATTCGATCCATTTTATTTGATACTTATTAAATGGGGCGGCTAAAAAGAAAAAGGAGCTGGAAACACACGTCCTTGGATACCCCATTTGTTCGCCACAACCACAACAGATTCAACTTTACAGCTATGGATGCTATCATCTAACATAATATAATCCTTATCAATACGATCTCCATCGTACTATAATCAATTTCGTAACAGAAAAAAATAGGAAAACCGTAAACTAAAACAACAATTAAGAGATGTTCGTTGATAGAGTTGTGGTGAGTTATGGTGGTGGGTTCCGATGGTTTTAGCGACTGCAGCAGGAACAAATTGTAGAAAACAGAAAAACAAGGGTATAGCATCATGTGGTTACAGTTGTGGTTGGTTCGAGATGGTGTTGGGTTGATCAGAGAACAAGGAGGGTAAACGAAATCAAAAGCACGGGATGGTGGTTTTTAATCGAACAAGAAACGGGACAGAATGATGTATCAATTAGTATAGAAGTCGGATGTTACAGTGACATGTGATGATATTTAAATGGGTTTAGGATGGTGGTGTTTCAAGTTGAGAGGTGGTGGTCTAGGGTGACTCGAAAGTGATCGGGTTAGTGGTGTTTGGGGCTCGGTTTTATCACTAAAACAGAAGCAGGTTACGTGTTTATTTAACGTGAATTAAGTTGTGAGCAAGTTTAGGAGGTGGCTTCGAATGATAGTTTCTGGGTTGATGACCTTGGGTCACGGCTTCAGTAATATAAACAATGTTTTGCAATCGGTTTTCGTTGGTGGGTTGAGGTGTTTGGGTTTTAAATAAACACAAGTGAGTTTATGGGTTAGATGGTTAGCAACTTGTAACCGGTTCTTGGGTTCTTGGATAATGAGGATGGTGAACTAGAGAGAGAAAGAAAATGGTGATGGTTACGGTTGTAGTTGTTGTCGAAACAGAAAGTAGGAAGTTTTAGTAACAAGAATGGCAAGAATAAAGTGGTTGTGGATGGCGATCGATAGCTTGTGGTGTGATTATCAACAACAACTGTGACCTTTGGATGGTGTTTGTTGTTGGCCGAAGAGAAACAAACCACCGAGGTAGTGTTCGGGTCTGAGTTGGTGATCTTGGTCTCGGCTTAATAACACAAATGGGTCTCGAAGTATAAACAGTCAATGGCAGCAGCTTGCAATTTGGTGGGTTGTAGATGGTCTTCAAACAACACAACAATAACAAAGTGAAATGGGTGTAGTGGTATAAACAAGAAAGTAGTATGCATGTGACTTCATGTTATTCGATATATATATGCAAAGCAATTGTAATTGTGTCAAGTTAAAATATAATACATTATTTAATCTTCAACTTTATGCCAATCAATTCATGTAATAAAATAAAAACAACCTGTAAAGGAAGTTTTGAAAACGATACATACACCACCCTTATATCAATCAATTCACAATTTTATGTAAGTGTTTTGATTTATGCATTTGGATGGATATGTAAATCATATATGCTCCGTAGATATTATTTGTGAGGGAGTCAAACAAAAACGTTAAATCATGTAATAATAATAATTACTATATATTAAGAAAGAAAACGTGTGATATGTTAGCCGTCGCCTACTAAATAAATTCGAAATTTACATATATATATTTAATATACTTCAGTTATATATATTGACATATTTCAAATAATAATTATTATAATATTATATTTTATTTTATTTTACAATATAAATTAAATCATATAATATTTCAAATTATTATTATATATTCATATATTTAAGTATATGTACCTATTTAGAAATAGTGTGGTTCGTGAATCGTCGGGAATTGTCGAAGGTCAATTTAATATATGGAACAGTTCAAAGTTTTTGAGACTCGACCTAATAGACTTTGCTTATTGTGTTAAAAATATTAAATCGTATCGAGAGTTTCGTTTAAAATTAGTCAGAATTTTCCGGGTCGTTACAGTACCCACCCGTTAAAGAAATTTCGTCCCCGAAATTTGAGTGAGGTCGTCATGGCTAACAATGAAATTGTGTTGATGACGAATATGAGTTGATACCTATTGTTTTATCATTATTGATCAATATAGATAAAACGATTCGAAGGTGTGAAGCGTACGAGTGGAGCTATCACAAAAGAGTGAAAAGTTTCGTCTTAACTTTTGACGTAGTCATGGTTGATTTCCGGGATTCAAGAATTTTAAAGAAATCTTCTAGACAGAAAGAAAATATAATAGTACGATTTATTAGCAATTTGTTGGAATTACAAAAGAACAGAAATATCAAGGAAATATTTTCGTGATATGCTTAGGAATTAAGTAGAATGAAAGAGTCGTGTAATATGGCACATGATGAGGGTAAGATCTGTGAACCATCATCACATTTCATTAGAAATTTAGCATGACTTACTGTAATATAACCACGTTGGCCCGGCGTCATTATATTATACTAACTCATGCTTTAGTTCCCTACACTTCTCCAAAAATCATCCATAATTTAACTTGAATTTTTACAGAATATAGAAACTAAAATAGTTTCTTTTAGGATGTAGCACAAATAGCACGAAGAGATAGATAATTTTGGACAACAATATTTATGAATATATCTTCAGAAATATTGAAGATATTTATGACGATATTTTGAAATTTCTAGATCGAAAGATGATATAGAAAACGTTTCCGCAAGGATTTTAAGATGACTTCGGAGCAAGATTTTCTCTAAAAATTTCGGCGGATCCAGAATTTCATGGATTCTTTGAATATAGGGTTTGGTCCTTGTATTTGCCCTTGGTCTTCTTCATGGTTAGCTCAATCCGTTTTTTTTTTCTCTACCAAATTTCTATTGAGCGTCCCTAACACTTCCTTCTTTATCATCAACTTTTGGCCATTAAGACCATCTACAACATGCTGCTTCATCAGCATTTTCAAAGTTAACGGATCTGGGTCATCGGTTATCAAACCGATGTGGTTTCAGGAGAATTGTGTTTTTAAATGATTAAACGCTGATGGTAATATGGTGGAATATAAAAGGTTCCCCAATAACAATAAAGAGTACGCATATATATCAAGGTTGTTTCGGATGAAAAGTCGGAGTTGACTTGCTGAAGCTATGATAAAATTTACTACTTTGAAAAGGGATTGCAAAGTGATTTTCGGTAGTAACATCGCCAAAGAAGCTAGCGCATATACGTGTTAAACCTTTACTCAGGTTCCTAGAGTTTTTCAGGTGCATAACTATATGCATTAATCTTTTATTTCATAGATGAAGTGCGGTTGGTCCATCCTCTCGATTGAGGTATTTTCAAGAATCATGAAAGGTTTGAACGCGGATTGGAATCGTCAAGATACAAATGAGGTTTAAGATGAAATCAAGTGGCAAACTTGAAGAATTGTTTAGTTTCATATGTTATAATCAATATTTTAATTTATTTTAATTGTCCAAAGTTAGCAGTCCAATCGTCTAATAGTCCAATGTATTCATATATAATTTAATATATAATATTCGAATTAATTAATACGTATCGTGACCCGTGTACCGGTCTCAGTGTCCATCACAACTCAAACCATATATATATTTTGGAATCAACTCCAACCTTGTATAGCCAACTCCCACATTCACATATAGAGTGTCTACGGTTGTTCCGAAATATATATATAGATGGGTCAATATGATAAGTCGAAACCTTTTATACGTGTCCCGTTATTTATAGTGCGTAAAATAAATAAATATATATCATGACCCATTATACAACGTGTTGTCTCAGATTTAATCCGACGTATTGTTGTACATGTGTCCCGACGGTATGTAAAATGCAGAAATTAAATAACAATAAATAAAATTGCGAGAATGTAAATTGCGATAAATTAAATGTTAGCCAGGAACAGTTAGCTAGGAACAGTTAGCGTGGATTCCTAACAGAATTTCTCATAATTAATTTGTTTGTTTCTAACACTTTTTATTTTGTCCAATGTTTTCTTCATTATGCCACTTGTTGGATTCTGATAGATCAAAATCCAAATATGAAATTTGAATGAAAATGGTTATACGGTGGTGAACGAATACAAATATCGGTGGTTGTAAGTAAAATAGCAAATGACCGTTGGATCAAATTCGAAGAATGTACAGGTAACTTATTAATGCGAAATCTAAATATTCCTCGGGTATTACCCACCCGTTAAAATATTTTGACCATTAACAGTTTGTACAAAAGAATTTTTAATTACAATCTTTATGAAAATATACTTGCATATATATTTTCTTCAGATGTAATCATGGATTTAATGAGTCAATAAGATATCAAACTCATTTGATTCATCATTAGTACTAGATTACATGATCTTTAAAACATTAGAGATTACATAATCGTCATGTCGAATGAAGATTAATGAGGTAGAACGATACGTAAAGCGAAGATAATCGATGTAGAACGATATGTAGAACGAAGATAAAGTAGATAGAACGATACGTAGAACGATGATTATGCTCGAGGTACAGAATGAGATGTTGAGGCTTATGTTGTTGATGGTACTGGTGTTGATGTTGGTGGTACTGTTGGTGGCGGTGATGTTGCTGAAGCTGGTAAGTTTTGCACCATATTCTCCAAAACCACTATTCGAACGCAAAGCTCGTTGACTTCTTCTATTATTCTGGGATGATTGTCGTTCGAAACGAGCAGATGAATAAGGTTTAGAATTATTGATAGAATAGAATCGTGACGAGATATTCGGGAACTGAAGGTGAAAATGGTGTTTCGAACAGGTTCGCCGGTAAGTGTTTCGGGTTCCTCGCCGAGGGTGCAGGTTGGTGGGTGAAAAGGATTGCGTTCTTCTTGTCTCCATTGGTTAAGTCGACTACGAACCCATCAGATGAATTGGGGATGGATGATTGATTGATTTATTCTGGTGATGCTGCTTTCGGAGTTCAGGTGAAATTTCATATCGGAATCCGAGGGACTTGAACTAGTGGTGAGTTTCATTTGCGTACAATTGAATAAAGAATTTTTCGATATGAGATGATTTTCGGATATCGGATGATATTCTAATTACATAGAATATCTATGTATAGTACAGAAGATCCCGTAGATTATGGAGAGATTTAAGGAAACGTGTCAGATAAAATCTACAGTAACAGATACGCTAAGATATGAATTTATATGTACTCTATCTATCAAATAAGTGCAGGAAGTCGTGTCTAGACCTAGGAATAATAAGCAGGTAATTTTCCACTAGGAATGATAAACAATACTTATAATATGCAGCTAAGGTCGAAGTCCAGACTCGCTAATGCATCCTAACAACTATCATTTAGACACACTAATGCAAGACCTGGTTCGCTAAGACCAACGCTCTGATACCACATGTCATAACCCGTCCTTATCCCCCTGGATGAAATCATCAACATCTGGTCCCATTGCGTTGATCGACTCCAAGTAATGTCCTTATAATGAGCAAATGCACAGCGGAAGACTTAATTCGTACCTGAGAATAAACATGCTTAAAAGTGTCAACCAAAAGGTTGGTGAGTTCATAGGTTTAACATAACAATCTTTTTAATATATTAATAGACCACAAGATTTCCGTTATCATAAACATAATACACTCGCAAGTGTATGAAAAAGTCGTTGAGCACTTGGTAACCATACTTAACATTTAAATCACAGCAGCATATTCTTAAATAAACCCTACACCGTACCAAGTGTAGTAATGAAACGAAGTACTGTGCAACCGTTTAAAACTGGTCGTCCAGCCCGGTTGGGGTTGTCAGGCCCGATAGATCTATCAACAGGATTCGCGTTTACGCTCCTCACGTAAATATTAGCTACCAAGTATAAAGAAATATGCCATGGTACAACTCAACGTAGAATGTATTTTTAAGTACTTGTGTCTATTTCGTAAAACATTTGTAAAAGCAGCGCATGTATTCTCAGTCCCAAAAATATATATATCGCAAAAGCAATTAAAAAGGGAGCAAATGAAACTCACCATACTGTATTTTGTAGTAAAAATACATGTAACGACATTGAACAAGTATAGGGTTGGCCTCAGATTCACGAACCTATATCAATTATATATATTAACACATTGTAATCAAACAATTATATATATATATATATATATATATATATATATATATATATATATATATATATATATATATATATATATATATATATATATATATATATATATATATATATATATATATATGTGTGTATATATATATATATATATATATATATATATTGAAAATCTTTATTATTATACTTATAACTTTTAACAACATTGTTAAACCTTTTATTTTCATAATCATACTAATTTTAATAGTAATGATATTGATAATATTAATAATAATATTAGTAATAATTTTTAATGTTAACAAAATGATAATGATAATAATAATAATAAAAATAATAATAGTAATATTATTATTATTAGTAATAAAAGTAGTACTACCTTTAAAAGAATAAGTCTCCAAAAAAAAAAAGTCATTGCCCGGGCTTGATCCCAAGATCTCTCGGTTAAACCAAACAACCTTAACCATTGCTCCATCCATTTCTATCGGGTTTAATTTGTAATTAATTTCTTTTAACCCATGTCATGCGTCTGTTTTTAAAACCCAAATAATTAACCCCTTCATCATCACGATATCATATCACACTCTTTTCTCTCGTCCATAATTCTAACGTGGCCCAAGAACAAATTAAGATTATGGCGGCCCAATCACAAAAATAAGGTATTCGGCCCAAGTTATAAAAATAATTCGATCCATTTTATTTGATACTTATTAAATGGGGCGGCTAAAAAGAAAAAGGAGCTGGAAACACACGTCCTTGGATACCCCATTTGTTCGCCACAACCACAACAGATTCAACTTTACAGCTATGGATGCTATCATCTAACATAATATAATCCTTATCAATACGATCTCCATCGTACTATAATCAATTTCGTAACAGAAAAAAAATAGGAAAACCGTAAACTAAAACAACAATTAAGAGATGTTCGTTGATAGAGTTGTGGTGAGTTATGGTGGTGGGTTCCGATGGTTTTAGCGACTGCAGCAGGAACAAGTTGTAGAAAACAGAAAAACAAGGGTATAGCATCATGTGGTTACAGTTGTGGTTGGTTCGAGATGGTGTTGGGTTGATCAGAGAACAAGGAGGGTAAACGAAATCAAAAGCACGGGATGGTGGTTTTTAATCGAACAAGAAACGGGACAGAATGATGTATCAATTAGTATAGAAGTCGGATGTTACAGTGACATGTGATGATATTTAAATGGGTTTAGGATGGTGGTGTTTCAAGTTGAGAGGTGGTGGTCTAGGGTGACTCGAAAGTGATCGGGTTAGTGGTGTTTGGGGCTCGGTTTTATCACTAAAACAGAAGCAGGTTACGTGTTTATTTAACGTGAATTAAGTTGTGAGCAAGTTTAGGAGGTGGCTTCGAATGATAGTTTCTGGGTTGATGACCTTGGGTCACGACTTCAGTAATATAAACAATGTTTTGCAATCGGTTTTCGTTGGTGGGTTGAGGTGTTTGGGTTTTAAATAAACACAAGTAAGTTCATGGGTTAGATGGTTAGCAACTTGTAACCGGTTCTTGGGTTCTTGGATAATGAGGATGGTGAACTAGAGAGAGAAAGAAAATGGTGATGGTTACGGTTGTAGTTGTTGTCGAAACAGAAAGTAGGAAGTTTTAGTAACAAGAATGGCAAGAATAAAGTGGTTGTGGATGGCGATCGATAGCTTGTGGTGTGATTATCAACAACAACTGTGACCTTTGGATGGTGTTTGTTGTTGGCCGAAGAGAAACAAACCACCGAGGTAGTGTTCGGGTCTGAGTTGGTGATCTTGGTCTCGGCTTAATAACACAAATGGGTCTCGAAGTATAAACAGTCAATGGCAGCAGCTTGCAATTTGGTGGGTTGTAGATGGTCTTCAAACAACATAACAATAACAAAGTGAAATGGGTGTAGTGGTATAAACAAGAAAGTAGTATGCATGTGACTTCATGTTATTCGATATATATATGCAAAGCAATTGTAATTGTGTCAAGTTAAAATATAATACATTATTTAATCTTCAACTTTATGCCAATCAATTCATGTAATAAAATAAAAACAACCTGTAAAGGAAGTTTTGAAAACGATACATACACCACCCTTATATCAATCAATTCACAATTTTATGTAAGTGTTTTGATTTATGCATTTGGATGGATATGTAAATCATATATGCTCCGTAGATATTATTTGTGAGGGAGTCAAACAAAAACGTTAAATCATGTAATAATAATAATTACTATATATTAAGAAAGAAAACGTGTGATATGTTAGCCGTCGCCTACTAAATAAATTCGAAATTTACATATATATATTTAATATACTTCAGTTATATATATTGACATATTTCAAATAATAATTATTATAATATTATATTTTATTTTATTTTACAATATAAATTAAATCATATAATATTTCAAATTATTATTATATATTCATATATTTAAATATATGTACCTATTTAGAAATAGTGTGGTTCGTGAATCGTCGGGAATTGTCGAAGGTCAATTTAATATATGGAACAGTTCAAAGTTTTTGAGAATCGACCTAATAGACTTTGCTTATTGTGTTAAAAATATTAAATCGTATCGAGAGTTTCGTTTAAAATTAGTCGGAATTTTCCGGGTCGTTACACATGCACTAATTGATTTGTGTTGTAGATGGAATCATCGAGCGAGACAGACGTTGTACTAGCAAGTTTATGCGACGTGCTCGCGTAGTAATGACTAGCTACCCTTACTACGGGTGCAAATCGTGTCAAACAAGCGATGTACGACGATTGTCGAGCGAGATGGGGTGGTATGGTGTATATATATATGTGTCATGTCTCTGGGTTCGTCGTTTAATCTTTTCCGTTTTATAGAATGAAGATGAGAAACGGACACGACACCGATAATGGGGGCACGAGCGAGGACCCCGAGTTCACGGCCAAGGTTGAGGCCATCTTTCAACGCCAAAAGGCTGAGTTTCGCGAAGATGTTAAGAAGATGTTTCTAGACACGATTGACGAGCACGTCGTCACTATGGTTAAGGAACAAATTAAGATTGCTCTCCAAGAAGAAAATGTGGGGAGACGAGACTTTTTCTTCAAGAACTTTAAGGATGCTCAACCTCCTACTTTTGAAGCCGATAGGGACCCACTTAAGAGTGCCCGGTTTATCTCCGATATGGAGGGGGCTTTTCGTACATGTGAGTGCCCTAACGATAAAAAGACAAGGTATGGTTGTTGCATGCTAAGAGGTGATGCCAAGCTATGGTGGGATGCAAAGATTCAAGTCTATGGCGAAGAACAATGCATGGACTTTTCTTGGGATGAGTTTAAGGAAGAATTTTTCGAAGAATACCGAACTTCGGCCGATCTCACTAGGCTTAAGGACGAGCTACGTTCTTTGAGGCAAGGGTCAATGGATTTGAACACTCTCAAATCCGTGTTTTTGTCTAAGACTCAATTTTGCCCGGAGTATGTCGGGAATGATAAGATGTTAAAGGAAGATTTTTATCGGATCTTGAATGATAGTTATCAAGAGAAGATAAGTGTGAATGTGGTGAAAAGCTTTGATGAATTGTTTAACATGGCCAAGGGCTTCGAGGCGCTTGTGATGAGGAAGAATAGCCTTACCTTGGGCAAGAAAAAGTTTGAAGCTACTAGTCAATCTAATTTTTCTAGCAAGAAGTTTAAGAAAGGCTCCGAGAGTGTGGGGAGTGTGAAGAAAGGTGCTTCGGGGGATTTCCCCTATTCTTGTCATAATTGTGGGCGAAGGGGACATATGGCCCGTGATTGCACCAAACCATCCTCTACTACAAAATTCACTTGTTACAATTGTGGGAAAGAAGGACACAAGAAGACCGAGTGTCCCGAGTTGGTTAATGACCATGTCAAGCGGTTAGAGAAGGCGGCGGGTACGGGCCGGGGTCGAAATTATTTGATGACTAATGATGAAGCTAAGCAATCGAACGAGGTTGTCTCAGGTACTTTCTTGGTTAACTCTAAACCGGCCAAGATATTATTTGATAGCGGTGCTAATTTGTCTTTTGTGTCACCTCGATTTGTATCTAAGTTAAATAAACCGCTAGTTAAGTTGAGTCGTCCGGTTGAAGTCGAAATAGCGGATGGCAAGACGGCGCTAGTGGTTGATGCTTGTAAGAATTGTGATGTTGTGTTTGGTACCGAAACCTTTAAAATTGACCTCATTCCGATGACCTTGGGTGAGTTCGATATTGTTGTTGGTATGGATTGGCTCGATCGTTATAGAGCCGATATTACATGCCATGATAAGTTCATTCATGTTAGGACCCCAAGTGGGGGAGAGTTGATTATTCATGGCGATAGACGGAGGAGACTCGTACCATTGTGCACGTATGCAAGGGCACGACGTTTTCTCAAGAGCGGTGCCTTGTTTTATCTTGCTCACGTAGTTGATACTCGTGATGAGCCACCACCTATTCGTAAGATTCCGGTGGTTAATGAATTTGAAGATGTCTTTCCGGATGAATTACCGGGTGTTCCGGAGGAAAGACAAGTCGAATTTCGCATCGAGTTGGTTCCGGGAGCTACTCCCATTGCTAAAACCCCTTATCGTTTAGCGCCGACGGAGATGCAAGAATTGCTTAATCAAACCCAAGAGTTGCTTGAGAAGGGTTTCATTCGACCGAGCTCCTCGCCGTGGGGTGCTCCGGTTTTGTTTGTGAAAAAGAAAGATGGAAGCATGCGAATGTGCATCGACTATAGGGAGTTGAATAAAGTGACGATCAAGAATCGTTATCTATTACCTCGGATCGACGATTTATTTGATCAACTCCAAGATGCTACGTATTTTTCTAAGATCGATTTACGGTCCGGCTATCATCAAGTGCGGGTCCGTGAGGAAGACATCGAGAAAACGGCCTTTCGGACGCGTTACGGGCATTATGAGTTTGTGGTTATGCCTTTTGGTCTCACGAATGCACCGGCGGCATTCATGGATTTGATGAACCGAGTGTGCTAACCTATGTTGGACAAGTCAGTAATCATGTTCATTGATGACATACTCGTTTATTCCAAGAGTATGAAGGAACATGAACACCATTTACGTGAAGTGTTGAAGACGTTGCGAAGGGAGAAATTGTATGCTAAGTTCTCCAAATGTGAATTTTGGCTAAGGGAAGTTCAATTCCTTGGTCATATTGTGAATCAAGAAGGTATTATGGTAGACCCGGGGAAGATCGAAACGGTGAAAAGTTGGAGTCGACCGACTACGCCTACGGAAATCCGAAGTTTTCTCGGATTGGCCGGTTATTATTGTCGGTTTATTCAAGACTTTTCTAAGATTGCTTCTCCTTTGACGAAGTTGACGAGGAAGAATGTTAAATTTAATTGGGAAAATGAACAAGAAGTCGCCTTTCAATTGTTGAAAGAGAAGTTATGTCAAGCTCCGGTGTTGGTGTTACCGGAAGGGATTGAAGACATGGTGGTTTATTGTGATGCTTCGTTGAATGGACTCGGGTGTGTTCTGATGCAAAGAGGTAAAGTCATCGCTTATGCCTCTCGACAATTAAAAGAACACGAGACGAGGTACCCGACTCATGATTTAGAGATGGCGGCGGTTGTGCATGCGTTGAAAATTTGGCGCCATTACTTGTATGGTGTCAAGTGTACGATATATTCGGATCACAAGAATTTGAAACATCTCTTTACTCAACGAGATTTGAATTATCGTCAACGTAGGTGGATGGATGTAGTGAAAGATTATGATTGCGTGATACTTTATCATCCGGGTAAGGCGAACGTTGTTGCGGACGCCTTGAGTCGAAAGAGTACACATCCGGCGATAAAGGTGGGATCGTTACGTTTGATTATCACTAATGACTTTCTTGAAAAGATGGGTGAAGATCAAATAGAGGCTTATGTTCACAATAAGCACACGGAACGAATCGTTGGCCAATCGGAGTTCATTACAATGGGCTCGCGTGGCTTGTTGTCCTTTCAAGGAAGGGTGTGGGTACCCAAGATGGGGGATTACCGGCGAATGCTACTTGATGAAGCACATAAGTCCAAGTATTCCATTCATCCGGGTGCAACGAAAATGTACTATGATTTGAAGAAAGATTATTGGTGGCCCGGCATGAAACGTGATGTGGTTAAGTATGTTGAACAATGCGTCACGTGCTTGCAAGTCAAAGCCGAACACCAAAAGCCTTACGGTAAGTTACAACCATTGGAAGTCCCGAAATGGAAATGGGAGCACATTACCATGGACTTTATTACCAAGTTACCGAAGACGGCGCGAACCCAATACGATACGATTTGGGTGATTGTTGATAGATTGACGAAGAGTGCCTTGTTTCTTCCCATTCGGGAAACGATATCATCGGAGACTTTAGCTAAGTTGTTTATAAAGGAGGTGATATCAAGACATGGGGTTCCGGTATCTATTGTTTCGGATCGAGATACTCGCTTTACATCTCGGTTTTGGAACAAGTTTCATGAAGATATGGGTACTCAATTGAAAATGAGCACGGCGTATCATCCTCAAACGGACGGTCAAACCGAGCGTACTAACCAAACGCTAGAGGATATGTTAAGGGCGTGTATTATTGATTTTGGTGGAAGTTGGAACGAGCACTTACCCTTGGTGGAATTCTCATACAATAATAGTTGCCACACTAGTATTGGGATGCCACCATACGAGATGCTCTATGGGCGTAGATGTCGAACTCCCATTTGTTGGGGAGAAGTGGGTCAACGAGAAATCGGAAGTTTCGATTTGGTTTTGGAGACGAATAGTAAAATTGAAATGATTCGGGCTCGACTTAAAGCTGCGCAAGATAGACAAAAGTCTTATGCCGATAAAGGTAGAAGAACGATTGAGTTTCAAGAAGGTGATATGGTGATGCTTAAGGTTTCTCCATGGAAGGGTGTGATTCGGTTTAGGAAGCGAGGAAAGTTAGCTCCTCGGTTTATTGGCCCTTTCAAGGTATTGGCACGTGTTGGTGAGGTTGCTTATCGATTAGAGTTACCCGAAGAACTTGCGGGAATTCATAATACGTTCCATGTTTCCCATCTTCGCAAGTGTCTTGTGGATGACTCGACTTGGGTGCCATTGGATGAGATTACTTTGAATAACAAGTTAGAGTATGCGGAAGAACCGGTTGCAATCCTTGATGAAAAGGTTAAGATGTTGCGGAACAAGGAAGTTAGAACCTTCAAAGTGCAATGGCGACATCGAAGGGGTTCCGAGTTTACATGGGAATCCGAAGAGTTTGTTTTGGCTTATCTTCCGGCTTGTCATGCGGCTTGGATCGCGAGGACGCGCTCCGATCTAAGTGGGGGAGAGTTGTAACACCCCGCTTTTCCGTACACGCTTAAAGGTACACACCTAATCAATTATACGTCTATAACTTGCTCGTTATGTGGCTAAGTTAGCTAACATGTTAGTTACTTGAGAATGTGTATATTATAAATGTTGAATGCATGCGCGAACGTGTTTACCTACGTGTCACGATGGCATTGAGTCGTGTGAGACTCAAGGTTGGGGTTAGTATGTGTATTAAAGTGAGCGTTTGGGTTATTAGTTATGGAAACCCTGGAAAATTGATTAGCTAGTCGAGGGCACCAGTTCCAGGCAATTGTCGCGCCGCGATACAGGGCTCCGCGACGCGACACATCAAGCAAAGATTTGATCAGAACTTGGATTAAAGGGTGCTGTTTTTCATGTGTTTCGTCGCGCCGCGACGTTTAGTGCCGCGCTGCGGCAGGCCTGCTGTCCAGGTTCCGGTTTTAGGTTAAATTAAGAGATTTTGAGGGGCAAGATGGTAAATGGACGTATAGATCAGATGGGTGCATTAAATCTGGTCCACTAGTTCATTTATTTCATTTTCCTTTTTCATTTTCTTTCAATTTCTCTCCCAAAACTCTAACACCCATTTGGATTCAAAGTGAAATTGAGAGAGGAAGGATTTAGGGTTGATCTTTGGAGCAAGTATTAAAGTTGTTCCTTGTGACTCTAGCTACGTGGTGATAGTCTCGGTAAGTTCTAACTCTAAGTTTCGAGTTTTAATTGATTATGGCTAGGGTTTTGGTTAATAGAAGCTTGCATGACCCATTTGGGAGTAAAATGGGTGAATTTGGGTTAGGTTGTTGTAATGAAACCCTAATGGCCATAATCTAGGGTTTTGGTCTTGTAATTGTGAGTTTGAAAGTGTTAATGGTATTGTAAGCATTAAACACTTGTTAGAATTGAAAGAGATGTCATTTGGGTCAAGAATGTACTAGTTGACCTAGTTTGGGTAAAATGGGTGTAAATTACCCTAGGTGGATGTCAATTGAGGCTAGTAGACTTTAATGCACTAATGTTGGTAATTAAAGTCGAGTCTTGGCCATTAAGAGGGCGGTTGTGGTGTGGTTGGGTCATTTAATGCGAAATTGAGTCATTAAATGCCCAAGTAAATGTAATGTGGTTAATTCCACTAGTTTATGTATTGAATTGGTACTTAATGTATTAGGTACTTGGCTTTGAAGTTTGGAAGCGATTATTCATCATCCTTGCGTCAAGGTGAGTGGAATAATTATGCGTGAACGTATATAATGTATTTATTTGTGTGGTATGAATGTGGAAGTGTCGCGGTGTTCAAGACACCACATTCTAGGTAACGAGTAGTATTGTCGCGGTGCTTAAGACACTACTCCTTGTGTAATTGACTTGTGGGATTGTCGCGGTGTTTAAGACACCACAATGTCGTGAGAGTGGAAGTGTCGCGGTGTTCAAGACACCACTCATTGTATTGAATGAAGTGTGAATTCGTCGCGGTGTTTAAGACGCCACATTATTGTAAGGGTGAGTTAGTCGCGGTGTTTAAGACATCACCCGGGGGACTAGTGATTACACGGTGTATAAGTAACACTAGTGGATGTTATGAACTCCAACGGACTTACATGTACCGTTCTCTTGTATACTTGGTTAACCATGGTTGTGCGAATTGTACTTAGCATATTATATTGTGAACTATATGCTATTATTGTTGCTAGCGTAATGTGGAACGTGGATAGTAGTTTATGCATGATGGATTGCATGTTTGTTGAATTGCTAGCTCGTATGTGGTATTGTGTAAGTGTATGCAAGTAAGTAGGTTATATATGATCATGTATAATTATTGCATTCAATAAGCGTTAGCTTACCCCTCTCGTTGTTTATCTTTTAGTTGCAGGTGAGGATAAAGGGAAGGGGATTGTCGGGCACTAGATGCCCTTGATGATGTGCTTGTAGGAGCTTTTGGAAGTTGGCCACCTTTTGGGTAGTTTAGTCCCAAACCATGCTCGTCGGGTCGTTTGGTTAATAAACTACCATTGTATTCGGTCAAACTTGTATTAACTTAATTAACGGCCATTGTGCCTTTTGTAAACATTGGTAATGGTTGTACGGTTTAATGAAACTTGTGAGTTGGTCTACATATTTAATTGGCGCATAAATGTGTATATTATAAAAAAAAAAATTTATAGCGTACGGAGTACGGGTTGAGTTGTTTCAATTAAACTCGGAAACAAAGCCATAATGGGGAAAGACAAATATTGTGCAATGTTTAATAAACCATCTTGGTCCGATTTTCCTCAAACGCGTTTTTCTTGCTACTCAAAAGTTTTTCAAATCGAAAAAATATTATTATTAGTATTGATTCGATGTAAATTAAAATTAAAAACATGAGATCGCGTATTCAAATGGTGGAATCTTGGCTCCACGTCAAATCTAAGTATGCATGCCTCTTGAGAAATGGCTTTAACTTCTCATCAAATATTAGAAAGAGTTTCTGGCAAGTGGTAGAATGAATAACGGGTTACGTGATATTCGTAATTAATGAGTTTTTCTTTGTAATTGTATTATACATTTGATATCAATACTAACATTATCGAATGCTAATTTATTAACTATATTTTGGAACGTAGAGACTCGTAAAACTAGTACTCCCTCCTGATCCAAACCCGTCTCAAAAATGTCGGATTTCGTGTTTAACCGTCAGTTATCGGTCGAGTCTTTTTGCCATCGCTAACATAAAGTGACTAGTTTTATCCACAAACTTCCATTGCCCCAATATATTCTTCCCATCCGTTTTACTTGCTTTTCGCTATCACATGTAACAATACAATCAATTAAAAAATTGTGAACAGTGTTTTCCGTAATAAAACACTCGTACACAAGTCGAAAGAATGTTTGCCTCAGATCTCTGTAAATCATCTCGTGATCTTCGTCATTATCAACTGAACAGGTTCTATAAGCTTGCTTTTACAATTTGATTAGTTATTTTGCTAGTGTTTTTTTTTTTTTTTTTGGAACAGGATTATTTTGCTAGTGTTTGACAATCACAAAATCAATTTTGTGGGTAGCGGTTCAAATGGAAGAAGGAGAAAGCCCTAATTTAAGGGGATGAAGAAGAACAATAACAAATGTTAAAAGAGATTGGAACAACATTACGAGGTAGATATGGAAGACTCGTGTTATTTTCCATTTTACCATTTTTAAACATATTGATTCCTTTCAGACTAATACTTCGCCTTATTTTGTAATTTCATCATTCCATTAGCTAATGTTAGTCTAATCATGTCGGACCCTCTGAAAATTTAGAATTGTAAATTGTACTAACTTTCTCCTTCAAATATATCATCTTCTTCAAAAATTCAAACTATACTCCGTCTTTCACAATTTTCTACCATAAAAATACATAAAATTCAATAAATAAAATCAGCCACCATGTGTAGAGTGATGTTAATATTGGTTATGTCCACCATGTGTTTGATGAAATGCTCCTAAAGATAACTATCTTATAGATTGCGGTTCACCCAAAAATACTTCAGTAAACGATAGGGTGTTTTTAGCTGATACATCCGATTACAATTTCCTTTCAAACCCACTCCAAGAATCTGTAACAGCTACAAATTCTTCACCAATTTCATCACCTTATGCCTCTATGTTATACAGCGTAACTTAAGTACTGCTAAATTTTCTGTATCTGCTCATGGTTTTACTCTCTTGAAAGATTTTCAGCCTGATATAAATCCTGCTGTTATAGAGTACTCTATAAACGTTACTTCCGATAAATTAGTCATCACTTTTACTCCTTCTGCTAATTCGTTTGCTTTCCTAAACGCGTTAGAAATCGTTTCTCACCCTGATGAACTCATCCCTGCAACTGCCCAAGCCGTCAGTCTCCAAAAAACCATCACAATTTAACTGCACGAGCGTTAGAGACGGTTCATAGGGTCAATATGGGTAACCAAACGGTTTTACCCGAAAATGATACCTTGTGGCGATTTTGGAACTCAGACGGCCCGTTTATTAAACAAAACAAGTACGTTCGCTTTCTTTCGAATACAAGTGCGGTGAATTATACAGATAATAATCGTCCAACTCGTGATATTGCTCCGTTATCTGTTTACGGAACTGGTACTAGTATAGGTCTTGTGTCTAACCCTGAAGAACTGTTGTGGAACAACACTTGGTCATTCAATGTTGATCCGGGGTTTTCTTACTTTGTTCGTTTTCATTTTTGTGATATTATCGAGGATCGCGTTACAGTATTAGTCCTAAATATTTATTTAAATTCGATGTCAGTTGCCAAGGGTCTTAATTTAGCTGAAAAGGTATCGAGTGGTGCTCCGTACTTTTTAGATGCTGTCACTAGAGTAAGCGGTAATAGGATGTTAAATGTAAGTATAGAAGGTAGCAATAAATACGGAATCTACCCTGAAAGCATTCTGAACGGGCTCGAGATCATGAAAATAAGCAATTCAAGAGGAAGTTTTAATGAAATTGACTCAGGTAATAAATATTTGACTTCTTGGTCAACGGTCAAAGTTTGGGCTGTAGCTGCTGCAGTCGGTGGAGCGTTGTTAGGTCTCGTTGTTTTGGGTTGTGATAGAGAACAACCCAACACCAGCCCAAAACCATCTTCCAGCCCATTAACCCTGCAGCCCAAAAAAAAAAATGTTTGGAAAGCCCACAAAGGACGGACCACAAGACACGTAGAGACTAGGAATTGAGCAGGGGAATTCTGTTAGCATAAAATAGGAATATGGTGTAATGTTAATGGCAGGTTAATTATTCTGTTTGTTTGGTTATAGGCTATACAGCTTGGGCAGAGAGATTCCAACCTTGTGGATATCCTTTGTTTTCTTCTATCTTTCCTTATCAATAAACCTTTAGTTTACATAATTCATTCCATATGCTCATCATCATCAGTTTATTGTTATTGTTGTTATTGTTGTCGTCGTCGTCGTTACCATTTTTTCAGGATCAATCTCGGTTTCCTTAAATCACAACTCAAAAAGCTACTAATAGGGTATTGTATGTGATAACGAGACGTTGAAAAACCATCTTTATGGGTCGCATCTCCTGAAATCGAATTGGAGGTAATGGGTCGAAATTTGCATCGGGTCAGCACGAGGACTTCACTATCTTCACACGAGTTCTGCGAAAGCAATTATTAATTGAGATGTCAAATTTGCAAATATATTGTTAGACGAGAATTTTATGGCTAAAGTTTTTGACTTTGGGCTTTCGAAAAACGGGCCAGAGTTTGATCAGACTCATGTTAGTACTACAGTCAAAGGAAGATTCGGTTATGATACAGGACTAGACAACAATTGACCGAGAAATCAGACGGTTACTCTTTCGGTGTTTTTATGTTTGAGATCCTTTGTTGTAGTCCTGTTATTGATTTGTCTCGTCCACGTGGAATGGTCAATTTAGTCGAATGGGTCAATGAGTCGCTAAATAAGGCGAACTGGAGAAAATCATCGACCCGTTTCTTGTGGGTAAAATGAGTATGGAGTCTTTAAAAACATTTGTGGATATTGCTAATAAATGCATAGCAGAAAGCGATATCGTTTATTTTATCTTGGTCATGTGCTTGAACTTGAAGTTAAAACGCATCGAACGAATGACGAGTCTGCAAATGGTCATGTGGAGAACGGTGTTAGTAGTACATTGTTTAGAGAAGGAAGTGTTGGTGATCTTGATGGTGTTTCATTGAGTAGAGTTTTTCAAATCTGGTTAATGGTGAAGAACCTGAAAATAGGTGAAGAAGAAGTTAAATCTTTTGTTTACAGGGATGAATTGAATCGAGTTGATTGATAATGGAGCATATATAAATGATGATGTGTGTTTTTTCCAACTTTTTCCTTGATGTTTCTTTTATCATGCCTTCAAAGATTTAAAGTGGATCTTGAAGTTTAGTTTTTTTAATTATTGTATTTTTTATATTTTTTTAAAAAATAAGGTAATTTTAGTAATTTTTAATAATGTAATTTTCCATTTTTAAGACTTTTTAAATTATTGTAATGATTTTATTAGTTTTAATTGAGTGTGTTTTATTAATTTAATTTATTACAATAAATAATCTAACTAATTAAATAAAATAATACTTCGTAACAAACTATAAATTATAGAATAAGAAGAAAAGAGAAATTAAAAATACTCACTGACACCTCTAACACAGTAACACGTCACCCCATTATTTTTCAGTTACATTAGCGTCAAACACCCCACCCATAACACGCCACGTTTGCCTATCATCATTAAAAATGGTCTAAGTGCATGTATCTCCTTTTTCCTCCGGTCACATCCCGCCTCAGTTATGCTATAGATGAGGAATCCGGATAAAGCTCGGATCACCCCTACATTAACCTTAAAGTAACTCGATGTATAGAGTCTGACACATGCTCGGTACTGAAAAGTCGGAAGGATAAGTGTTATAAGCTTTAAATGGAAGCCCGTTAAACGTCGACATGCCGTCCGTTTTCATTTCGTGGAAGTCCCAACAGAGGAAAGGGCTGTAGGACCAACGGGTCGTCAAACCAACTTGTCAATTCTTTCTATTTCTTGTTAAGCCCTGAGTGAAGCCCCCAAAAGGCGTAACCTCGGATCATTTGAACAACAACCCGACATTTTCTCGACGATAAGAAGAAAATGGGATAACGGTTGACGTGTTCTATATTTCACCATAAAGATCAATTTATTCCTACAATTGCGGTGAGGTTTGTACGTTCTCATCTACCATCACCATCGTCAAACGAAAATAAGTTAGAAATCAAGAAACCAATAAATGTTTGACATATATACCCTTTCTAGGTGTCCAATTCCCAATAGCTTTTGACATTATAAAACTGGGCCGTCTTCCATTTCCATCAAATGGCCGCCTTGCGGAGGTTCCCATATTCATAAACTCCTCCAAATTTTTTTAGCATAAAGTTAAAATCTATACATATTTTTGCATAGAAAATGCCACTTGAAATCGGTAATTTTTTAATTTTTTTTTTAAAGGAAAGTTGTAGCTTGGAATCAGTCAATTAGCTCTTTTTTGCTATTTCCCTTTTCTAGTAATAAATAATGAGATACGAACCATTGAAATGATGATTTAAGCACTAAACAAAACAATTTACTATCTAAAAAATATGGGCATATAAGATTGTTGTTAACACGTAAGAATATATTTACAACTGAAAAAATTGTTACTCTAAAATTTTGCTAGTAATTAAATCAATGCTATGTACTACATTGTTATTTATGTTAACGACATCTAAAAAGTTACAAATATAAAATTTTGAATAAAAGTTGGACATAGGAGTATTATTTTAAACCCTATGTCATATGCATTACAAAAAACAGATTACTCCATCTCTCTGATTATCTTATTGTATAAGGGAATATTCCTTAAGCAGTTAGGCCGACTAATTTATCAATTAAGAAATGGCAAATGACTACATGTTCCATTTAGGCCTGCAAATCTCTGCCCTTGAAACCCAACAGAAATAACTAATTATTTATGAAATCCCCACAATTGTAGTACTTCTACATCATATACCACACATTTTCCCTTAGGTAACAACGGGTAGAGAGACTTTCTCAATTTCCAATTTCTCTCTCTTCTTTTGACCCCTTCCCCTTTTCTTCCCAAACTTTGTTACACAAAAAACAGGGGAAAATGGGTTGTGGGAAATCCAAACACGCTGTCGAAACTGCGACGACCATCACCAAAACATCGAAATCGGATGGTGGCAAAGAATCCCACACCACCAAAACCGTAACGGAGAAAGGTGACGCGTCAGTGGTACAACACGAAGAAGTTGAAACAACAAGCAGGGTTGTTGAAGACACGAAAAAAGAGACCAAGACAACAAAAGTAGAACCTAGTGTTGTTGTCAATACAGACAATGTGGCCCCCGTCTCGGGTGAAAATGTTGAAAAAGCGGTAGATGTTGTGAAAGAAGATGACAAGGTTAAAGACTCCGACTCAACCAAGGTTCACGATACCAAAACCGACAATGATACCCTCTTAGACGAGAAGAAAGAATCCAAACCAATAGTTGATAACGAGGCTAAAACTGACAATGTGGTCCCCAAGCCAATCAAAGATGATGTGGGGAACACGAAAGTTGTCAAAGATGAAGAGAAGAAACAATCGAACGAGACCAAAACTGATATTGTGCCCCCGGTGGAAGTGAAAGAGACTAGGGAAGCAAAGATCATGAAGGAAAACAATGTCCCGAAAGCTGAATTTATGACTCCTAGGATGGACGAGGAAGTTGCAGAGGTCAAGGATCCCAAGAAAGATGTAGAGGGTGTAAGCTCGAATCGAAAGTCTATTGATGTCATTGATGTTGTTTCTTCAATTCCCAACAATGAAGACCTTGAGGTTGTAGATCAAGAGGTTGTTGATTCAGTCGTAGATTCACCAAAAGAGGAGACAGATAAAGGTATAACACTTGTTTTACCTAATTGTTTCTTGTCGCATAAACTAATAAACATGTTATCCAATTGATATAATTCTTTGAATTCTGAGCATGTGAAGATAAGATCCATATATTATAACATGCTAAAAGGATCAAATGAAATTAGATACAAGTTTGTGTTGACAATATTTTTTTATATCTTCTTCATTATATGGTGTAGAAGATGATGTTGACGTGATCGAATCAGATGTTGCTGGCGTGAAGGCCTTACCAGAAACAAGAGAACCAAATAAAGTTTCGGGTCTAAATAAGGTACACCTTTTATTCTTTCTTTTTAAAGAAAGTCAAGGATGTCATTACATATCACTATTACTAATTATCATACTACCTCAAACCTAATTGATGGGTTTAAAATTTCATAAAAAGGATTTAAGCAACATTAGGCTCCTAAAAGTGAAATAAACATGAATATCCTACCTAAAGATCTTACTAAAAACCTAAAGATCTTACTAAAAACTAGTCTGCTTGCACTGGATTAACCTGTGAACATAAGTCAAAAGAACTTTTGCATTAAAATTGGCATGTTTAATGACCTAGGGATGGCACCCACGGGTCGTGGGTGTGAATCCACTTGACCCATGACGCGTACCCACAAATATGTATTTGTGGGTTTACTTTTAAACCTATACACATGACACGTGAATATCCATGGGTCACGGGTTTACCCATGAATCTTATATAATCCAATAGTTTCATTTTAAAAACATGAGTTTTACCATCAAAACATTCATTTTTCGTATAAATTTTAACTAAACTAATATTATATACTTAATTAACATTTTCAAACTATAAAAATCCGATTGTGGACATTAGGTAACTTTTCAAACTTGAGAAGTACAAACAAATAACTAAATGATTGACATTATAGTCGATACATTGTTTTAATATAGTTGAGTAATTATTTACATTATTAATTATGCACATGAACATTATTTGTAGTGTTACCTATATGTATAGTTTTATGATAGATTATCCTATTCCTATTACATGTAATAACTAATACTATATATTTAACAATTGTAAGGATATGTCCGCGGGTCGGGTTTTACCCTCCACAAATATTGCATATCTACAACCCACACGTGACCCATCAGCGGGTGAACTTTACCCATATTTGTGCGGCGGGTAAGATTTCATGGGTTATTATCACCAATAATGTTAGCGCATATTTGGCTCATAGGGAATTTTAGAAACTGATAACTTAAAAAGGGAGTCACTTAAAAAGATAAATGTGCAGTAGGCATTATGGATCTGTTTGACATTATGGCCTAGGGGTCTTAACACTTGAGAATAATTCGATCAAGAGTTAAATCGATCTAGATACTAAATCAAAATTATAATATTTTGGGTGCTAGGATTGGCAAATAAATACAAAACATTGTCGTTTGAGAAAATAGTGACAAAGCAAGAATTATACTGATATTACCCTCTTCCAGTGCATGCCGGTAATTATCGTGGTTGCTATAATGGTAGTCAGATTAAAGTACGCATAAATCCAGTTTATATGATCACACCCGAACACGAGGTACATAAAACATTTGACACAAGATCAGTGTGATTGATTCTACAAATATTGTCTATACATAAAAACCTTAGCCGTCGCATAATTAGAAAAATAGTTGAACACAGTAAACATATAATCACCTTTCCTAGTCTCATTAATTATAAAGTTTAGCATTATGCATTTTTATCAATAGCTAAAGATGAACCTCACGTTCTAATGAATCATTTTCAGGCAAATACTGTGGGCACACAAGCAAAAGAATCATAGATGAGATGACATCCCGGGCCCCATTAATATGTTTGTGATTCAACGTTGACGCACATTTGGAAAGACACTATAATTATTTGATTGTGTACTTACAATCCAGTTGTGAACATACCTAGAAGATTATCAAATTTTTAAGGTTTCCTAGTAGTGGTCCAACGTTATCTTTTATTTGTCTTGCGTGTATTGATCAAGAACAATGTACAATTAGAGTGTAGTACAATTCGATGATCTATGATTCACCAAAAACATAGATGATCAATGGGGCCACCTAACGCATCTTTGTGGGCATATGTGAATCTATTTAAACATGTTCTATTCATTTTCTCTCTACTCGTCTACACCACTGATTTAGCCATATGTTTTTATCTTGTAGTTAAACAAAGATTTAGGCATGCTAAACATTTTTCATATAAGAATAACGGTATCATTATCTCATTAGCTTACTAAACCAAATTATTAAGTTCAATCGATATTAAATAGTGTTATTATTCAAGCAATTTATAACGCAAAATAGTTGATCAAGCCTTATAATCGTTAGTCACTACCAATGTGTTAAGTCTATTCAATTGGGAAAATGTAACAGAGTAAATAAAGTTTATGTAGGAAAAATTAAGCAAACGAAACAGACAGTAGACGGTGCTACTGAATGAATAAAATAACATATAATACAAACAATGATATTATGCGTAAGTATAGAGTAAAACGATTAAACCGTAAGTAAAACCGGGCTTGTGTTTAACACAATTCCCTTAAACAGATTCGTCGTCTGTTCCCAGGGTACACCGGTTCGAAGCAGCGTACTGCCGGACGTATAACACTTGCCTGAAAAAGATTCGGATACGTGAAACTGAGATGAAACGGATTCGTGTACTGTATAGTTGCAGTTTAATTTGTTGTGTGTCTTGTTTCTGCAGTTTGAGCTACTATTTATGTACAGAAAAGTTGCAAGTGAGTGGGTGTAATCATTCCAACTTAATGATATATTCCACTCCAACAAGTGAGTGGGTCACTAACAGCTCACCACCAACCTGTACAATCATGATCCAACAACTGGGTCACTAACAGCTCACCACCAACAACAACTCCAACAAGTTACAAAAAAACGTAATGCAAAAACCGGCCTCGCACGGGCCCGGATTTTCGGAGCTGCATTCGTGCGGGCACGCCCATTGGATCACAGGAAATCCCAAGTTTTTGCACCCCCACCCCCCCCCCCCCCCCCCCTGCGCGAAAGTAGGTGCTAGAGTAAAATATGGCATAAGGTCTTGACATAGGTTTGGAGATAAGAACTTATATACATCTCATAAGTCTATCTCCACTCCTATGTGGGACAAGATGCATTCCTACTAGATTTCCATATTCTTGCATCAAACACACAACATTGACACTCGATATCTCATTCACATTTTATCCGTTTTGGACACACTATAGCTCGTTTTAAAGTCCTCGTCAAGGACTACAAAAACCCACTAAATAGCTACTAATATATATTACGTTATCATATATTAATATGTGTCCAAAGTTTGGTAAAACTCATTTGTTTTATCCAAAATTTCCAACAATCCCCCACATGAATGGAGATCGATCTCAGAAATAACAATCTTCCAATTAAATTTCAGCAGTTGAATCTTGCATACGATAGGTAGGTGTTACCCTTTGAACCTTCGCTTATGAAACGCACTTAGTCTACTGGCTCTGAGTAGACGGCGATGTCTTTGAACTCGTCTGCCGTTTGTGTAGGCGACAATACGCTTCACACAAGATTCTCCCTGACAAAGTCAAGTCCTCATAGTTATGTTCGTTATGGTCATGAACATTCGCCTGGTTCTGCGAGAGCTTATCAAATATTGTGCCCCAACAATACCCTTTGAAGCGACCCCACTTCTCTCTCACATAGGTGATTCACCACAGCGTGGCTACTGATTAACCACGCATGGTTATTTCAGTTGAATCATTAAAAGCCATAGGCTTATCCTCTTACTTGTCACTTTTAGGAATGGACTAGGAAGTCTACTCTTAATTAGTAAACTCCCAAAAAAAATGTAGGGGTTGCTAGTTTAGTAATTAACTCCCCCACAGTGACTTCGCCAGTTCATACAAGTAGGTTGTCCTATTGAACTCAGATCTTGGGATCTCCAGTCAACTGAGTTAGGTTTTCCTTCATATAAACTTAGCCTTTCATGGGCTTTAGTCCCATTCCCACACACGACTTATACACTAACTCTCTGCTTAAGCCTTTTGTCAGCGGATCCGCAATATTATCCTTTGACTTCACATAGTCAATAGTGATAATTCCTGTAGAGATTAGTTGTCGTACTGTATTATGTCTACGTCGTATATGTCTATTCTTACCATTATACATTATGCTATGAGCTCTACCAATCGCCGATTGGCTATCACAATGTATACTTATGGCCGACACCGGCTTAGGCCATCTTGGTATATCTTCAACGAATTGACGTAGCCATTCTGCCTCTTCACTAGCTTTGTCTAAAGCGATGAATTCTGATTCCATCGTGGATCTAGCAATAACCGTTTGTTTAGACGATTTCCACGATATATCAGCACCTCCAAGTGTGAATACATATCCACTTGTCGCTCTGGAATCATTTGTATCAGATATCCAGTTTGCATCACAATGACCTTCGATCACTGCAGGATATCTGTTATAATGCAGCCCGTAATCCCTAGTGTATCTTAAGTACCGAAGTAACCTTGTCATACACCTCCAGTGAGACGTACTTGGATTACTCGTGTATCTACTTAGCTTGCTTACAGCATATGCTAAGTCGGGTCGAGAACAACTCATTAGATACATTAAGCTGCCAACAATTCTTGAGTACTCTAATTGGTTAACAGGTTCTCCTCTGTTCTTAGCTAGATGTTGACTCGTGTCAATGGGAGTTCTAGCTACATTAGAGTCATTTGCATTGAACTTCTCAAGAATTTTATCCACATAATGGGTTTGACTTAGAACAAGTCCACTTTGGGTTCGTGGGATTTTTATTCCCAATATCACATCTGCCAAACCCATGTCTTTCATGTCAAACTTCGATTTTAACATGTCTTTTGTAAATTTAATCATCTTCTTATTACTACCAGCAATGAGCATATCATCTACATATAGACAAAGGATAACATATCCATCTGGTGTGTCTTTCACATAAACACACTTGTCACATTCATTGATCTTAAATCCTAAATCAAGCATGACATGATCAAACTTCTGGTGCCATTGTTTGGGAGCTTGTTTTAGTCCATACAAGGACTTAACGAGTTTACAAACTTTCCTTTCTTGTCCAGGCGCTTTAAAACCCGCGGGTTGTTCCATGTAAATCTCTTCTTCGAGATTTCCATTTAGGAAAGCGGTTTTCACATCCATTTGATGTACTTCCAAGTTTCTAATGGCGGCAATGGCAAGTACCAACCTGATTGAGGTTATTCGCGTTACCGGCGAATATGTATCAAAGTAATCTAGACCTTCTCGTTGTCTATAACCTTTGATCACCAACCTTGCCTTATACTTATCAATGGTACCATCTGGCTTCAACTTCTTCTTGAAGATCCATCGATAACCTAGTGGCTTGCATCCCGGAGGAAGATCCACTAACTCCCAAGTA
Source organism: Rutidosis leptorrhynchoides (assembly GCF_046630445.1). Classification (NCBI taxonomy): domain Eukaryota; kingdom Viridiplantae; phylum Streptophyta; class Magnoliopsida; order Asterales; family Asteraceae; genus Rutidosis; species Rutidosis leptorrhynchoides. The sequence goes on along the minus strand of NC_092333.1, from coordinate 63,259,080 downwards.
TTGTTTTGTAAAATAGAATCTATTTCACTTTTAATGGCCTCCTTCCATTGAGGTCCTTCAGAGGAAGACACCGCTTCACGGTAAGTTGTAGGTTCATTTTCAACCATGTAAGTGTGAAAATCAGGACCGAATGATTTTTCCGTCCTTGCTCTTTTGCTTCGTCTCAGCTCAAGCTCTTCTTCCTCAGATTCTACTAGTTCCTCATGAACTTTTTCATGAGGTGTCTCAACTTCAACATGTTCATTTGCAATGCACGGAAATACATTTTCAAAGAACGAAGCATTTCTCGATTCCATGATCGAACCTTTATGTATATCCGAAATCTTGGATTCATGCACAAGGAACCGATAAGCCGTACTGTGTTCAGCATATCCAATAAATATGCAGTCAACAGTCTTTGACCCTATCCTTTGTGCCTTAGGTAGTGGAACAGTGATAAGAGTCCACAACTTAATTCCATCTTTGGAAATTGGTTGAACCTTCTTGGTCAAAGTCAATGGATGATTAATGCAATTAATATTAGGAGGAAATTAGGGACCAGTTTCTGGTCAGTTTTGGTCAAGCTGGTCAAGTCAATGGCAGTCAATGGCTGATCAATTAATTTAATTAATATCTGGAGGATATTAAGGAGTTGATTTCTGCATTTGAATAGTAGTATAATAGTAGTATAAATTATAGGCTAGTATTTCATTCTTAGCATTGAGATTAAATTGTTTTCATATCTTGTTCATGTAATCGGAGACCGTGCCCCTCTCGAATCGGGCCACTATCCTTTGTATTGTAATAAAATCTAGCCTATTTCTATTTCAACAAATTCTGTTTCTATCATTTGGTTCCATTGCCGGGAAATCGAATATGGTGCAGACCCGGAATAGCACAAGCGAGGACAGCAACCCTCCTGACCCAATTGCTGTTCAGTTAGCAGCCATAGCAGCAAAATTGGATTCCATTGAAACAATGCAGGAAGATATAGCAGCGCTGAAAGCAGGAGAACACTCTCGTAGAAGCAAGACTGATGATGGGGAAAGTTCATGGAAGGGTCGACATCATGGTAGACCCTATAATAAAATTGATTTCCCAACTTTTAGTGGTGGCGATCCTCGTGGATGGTTGTTGAAAGCAGAAAAATATTTCAGATATTATCGTATTCCTGATGATGACAAGGTTGAGGTAGCTTCAATGCATCTAGAAGGTGATGCGTTGGATCTATATTCTTGGCTCTCAAGCGACCAACCAATCCTTTTCTGGGAAGAATTGGTCCAAGCCCTTACCAAGAATTTTGGTCCAGCCGAGTTCCAAAACCCAGGCGAGTTTCTTTGTAGCATCAGACAAACGGGTTCGGTTCAAGAATATCGGCAAGAGTTCGTGAAGAGATCGTCTCGAGTGTCAAATTGGCCTGATCATTGTCTCTTAGGAGTCTTCTTGAATGGTCTTAAAGATGAGTTGAAATTTGATGTAAGAATTCACAAGCCACGTACAGTGTACAACGCAATGAGCTTGGCTTTGGAGTTTGAATCTAAACTCTTGTCTCACTGTCCTGGGAAAAGTACTCCTTGGTCCTCAAGTGAAAAAAACCACAATCCAACACCTTACATCCCACTTCCAATATCCACCCAACCAAAAAATTCCCCCCAGATTTCTGATACAGAAAAACAAAACCGCTTCTTGAAAGGAGAATGCTTCAGATGCGGCGACAAATATAGACCAGGTCATCGATGTAAGACCGGTACCCTCAAGTCGTTAGAAATAGAAGAAGATACGGAGGAACCCCACGTAACCAAGCTGCTTAATTATAATCAGGACCTGGAAGAAACCGCTGAAATCAGCTTACACGCTATCTTAGGGAAACCACATCCTACAACAATGAAGGTCTTAGGTAAATTGCACTCTACTGAAGTCTTAATTTTAATTGATGGAGGTTCCACGCATAATTTCATTTCGGACGTCTTGGTGAGTAAAGTCAAATTGGAACCCAACCCGGTGGCACCATTTGGTGTCCAAATTGGTAATGGCGATGTGGTTCGATGCAACAACATTTGCAAAAAACTTCCTGTACAGATCTAGGAACTTAAAATTTCACAAGATTTCTATCCATTTTCTCTTGGAGGTGCTGACCTTGTTCTGGGTATCCAATGGTTAGCCACCTTAAACACGGTTCAAGCTAATTGGAAGGAGATGTTCACGATCTTTGCAATAGATGGGAAGCAATACAAGTTACAAGGTGTCGCAGCCGGCCCCCAAAAATCATCCAGCTTTCAACACCTAGCCATAGAACCAGATCATGGATCGTTTTCTTCAGTATCAACTACACCATTACCTATAACTAAAGACTGGGAATTTAATTTACAATCGAATTCGGTCATCACGCATCGATGGGTCTATGAGGCTGGCCAACCTGTCATAGAATTATTGATTTCATGGTGTAGCCGACCCCCAGAAGAGTCTATGTGGGAAACCTATGCTTTGGTTGCCAAACAATTTCTTGCATTCCGTCTTGAGGACAAGACGTTTTACCGGGAGGGAAGTAATGATAAGAGTCCACAACTTAATTCCATCTTTGGAAATTGGTTGAACCTTCTTGGTCAAAGTCAATGGATGATTAATGCAATTAATATTAGGAGGAAATTAGGGACCAGTTTCTGGTCAGTTTTGGTCAAGCTGGTCAAGTCAATGGCAGTCAATGGCTGATCAATTAATTTAATTAATATCTGGAGGATATTAAGGAGTTGATTTCTGCATTTGAATAGTAGTATAATAGTAGTATAAATTATAGGCTAGTATTTCATTCTTAGCATTGAGATTAAATTGTTTTCATATCTTGTTCATGTAATCGGAGACCGTGCCCCTCTCGAATCGGGCCACTATCCTTTGTATTGTAATAAAATCTAGCCTATTTCTATTTCAACAAATTCTGTTTCTATCAAACAGCTACCTTTGCTAGGCACCCCCACACTTTGAGGTACTCATATGATGGTTTTCTTTTCCACCATAACTCGTATGGAGTTTCATTCCTTTTCTTTTGGGGTATCTTATTTAAAAGATAGTTTGCCGATAAGATGGCATCCCCCCACATTGACTGGCTTATACCTGAACTCACTAACATGGCATTCACCATTTCTTTCAAGGTTCTATTCTTTCTTTCAGCAGTGCCATTTGATTGGGGTGAGTAAGGTGCAGTGAATTCATGTCTAATGCCATTTTGCGCACAAAATTCAGCAAAAGGTGCAACATATTCGCCACCTCTATCACTGCGGACAACCTTGATTTTCCGTTCAAGTTGATTCTCAACTTCATTTTTATAAGCAATAAATTTCTCAATTGCTTCATCTTTACTTTTCAATAAGTAAACATAACAATACTTCGTGCTATCATCGATAAATGTAATGAAGTACTTGTTACCATTCCTCGTTGGAATGGATTTTAAATCACACACATCAGTGTGAATCATATCAAGGGGTTCGGTTATTCGTTCAACCGATATGAAGGATGATCTTGTTAATTTGGCTTCAACACATGTTTTACATTTATAGTTTGAGTCAATGTGTAACGTTGGTATGCAATTCAATTTAATTAAGCGACGAATGGAATTAAAATTAACATGACCTAGTCTACCATGCCACACATTAGAAGACTCAAGCAAATAAACAGAAGTAGTACTTGTTTTATTAGCTTCAGTGTTAATAACCATTGCATTTAGCTTAAACATGCCATTAAGGGCATAACCCTTACCAGCATAAACACCACTTTTGGTCAACACGACTTTATCAGACTCAAACACTAGTCTAAAGCCAAACTTATTCAATAACCACCCAGACACAAGATTCTTACGAATCTCAGGAACATACAACACATTAGTCAAAGTAAGTTCCTTTCCAGAGATCATTTTTAGGATCACATTTCCTTCACCCTTGATATCAGCTGTAGCCGAGTTTCCCATAAACAGCTTATCTCCACTAGTAACTCTTTGAAAGTGTTAAAGAGGCTCTTATCAGCACACACATGACGGGTAGCCCCAGTATCAACCCACCACTCTCTGGTATTAGAACCAACCAGATTAACCTCGGAAATCATGATACTGAGGTCAGAAATCATAGCAACCAGGTTGTCAGCATCATCAACCATGTTAGCTTGTTTAGAAGTATATTTCTTTGGCTTAGTGCACTGATCAGCACGATGACCTGGCTGGTCACAATTAAAGCATTTGCCAGAGAACTTTTTCTTCTTGGCAACACCTCCTTTAGGTCCAAACTTGAACCCTTTTCCCTTGTTACTCTTCTCAGTCTTCCATTTGCGGTTGCTACCTTTTGAGGATTGACCGTGTTCAACAATATTAACCTTTGCTGAAACAGGGGTAATGCTCCTTTTAAGAGCAACTTTGTTGTCTTCCTCAATACGAAGACGGACCACAAGGTCTTCAACGGTCATTTCCTTTCGCTTATGTTTCAAATAATTTTTGAAATCAACCCAGCTAGGTGGCAGTTTCTCAATCATAGCTGCAACTTGGAAACTTTCACTGATTATCATTTTTTCCGCATATATGTCATGAATAATGACTTGTAATTCTTGGATTTGACTCATAACAGTCTTTGAGTCAACCATCTTAAAGTCCAAGAATTTAGCTACTACCCATTTTTTGGTACCAGCATCTTCAGTCTTGTACTTTCGCTCTAAAGACTCCCATAATTCTTTGGCAGGCTTTATTGTGCAGTACACGTTATAGAGAGAATTCTCCAAACTATTGAAGACATAGTTCCGGCACAGGTAATCCAAATGTTTCCATGCCTCAACCGCGCTCACAGTTTGAACATCCCCAGCAACAAGTTAGGGAGCGGTTTCAGTTAAGACCCTCGCAAGATTCAACGTTGTCAGATAAAAGAGCATCTTTTGCTGCCAACGTTTAAAGTCCACACCAGTGAACTTTTCAGGTTTCTCAGCATGAGAAACTACCGCATTCGGTAGTGGTGCAACTGTCGCAACAGTAGCATTAACAGTGGAGGAGCTTGGGATCGATACTGTCTCACCAGTATTCGTAGCAGCAACGGTAGTGGAATCCGGGCTCGACTGGGTATTCATTCTGAAAAAGACTCGGATTAGTAACAAGGTTGATTCAACACTAATGAAGTACATATATAAATTTCATGTATATTTAAATTCGAATACACATGCAATAGTAAATAGTATAACACAATATTATCATGGTTACACAAAACAATATGTTCATGATTTGAATCACATACAATATAAACAATAAATGTAGTAAATCAGTTTATATTTAGGTCAGCAACTTATATAGAGGGTCAATATAAGTGGGTCAGATCATGAACAAAATAGCATAACAGTTTCGGTTATATGAGCAGATTTAATGACTTCAAATAAGTAATGTTTAGAGTATAACTCAAATAAATGGGTCAGTCTTTAACTGTAGACTAACTACCGCAATAGTTCGATAAAGATGTATATATAGATATACATATATATTAATAAACCTAGTTCATAATATTCACTACCATAGTAAAATATTACTAATATGCAGTTTGAACAGTAAAAATAGACGCATAGCATATATCAATCTGATAGCAGGAACCATTTCAGTTTCGTTTATTTTGTGGAGAACAGCAGGATCTGTTTAAGTCTATAGGAAAAATTAAGCAAACAAAACAGACAGTAGACGGTGCTACAGAATGAATAAAATAACATATAATACAAACAATGATAGTATGCGTAAGTATAGAGTAAAACGATTAAACCGTAAGTAAAACCGGGCTTGTGTTTAACACAATTCCCTTAAACAGATTCGTCGTCTGTTCCCAGGGTACACCGGTTCGAAGCAGCGTACTGCCGGACGTATAACACTTTCCTGAAAAAGATTCGGATACGTGAAACTGAGATGAAACGGATTCGTGTACTGTATAGTTGCAGTTTAATTTGTTGTGTGTCTTGTTTCTGCAGTTTGAGCCACTATTTATGTACAGAAAAGCGGATTCGTGTGCTGTATAGTTGCAGTTTAATTTGTTGTGTGTCTTGTTTCTGCAGTTTGAGCCACTATTTATGTACAGAAAAGTTGCAAGTGAGTGGGTAATCATTCCAGCTTAATGATATATTCCACTCCAACAAGTGAGTGGGTCACTAACACAAGTGAGTGGGTCACTAAGAGCTCACCATGCAAAAACCGGCCTCGCACGGGCCCGGATTTTCGGAGCTGCATTCGTGCGGGCACGCCCATTGGATCACAGGAAATCCCAAGTTTTTGCACCCCCCCTGCGCAAGAGTAGGTGCTAGAGTAAAATATGGCATAAGGTCTTGACATAGGTTTGGAGATAAGAACTTATATACATCTCATAAGTCTATCTCCACTCCTATGTACTCCTATGTGGGACAAGATGCATTCCTACTAGATTTCCATATTCTTGCATCAAACACACAACATTGAGACTCGATATCTCATTCACATTTTATCCGTTTTGGACACACTATAGCTCGTTTTAAAGTCCTCGTCAAGGACTACAAAAACCCACTAAATAGCTACTAATATATATTACGTTATCATATATTAATATGTGTCCAAAGTTTGGTAAAACTCATTTGTTTTATCCAAAATTTCCAACAGTTTATTCAAGCACAAATGACGTATCATTAATTCTTATTATCTCTGTTTATCATAAGCGTCGTTTAATTACCGAATGCTACCATACTCAAATTAAAGAAATACTTAACATATGTTACAATAATGATGAGGGCAATATAATTTAAACCAACTATACAAACTTGATACGAGTATTAAATTTAGAAAGCAGAGCCACAAAAGGGGCCAAAACCTGAAATCATAATCGACTAACTGATAATGGCGATTTTTTGACGGCTGGAACTCAGGAGGTGACGTGGACAATGATGGTGGATGGAATAGACTGCAATTGTTACAACGCATGAATTGATCTTTTGCTAGCCAGCGACAAACCAGGACGAAACAGTTTTAAAACTTTGTTAGTGTCAACGAATTCAGCCGATGATCGGCAATTGATGCCTGGCCGGCTTCTTGTTTAAGGACTTGACGAACTATTTGAGTAATTCTACCTACAAAGAAGAGAAACAATGTTTTTGTATGATCGAATTTTGTAATATTGGCGATGGTGTATTTTAGTGAAGTTGGAGTTAGGGTTTTTAAGAAGCGCCATCCTTAAACTTTTTTTTTTTTTTTTTGCTAGCGTCGTCCCTGAACTTGTACTTTGTAACTCCGATCGTCCATCCGTCTATATTCCGTCCAATTTTTCTGTTATCTCATCCCATGTATAATACATGTGAGGGTAATTTTGTCTTTTAAACTTTAACCACCTCCTTTCTCATTCCTACCAACTCCATTCACCTTTTTATTCATCTTTAACATTCTTCATTTCATTTTATTTTATCCCAAATTATAAACCCCAATCAATTACAAATTAAAATTAATTTCTCCAACAAATTAAAAAGCATATGAACAATGTCTTAGTCAAAAACAATTTCTTTTTAAAAATTCTTGTACCATTTCATAAATACATAATCATCCCCGGAATCTACCACAAGCAACCATCAACCACCGGAATCTAAGCCGCCACCATCTGGAGCCTCCACCACCGCCTGATTTCTTCGCATTCTCATATCTGGGTTTTGTTCAATCTCAGATCTGGTTTTAAATTTCATATCTGGCTTTCGTGATGACGACGACGTTGAAGGTGAAGCAAATCGTTCGTGATTTAATGAAAGGTTTGCTCAGATGATGACGATGTTGAAGGTGAAGCAAATCGTCCGTGATTTAATCGAAGGTTTGCTCAGATGATTTAATCGAAGGTGAAGCAAATTTCCAATTTGGCTTTAGCGATGATGACAATGTTGAAGGTATGCTCAGATGTTGAAGGTGAAGCAAGTTGTAATGTATCCGTTTATATATAGCTGTAACCACTCTATTTGTGACTTGATATCTTACTAAATTCCCATTGAGTGTGGTCCATGAAAATACCCATGTTTGCATCTGCAAACGCGAATGCAAATTTTATTTTTTTTATACCAAATTGCGTGAGTTCCATCCCATATCAGCTTATTCTAATTTATATTTATATTTATAATTTATTTATAAATTGTTCGTGCCAGATGGATCATTCTTAGTGATACCTTGGTAATATTGTTCTTAAAGTCTACATGGGACTTTTACATAGAACATCTATATCTATATCTTATTTATTGTATTTTTAATTTAATTTATAATCTATATTTTTGTTATGTTCACAATCTCAGTGGTTACGGTTGATAGACGGTTGCAAAAATTGAGTTTGATTGATGTGTTTTTTTTTTAATTGCTTAAAGTTTTGATTTGTTTTTTTTTTTAAATTTAATTTAGATTAGAGTATATTGATTTGGTTTTGGTTTAAAAGTATTTGGTTAAAGGTTTTGTTGAAGGAAGGTAAAGGGGACACCAAAACTTAATATAAAGACTAAAATACCCTCATGTGTCTTGCACATGGGATGAGATAACAGAAAAATTGGATGGAATATAGACGGAGGGACGACCGGAGTTACAAAGTACCAGTTCAGGGACGACGCCAGCAATAAAAAAAGTTTATGGATGACCTGAGAAGGCTGGATACAAGTTCAGGGACGACGAGCGTAATTTTGTCATTCAAATACTACCTCCGTCCCATTACACGTGTCCACTTACTTTTTGCACACAGTTTTAGGAAATTCCACTAACTTCATTCTCCACCAATCAGAAATCTTCTCTATCCAGAATAACCTCTTCTCATTGATTAATATACAAAGTGAACATTTGATATGGGACGTCCCAAAATAGAAAGGTGGACATTTGAAGTGGAACGGAGGGGAGTAGGTGTTATAAAATTATTTGAAATCACACGGGAGTATATACATTATTACATTGCATTATGCATTATTATACACTAGATAGCAATGCCCGTGCATTGTACGTCTTATTTTATATTTTAATATTATGTTATTCATGTAAATTGGTATAAGATAAAGATAAACATGAGGTTATATAATAAGGTTTGATAATATCATAATGAGGCTGGGAATGTTATAATATTGACTACGGACAATGTTGATATGATATGGAATTTGAGTTAAAGTAACTTTATATTCACATGTCATATTAATAGCAAAACCAAAAGTGAAAATTTGGAAAAAGCACAATATTTAAAAATATTTATAGTTATAATTATTGAGAAATTTTATGTATATCCTTACTCAAACTCAAACTGTTACATATTATTAAATATTCTATCAAAAAGCAATTTAATATAGATTAAGTAAAATTTCATTCCAAATGACATTAAGTAATGCATAATTACCTTTCCGTTAAAAATTAAGAACTATAGATAATGTTTTAAAGAAAATACATATATACATTACTTTCGTTACACTTATGTCAATTGATTTTTGTTTAATTTTAATTTATTTATATGTAAAAAGCTAGATATTCTAAATCAATCAAAATATCAGTTACATTCTAAATGTAATTCTTACACAATTTTAATCACCTAACATACAATTAAGATGTGATTAACCTTTTTTCTCTCATTTTTACCATAGTTATTATTATTGTAGGGTAACCAGAATTGTTATTTATTATCTTTAAACTCCATTCATAAATACATCGCGTTTTCATAATTGATTATGCGTTTTAAATAATCATAATCAGATAATCAGCTGTATCAAAATGTGATTTAGTTTAATAGTGTTTGGATTTGATTATGCTGTTTGATATCGCAATATTCAGATAATCAATTTTTTAGTGTTTGGGAAAATCAAATTAGTTGATAATTTAAAATTTAAAATTACCAAAATGGACATCTTTCAAAAAATATATATGGATTTATTAGAAATTACTGTATATAACTTTAAAAATGTAACATGGGTGTTTTCTTACTGTGAAATTTATGGTATATATATATATATATATATATATATATATATATATATATATATATATATATATATATATATATATATATATATATATATATATATATATATATATAATACTCCGTATTTGAGGAAGATGGTACTCTTGCATATGTTTGAACAAATATAAAGTGGCAAAATCCAATTGATACAGATGGTATATTTTACGAATATTATAATGAAAAGGTGTCTCATTTTTATTCCATATTCTAATCTATTGAACATAACAAGAGGGTTAGATAAATGAGAGTTAACTAGCCGAAGAAAAAAGGGTATTAATGTAAAATATATGGCTGGAAACTTTTATTCAGAATCACGATTTGCAAACAGTAACCTCCCACCTACTTCTTGATTTCACGATTTCTAAGCTCAAAAACGCAATTAATCAATTTTTTTCATTTATTTGCCGAACACTAAAAGTTAATTATTTGTGATTTCAAATCGCAATAATCAAAAAATCCATTTGCAAACGCTAATCCAAACACCCCCTAAGATTCAATTCGGATGTCCTTTTAAACTTTTTCCGAAAAACATGTTTATCGTAATTTATTATAGGATAAGCCACATGTATTATCTTTGAGCTCAATACAATATCAGTCTCTTAAGATTAAATGTTAATGTGGCTTAACTCTTTTTTTATTATTATTTTTACCATAGTTATTATTATGGTGGGGTAAACTATGTTTTTTAAGCTTTAAATTCAATTTATAAATATATCATAATTGTAATTTTTATACAATTCTAATATAGGAAGAGCTTATATTTTGCATATGACGATGATAATAAATACAAATCTAAAACAGAGTACTAATATGTATATCAAAAGTGAACAAATAAATTTATGAGGATTGAAGAACTTACATTTTGCATCTGATGATAATGATGGACGATGACGATGATAAGGATGATGATAAATACAAATCTAAAACACAACAATAATATTTATATCGAAAATGAACAACTAAAACTTGAACGAAAGTATGAGGACTGAAGAACTTACATTTTGAATATGATGATGATGATGATGATGAATACAAATCTAGAACACAATAATGATATATGTATATCGAAAGTGAATAAATAAAATTCAAGCGAAAGTATAAAGAACTTACATTTTGCATACGTAGACGATAATGAATAAACACCTTAAAAAGTATGAGACGCGATTATCATGAATTTATGAATTATGATTACGAAAATTGTTAGGATGCATCACATTCCCCGTTCAATCCATGCCTCTTTTTCAGTTCCACACTGATATACCATTCAATTTATGTATTCTCATTTCCTCTTAGTGTTGTCAAATATTTATATGTCATAATTGTTTATATGTTGAAGAATGTTAAAAGTCACAGAGAGATTAGCCTCTTTTCATCATCCTTTTTTAACACTCATTAATAATTATCATTATTTAATAATGAAGTGAGTTGAAACTTTTGGCTAAAACAATTATTTCGTACTTAATTTACTTAAAGCATTTAAAGCTATTAAGTTAAAGTATTGTTTTTTTACCAATAACTATTATCATGATTGATAACTTTTCTTTTTTCTTTTTTTACTAATTTATCTTATATACTAAATGAATATCCAAAATCAGTTGTTTTTGTAACGACCCGGCTTTTTCGACTTGTTTTTGTGCTTTGTGCTTTCACGAAATTGCGTATTTGTGCGTACTGAGCTAGTTTATGCTCTGGGATCTTATTTAATGGTTAATTACTTTCATTAATACCTTACAACATGTTATTAAGTGTGTAATCACTTAACTTGATCCCCGAATGCTTTTAAGACCATTGGTGTCACTTGACGTTTGAAACGAGCTATGTACTTGGTACACGTTTAACTTTGGTCATAATCGGAATATTATGACTACGTAATACTAATTGTTATTTTATAATAACAATTACTTAGGTTTTTGGATGCTTAATTACGCTTAGTAAATTACTAGAACACACTAGATAGTCTTGTTGGACTTTCTACCTTGTTGGACTTTAGCTCACCCTACTCTAGCTAGTGGACTATTTAATTAGCCAATTATTAATGGGTTATGACCCATTTATATGTAAGACAAATGCACATTTATAAGAGCCAACATACTAGCATTTTTGTTCACCATTATCACTAATGTTGCATGGGATCTCAACATAAGCACCAACTTTAGACAACCATTAACCAAAAAGCAAACTTATCTCCCCCTTTTGTCCCCCCATAACCTACGGCCTAAGGAGCCTCCCCACACCCTCATTTCCTATAAATACCAAGCTTATTCGTTCCATTTTACACTTGATCTCATTCACAATTTACACACACTTACTCTCTTATTTTCTCTCTAGTCTTTCTCACTCTAAAAAGTGTAAGTTTTAAATTTTCTTCTTCTTCTTCTTCTTCTTATGGTCACAAAATCATCATCATCATATGAAGATCAAAGCTTTTTAGCTTTTGATCTTGTTACATCTTGTAGATTCAAACTTGGATTTGAATCCTTCAAGAACATGGAAGATTCAAGCTTTCTAGCTTTGAATCTTCACTTATTTTATAGATCTAAATCTTTTAGCTTATAAGCTCTCTATTTTGTTGTAAAGATTCAAACTTGTGTTTGTAATCTTCGTATAACTTGAAGATCTAGCTTCATGCTTCAAAGATCTTCAAGAACAATCAAGACTCGAGCTTTCTAGCTTTGAATCTTCATTTCTTTTGTTGGATCTAAGTTTTCTAACTTGTGATCTCATAATTTTGTTATAAAGATCAAAACTTGTGTTTATGATATTCATGTAACTTGAAGATCTAAGCTTTATGCTTCAAGATCTTCAAGAACACTAAAGATTCAAGCTTTCTAGATTTGTAATCTCATAACTTGTGTGAAAAGGATCCAAGTTCTCTAGCTTAGGGTTCCATTACTTTGTTTGATCAAGTTCATGCTCTTGCTTGTTTGATTGAATGAAAGTTTGTAGCCTTAGTTGTAAATAGAACTTGTATTTGTGTTAAGACTAAGAATATGATGTAACCTTGGTTCATCATCCTTCTAAAACTCTTAAGTGAGTTGAAGTCTTACTTAGTCTTGACATTTTGTGTGTTGATGGTTGAATCTTGGTCAAAGTGATGCTAACACATCAATGAGTTGTACACTTGAAGCTAAAAGCATCAAGGATGAGAACCGTGATGAGCATCAAGCACCAAGAATCCCATCGGAGCACTTGTTTACTGTTTTTTGGGGTCTGATTAGACTGGTTGGTGAAATATCCCGTTCTTATTGATTAAAAACGTTCCATATTAATTGATTTCGTTGCGAGGTTTTGACCTCTATATGAGACGTTTTTCAAAGACTGCATTCATTTTTAAAACAAACCATAACCTTTATTTCATAAATAAAGGTTTAAAAAGCTTTACGTAGATTATCAAATAATGATAATCTAAAATATCCTGTTTACACACGACCATTACATAATGGTTTACAATACAAATATGTTACATCAAAATCAGTTCTTGAATGCAGTTTTTACACAATATCATACAAACATGGACTCCAAATCTTGTCCTTATTTTAGTATGCAACAGCGGAAGCTCTTAGTATTCACCTGAGAATAAACATGCTTTAAACGTCAACAAAATGTTGGTGAGTTATAGGTTTAACCTATATATATCAAATCGTAACAATAGACCACAAGATTTCATATTTCAATACACATCCCATACATAGAGATAAAAATCATTCATATTGTGAACACCTGGTAACCGACATTAACAAGATGCATATATATAAGAATATCCCCATCATTCCGGGACACCCTTCGGATATGATATAAATTTCGAAGTACTAAAGCATCCGGTACTTTGGATGGGGTTTGTTAGGCCCAATAGATCTATCTTTAGGATTCGCGTCAATTAGGGTGTCTGTTCCCTAATTCTTAGATTACCAGACTTAATAAAAAGGGGCATATTCGATTTCGATAATTCAACCATAGAATGTAGTTTCACGTACTTGTGTCTATTTTGTAAATCATTTATAAAACCTGCATGTATTCTCATCCCAAAAATATTAGATTTTAAAAGTGGGACTATAACTCACTTTCACAGATTTTTACTTCGTCGGGAAGTAAGACTTGGCCACTGGTTGATTCACGAACCTATAACAATATATACATATATATCAAAGTATGTTCAAAATATATTTACAACACTTTTAATACATTTTAATGTTTTAAGTTTATTAAGTCAGCTGTCCTCGTTAGTAACCTACAACTAGTTGTCCACAGTTAGATGTACAGAAATAAATCGATAAATATCTTGAATCAATCCACGACCTAGTGTATACGTATCTCAGTATTGATCACAACTTAAACTATATATATTTTGGAATCAACCTCAACCCTGTATAGCTAACTCCAACATTCACATATAGAGTGTCTATGGTTGTTCCGAAATATTTATAGATGTGTCGACATGATAGGTCGAAACATTGTATACGTGTCTATGGTATCTCAAGATTACATAATATACAATACAAGTTGATTAAGTTATGGTTGGAATAGATTTGTTACCAATTTTCACGTAGCTAAAATGAGAAAAATTATCCAATCTTGTTTTACCCATAACTTCTTCATTTTAAATCCGTTTTGAGTGAATCAAATTGCTATGGTTTCATATTGAACTCTATTTTATGAATCTAAACATAAAAATTATAGGTTTATAGTCGGAAAAATAAGTTACAAGTCGTTTTTGTAAAGGTAGTCATTTCAGTCGAAAGAACGACGTCTAGATGACCATTTTAGAAAACATACTTCCACTTTGAGTTTAACCATGATTTTGGGATATAGTTTCATGTTCATAATAAAAATCATTTTCCCAGAATAACAAATTTTAAATCAAAGTTTATCATAGTTTTTAATTAACTAACCCAAAACAGCCAGCGGTGTTACTACGACGGCGTAAATCCGGTTTTACGGTGTTTTTCGTGTTTCCAGGTTTTAAATCATTAAGTTAGCATATCATATAGGTATAGAACATGTGTTTAGTTGATTTTAAAAGTCAAGTTAGAAGGATTAACTTTTATTTGCGAACAAGTTTAGAATTAACTAAACTATGTTCTAGTGATTACAAGTTTAAACCTTCGAATAAGATAGCTTTATATGTATGAATCGAATGATGTTATGAACATCATTACTACCTCAAGTTCCTTGGATAAACCTACTGGAAATGAGAAAAATGGATCTAGCTTCAAAGGATCCTTGGATGGCTTGAAAGTTCTTGAAGCAGAATCATGACACGAAAATAATTTCAAGTAAGATTTCCACTCGAAATAAGATTGTTATAGTTATAGAAATTGAATTAAAGTTTGAATATGATTATTACCTTGTATTAGAAATATAACCTACTGTAAGTAACAAAGGTTTCTTGATCTTGGATGATTACTTGGAATGGATTTAAAAAACTTGGAAGTAAACTTGCAATCTTGGAAGTATTCTTGATTTTATGAAACTAGAACTTTTGGAATTTATGAAGAACACTTATAACTTGAAGATAGAACTTGAGAGAGATCAATTATATGAAGAAAATTGAAGAATGAAAGTGTTTGTAGGTGTTTTTGGTCGTTGGTGTATGGATTAGATATAAAGGATATGTAATTTTGTTTTCATGTAAATAAGTCATGAATGATTACTCATATTTTTGTAATTTTATGAGATATTTCATGCTAGTTGCCAAATTATGGTTCCCACATGTGTTAGGTGACTCACATGGGCTGCTAAGAACTGATCATTGGAGTGTATATACCAATAGTACATACATCTAAAAGCTGTGTATTGTACGAGTACGAATACGGGTGCATACGAGTAGAATTGTTGATGAAACTGAACGAGGATGTAATTGTAAGCATTTTTGTTAAGTAGAAGTATTTTGATAAGTGTCTTTAAGTCTTTCAAAAGTGTATGAATACATATTAAAACACTTCATGTATATACATTTTAACTGAGTCGTTAAGTCATCGTTAGTAGTTACATGTAAATGTTGTTTTGAAACCTTTAGGTTAACGATCTTGTTAAATGTTGTTAACACATTATTTATTATAACAAATGAGATATTAAATTGTTATATTATCATTATATTATGATATATAATATATCTTAGTATGATATATATACAGTTAAATGTCGTTACAACGATAATCGTTACATATATGTCTCGTTTCGAAATCATTAAGTTAGTAGTCTTATTTTTACATATGTATTTCATTGTTAATACACTTAATAATATATTTACTTATCATTTAATATAATTAACCAAGTGTATCAATATCTTAATATGATTCATATGTACCTAGTAAGACGTTGTTATAACGATAATCGTTATATATATCGTTTTCGAGTTTCTTAATTTAATAGTCTCATTTTTATGTATATAACTCATTGTTAAAATACCTAATGAGATACATACTTATAATAAAATCATGTTAACTATATATATAACCATATATATGTCATCGTATAGTTTTTACAAGTTTTAACGTTCGTGAATCACCGGTCAACTTGGGTGGTCAATTGTCTATAAGAAACCTATTTCAATTAATCAAGTCTTAACAAGTTTGATTGCTTAACATGTTGAAAACACTTAATCATGTAAATAACAATTTCATTTAATATATATATATATATAAACATGGAAAAGTTCGGGTCACTACAGTACCTACCCGTTAAATAAATTTCGTCCTGAAATTTTAAGCAGTTGGAGGTGTTGACGTATCTTCTAGAAATAAATGCGGGTATTTCTTCTTCATCTGATCTTCACGCTCCCAGGTGAACTCGGGTCCTCTACGAGCATTCCATCGAACCTTAACAATTGGTATCTTATTTTGTTTAAGTCTCTTAACCTCACGATCCATTATTTCGACGGGTTCTTCAATGAATTGAAGTTTTTCATTGATTTGGATTTCGTCCAACTGAATAATGAGATCTTCTTTAGCAAAACATTTCTTCAAATTTGAGACGTGGAAAGTATTATGTACAGCCGCGAGTTATTGAGGTAGCTCCAGTTGGTAAGCTACTGGTCAGACACGATCTATAATCTTGAATGGTCCAATGTATCTTGGATTTAGTTTCCCCCATTTACCAAATCGAACAACGCCTTTCCAAGGTGAAACCTTAAGCATGACCATTTCTCCAATTTCAAACTCTATATCTTTTCTTTTAATGTCCGCGTAGCTCTTTTGTCGACTCTGGGCGGTTTTCAATCTTTGTTGAATTTGGATGATTTTCTCGGTAGTTTCTTGTATTATCTCCGGATCCGTAATCTGTCTATCCCCCACTTCACTCCAACAAATCAGAGACCTGCACTTTCTACCATAAAGTTCTTCAAACGGCGCCATCTCAATGCTTGAATGGTAGCTGTTGTTGTAGGAAAATTCTGCTAACGGTAGATGTCGATCCCAACTGTTTCCGAAATCAATAACACATGCTCGTAGCATGTCTTCAAGCGTTTGTATCGTCCTTTCGCTCTGTCCATCAGTTTGTGGATGATAGGTAGTACTCATGTCTAGACGAGTTCCTAATGCTTGCTGTAATGTCTGCCAGAATCTTGAAATAAATCTGCCATCCCTATCAGAGATAATAGAGATTGGTATTCCATGTCTGGAGACGACTTCCTTCAAATACAGTCGTGCTAACTTCTCCATCTTGTAATCTTCTCTTATTGGCAGGAAGTGTGCTTATTTGGTGAGACGATCAACTATTACCCAAATAGTATCAAAACCACTTGCAGTCCTTGGCAATTTAGTGATGAAATCCATGGTAATATTTTTCCATTTCCATTCCGGGATTTCGGGTTGTTGAAGTAGACCTGATGGTTTCTGATGCTCAGCTTTGACCTTAGAACACGTCAAACATTCTCCTACGGATTTAGCAACATCGGCTTTCATACCCGGCCACCAAAAATGTTTCTTGAGATCCTTGTACATCTTCCCCGTTCCAGGATGTATTGAGTATCTGGTTTTATGAGCTTCTCTAAGTACCATTTCTCTCATATCTCTAAATTTTGGTACCCAAATTCTTTCAACCCTATACCGGGTTCCGTCTTCCCGAATATTAAGATGCTTCTCCGATCCTTTGGGTATTTCATCCTTTAAATTTCCCTCTTTTAAAACTCCTTGTTGCGCCTCCTTTATTTGAGTAGTAAGGTTAGTGTGAATCATTATATTCATAGATTTTACTCGAATGGGTTCTCTGTCCTTTCTGCTTAAGGCGTCGGCTACCACATTTGCCTTCCCCGGGTGGTAACGAATCTCAAAGTCGTAATCATTCAACAATTCAATCCACCTACGCTGCCTCATATTCAGTTGAAAATGATTAAATATGTGTTGAAGACTTTTGTGGTCGGTATATATAATACTTTTGACCCCATATAAGTAGTGCCTCCAAGTCTTTAATGCAAAAACAACCGCGCCTAATTCCAAATCATGCGTCGTATAATTTTGCTTGTGAATCTTCAATTGTCTAGACGCATAAGCAATCACCTTCGTCCGTTGCATTAATACACAACCGAGACCTTGCTTTGATGCGTCACAATAAATCACAAAATCATCATTCCCTTCAGGCAATGACAATATAGGTGCCGTAGTTAGCTTTTTCTTCAATAATTGAAACGCCTTTTCTTGTTCATCCTTCCATTCAAATTTCTTCCCTTTATGCGTTAATGCAGTCAAGGGTTTTACTATTTTGGAGAAATCTTGGATGAATCTTCTGTAGTAACCAGCCAATCCTAAAAATTGACGTATATGCTTCGGAGTTTTTGGGGTTTCCCACTTTTCAACGGTTTCGATCTTTGCCGGGTCCACCTGGATACCTTCTTTGTTCACTATGTGACCGAGGAATTGAACTTCTTCCAACCAAAATGCACACTTTGAAAACTTAGCGTATAGTTTTTCTTTCCTCAATACTTCTAGCACTTTTCTCAAATGTTCTTCGTGCTCTTGATCATTCTTTGAGTAAATAAGTATGTCATCGATGAAAACAATGACAAATTTGTCAAGATATGGCCCACACACTCGGTTCATAAGGTCCATGAACACAGCTGGTGCGTTAGTCAATCCAAACGACATAACCATAAACTCGTAATGACCATAACGCGTCCTAAAAGCAGTTTTTGGAATATCATCCTCCTTTACTCGCATTTGATGATATCCAGAACGTAAATCAATCTTCGAATAAACCGACGACCCTTGTAGTTGATCAAATAAGTCATCAATTCTCGGCAGTGGATAATGGTTTTTGATGGTAAGTTTGTTCAACTCTCTGTAGTCAATACAAAACCTAAATGTACCATCCTTCTTCTTGACAAACAAAATAGGAGCTTCCCATGGTGATGTGCTTGGTAGAATGAAACCACGTTCTAATAGTTCTTGCAGTTGGCTTTGCAGTTCTTTCATCTCGCTGGGTGCGAGTCTATAAGGAGCACGAGCTATTGGTGCAGCTCCTGGTACAAGATCTATTTTAAATTCAATAGATCGATGTGGAGGTAGTCCCGGTAATTCTTTCGGAAATACATCGGGAAATTCTTTTGCGACGGGAACATCATTGATGCTCTTTTCTTCAGTTTGTACTTTCTTGACGTGTGCTAGAACAGCATAGCAACCTTTTCTTATTAGTTTTTGTGCCTTCAAATTACTAATAAGATGTAGCTTCATGTTGCCCTTTTCTCCGTACACCATTAAGGGTTCTCCTTCTTCTCGTACAATGCGAATTGCATTTTTATAACATACGATCTCTGCTTTCACCTTCTTCAGCCAGTCCATGCCAACTATTACATCAAAACTCCCTAACTCTACTGGTATCAAATCAATCTTAAATATTTCGCTACCCAGTTTAATTTCTCGATTCCGGCATATATTATCTGCTGAAATTAATTTACCATTTGCTAATTCGAGTAAAAATTTACTATCCAACGGCGTCAATGGACAACTTAATTTAGCACAAAAATCTCTACTCATATAGCTTCTATCCGCACCCGAATCAAATAAAACGTAAGCAGATTTATTGTCAATAAGAAACATACCCGTAACAAGCTCCGGGTCTTCCTGTGCCTCTGCCGCATTAATATTGAAAACTCTTCCGCGGCCTTGTCCATTCATGTTCTCCTGGTTCGGGCAATTTCTAATAACGTGGCCCGGTTTTCCACATTTATAACAAACTATATTGGCATAACTTGCTCCGACACTACTTGCTCCGCCATTACTCGTTCCGACACCATTTGTTCCTTTCGTTCTGTTAACCCCTGGTCCATAGACCTCACACTTCGTCGCGCTATGACCATTTCTTTTACACTTGTTGCAAAATTTGGTGCAGAACCCCGAGTGATACTTTTCACACCTTTGGCATAGCTGCTTCTGATTGTTGTTGTTGTTGCGGTTGTTATTGTTGTTGGGATGATTGTTGTAGTTGCTGTTGTTGTTGTTGTTGTTGTTGTTGTTGCATTGGTGATTCTTATCACCGTTTTCCTCCCACTTTCTTTTGACTTACTTCACATTGGCCTCTTCAGCCGTCTGTTCTTTAATTCTTTCCTCAATCTGGTTCACTAGTTTGTGAGCCATTCTACATGCCTGTTGTATGGAGGCGGGCTCGTGTGAACTTATATCTTCTTGGATTCTTTCTGGTAATCCTTTCACAAACGCGTCGATCTTCTCTTCCTCATCTTCAAACGCTCCCGGACACAATAGGCACAATTCTGTGAATCATCTTTCGTACGTGGTAATATCAAATCCTTGGGTTCGTAACCCTCTAAGTTCTGTCTTGAGCTTATTGACCTCGATTCTGGGACGGTACTTCTCGTTCATCAAGTGCTTGAATGCTGACCACGGTAGTGCGTACGCATCATCTTGTCCCACTTGCTCTAGATAGGTATTCCACCATGTTAACGTAGAACCTGTGAAGGTATGCGTAGCGTACTTCACTTTGTCCTCTTCAGTACACTTCTTTATGGCAAACACCGATTCGACCTTCTCGATCCACCGTTTCAATCCGATCGGTCCTTCGGTTCCATCAAATTCCAAAGGTTTGCAGGCAGTGAATTCTTTGTAGGTGCATCCTACATGATTTCCTGTACTGCTAGATCCAAGGTTATTGTTGGTATGTAGCGCAGCCTGTACTGCGGCTATGTTTGAAGCTAGAAAAGTACGGAATTCCTCTTTATTCATATTCACAGTGTGTCGAGTAGTCGGTGCCATTTCCTTCAAAATAGTCAAATGGAACAAGTTAATCATACAGAATATTAAGAGTAGTTAATAGTATTTCGTAGCATAATATGAACTCATTTATAAAAGCTTTTTCTTCTTATTAGCGTTTTATAATTTTAAATTCGGGTAGTACCTACCCGTTAAGTTCATACTTAGTAGCTAATATACAATTCAACTACTACAATTCTATATGAAAAACTGATTATAATAATATTTCGCGTTCAAACTTTTATACAATATTTTACAAACTTACAATACCGCTTATTTTACATAAAGCATGAAATATAGCACACAATAACTTTGATACAAGATAGTTGTGAAGATAATTCTAGCTAGTACACAAGTCGTTCAGCAAAGGCAATAAAGACACGTAATTCATACGTCCAGAAACAAGTCATGCATTCTGGTTTTACTAGGACTACTTCCCATCCTTGGTCTTGTGGAACATAACCATTATGGCCGTTGATAAGACAGTGTGTTGTAACGTCGTCAAAGGGACGAGGGTTACGTAATGACCAATAGTCTCGTAATAACCTAAAAACCTCATTTCTTATCCCAATTACCGACTCCGTCACTTGTGGGAACGTTTTGTTTAATAGTTGTAGCCCGATGTTCGTTTTCTCACTTTGGTGAGAAGCGAACATTACTAACCCGTAAGCATAGCATGCTTCTTTATGTTGCATGTTAGCCGCTTTTTCTAAATCATGAAGTCCTATATTCGGATACATTGAGTCAAAATAATTTCTTAACCCGTTGAGTAAAATAGCATTTGGGTTCCCCGTAATATATGCGTCAAAGTAAACACATCGTAACTTATGGGTTTCCCAATGTGATATCCCCCATCTTTCAAACGAAAGTCTCTTATAAACCAAGACATTCTTGGAACGTTCTTCGAATGTCTTACAAACTGATTTCGCCGTAAATAGTTGTGCCGAAGAATTCTGACCGACTCTAGACAAGATTTCATCAATCATGTCTCCGGGTAGGTCTCTTAAAATATTGGGTTGTCTATCAATTTTGTGTTTTTATACTGTAAAATAAACAAGAGTTAGATTCATAAAAAAAAATACTTATTAATACAAGCAATTTTTACATATATCATAAAGCATAAGCACACTATATTACATATATTACACCACACGAATACAACTATCTTATTCCGACTCGCTCGTTTCTTCTTCTTCGATTTTGGTTCGTTTTGCCAAGTTTCTAGGGATATATGATGTTCCCCTAATACGAGCTGTCGTTTTTCACAACGGTTTAGAAAAACCTGATGGTTTAGAGGTTCCCGGGTCATTGTTACAACTTAAGGGCTTCGGGGGTTGACGATACATATAAAGTTCATCGGGGTTGGAATTAGATTTCTCTATTTTTATGCCCTTTCCCTTATTATTTTCTTTTTCCTTTTTAAATTCAGTTGGGGTAATTTCTATAACATCATCGGAATTCTCGTCGGAATCCGATTCATCGGAGAATTGGTAATCCTCCCAATATTTTGCTTCCTTGGCGGAAACACCATTGACCATAATTAACCTTGGTCGGTTGGTTGAGGATTTTCTTTTACTTAACCGTTTTATTATTTCCCCCACCGGTTCTATTTCCTCCTCCGGTTCCTCCTCTTCCGGTTCTGATTCTTCTTCCGGTTCCGACTCTTCTTCCGGTTCCTCTTCGGGAACTTGTGAATCAGTCCACGAATCATTCCAATTTACATTTGACTCTTCATTATTATTAGGTGAGTCAATGGGACTTGTTCTAGAGGTAGACATCTATCACATAATATCAAACGCGTTAAGAGATTAATATATCACATAATATTCACATGTTAAAAATATATAGTTTCCAACAAAATTTGTTAAGCAATCATTTTTCAAGTAAACACGGTCGAAGTCCAGACTCACTAATGCATCCTAACAAACTCGATAAGACACACTAATGCAAAATTCTGGTTCTCTAAGAACCTGGCTCTGATACCAACTGAAATGTCCCATTCTTATTGATTAAAAACGTTCCATATTAATTGATTTCGTTGCGAGGTTTTGACCTCTATATGTGACGTTTTTCAAAGACTGCATTCATTTTTAAAACAACCATAACCTTTATTTTATCAATAAAGGTTTCAAAAGCATTACGTAGATTATCAAATAATGATAATCTAAAATATACTGTTTACACACGACCATTACATAATGGTTTACAATAGAAATATATTACATCGACATATGTTTCTTGAATGCAGTTTTTACATAATATCATACAAACATGGACTCCAAATCTTGTCCTTATTTTAGTATGCAACAGCGGAAGCTCTTAGTATTCACCTGAGAATAAACATGCTTTAAACGTCAACAAAATGTTGGTGAGTTATAGGTTTAACCTATATATATATAAAATCGTAACAATAGACCACAAGAATTCATATTTCAATACACATCCCATACATAGAGATAAAAATCATTCATATTGTGAACACCTGGTAACCGACATTAACAAAATGCATATATATAAGAATATCCCCATCATTCCGGGACACCCTTCGGATATGATATAAATTACGAAGTACTAATGCATCCGGTACTTTGGATGGGGTTTGTTAGGCCCAATAGATCTATCTTTAGGATTCGCGTCAATTAGGGTGTTTGTTCCCTAATTCTTAGATTACCAGACTTAATAAAAAGGGGCATATTCGATTTCGATAATTCAACCATAGAATGTAGTTTCACGTACTTGTGTCTATTTTGTAAATCATTTATAAAACCTGCATGTATTCTCATCCCAAAAATATTAGATTTTAAAAGTGGGACTATAACTCACTTTCACAGATTTTTACTTCGTCGGGAAGTAAGACTTGGCCACTAGTTGATTCACGAACCTATAACAATATATACATATATATCAAAGTATGTTCAAAATATATTTACAACACTTTTAATACATTTTGATGTTTTAAGTTTATTAAGTCAGCTGTCCTCGTTAGTAACCTACAACTAGTTGTCCACAGTTAGATGTACAGAAATAAATCGATAAATATCTTGAATCAATCCACGACCCAGTGTATACGTATCTCAGTATTGATCACAACTCAAACTATATATATTTTGGAATCAACCTCAACCCTGTATAGCTAACTCCAACATTCACATATAGAGTGTCTATGGTTGTTCCGAAATATATATAGATGTGTCGACATGATAGGTCGAAACATTGTATACGTGTCTATGGTATATCAAGATTACATAATATACAATACAAGTTGATTAAGTTATGGTTGGAATAGATTTGTTACCAATTTTCACGTAGCTAAAATGAGAAAAATTATCCAATCTTGTTTTACCCATAACTTCTTCATTTTAAATCCGTTTTGAGTGAATAAAATTGCTATGGTTTCATATTGAACTCTATTTTATGAATATAAACAGAAAAAGTATAGGTTTATAGTCGGAAAAATAAGTTACAAGTTGTTTTTATAAAGGTAGTCATTTTAGTCGAAAGAACGACGTCTAGATGACCATTTTAGAAAACATACTTCCACTTTGAGTTTAACCATGATTTTGGGATATAGTTTCATGTTCATAATAAAAATCATTTTCCCAGAATAACAACTTTTAAATCAAATTTTATCATAGTTTTTAATTAACTAACCCAAAACAGCCCGCGGTGTTACTACGACGGCGTAAATCCGGTTTTACGGTGTTTTTCGTGTTTCCAGGTTTTAAATCATTAAGTTAGCATATCATATAGGTATAGAACATGTGTTTAGTTGATTTTAAAAGTCAAGTTAGAAGGATTAACTTTTATTTGCGAACAAGTTTAGAATTAACTAAACTATGTTCTAGTGATTACAAGTTTAAACCTTCGAATAAGATAGCTTTATATGTATGAATCGAATGATGTTATGAACATCATTACTACCTCAAGTTCCTTGGATAAACCTACTGGAAATGAGAAAAATGGATCTAGCTTCAAAGGATCCTTGGATGGCTTGAAAGTTCTTGAAGCAGAATCATGACACGAAAATAATTTCAAGTAAGATTTCCACTCGAAATAAGATTGTTATAGTTATAGAAATTGAATTAAAGTTTGAATATGATTATTACCTTGTAATAGAAAGATAACATACTGTAAGTAACAAAGGTTTCTTGATCTTGGATGATTACTTGGAATGGATTTAAAAAACTTGGAAGTAAACTTGCAATCTTGGAAGTATTCTTGATTTTATGAAACTAGAACTTTTGGAATTTATGAAGAACACTTAGAACTTGAAGATAGAACTTGAGAGAGATCAATTAGATGAAGAAAATTGAAGAATGAAAGTGTTTGTAGGTGTTTTTGGTCGTTGGTGTATGGATTAGATATAAAGGATATGTAATTTTGTTTTCATGTAAATAAGTCATGAATGATTACTCATATTTTTGTAATTTTATGAGATATTTCATGCTAGTTGCCAAATTATGGTTCCCACATGTGTTAGGTGACTCACATGGGCTGCTAAGAGCTGATCATTGGAGTGTATATACCAATAGTACATACATCTAAAAGCTGTGTATTGTACGAGTACGAATACGGGTGCATACGAGTAGAATTGTTGATGAAACTGAACGAGGATGTAATTGTAAGCATTTTTGTTAAGTAGAAGTATTTTGATAAGTGTCTTGAAGTCTTTCAAAAGTGTATGAATACATATTAAAACACTTCATGTATATACATTTTAACTGAGTCGTTAAGTCATCGTTAGTAGTTACATGTAAATGTTGTTTTGAAACCTTTAGGTTAACGATCTTGTTAAATGTTGTTAACACATTATTTATTATAACAAATGAGATGTTAAATTGTTATATTATAATTATATTATGATATATAATATATCTTAGTATGATATATATACAGTTAAATGTCGTTACAACGATAATCGTTACATATATGTCTCGTTTCGAAATCATTAAGTTAGTAGTCTTATTTTTACATATGTATTTCATTGTTAATACACTTAATAATATATTTACTTATCATTTAATATAATTAACCAAGTGTATCAATATCTTAATATGATTCATATGTACCTAGTAAGACGTTGTTATAACGATAATCGTTATATATATCGTTTTCGAGTTTCTTAATTTAATAGTCTCATTTTTATGTATATAACTCATTGTTAAAATACCTAATGAGATACATACTTATAATAAAATCATGTTAACTATATATATAACCATATATATGTCATCGTATAGTTTTTACAAGTTTTAACGTTCGTGAATCACCGGTCAACTTGGGTGGTCAATTGTCTATAAGAAACCTATTTCAATTAATCAAGTCTTAACAAGTTTGATTGCTTAACATGTTGAAAACACTTAATCATGTAAATAACAATTTCATTTAATATATATATAAACATAGAAAAGTTCGGGTCACTACAGTTGGGCTTCTGGAAAATTGATTTTCAGATATTTCATTTCGGGTAGATGACTTTTCGTTTAAGACTCGCCTAAATCCGATATACGGTTTAGGATTTATAGCCTTCCAAAAATCACTACGCCTTTGTAACGTCGTGCTAAAATTTCTGACCTACTCGCACTTAAACCATCGCCACGGTCAAACGAAGACGAGTTAGGTTCTGAAAACTGGTCAGCGGTTAGAGGACTCACATTCAGAGCCTTGGCCACTGACTACGCATCTTTTTGATTTGTATAGAGGTTGTAACAGCTGTCTAAAGTCAGCCTATTGTTTCGATCTCTAAACTTACTTTAGCTTTGATGAATGATGATGATGACACTTAAACTTAATTTATGCACTTTTAAACTTATGGGGACAACATACTTACCTAGTGACCTTTGACTTAGGTTGACGACCTTTCGGATCGACTTACTACTTTCATACGTTTCATATCAACTTTTACTGCTTATTCACTGTGAGTTATAGCTTCCCTTTTACTTTAACTATTTTTGGGACTGAGAATACATGCGCTTTTTACGTTTTACATACTAGACACGAGTACTTAAACTTTATATATGTGTGGGTTACAAAAAGGCACAAAGATTCCCCTTAGCTCGGTAACGTTTAATCATTGGTTTCCTAACCGTGAATGCGAATCTTAGATATAGATCCATAGGGTTTGACAACCCCACTCGGGCTAGTCGTGCTAGCAGACAACGGGTGTTTAATACTTCGAGGACAAACGCACTTGCCAAGTACACTTTTAGGGGGTGATATACATACGTTAAGTCTAGTTACCGGGTGCCCACGGTTAAACATATACTTTTCATACTAATTTAAACTGCTGGTTGAAGCACTGAAATCTCGTGGTCTACATTACTTTACTGATTACAAACAAACTATAGCTCACCATCATTCGTGTTGACTTTTTAAGCGTGTATTTCTCAGGTGCTTAGACGTTGTTGCTTGCGCTGTTAGACTTGCTGTCTTGGTGTTATAGACTTGCTGTTACGGACCTGCTGCGTTAGATTTCCGCTGCATTACTTAGAGATGTCTCAATCATGGAACTTTCATTTTGCATTCGTAACTTATGTTATTTTTAAACAATGGCTTTGTAACGACCTTTGGGTTACATACTTATGTTAATGCTTCTATTCATAGGAAGCATGTTATCTTTTGTAAAACCCTATCTTTTTATGCATGCAAAACTGGTTTTCAAACGGCATATAGTGTTTGACCTTGTAATGATCCTGTTGTTGATGAACCGTACACGATGATTTTGTACGGGGCGTCACATTTGGTATCAGAGCATTGGTTGTAGGGAATTAGGTTTCATTAGTGAGTCTTGACTGAGTCGAGTAGGATTCGCTAATAGGACTAATCTACAACTTGCTCGTTTACTTGTTACTGCTTACTACTGCTTCATGCTACTGCTTACTTATACTGCCATATGATCTTGCTGCATGCTACTGCTTACTCTTACTGCTATGTGAGCTTGCTGTATGCTATTGCTTATCCCCGCTACTGCACGTTACTTTTTGCATGATACTTCTGTTGATACTGTTATTACTGCCATGCTACGTACTGCTGTAGACGATCTAGTCTGCTGTAGTTACTATGCCTGATTACGTGCTTGCTACCCGTCTGCTTTTCGCTGTACCGACTTGGAGAATTTATCTTTCCAAGTTCAGATGTTTTTCTGAACCCGTTTCCCACTCGTCTAACCCTAAGGACTAGTATCGTAATCCACCTGTTACTACCGTTCCACCATTCCAGAGATCGAAACATTACTTCACGCAATCTAGGAGCAGCACCCCTCGGATTACACGCCCACTAAGGTTGATCCTCGGAGGAGGAGATATGCGAGGACTTGTCGGAGTAACCGCACCCCGAGATCACCCTAATTAGCCCCGTACAATGTATGAACATTAGAAGGTTGTTCAGTTCCCGCAAGTTAGCTCGTATCCCGTACACTTTCATGACAGTCGCTTATCTCTTTCATTCTACACCACTACTCAACGATCTAACGACACTTCTGGACTTAGGTACCTAACACTCTTAGGCATTGGAGAAGTCAGGAAGGACATCTCCTTTCACAAGGTCTGAGTGCCTTCCACTGATGCTCAGCCATATCCAAAGACTTGGGAGTCGCCTCAAGACATATTGTATTACTACTTGCTACACGTACAACTCGATGCGAGACCCAGATTGGATTTCTTGAAAGGAACCTAACGACGTTACTTGAACCCGAACATTTTGAAGAAATTTCGGGACATTTAGGCATTGATGCATGACTTACGGAACCTACGCACCCACACCGAGAAACCGTGAGATTTATTATGTAGATTTTGTTTTGAGATAGCATAGATAAGGCACCGTTAGATAAAATTGAGTAGAACTGGAAGTGATCACGTTACATTGACCATATGGAGTAATATTGGATTGAACGTACGATTTAGTACAATATAATGACGCCAGGCCAGCGAGATTATATTGAAGTAAATCATGCAGAAGTCCCAATGTTACTATATAAGGAATATGAAGCGATTCAAAGGAAAATTTGGTAGGAACCACTTGAGTATACGCATTATGGTTTGTTAGAGGTAGGGAAAGAATAACCACTTAGCCCAGATAATGGACAATGAGGGCCTTGATTGCAGAATTAATAACTCGAAAATTTGTTATAGATATAGACACCCTGGACACTTAAGGAAAATGTTCTATAATAGGAACAACTTTGGACTTACTTGCGGTAGAGCAATCATTATCTCAGCTATGGAGACTCGCATGGATCCTAATTTTAGTTAGGGTACGTCACAGCGTTGTATTGTCTCGAAGTTGTTTAATACTAGAGCGATAGAAACCTTATATCTAAGAACCTTAGTGTTATGAGCCATTAACAACCATGAAAGTTAAGTGTCTATAGGACAAGTTAAAGGTAAGCCGGCGGAGATAGAGGAATAGTTTAAGGTAGTACCTTGAACTTAACAGGTGGGTCATTTGGAGATGACCTCATGTCAATAAAACTTGGAAGTTTTAATGTAGTAGTTGGAAAGGATTAGTTACATATGCACAAGCAGATGTTATTTGAGAAGATTGATAGAATTTTTCACGACAGCATAATAAGAATTGGTTGGAATAAACCTTAAGATTAACCTAACACTCATCAAGTTAGGGAGCTTGATGTAAAAGTTGGAATGGACTTTAGAATTAACCTAATACTCATCAAGTTGGGAAGCTTTGATGAAATAGTTGGAACGGACTGACTTTCAAGGATGAAAGCGAAAGTTATTTATAGTGAGAAGATTATTCGTATACCTCGCGTGAATGGTGAGCCATTAATAGTTACGGGGAGAGAAGTAGCCCGAAGCTGAACCTTATTAGTTGCATGACAACAACCCGAAATCCTACAATGGAAATGAGAAGGAATAACAATGGATTTCATCACTAAGCTACCGAAGACGGTAAGGCTGAAATGTCCCGTTCTTATTGATTAAAAACATTCCATATTAATTGATTTCGTTGCGAGGTTTTGACCTCTATATGAGACGTTTTTCAAAGACTGCATTCATTTTTAAAACAAACCATAACCTTTATTTCATAGATAAAGGTTTTAAAAAGCTTTACGTAGATTATCAAATAATGATAATCTAAAATATCCTGTTTACACACGACCATTACATAATGGTTTACAATACAAATATGTTACAACAAAATAAGTTTCTTGAATGCAGTTTTTACACAATATCATACAAGCATGGACTCCAAATCTCGTCCTTATTTAAGTGTGCGACAGCGGAAGCTCTTAATAATCACCTGAGAATAAACATGCTTAAAACGTCAACAAAAATGTTGGTGAGTTATAGGTTTAACCTATATATATCAAATCATAATAATAGACCACAAGATTTCATATTTCAATACACATCCCATACATAGAGATAAAAATCTTTCATATGGTGAACACCTGGTAACTGACATTAACAAGATGCATATATAATAATATCCCCATCATTCCGGGACACCCTTCGGATATGATATAAATTTCGAAGTACTAAAGCATCCGGTACTTTGGATGAGGTTTGTTAGGCCCAATAGATCAATCTTTAGGATTCACGTCAATTAGGGTGTCTGTTCCCTAATTCTTAGATTACCAGACTTAATAAAAAGGGGCATATTCAATTTCGATAATTCAACCATAGAATGTAGTTTCACGTACTTGTGTCTATTTTGTAAATCATTTATAAAACCTGCATGTATTCTCATCCCAAAAATATTAGATTTTAAAAGTGGGACTATAACTCACTTTCACAGATTTTTACTTCGTCGGGAAGTAAGACTTGGCCACTGGTTGATTCACGAACCTATAACAATATATACATATATATCAAAGTATGTTCAAAATATATTTACAACACTTTTAATATATTTTGATGTTTTAAGTTTATTAAGTCAGCTGTCCTCGTTAGTAACCTACAACTAGTTGTCCACAGTTAAATGTACAGAAATAAATCGATAAATATTATCTTGAATCAATCCACGACCCAGTGTATACGTATCTCAGTATTGATCACAACTCAAACTATATATATTTTGAAATCAACCTCAACCCTGTATAGCTAACTCCAACATTCACATATAGAGTGTCTATGGTTGTTCCGAAATATATATAGATGTGTCGACATGATAGGTCGAAACATTGTATACGTGTCTATGGTATCTCAAGATTACATAATATACAATACAAGTTGATTAAGTTATGGTTGGAATAGATTTGTTACCAATTTTCACGTAGCTAAAATGAGAAAAATTATCCAATCTTGTTTTACCCATAACTTCTTCATTTTAAATCCGTTTTGAGTGAATCAAATTGCTATGGTTTCATATTGAACTCTATTTTATGAATCTAAATAGAAAAAGTATAGGTTTATAGTCGGAAAAATAAGTTACATGTCGTTTTTGTAAAGGTAGTCATTTCAGTCGAAAGAACGACGTCTAGATGACCATTTTAGAAAACATACTTCCACTTTGAGTTTAACCATAATTTTTGGATATAGTTTCATGTTCATAATAAAAATCATTTTCTCAGAATAACAACTTTTAAATCAAAGTTTATCATAGTTTTTAATTAACTAACCCAAAACAGCCCGTGGTGTTACTACGACGGCGTAAATCCGGTTTTACGGTGTTTTTCATGTTTCCAGGTTTTAAATCATTAAGTTAGCATATCATATAGATATAGAACATGTATTTAGTTGATTTTAAAAGTCAAGTAAGAAGGATTAACTTTTGTTTGCGAACAAGTTTAGAATTAACTAAACTATGTTCTAGTGATTACAAGTTTAAACCTTCGAATAAGATAGCTTTATATGTATGAATCGAATGATGTTATGAACATCATTACTACCTTAAGTTCCTTGGATAAACCTACTGGAAAATAGAAAAATGGATCTAGCTTCAACGGATCCTTGGATGGCTCGAAGTTCTTGAAGCAGAATCATGACACGAAAACAAGTTCAAGTAAGATCATCACTTGAAATAAGATTGTTATAGTTATAGAAATTGAACCAAAGTTTGAATATGATTATTACCTTGTATTAGAATGATAACCTACTGTAAGAAACAAAGATTTCTTGAGGTTGGATGATCACCTTACAAGATTGGAAGTGAGCTAGCAAACTTGAAAGTATTCTTGATTTTATGTAATTAGAACTTGTAGAATATATGAAGAACACTTAGAACTTGAAGATAGAACTTGAGAGAGATCAATTAGATGAAGAAAATTGAAGAATGAAAGTGTTTGTAGGTGTTTTTGGTCGTTGGTGTATGGATTAGATATAAAGGATATGTAATGTTGTTTTCATGTAAATAAGTCATGAATGATTACTCATATTTTTGTAATTTTATGAGATATTTCATGCTAGTTGCCAAATTATGGTTCCCACATGTGTTAGGTGACTCACATGGGCTGCTAATAGCTGATCATTAGAGTGTATATACCAATAGTACATACATCTAAAAGCTGTGTATTGTACGAGTACGAATACGGGTGTATACGAGTAGAATTGTTGATGAAACTGAACGAGGATGTAATTGTAAGCATTTTTGTTAAGTAGAAGTATTTTGATAAGTGTATTGAAGTCTTTCAAAAGTGTATAAATACATATTAAAACACTACATGTATATACATTTTAACTGAGTCGTTAAGTCATCGTTAGTCGTTACATGTAAGTGTTGTTTTGAAACCTTTAGGTTAACGATCTTGTTAAATGTTGTTAACCCAATGTTTATAATATCAAATGAGATTTTAAATTATTATATTATCATGATATTATCATGTATGAATATCTCTTAATATGATATATATACATTAAATGTCTTTACAACGATAATCGTTACATATATGTCTCGTTTAAAAATCGTTAAGTTAGTAGTCTTGTTTTTACATATGTAGTTCATTGTTAATATACTTAATGATATGTTTAATTATCATAGTATCATGTTAACTATATATATATCCATATATATGTCATCATATAGTTTTTACAAGTTTTAACGTTCGTGAATCACCGGTCAACTTGGGTGGTTAATTGTCTATATGAAACATATTTCAATTAATCAAGTCTTAACAAGTTTGATTGCTTAACATGTTGGAAACATTTAATCATGTAAATATCAATCTCAATTAATATATATAAACATGGAAAAGTTCGGGTCACTACAGTACCTACCCGTTAAATAAATTTCGTCCCGAAATTTTAAGCTGTTGAAGGTGTTGACGAATCTTCTGGAAATAGATGCGGGTATTTCTTCTTCATTTGATCTTCATGCTCCCAGGTGAACTCAGGTCCTCTACGAGCATTCCATTGAACCTTAACAATTGGTATCTTGTTTTGCTTAAGTCTTTTAACCTCACGATCCATTATTTCGACGGGTTCTTCGATGAATTGAAGTTTTTTGTTGATTTGGATTTCATCTAACGGAATAGTGAGATCTTCTTTAGCAAAACATTTCTTCAAATTCGAGACATGGAAAGTGTTATGTACAGCCGCGAGTTGTTGAGGTAACTCAAGTCGGTAAGCTACTGGTCCGACACGATCAATAATCTTGAATGGTCCAATATACCTTGGATTTAATTTCCCTCGTTTACCAAATCAAACAACGCCTTTCCAAGGTGCAACTTTAAGCATGACCATCTCTCCAATTTCAAGGTGGTAACGAATCTCAAAGTCGTAATCATTCAATAATTCAATCCACCTACGCTGCCTCATATTCAGTTGTTTCTGATTAAATATGCGTTGAAGACTTTTGTGGTCGGTATATATAATACTTTTGACCCCATATAAGTAGTGCCTCCAAGTCTTTAATGCAAAAACAACCGCGCCTAATTCCAAATCATGCGTCGTATAATTTTGTTCGTGAATCTTCAATTGTCTATACGCATAAGCAATCACCTTCGTTCGTTGCATTAATACACAACCGAGACCTTGCTTTGATGCGTCACAATAAATCACAAAATCATCATTCCCTTCAGGCAATGACAATATAGGTGCCGTAGTTAGCTTTTTCTTCAATAACTAAAATGCTTTCTCTTGTTCATCATTCCATTCAAATTTCTTCCCTTTATGCGTTAATGCAGTCAAGGGTTTTGCTATTCTGGAAAAATCTTGGATGAACCTTCTGTAGTAACCAGCTAGTCCTAAAAACTGGCGTATGTGTTTCGGAGTTTTCGGGGTTTCCCACTTTTCAACAGTTTCTATCTTTGCCGGATCCACCTTAATACCTTCTTTGTTCACTATGTGACCGAGGAATTGAACTTCTTCCAACCAAAATGCACACTTTGAAAACTTAGCGTACAATTCTTCCTTCCTCAATACTTCTAACACCTTTCTCAAATGTTCACCGTGTTCTTGGTCATTCTTTGAGTAAATAAGTATGTCATTAATGAAAACAATGACAAACTTGTCAAGGTATGGTCCACACACTCGGTTCATAAGGTCCATGAACACAGCTGGTGCATTAGTTAATCCAAACGGCATGACCATAAACTCGTAATGACCGTAACGTGTTCTAAAAGCAGTCTTTGGAATATCATCTTCTTTCACCCGCATTTGATGATACCCGGAACGTAAGTCAATCTTTGAATAAACAGACGAGCCTTGTAGTTGATCAAATAAGTCGTCGATTCTAGGTAGTGGGTAGCGGTTCTTGATGGTAAGTTTGTTCAACTCTCGGTAGTCGATACACAACCTGAATGTACCATCTTTCTTCTTGACAAACAAAACAGGAGCTCCCCACGGTGATGTGCTTGGTCGAATGAAACCACGCTCTAAAAGTTCTTGTAATTGGCTTTGCAGTTCTTTCATCTCGCTGGGTGCGAGTCTATAAGGAGCACGAGCTATTGGTGCAGCTCCTGGTACAAGATCTATTTGAAATTCAACGGATCGATGTGGGGGTAATCCCGGTAATTCTTTCGGAAATACATCGGGAAATTCTTTTGCAATGGGAACATCATTGATGCTCTTTTCTTCAGTTTGTACTTTCTCGACGTGTGCTAGAACAGCATAGCAACCTTTTCTTATTAGTTTTTGTGCCTTCAAATTACTAATAAGATGTAGCTTCATGTTGCCCTTTTCTCCGTACACCATTAAGGGTTTTCCTTTTTCTCGTATAATGCGAATTGCATTTTTGTAACAAACGATCTCTGCTTTCACTTCTTTCAACCAGTCCATACCGATTCTCACATCAAAACTCCCTAACTCTACTGGTATCAAATCAATCTTAAATGTTTCGCTAACCAGTTTAATTTCTCGATTCCGACATATATTATCTGCTAAAATTAATTTACCATTTGCTAATTCGAGTAAAAATTTACTATCCAAAGGCGTCAATGGACAACTTAATTTAGCACAAAAATCTCTACTCATATAGCTTCTATCCGCACCCGAATCAAATAAAACGTAAGCAGATTTATTGTCAATAAGAAACGTACCCGTAACAAGCTCCGGGTCTTCATGTGCCTCTGCCGCATTAATATTGAAAACTCTTCCGCGGCCTTGTCCATTCGTGTTCTCCTGGTTTGGGCAATTTCTAATAATGTGGCCCGGTTTTCCACATTTATAACAAACTACATTGGCATAACTTGCTCTGACACTACTTGCTCCGCCATTACTCGTTCCGACACCATTTGTTCCTTTCGTTCTATTAACCCCTGGTCCGTAGACCTCACACTTCGCCGCGCTATGACCATTTCTTTTACACTTGTTGCAAAATTTGGTGCAGAACCCCGAGTGATACTTTTCACACCTTTGGCATAGCTGCTTCTGATTGTTGTTGTTGTTGCGGTTATTATTGTTGTTGGGATGATTATTGTAGTTGCTGTTGTTGTTGTTGTTGTTGTTGTTGGGCCGTTTGTTGTAGTTGCGATTGATGTTACGATTGTTGGGATAATTGTTGCGATTATTGTTGTAATTGCTGTTGTTGTTGTATTGGTGATTCTTATCACCGTTTTCCTCCCACTTTCTTTTGACTTGCTTCACATTGGCCTCTTCAGCAGTCTGTTCTTTAATTCTTTCTTCAATCTGGTTCACTAGTTTGTGAGCCATTCTACATGCCTGTTGTATGGAGGCGGGCTCGTGTGAACTTATATCTTCTTGGATTCTTTCCGGTAATCCTTTCACAAACGCGTCGATCTTCTCTTCCTCATCTTCGAATGCTCCCGGACACAATAGGCACAATTCTGTGAATCGTCTTTCGTACGTGGTAATATCAAATCCTTGGGTTCATAACCCTCTAAGTTCTGTCTTGAGCTTATTGACCTCGGTTCTGGGACGGTACTTCTCGTTCATCAAGTGCTTGAATGCTGACCACGGTAGTGCGTACGCATCGTCTTGTCCCACTTGCTCTAGATAGGTATTCCACCATGTTAACGCAGAACCTGTGAAGGTATGCGTAGCGTACTTGCCTTTATCCTCTTCAGTACACTTACTTATGGAAAACACCGATTCGACCTTCTAGCTCCACCGTTTCAATCCGATCGGTCCTTCGGTTCCATCAAATTCCAAAGGTTTGCAGGCAGTGAATTCTTTGTAGGTGCATCCTACATGATTTCCTGTACTGCTAGATCCAAGGTTATTGTTGGTATGTAGCGCAACCTGTACTGCGGCTAAGTTTGAAGCTAGAAAAGTACGGAATTCCTCTTCATTCATATTCACGGTGTATCGTGTAGTCGGTGCCATTTCCTTCAAAATAGTCAAATGGAACAAGTTAATCATACAGAATATTAAGAGTAGTTAATAGTATTTCGTAGCATAATATGAACTCATTTATAAAAGCTTTTTCTTCATATTAGCGTTTTATAAGTTTAAATTCGGGTAGTACCTACCCGTTAAGTTCATACTTAGTAGCTAATATACAATTCAACTACTACAATTCTATATGAAAAACTGATTATAATAATATTTCGCGTTCAAACTTTTACACAATATTTTACAAACTTACAATACCGCTTATTTTACATATAGCATGAAATATAGCACACAATAAATTTGATACAAGATGGTTGTGAAGATAATTCTAGCTAGTACACAAGTCGTTCAGCAAAGGCAATAAAGACACGTAATTCATACGTCCAGAAACAAGTCATGCATTCTGGTTTTACTAGGATTAATTCCCATCCTTGGTCTTGTGGAACATAACCGTTATGGCCATTGATAAGACAGCGTGTTGTAACGTCGTCAAAGGGACGAGGGTTACGTAATGTCCAACAGTCCCGTAACAATCTAAAAACCTCATTTCTTACCCCAATTACCGACTCCGTCACTTGTGGAAACGTTTTGTTTAATAGTTGTAGCCCGATGTTCTTGTTCTCACTTTGGTGAGAAGCGAACATTACTAATCCGTAAGCATAACATGCTTCTTTATGTTGCATGTTAGCCGCTTTTTCTAAATCACGAAGTCCAATATTCGGATATATTGAGTCAAAATAATTTCTTAACCCATTGCGTAAAATAGCATTTGGGTTCCCCGCAATATATGCGTCAAAGTAAACACATCGTAACTTATGGATTTCCCAATGTGATATCCCCCATCTTTCGAACGAAAGCCTTTTATAAACCAAGGCATTCTTGGAACGTTCTTCGAATGTCTTACAAATTGATCTCGCCTTAAATAGTTGTGCCGAAGAATTCTGACCGACTCTAGACAAGATTTCATCAATCATGTCTCCGGGTAGGTCTCTTAAAATATTGGGTTGTCTATCCATTTTGTGTTTTTATACTGTAAAATAGACAAGAGTTAGATTCATAAAAAAAAATACTTATTAATACAAGCAATTTTTACATATATCATAAAGCATAAGCACACTATATTACATATATTACACCACACGAATACAACTATCTTATTCCGACTCGCTTGTTTCTTCTTCTTCGGTTTTGGTTCGTTTTGCCAAGTTTCTAGGGATATATGATGTTCCCCTAATACGAGCCGTCGTTTTCCACATTGGTTTAGAAAAACCTGGTGGTTTAGAGGTTCCCGGGTCATTGTTACAACTTAAGGACTTCGGGGGTTGACGATACATATAAAGTTCATCGGGGTTGGAATTAGATTTCTCTATTTTTTTTTGCCCTTTCCCTTATTATTTTCTTTTGCCTTTTTAAATTCAGTTGGGGTAATTTCTAATACATCATCGGAATTCTCGTCGGAATCCGATTCATCGGAGAATTGGTAATCCTCCCAATATTTTGCTTCCTTGGCGGAAACACCATTGACCATAATTAACCTTGGTCGGTTGGTTGAGGATTTTCTTTTACTTAACCGTTTTATTATTTCCCCCACCGGTTCTATTTCTTCATCCGATTCCGATTCTTCTTTCGGTTCCGATTCTTCTTCCGGTTCCGACTCTTCTTCCGGTTCCGATTCTTCTTCCGGTTCCGACTCTTCTTCCGGTTCCTCTTTGGGAACTTGTGAATCAGTCCACGAATCATTCCAATTTACATTTGACTCTTCATTATTATTAGGTGAGTCAATGGGACTTGTTCTAGAGGTAGACATCTATCACATAATATCAAACGCGTTAAGAGATTAATATATCACATAATATTCACATGTTAAAAATATATAGTTCCAACAAAATTTGTTAAGCAATCATTTTTCAAGTAAACACGGTCGAAGTCCAGACTCACTAATGCATCCTAACAAACTCGATAAGACACACTAATGCAAAATTCTGGTTCTCTAAGACCAACGCTCGGATACCAACTGAAATGTCCCGTTCATATTGATTAAAAACGTTCCATATTAATTGATTTCGTTGCGAGATTTTGACCTCTATATGAGACGTTTTTCAAAGACTGCATTCATTTTTAAAACAAACCATAACCTTTATTTCATAGATAAAGGTTTTAAAAAGCTTTACGTAGATTATCAAATAATGATAATCTAAAATATCCTGTTTACACACGACCATTACATAATGGTTTACAATACAAATATGTTACAACAAAATAAGTTTCTTGAATGCAGTTTTTACACAATATCATACAAGCATGGACTCCAAATCTCGTCCTTATTTAAGTATGCGACAGCGGAAGCTCTTAATAATCACCTGAGAATAAACATGTTTAAAACGTCAACAAAAATGTTGGTGAGTTATAGGTTTAACCTATATATATCAAATCATAATAATAGACCACAAGATTTCATATTTCAATACACATCCCATACATAGAGATAAAAATCTTTCATATGGTGAACACCTGGTAACCGACATTAACAAGATGCATATATAAGAATATCCCCATCATTCCGGGACACCCTTCGGATATGATATAAATTTCAAAGTACTAAAGCATCCGGTACTTTGGATGGGGTTTGTTAGGCCCAATAGATCTATCTTTAGGATTCGCGTCAATTAGGGTGTCTGTTCCCTAATTCTTAGATTACCAGACTTAATAAAAAGGGGCATATTCGATTTCGATAATTCAACCATAGAATGTAGTTTCACGTACTTGTGTCTATTTTGTAAATCATTTATAAAACTTGCATGTATTCTCATCCCAAAAATATTAGATTTTAAAAGTGGGACTATAACTCACTTTCACAGATTTTTACTTCGTCGGGAAGTAAGACTTGGCCACTGGTTGATTCACGAACCTATAACAATATATACATATATATCAAAGTATGTTCAAAATATATTTACAACACTTTTAATATATTTTGATGTTTTAATTTTATTAAGTCAGCTGTCCTCGTTAGTAACCTACAACTAGTTGTCCACAGTTAAATGTACAGAAATAAATCGATAAATATTATCTTGAATCAATCCACGACCCAGTGTATACGTATCTCAGTATTGATCACAACTCAAACTATATATATTTTGGAATCAACCTCAACCCTGTATAGCTAACTCCAACATTCACATATAGAGTGTCTATGGTTGTTCCGAAATATATATAGATGTGTCAACATGATAGGTCGAAACATTGTATACGTGTCTATGGTATCTCAAGATTACATAATATACAATACAAGTTGATTAAGTTATGGTTGGAATAGATTTGTTACCAATTTTCACGTAGCTAAAATGAGAAAAATTATCCAATCTTGTTTTACCCATAACTTCTTCATTTTAAATCCGTTTTGAGTGAATCAAATTGCTATGGTTTCATATTGAACTCTATTTTATGAATCACTTTGAGTTTAACCATAATTTTTGGATATAATTTCATGTTCATAATAAAAATCATTTTCTCAGAATAACAACTTTTAAATCAAAGTTTATCATAGTTTTTAATTATCAAACTTTGATTTAAAAGTTGTTATTCTGAGAAAATGATTTTTATTATGAACATGAAATTATATCCAAAAATTATGGTTAAACTCAAAGTGATTCATAAAATAGAGTTCAATATGAAACCATAGCAATTTGATTCACTCAAAACGGATTTAAAATGAAGAAGTTATGGGTAAAACAAGATTGGATAATTTTTCTCATTTTAGCTACGTAAAAATTGGTAACAAATCTATTCCAACCATAACTTAATCAACTTGTATTGTATATTATGTAATCTTGAGATACCATAGACACGTATACATTGTTTCGACCTATCATGTCGACACATCTATATATATTTCGGAACAACCATAGACACTCTATATGTGAATGTTGGAGTTAGCTATACAGGGTTGAGGTTGATTCCAAAATATATATAGTTTGAGTTGTGATCAATACTGAGATACGTATACACTGGGTCGTGGATTGATTCAAGATAATATTTATCGATTTATTTCTGTACATCTAACTGTGGACAACTAGTTGTAGGTTACTAACGAGGACAGCTGACTTAATAAACTTAAAACATCAAAATATATTAAAAGTGTTGTAAATATATTTTAAACATACTTTGATATATATGTATATATTGTTATAGGTTCGTGAATCAACCGGTGGCCAAGTCTTACTTCCCGACGAAGTAAAAATCTGTGAAAGTGAGTTATAGTCCCACTTTTAAAATCTAATATTTTTGGAATGAGAATACATGCAGGTTTTATAAATGATTTACAAAATAGACACAAGTACGTGAAACTACATTCTATGGTTGAATTATCGAAATCGAATATGCCCCTTTTTATTAAGTCTGGTAATCTAAGAATTAGGGAACAGACACCCTAATTGACGCGAATCCTAAAGATAGATCTATTGGGCCTAACAAACCCCATCCAAAGTACCGGATGCTTTAGTACTTCGAAATTTATATCATATCCGAAGGGTGTCCCGGAATGATGGGGATATTCTTATATATATGAATCTTGTTAATGTCGGTTACCAGGTGTTCACCATATGAATGATTTTTATCTCTATGTATGGGATGTGTATTGAAATATGAAATCTTGTGGTCTATTGTTACGATTTGATATATATAGGTTAAACCTATAGCTCACCAACATTTTTGTTGACGTTTAAAGCATGTTTATTCTCAGGTGATTATTAAGAGCTTCCGCTGTTGCATACTTAAATAAGGACGAGATTTGGAGTCCATGCTTGTATGATATTGTGTAAAAACTGCATTCAAGAAACTGATTTCGATATAACATATTTGTATTGTAAACATTATGTAATGGTCGTGTGTAAACAGGATATTTTAGATTATCATTATTTGATAATCTACGTAAAGCTTTTAAACCTTTATTTATGAAATAAAGGTTATGGTTTGTTTTAAAAATGAATGCAGTCTTTGAAAAACGTCTCATATAGAGGTCAAAACCTCGCAACGAAATCAATTAATATGGAACGTTTTTAATCAATAAGAACGGGACATTTCATGTAGTTCATTGTTAATATACTTAATGATATGTTTACTTATCATAGTATCATGTTAACTATATATATATCCATATATATGTCATCATATAGTTTTTACAAGTTTTAACGTTCGTGAATCACCGGTCAACTTGGGTGGTCAATTGTCTATATGAAACATATTTCAATTAATCAAGTCTTAACAAGTTTGATTGTTTAACATGTTGGAAACATTTAATCATGTAAATATCAATCTCAATTAATATATATAAACATGGAAAAGTTCGGGTCACTACAAAGGCGGTTAGGACACTATCTGGGTTATTGTTAACCGCCTCACCACATCTGCTCACTTTCTAGCCACGAAAGGAACCAATGCAATGGACAAACTTGCACAACGATGCAAAAAGAAAATTGTATCCCGTCACTTCAGCGATTCAAATTCTATATTAAAGACTACCCAAGAGTCTTATTTGATACTCATTCTTACGCAACTCTGAATCCTAACTTATTCCGAGAGATTTCTTATTTGATGATAATCACACCATCATCCTTCTTACTTCGATATTAGTCATACCTATTCGAAATTTCCAAAATCAATGGGTAGTTAATTCTCATCCTCATACTCTCCCTTTCGTATCTCACTTATAAGCAACAACTTTACACTTAAACATTTTTGGTCGAAAGACTTATGCCCTACTACTAGTCATCAACCACATTTAAATTCAATGGTTTTTATTACCTCAAAGATCACCCAAAATTTTCAAAATCTCATCAATCTTTTTCCAACTTGTAACCTCCGAAATATGAAAATTTTGTTTGCCAAAATTTTTCACACACTATTTTACGGTATGATCCTCTCAAAGTTTTATAAAAGTAAATTTATTTTTTTGCCATTCGTGCAAATTTTTGAAATCGTATATGTTATATAAAATAAAGTAAATGATTACTTGTTTTGACAAATACATATGAAATTTTACTTTCACTTTTACAAATCAAATCTTTTATTCAAAAGATATCTTACTTTGAATGGTACGTGTTGTACATAACTCCAGTTTACTAAGAACTTCGATTCTTTTCTTACGTTGTCACCTTAAACGATTTCTATAAAATTTTCGTTGCTTATTATATAAAATTTTTCGTTGCTTATTCGTATCCAAGTCATCATGAAGACTGACAACCGTCGAAATTGAGAGATTCATGTGTGTGTGTATGTGATGAAGGCACTTACTACCATGTCATGCAGAGCCTTCGGGCATCCACTAACACTTAAACCATTCAAAATTATTGCGTCACCCCAAGGATACTATTTGCCACATCTGTTGGAACGATGCTCTTTCTTACATAACTTTAAGTCCTGACTTATTCCAAGGAATTCTCGTTCAGTGATACTAACACCATTAGTATTCCGACTTTAGTATTAGTCATAACCTGTTTGGCATTTTGCAAATTCAAGAAGTGATTAACTTCCCGTCCTCATGCTCTATCCTTCATACCTCACTTTTTAGCAACGGCTTCGCACGTGAACATTTTTGGCCCAAAGACTTATGTCCTGATAATTATCAAAACTACATTTAAATCATTAGTTTTCATTACCTAGTAACATGTCACCCGGTGATTCAAAGATTTTTCACTCAATCTTTTTCAACTCGTAAACTCTGAAACACGAAAAACTATGTTTATCAAAAATTTTACACGTTGTTTATTTGTGCGGTCCTCACGAGATTTATGGACAAATGAAAATAATAAAAATTTTCTGTCACTTATGCGATTTCCAAAATCACATATGTATGTATATATGTAAGTTAATAAATCTACCTTTACTCATTCTGGGTTAGTACATACTAAGTTATACCTTCAAATTATTTAAAAATCACGCCTTTATTGAGTTGTTTAACTTAAGTCAAATAGTTTGTGCAAAATGGTACACGTTGTACATACTTCTAAATTTACAAGGAACTTCGTTCCGTTTATGTTGTCACATCAAATGTTTAAAGGTTTTTCAAAACTTCCCTGGTTGATTTCATTAAAGGTTTTTGTATTAGTCTACACCATGTATGGATCACACTTCTTCTCGTCCTCCGTTTAGGGATGAAGCTTACGATTAAGATCTTTGTTAAAATCTCTTGAGTCACTCTGGATGGCAGTTTTATAAAATTTGTTAGAAAGTCTTTGCGCTCATAAAAATGTTCTTTTAAGGTTAGACACGGCAAAAACGTGGGCCGATAAATCAGTTTTCTGAGGTACA
The DNA here is from genome assembly GCF_046630445.1 of Rutidosis leptorrhynchoides. Lineage (NCBI taxonomy): Eukaryota > Viridiplantae > Streptophyta > Magnoliopsida > Asterales > Asteraceae > Rutidosis > Rutidosis leptorrhynchoides. The sequence continues at coordinate 63,214,935 of NC_092333.1, read as the reverse complement.
CTTAGTGGTCACCCTATCTTAGGAAATGCATTATGCGGGTTTCTACTCTCAATATTTCATGGCTAATCGCAACACCCTCGTAAACATCATCTTTATGAAACAGTAGGTTGAGGTACAAGAAATCATTTTTGGAAATTCTTTTCACTTGGAATAAATCATTCTCTAGGACCAAAGGTTCACGTATCTTCTCATCCGCGCATCCCCTTAAGTATAAGGATAAATTCAGGACAAACCTCTCGAAGAGTTCACTCTCGTTCAAAGATCACACCTTTCGTGCGATTTTATTTCGGAAATGTGGTATAAAATACTTTAAGAATCTATGAATCTTGTTATCCTCTTGGAAGGGACTGCTTAAAATGTCTATAACACGGATGTGGTTACTCTACACATTCCTTCCTTCGTTGGTTGCAATTATATGTTGTTCTAGTTAATGTTAACCCTAACTTCAACATGTAACTGAAAGGATAAAGTTACATTATGGAACTGTGCTTTCATTCCATTCAAGGATTAGATCACATGCATCATGGAAAACTGGGTGATATCTTTCATTGTTCGTTCAGACCGCCATGAAGACACTATAAATAATTATGGCTGACATTGCATGTAAGTCTGATTTGTCACTCTCGGCTAAAAATTTAAATTCATTAAATCGAACAAACGTTTCTTAAATATCGGGTTCTTTATACCTATGGTCTCCTTCCGAAATTAAGGGATTAGTAAAATCTGTGGCTAACACTATCCAGACATCAAATCTCATGGTTATGATCACCATGTTTCCCATTCTACCTGTCAGCTTTGTATTGCGACATAAGCGCTCAATATTTTATATGAGTTTGGTAACATTCATGATGCATTTCATGCATCCAGCTTACTGAATACGCCTGTAAGGCTAAAAACATCATCTTTCCTTTTGTGGGTATGTATTCAGAAGACATGTTCATGTTAACAAGAAACGAAATCAATTTGTTGATCTCTTAGGACAAGAGACTTAATTAATGGCATATACCTATTTTTACTTTTATGCGCCCAAGTACCTTTCAAGGCAATTAACTCACTTCTGAGCCCTCGAGTCTCTCAGAACTTTGATACGCTCCTTCTTATTCAAAAACGGTACCATTGTTGGTCACTCTTCAAAATTTCAGGACAAAATTTTCTTTAACAGGTGGGTAATGTAACGACCCGGTTTTTTCGACTTGCTTTTGTGCTTTGTGCTTTCACGAAACTGCGTATTTGTGCGTACTAAGCTAGTTTATGCTCTGGGATCTTATTTAATGGTTAATTACTTTCATTAATACCTTACAACATGCTATTAAGAGTGTAATCACTTAACTTGATCCCCGAATGCTTTTACGACTGCTGGTGTCACTTGACGTTTGAAACGAGCTATGTACTTGGTACACGTTTAACTTTGGTCATAATCGGAATATTATGACTATGTAATACTAATTGTTATTTTATAATAACAATTACTTGGGTTTTAGAATGCTTAATTACGCTTAGTAATTTACTAGAACACACTAGTTAGTCTTGTTGGACTTTCTACCTTGTTGGACTTTAGCCCACCCTACTCTAGCTAGTGAACTATTTAATTAGCTCAATTATTAATGGGTTATGACCCATTTATATGTAAGACAAATGCCCATTTATAAGAGCCAACATACTAGCAATTTTGTTCACCATTATCACTAACGTTGCATGGGATCTCAACATAAGCACCAACTTTAGAAAACCATTAATCAAAAAGCAAACTTGTCTCCCCCTTTTGTCCCCCCAATAACCTACGACCTAAGGAGCCTCCCCACACCCTCATTCCCTATAAATACCAAGCTTATTCGTTCCATTTTACACTTGATCTCATTCACAATTTTCACACACTTACTCTCTTATTTTCTCTCTAGTCTTTCTCACTCTAAAAAGTGTAAGTTTTAAATTTTCTTTTCTTCTTCTTCTTCTTATGGTCACGAAATCATCATCATCATATGAAGATCAAAGCTTTTTAGCTTTTGATCTTGTTACATCTTGTAGATTCAAACTTGGATTTGAATCCTTCAAGAACATGGAAGATTCAAGCTTTCTAGCTTTGAATCTTCACTTATGTTATAGATCTAAATCTTTTAGCTTATAATCTTTCTATTTTGTTGTAAAGATTCAAACTTGTGTTTGTAATCTTCATATAACTTGAAGATCTAGCTTCATGCTTCAAAGATCTTCAAGAACAATCAAGATTCAAGCTTTCTAGCTTTGAATCTTCATTTATTTTATTGGATCTAAGTTTTCTAACTTGTGATCTCATTATTTTGTTATAAAGATCAAAACTTGTGTCTATGATCTTCATGTAACTTGAAGATCTAAGCTTTATGCTTCAAGATCTTCAAGAACACCAAAGATTCAAGCTTTCTAGCTTTGTAATCTCATAACTTGTGTGAAAAGGATCCAAGCTCTCTAGCTTAGTGTAACGACCTGTCAAAAATCGCTATTGACGCGGCACGTTAATCATTGATTCCATGGTGAGGTTTTGACATCTATATGATACATTTTGATAAAATATTGCATTCATTAAAATAAGTGACTTTCTAAACATAGAAAGTTATAAACATGTGGGCGAGTGCTTAAGTATAAGCAAATCCCCAAAATACATAAGTCTTTATTTTACAGGTTGACATCACAGTCAAATTATTTATTACACAACGTTGTTTTGTTTCTAATGCAACAAAATTTATACAAAGCATGAGAGACTCCATGCAGGCAACAAGCACATCACAGCGGAAGCACTTGATGTCGTGCGAGGTGTACGTGAAATACTAAATATTTTTACTACGAAATGCGTTACAAATTACACAAGTTTTAATTATTTATTTACAGATGGGATATACCTAAACCTTGCTACAACACTATAGGCAGTGTACCTAATCGTAGAGTAGTATAGTTTTTAGTAAGTCCGGTTCGTTCCACAGGGAGCGGGCTTATTGCACACTATATTTTTAAACAACCATATTTATACAAAATATATATAATTATATATAATAATATATAAAAGGGGGTTTACCGTTTAATGACCGGTTTGTCGATTTATATTTTAAGCGAAGCGTATAGTAAATTACGATATTTAAATAACAATATAAAATAAATAACAATAATTAAAATGACAATAAATAAAAGTACGAGGAAAAATGAAATAAAATATATTATGCTTATTTAAACTTCCGTAACCATGATGTTTGACGTTTTGATTTTAATTTATTGTCCTGGGTTAATTGTCCTTTGTCCTGGATGTATTTGAAACCTATCTGGTTTTTGTCCATAATAGTTCATCGGTCATAATTATAAACTGCTCGGCAAATTTAACCTTATACCCGAAGTCAAATATTCCAACTAACTGGGGATTCGAACTGTAACAAGGTCTTAATACTTTGCTTAATGAATACACCAGGTTATCGATTGTGTGTAAACCAAGGTTTTAATATTTTGTTAACAATTACACCAATTACCCTTGAATGTAATCCACCCCTGTTTTAATGAGTCCATTGACTATTAATCCATCCCCGTGTCCGGTCAAATGAACAATAATTCGTACTTATAAATATCCCGCCCATCTTGTCCGATTAAGCGTATGTGGTTATATATAGATACGTCAAATCATAACCTTTATATTAAATTAACGAGGTATCGTTAATTTAATATAAAGCCCATTAATAGCCCATAGTCTAATTTCCACAAGTGTCGTTCTTTTGTCCAAACCCCAATTATGGTACAAAACCCAATTACCCCATCTCTAATATTTAGCTTAACATCATGATTACTTCGGCTCAAATAAGCATAATAATAACTTAAGTACGAGACATTAATTTAAAAAGGAGAACATAGCTTACATTGATTATTTATCGCGTAGTGTTACACGGACAGAGCTCCGACTTTAAAACCCGTAAAATAACCTTTACATAACCCGAACTAATCTAATATAACACTAATCTATATTATATATATATATATATATATATATATATATATATATATATATTATTTATTTATATTATACTAGGGAGTATTATTATTATTATTATTTTTTTTACTCGCAGAATTCGTGACCTTTTATAGGAGTTTTGATTTCTGACAGCTCCGCGAGTCGTGGAGTTTTTAGCCTTCAAACTCCGCGAGTCGCGGAGTTTGAAAATCCAGCTCAGGATCATTTGTCTCATAGCTTGTCGACATAATTTTTAAATATATATAATATATAAATAATTTATATAATTATTTAAATATTATATTATATTCTTGTGCATAGTTGACTTGTAATTTTTGGTCCGTTGCGTCGGGCGTTGATAGTTGACTCATGTCCCGGTTCCGGATTTTCGAACGTCCTTGCGTACAATTTAATATCTTGTACTTTGCGTTTTGTAACTTGTACTCTTGTCATTTTTAGACGTTTTTCATCAATAAATTGAACCTTTTGAATTGTATCTTGAACATTTGAGCTTTTTGGACGTTTGTGTCTTCAAATCTTCGTTTTCGCCTTTTGTCTTCGCACTTATTTATTTAAACAATTACAATGAAAATATAATACAATTACATATGAAAACCTATTATTTAGGAGGGATATTGCTATGAAATATATGTTCCTTTTTAGCCTTATCAAACATCCCCACACTTGAGCGTTGCTTGTCCTCAAGCAATACAGAACTTGAAATAAAAACATACATGAATCACTTTTTTATTCATCACACTTTGTACATCAGTGATTTTGATATGGTGGTATAAACAATGATAGTAATGATAGAACCATGGTTAAAGGTGGGTGTGTCATCCACAGTTGCCTCGGGTTTAGGTCAACGACACTTGCAATCAAATAGCCGATTTACTTTCGGTTTCCAAAGCAAAGTGCACATTTGAAAGGCGGTTTACAGTCCCACATGACTATGAAAATGTAGATCCTTAAGGAAATTGGATCTTTATGAAAATATTTGATCTTTTGAAAATTCAATCTAGCTTTTACCCTAGATAAGTTTTCCGGAATAACCCTTCACCGGTGTTTGCAAAATATTTTTGTGGGTTGTGTGGGTTTCAGATTTAAAAATTTTAGCTCAACACTTGTGGTTTTGTGTTACCCACTTGCTAACCTTGTATTAGGAAAGCAACACGTCTAGTTTACTTGTCCCGTATATTACCTTTCGGCAAACTACCGTCCGGTTGTAAAAGAAAGCGATGAACAAGAAACTGTTAAGGCAATGTCTAATGACATGCATTTGATTATGGTCCAAAAACGTGTCGGATGCTATTACTATCCTTTGTAGGAGCAATAGTAAAGATCATCCTTATAATTTTTCGGTCTGGCACAAGGTCCTGTCTTCGACCAAGCTATGCAACCACCGTTCTTACGGTTGACACCCGATTTGGTTCAGGTGACCTAATGAATTCCAGGTGAATTCCTAGGATTTTACGTTCAATGGTAATGAACGCATTAAAAATGGGGTTTCAGAAAACAAATCGGTTTGTAATTTTGACCAAAATATTTTCTCGTTCAAGCTCGAGTTTAGATATCATTGAATTCCATGAGTTTAAATTCTCAATCTTTAAGGTCAATCTCAAGGATTGAGTAATATCAGTCTTAAAAGTTGATTTTTAATCTTTAAGGAGATTATCCTTTCTGGGGATCTGATTCATTAGTCTTATCAAGCTAATTTGCACGGTGCCCCCCCATTGTACGAGATAAATCCTTCTCATGGTTAGGATAAATCTGACCACTTGGCGACCCTGTTTGATGCTGAGGTCCGTGGATTTCCTACTGATTTTAGAGATGACTTTTCTAGATTTTTCGTCAACCTACAGCTGGTCTGGACGACAACTTCCTGACCTAAATCAAGAAGCGCGTTTATTTTTCGGAAGACTTTACTTCCTTTTAATGATGGAATTGATTCATCGTGTAGATCCATCTTTTCTTTTCTTTCATCGGGTAAAATAGTTAATTTAGTCCAAAACAAAAGCACCTGCAATAAACTTTACAGAAACATGTGATAGATAGTTTTTAATTGAATAACTTGGCACATTCTCCCCACACTTAGTTTCTTTCTTTGCCTTTTTATTCTCCTTTATTCCATTTTAAATGAATTCAATCGTTTTAGGGTGTTTCTCAATTTATGTCCTTTCCGAGGTAACGATAATTTCGGTATTAACACCTAGTTTTCACCGTTCATAAATATATATAAACATGATTTTAAATTCATTTAGTTTAAAATTTTTCAAATTTTCATAAAATTTAGAAAATAAGCCAAGTATAAACCCGAGAGAATTTATAACCCTTCCCCACACTTGAGATCATGCAATGCCCTCATTTGCATGAAATCAGATTCTAATTATAAATTCATGAGGGTGATTAGTGTAGAAAAGTGATTGAAAATACCCAGTTTATAATTATAAAGCTCGTCGAATGATAGATGGCGCGGCTCATCGTTCATTCCTTCTTGTTTTATCACACATATTTTTCTTCAAAAACGGTTGCTTTTCTGAACTGTTTGCTAATCTTTAAAAATGCGTCTTTTACCCTAATTTATTATGCATGTTTATTAACGAGTTATGCACTAACCCGAACCCCTAATTTAACGTTAAGTGGGGTTAAACTTCCCCACACTTAGCTGACGACATGTGAAGTCAGTAGAATAAGTTCCACGAATTAAAATAGTGAGCCAGTTATTCACATCTCGGGTGGTATAAAATATATTAATGGGTTTAAAGTTTAGACCCACCCGATCGTCACTACTTAATTCTTTTTTAAGTGTAGCTTTTAGTAAATGGATATGTCTCTTTTCTGGTTCTTGGTCAAATGGATCGATATACACCGACATACATATTATAGGGTGGACAATTTCTAACGTTTCCTTCCTTTTATTCTCAAGATCAAAGTTTTCACCTCTATTACCCAATTGGGTGAAATCCGAGGTGTCATTATCTATTACAGCTCGTAGTTCATTTTCGATAGATGACTCGTCTATTGAGAATATTGGGTTGGAAGGTTGTGGAATGGTGAATTTCGGGATTGGAGTAGATTCTTCTTCATTAACGGTACTTATCAGTCCCTCCATTTTGGTCTCGGGGGTAAAATTTTCAACATTATCGTTTTCCCAAGAGTACAAATTTGTTACCCTTACTTCTTCTTTATCCATTGATGGATCGATGATTTCGTCGGTAGAGGCTAATGTGTCGATATGTTGTGAAATTGGTAAGACTGAATAAAAAGTATCATCGGGATAGTTGGTGATTTCGGAGCTCTCGAATTCATCAAAATTCGATGATATGAGATTTTCTTGCACAATACTCCTCAGATCAACAGGTGTGTAGTCTGATAGAGTTTCAGCTTGCCAGTTTACAAACTCTCTCATTTGTTCATTTTGAGCATTGAGTTCTTCGAGTTTGATTTTCATATTGTCTAATAAATTTTCAGACTCGTAATTTTCCTCGTCTACTGGTTGTTGAGTTTGGATATATTTTTGGGAATAATCCCAATTTGAATTGTATTCTTCATAATCATTCCATTCAGGTTCCGTGAGTGCGTAATTTTTCATAGGAACGCAATAATAACATTCCCATGTTGAGTGATAATCTCCACAGATTTCACAACCAGTTATTGTTTCGTCATTCGTGATCCAAGATTGACCGAACGAATTGTCATCAACACTCGTTTGAGAGTATTGATTTAATTGATTTTGGATATTAAAAAGAGTTTCGATAGCCTTGTTTTCAAAATTTTCCATTTTATTGCGATGGCCAAATTTTAGCTACAATGTGGTGCATTTACTAATTATCCTATTAGTTATAAAAATAGAAAAACTTATATAAGTTTTCCAATTAATAGACTTTTCTGCTTTTGCCCACGTTTCGAATAGCCAAAAGATGCAGCAGGGAGCCAGAACCCTTTAAATCGGAAGCTCACAACTCAGCCACTAACAAATCCAACTATTACTACGAAGCAGAAAATTGTCAACGTCCATTAATTTAACCACTTAAATAATTTTTCTTTCTGTTTGAGATATTAGATAAGAAATAGAGAAGATTTCTAAGTCCTAAAAACTAAAGCGTCGAGAAATAAGAAAGAAAAAGAATGCGCGTCGAAAAACGTCGAAAAATAAAAATAAGAAAATAGCGCGTCGTAACTTAAAAAGGAATTAAAAACTAAGAATTAAAAGTTGCGTCTAAAAATATTAAAGCTTAAAAGAAAAACTATATCCCAAATGGTAATAACTTAAAAAGGTACTAAAATATAAAAACGGCGTCGCAAAATTCTAAAGCACCTAAATCTTAGTCTAAAGAAAAAGCACTTAAGGGATTTTACGGCAAAGCCTAAAAATCTAGAAGTAAAAATAACTATGGCAAAAACTAAGTTTAAAACTAAATATGAGCTAAAAATACAAATATTACGCTAAAACGATTAAAAAGGGACAAAATATAAAAATATACAAAAAGTTGTAAAAAGTACAATTTTTATAAAAATATTATTTTTATATTATTTATTTATTAAAACTATTAATTTTACATATAATAAAACTAATTAAAATTTAAAATACAATTTAATTAAAAAAAAAACTTAAACTAATTATAATAATTAAACTAATTAGGGTTTATTAATAATAATAATAATAAAATCCGTAATTAATGTGAAATTAGGGTTCTGTCACGTGTGTCAGAGTGTCTCCGCGAGTCGCGGTATTTCAAGCAGCAAACCCCGCGAGTCGCGGGGTTCCAAAATTCAACTCTGGTACAGTTTTTAATTCGACGTGTTTTTTTTTATATTTTTCTGTTTTAAAATCTAAATATTTATATAATAAAAACTTATATTTAAAAACTAAAATAAAAATAGAACTACTTTATAATTTTATAAATAAAAATCGTAAAACTAGATTTATATATATATATTTTATTTTTATTTTTTTCGGTTTTTTTTATTTGATATTGTTTTTCTAAAAATATATTTATACAAATATATATTAAAAATATAGCGTTTTGCCAAGTTCCCCGGCAGCGGCGCCAAAAACTTGATGTCGTGCGAGGTGTACGTGAAATACTAAATATTTTTACTACGAAATGCGTTACAAATTACACAAGTTTTAATTATTTATTTACAGATGGGATATACCTAAACCTTGCTACAACACTATAGGCAGTGTACCTAATCGTAGAGTAGTATAGTTTTTAGTAAGTCCGGTTCGTTCCACAGGGAGCGGGCTTATTGCACACTATATTTTTAAACAACTATATTTATACAAAATATATATAATTATATATAATAATATATAAAAGGGGGTTTACCGTTTAATGACCGGTTTGTCGATTTATATTTTAAGCGAAGCGTATAGTAAATGACGATATTTAAATAACAATATAAAATAAATAACAATAATTAAAATGACAATAAATAAAAGTACGAGGAAAAATGAAATAAAATATATTATGCTTATTTAAACTTCCGTAACCATGATGTTTGACGTTTTGATTTTAATTTATTGTCCTGGGTTAATTGTCCTTTGTCCTGGATGTATTTGAAACCTATCTGGTTTTTGTCCATAATAGTTCATCGGTCATAATTATAAACTGCTCGGCAAATTTAACCTTATACCCGAAGTCAAATATTCCAACTAACTGGGGATTCGAACTGTAACAAGGTCTTAATACTTTGCTTAATGAATACACCAGGTTATCGACTGTGTGTAAACCAAGGTTTTAATATTTTGTTAACAATTACACCAATTACCCTTGAATGTAATCCACCCCTGTTTTAATGAGTCCATTGACTATTAATCCATCCCCGTGTCCGGTCAAATGAACAATAATTCGTACTTATAAATATCCCGCCCATCTTGTCCGATTAAGCGTATGTGGTTATATATAGATACGTCAAATCATAACCTTTATATTAAATTAACGAGGTATCGTTAATTTAATATAAAGCCCATTAATAGCCCATAGTCTAATTTCCACAAGTGTCGTTCTTTTGTCCAAACCCCAATTATGGTACAAAACCCAATTACCCCATCTCTAATATTTAGCTTAACATCATGATTACTTCGGCTCAAATAAGCATAATAATAACTTAAGTACGAGACATTAATTTAAAAAGGAGAACATAGCTTACATTGATTATTTATCGCGTAGTGTTACACGGACAGAGCTCCGACTTTAAAACCCGTAAAATAACCTTTACATAACCCGAACTAATCTAATATAACACTAATCTATATTATATATATATATATATATATATATATATATATATATATATATATATATATATATATATTATTTATTTATATTATACTAGGGAGTATTATTATTATTATTATTTTTTTTACTCGCAGAATTCGTAACCTTTTATAGGAGTTTTGATTTCTGACAGCTCCGCGAGTCGTGGAGTTTTTAGCCTTCAAACTCCGCGAGTCGCGGAGTTTGAAAATCCAGCTCAGGATCATTTGTCTCATAGCTTGTCGACATAATTTTTAAATATATATAATATATAAATAATTTATATAATTATTTAAATATTATATTATATTCTTGTGCATAGTTGACTTGTAATTTTTGGTCCGTTGCGTCGGGCGTTGATAGTTGACTCATGTCCCGGTTCCGGATTTTTGAACGTCCTTGCGTACAATTTAATATCTTGTACTTTGCGTTTTGTAACTTGTACTCTTGTCATTTTTAGACGTTTTTCATCAATAAATTGAACCTTTTGAATTGTATCTTGAACATTTGAGCTTTTTGGACGTTTGTGTCTTCAAATCTTCGTTTTCGCCTTTTGTCTTCGCACTTATTTATTTAAACAATTACAATGAAAATATAATACAATTACATATGAAAACCTATTATTTAGGAGGGATATTGCTATGAAATATATGTTTCTTTTTAGCCTTATCAGCAATCTAAGGACCTAAGAATAAAAACATACTAAAAATGTCAACACGAATGTTGGTGAGTTATAGGTTTAATTGCTCGAGTCATAAATATATAAAGATCGACCACAAGATTTCATCAAAAGTTTATCAATAGATTCTACGTAACAGAGCACCCTGGTAACTAAACTTAACGCTATAATGTTACCCTATTCATTTTAATACACGCAAACCAACGTGTCATAAACTCAAATAACATACGTCCGTTAAAAGGCTAGCGCTCTAGCTCGGACGGGGATGTCAAGCCCTATGGATCCATATACAATTATTCGCGCCCACCAGTCCATATCCTATGTACTGGCAGCTACTGGTTACCAAAGCTAAGGAATTTTCGGTTTAACTCAGTGTAGAATTAAGTATGTACTTATGTCCATTGTATTTAAAATAAATTGCATGTATTCTCAGCCCAAAAAATTTAAAGTATTTAAAAAGGGAGACTATAAACTCATTGTTCAATATTGAGGTTCAATATTGTAGGCAGACGTAACGATAGTGGATGATTGTATGGTTGATCTTGGATTCAAGAACAATACCCCGAACAATACCCAATATTTTCTTAGTTTAAAACAGTTTGAAACCCGAATTAAAACACCCGTTTACTTGTTTACAGTACCTTACTAATATTAATTTGAAAATTAAACTAGAAAATTATACAGAGTAAATTTATTTATGTATGTGTGTGTCTCTCGAAAAGAACTGAAACATATATATATATATATATATATATATATATATATATATATATATATATATATATATATATATATATATATATATATATGCAAATTCGTTTAGTGAAATATAATATATAAATATGAATTTAAAACGTGCACAAACATAGCAGCCATCTTTTTGTCTTGTTCCATCTCCCACTTTAGCATAATTTACGGAGTATGTAACATATAGATATTAGATATATATAATATATCATAATAATAATGATGATAAGGATGATGATCTCATGGTATACAGTTTTCAAAAAGCTATCTAAAAGCTAACATAATCGAATATATATTTATAATATAATAATATTATAATAATATAATAATAATAATAATTTAAATATATTAATAATATAATATAATAATATAATGCGTAAAAACATGTTAAACAGTGAAGCTGCCTCAATTTTTGGTATTTTATGCCGACGAATTGCGCGTTTCGCGTAAAGATTACAAATTCTGCGTAATATTTTAAAACATTACGTGTTTCGCGAAGATAGGTACATGGACCGCGTATGGTGTTTTCATGAAAGTTGTAGATTTATGAGTTACGGTCGTCTGGACACTGAAATCACCCTTTTTCGAGTCAGTATGATTTAGTTATGATTTTTCTCGTGCAAGTGCGCATGTTTAGTGATTTCCATCATTTTAACTTGAAATCTTGATACGAAATGTTGTAGTCTTTTGTTGCTCATTAGAAATATTTATTTTATATTTAACAATATTTAAGTGAGACTAATTATATACACACACGTCAGCTTGCATGATCAAATGTCTAGCTACTTTAAATTTTGTCCTCGTCTAATATCGAATCTATATAGATATGCATGTTTATCAAAAGTGAAAAATAGAAAGTCCCACATTTTTGTCCAAATACAATCTTGCCATTTTCAATGATATATATATCGAGTTATTTATATAACATATATAATTAAATTATTTATTTAAATCGTTATATATATATATATATATATATATATATATATATATATATATATATATATATATATATATATATATATATATATATATATATATATATATATATATATATATATATATCCATTTATAAATCGTTGTTCGTGAATCGTCGGAAATGATAAAAGGGTACTTGAACGTGTAAACTAGTTCAAAAAGTTTTAAGACTCAACATAATAGGTCCGTTTATCGTGTCGGAAACATTCTATCCTGTAATTAATTTATTAATGTGAAATTTTCTGGGTCATCACAGTACCTCCCCGTTAAAGAAAATTTCGTCCCGAAATTTTGAGTAGTACCTGTTTTATAAGCTATATCAGTGAACAAATGTGGATACTTTTGCTTCATTTGATCTTCACATTTCCAAGTAAACTCGGGTCCTCGTCTAGCGTTCCAACGAACTCTAACTATCGGTATTTTATTTTGTTTTAATTGTTTGAACTCACGGTCCATGATTTCAACAGGTTCTTCGATAAAATGGAGTTTATCATTGATTCGTATTTCGTCAAGAGGAATTACGACATCCTCTTCAGCTGAACATTTCTTCAAATTTGACACGTGAAATGTGTCGTGAACACCACTAAGTTCTTGCGGTAGCTTTAATCGATAAGCAACTGTTCCAATTCTTTCGGTGATTTCAAAGGGTCCTACGTACCTAGGACTTAGCTTTCCTCGTTTACCGAATCGTACAACGCCTTTACAGGGTGACACTTTCAACATGACTTTGTCGCCCACTTGAAATTCTTGCGGTTTTCTTCCTTTATTAGCATAACTCTTTTGACGACTCATGGCCGTTTTCAATCGCTGTTGTATTTGAATGATCTTGTCGGTGGTTTCATGAATAATTTCTGGTCCAGTAAGTTGTCTTTCTCCTACTTCACTCCAACAAATAGGAGATCTGCACTTTCTACAAAGTGCTTCAAATGGTGCTGCGTTGATGCTCGTATGATAGCTGTTATTGTATGAAAATTCTGCCAAAGGTAAGTGTCGATCCCAACCGGTTCCAAAGTCAATCACGCATGCCTGTAACATGTCTTCTAACGTTTGTATTGTTCATTCATTTTGACCATCTGTCTGTGGGTGATAAGCGGTGCTCATATCTAATCGAGTTCCCAATGCTTTTTGTAATGACTGCCAAAAACGTGATGTGAATCGGGTTTCGTGATCACATATGATGGAGATAAGTACACCATGCCTGGAAACTACTTCCTTCAAATATAGGCGTGCTAATCTCTCCATACTGTCTGTCTCCTTTATTGGTAGAAAGTGAGCTGATTTAGTGAGGCGATCAACTATCACCCAAATAGTATCGTGACTACTTGCAGTCCTTGGTAATTTCGTAATGAAATCCATGGTTATTCTTTCCCATTTCCACTGAGGAATTTCTGGTTGTTGCAGTAATCCTGACAGCTTTTGGTGCTCAGCTTTGACCTTGGCACATGTCAAACATTTTCTTACATAAGTAGCAATTTTCGTCTTCATATTAGGCCACCAATAGAACTTTTTAAGATCGTGGTACATTTTTCCGTTTCCTGGGTGAATTGAGTACCTTGTTTTGTGTGCTTCATCCAGTACTAGTTGCCTTAGGTTACCATGTTTTGGTAGCCATATCCAACCAGCAAAATACAGGGTTCCATCGGCTTTTACTTCAAGTTGTTTTTCTAATCCTTTGCTCATTTCGCCTTTTTCATTTTCTTTTTTTGAAGCTTCTAACTCTGCTGCTTGAATTTGCTTTGTGAGATCAGTACGAATTGTAATGTTCAAAGCTCGAACCCTAAGAGGTTTTACTCTTTCTTTCCGACTTAGGGCATCAGCTACAACATTAGCCTTTTCGGGGTGGTAACGGATTTCACAATCGTAATCGTTTAATAACTCTACCCAGCGACGTTGCCTCATATTGAGTTGTTTTTGATCAAAAATTTGCTGAAGACTCTTATGGTCGGTGTACACTGTACACTTTGTGCCATATAGATAGTGTCGCCATATTTTGAGTGCAAAAACTACTGCTCCAAGTTCTAAATCGTGCATCGTATAGTTCCTTTCGTGAATTTTTAGTTGTCGTGAAGCGTATGCGATAACTTTTGTGCGTTGCATTAATACACATCCTAAACCTTGGCGCGAAGCGTCACAATAGATCACGAAATCATCATTTCCTTCTGGTAATGACAAAATGGGTGCAGACGTTAACTTCTTCTTTAACAGTTGAAATGCGAATTCCTGTTCTGTGGACCAATCATACTTCTTTCCCTTTTGAGTCAATGCAGTTAAGGTTTTGACGATTTTAGAGAAATCTTGAATGAATTTTCGGTAGTAACCAGCAAGACCTAAAAATTGGCGGATTTGTGTTGGAGTCTTCGTGTGACGCCCCGTACAAAACCATCGTGTACGATTCGTCATCAACAGGATCTTTACACGGTCAAAAATTATATGCTGTTTGAAAACCAGTTTGCATTCATAAAAGATAATGTTTTTAAAAAAGATAGCGTGCATCCTATGAATAGGAGCATAAACATAATTATTTGACCCTAAGGTCGTTACAAAGCCATAGTTTGAAATTAACATAAACTACGAATGCAACAGAAAAGTTCCATGAATGAGACATCTCTAGTATTGCAGCGGATAACTAATACAGCAGGTCCTTAACAGCAATTCAATAACAGCATGACATCAAGTCTAACAGCGGAAGCAATAAACCTCTAGGCACCTGAGAAATACACGCTTAAAAAGTCAACACGAATGTTGGTGAGCTATAGTTTAAGTTGTAATAGTAACGTAAGATAGGCCACGAGATTTCAGTGCTGCAAACAGCGTATCAAACAGTATGAAAAGTATATGCATAACCGTGGGCACCCGGTAACTAGACTTAACATTTATAACCCCCTAAAAGTACACTTGGCAAGTGCGTATGTTCACGAAGTATTAAACACCCATTAAATGCTAGCGCGACTAGCCCGAGTGGGGATGTCAAACCCTATGGATCCATATCTAAGATTCGCGTTCACCGGTTCAAAACCCAATGACTAAACGTTACCGAGCTAAGGGGAAAGTTTATGCCGTTGTATAACCCACACATATATAAAGTTTAAGTACTCGTGCCTAACATGTAAAACGTAAAAAGTGCATGTATTCTCAGTCTCAAAAATAGTAAAAGTGGTAAAAAGGGATGCTATAACTCACAGTGATAAAAGCGGAAGTCGGTAATGAAAGTACGCAAGTAGTAAGTCTGTCCGAAAGGTCGTCAACCTAAATTAAAGGTTACTAGGTTAGTAGGTTGTCTTTATAAATTTTAATAGTGCATAAAATAAGTTTAAGTGTCATCATCATCATCATTCATCATCATAAAAGCTAAGTAAGTTCGACAAGAATAGAGATCGAAACAATAGGCTGACTTCGGTCAGCTGCTACGACCTCTACGTAAATCAAAATGACGCATAGTCAGTGGCTATGGCTCCGTATGTGAGTTCCCTAACATCTGACCAATTTTCAGAACCTAACTCGTCTTCGTTTGACTGTGGCGACGGCTTAAGTGCGAGTAGGTCAGAAATTTCAGCACAACGTTAATAGGGTGTAGTGACTTTCGGAGGGCCATAAATCCCAAACCGTAACTCGGATTAAGACGAGGCCTAAACGGAAAATCATCTACTCGAACCGAAATAACTTAAAATTAACTTTCCAGTAGCCTAGGTTATGACAACCCAAAAATTTCCAACCAAATTTAAACTTTAATCTTTATATGTTTCCGACACGATAAGCAATATTTGTTAAGTTAAATTGCAAGAATTTTAAACTATGTTCATACATTCATTCAACCTCGACCAAGTTCCAACGATTCACGAACCATTAAACGAATATGATTATATATGTATATGTGTATATATATTATAACTTGAAACGTAATCAAAATATTAGATTAAATACTTTATATGATTGTATCTGTTTCAAAATGTTTATCAATGGAATTAGAAGATAAGATCAAATGTTTGAGTTATCAGATATATTGAATTATGATTACAAGTCTCTGTTGAAAGGCCCACGTTGATTTGAGAAATCTTTCCATTTTAACAATATTCAGAAAATGGTAAAGTGATTTATAAATAAGAACAAATTGTCAATCATTGAGAACTAGACAAAGGATAGTGGAAGATTGAATCTCATAGAGACTCGATTGATCTATTTAGTTTCAAACGTACAAAAACGTTTTCAGTTTAAAAAGAACTTTATTATTAAAACGTATATAACTTTTATAAATATCTAGAACCACTTTTGACAACTCATTACTTAACTAGTATGTTAAAGATAACTATATTTATATTTATATTTTATTTTATTAAATATATATAACGATTTAAATTAATATTATATATATTTATACGCGTATTATACGTACATAGTTTTATACTTTTACTATACTTAAACTTTACCTTTACTTTATTTTTACTTTACTTTAACTTTAATAATTCACTTTAATAATTCATACATTAATAATTCATACTTTAATAATTCACTTTAATAATTCACTTTAATAATTCATACTTTAATAATTCACTTTAATAATTCATACTTTAATAATTCACTTTAATAATTTAAAAATCTATTATAAATAGAATTCAATAGGTTTCATTATTTCATAGAAACTTGAAAATATTTTTCTCTAAACTCTCTCAATCGATTTACATATATATATTTACTCCGTATTATTTCAAGATATTATTAGTATACATAAAATATTACGACGGAGTGCTGTCCGAGTGATTTCGAAATTGTTTTTCGAGTAGGATAGGATTAAGGAAATTATGGGTTATAGCTATGGAGGTGATTGAGTATGGTTCATGGGTATGCTCATGAGGTCAATATAGTGTTTATCATTTCCGTTGCGTCTACGTACCTTTCCTGCAATATTGAATCACAATATTGATACGTGAGTACTCATAATTTAACTTTTATATACTAATAGTGTATCCCTGACTAGTGCTCGAGTATTTAGGATTATGCATGCTTGTACTTTTGATATTGCCCTTAGACAGGTTAGGTTGAATATTGAATTAGTTACACTTGCGGTTGAGATAAGGTATAAGATATGCATGTCTTTGGAAAGCTAGTGAAAAATTAAGAACTTTTCCTTTAGATATCGAATGGTTTCGATGAACGGATTAGAAGTTATAATCAATTGAATTTTCGATATTTTTATTAAAAATGATTATTATTATCGTCGCTTTTATCGTCGTTCTAGTTTTATCTTATTATTATCATTATTATTATCTTTATCAATAAAAGGGATTTATCATTAAAAATTGTTATTTTTTTTATTATTACTATCGTTATTATCGTTAAAGTTATAATTAGTATTATTATTATTATCCAATTATTATTATTATTATTATTATTATTATTATTATTATTATTATTATTATTATTATTATTATTATTATTATTATTATTAGTATTATTATTATTATTATTATCATTATTAATATATATATCATTATTTAAAAATGGTTATTGTTATTGTTATTATTATTATTACTATATTATCATTAAGATAATTATTAGTATTATCGTTAATAATATTATAGTAACTATCATTATTAATATTAGTGTAATTAAAACAAATATTTGTAACACCTAATTATTTTGATTACTATTATTATCATTATTATGAACACGATATAAAAGACGATTAAAAGCTATTAAACGAAATGATTAGGAAATAATGAGTAAGAGTATCATGATGAAATTAAAATATTATAAGATATTGATTTAGATAAAATTATCGTTCTTAGGATTGTGATACACTATGACTTGACCTAATTTGTTAGACAAATATTGACCAACACATAATTATATATAATTAATTTAGGTTCGTGAATCCGAGGCCAACCTTGCACTTGTTCAATGACGTTATATGTATTTTTACTACGAAATACAGTATGGTGAGTTTCATTTGCCTTTTTACCCTTTATATTTTTGGGACTGAGAATACATGCGCTTTTATAAATGTTTGACGAAATAGACACAAGTAATTGAAACTACATTCTATGGTTGAATTATCGAAATCGAATATGCCCCTTTTTATTAAAGTCTGGTAATCTAAGAATTAGGGAACAGACACCCTAATTGACGCGAATCCTAAAGATAGATCTATTGGGCCTAACAAACCCCATCCAAAGTACCAGATGCTTTAGTACTTCGAAATTTATATCATGTCCGAAGGAGGATCCCGGAATAATAGGGGATATTCTTATATGTATCTAGTTAATGTCGGTTACCAGGTGTTCACCATATGAATGATTATTTTTGTCTCTATGCATGGGACGTATATTTATGAGAACTGGAAATGAAATTCTTGTGGTCTATTAAAATGATGAAAATAAATGATTATGATAAACTAATGAACTCACCAACCTTTTGGTTGACACTTTAAAGCATGTTTATTCTCAGGTGTTAAAGAAATCTTCCGCTGTGCATTTGCTCATTTTAAAGATATTACTTGGAGTCTTTCATAGCATATTTCGAAGAACGTTGCATTCGAGTCATTGAGTTCATCAAAGATTATTATTAAATCAATTTATAGTTGGATAGTGGATATTATGAAATGGTATGCATGCCTGTCAATTTTCAATGTAAAGAAAGTTTGTCTTTTAAAAACGAATGCAATGTTTGTAAAATATATCATATAGAGGTCAAATACCTCGCAATGTAATCAACTATTGTGAATCGTTTATAATGTATATGAGCAGGTCCTTTCATAGGTATCAGAGCGGTGGTCTTAGCGAACCATGTCTGCATTAGTGTGTCTAACTGATAAGTCGTTAGGATGCATTAGTGAGTCTGGACTTCGACCGTGTCTGCATGTCAAAAGTTTTACTTATCATTTTTAGTCGGAAATCATCTGCTTATCATTCTTAGGAAATTACCTGCTTATCATTACTAGTCTAGACACGTCTTGCTACATTAATTGCATGAGTAGTGTATAGACAAAATTCACATCTTAGCGTATCTGCTAAATCATATCTTATCGTATCTGTTACTTTAAACTTTACCTGACATATCCCGCAAATTCCTCCGTAATCTACGAAATCTTTTGTTCTATATCTATGAGTATTCTATGTAATTAGAATACCATACGATAACCGAAAATCATTTCATATCGAAAAATCCTTATTCAATCGTACGAAATGAAATTCATCATTAATTCAAGTTCCTCGGATTCCGAAATGGAATCCCACTCCAGCTCTGAAAGCAGTGTGACCGGAATGGATCAACCAATCAGCCATCATCTATTCTAGATGAATTAGGGATGGGTTCATAGCCTCCTCAATCATTGGAGACAAGAAGAAGGTGATCCCTTCCATCCACCCCATTGCCCTCTTAACGAAGAACCTGAAGCACTTACCGGCGAACCAATCCGAAACACCATTTTCTCTCTCATTTCCAGAGTATCTCGTCACGATTATATACTACATCAAATTCTAGATTATATTTATCAGCTCGTCCGAACCGACAATCACCCCGGTATAATAGAAGAAGTCAACGAGCTTCGCGCTCGGGTAGTGGCTTTGGAGAATATGGTGCAAAGATTACAAACACCAGCATCATAACTAGTACCACCATCATCAACGCCAACAGTACCATTACCACCTCCAACCACAACCGCGTCGTAAACCTCAACTTCACAATATGTCCCACGAGCATCAACGTCATACGCACCATAGATACCAAGGAGTACCAACAACAATAACTGACGAAGTATTAATTCATAACTTCATTAGAGAAACATTCCGAGGCGATTATGTAATCTCTAAAGTCTTAGAGATTATCTAATCTAGCCCTAACCATAAATCAGTTAAACGAACCAAAATGATAGAAGGAAGAGTAGAAACACTGACAAAAATGGTGTGTGATTAACAAGCTAAACTTGCTTTACCAACAGCATCAACAGTACCGTCAGCGTTACCAGCATCGTCAGTACAGTCAACATCTGAATCAACAACACCGATAACATCACAAACTCCGTCAGTTCAAGAATCACTGTGGACATCATTACAAATCAATAACGTGTATATTGTATCAACGAGTTATGAAGAATTAACTCATTCCCTCTGAAGAAATTATATGTATATTATATATATTTTGAAATAAATCTTTCCGTGCTAAGCTATTGTGTGTGAATCTTAACTACTCGGTTAATTCATATTACAAATATGCAATAATGTACGTCCTTCGGCCGCAACTTAACCAGCGTTAACTACAATCTCTGTCGCAATTCAACAAATTCCAATTCATAATAAATCAAGTATATATTTGATTTTACACTTTCATCATCGATGTACCCGAAACTTTTCAGATAACATCATTCGTACTTTGCGAAATTCACAAGAATTCCACGAACCGAACATCATACATCAACAAATAACGAAGTATTGATTCATAATTTCAATGTCATTAAAGAAATACTGCGTAAAAGGTATGTACTTTTTAAAGCCTTTGGGGATTATTCAATTCTAGTTCTAACCGTAAATCAAATGAGTTTAATTTAACATTAACTCATTAAATCTATGTTACATCTGAAGAAAATATACATATATATATTTTCATAAAGACTGTAATAAAATTCTCTTGTACAAAATATTAATTGTGAAATTTTTTTTAACGGGTAGGTAATACCCGAGAGATATATAAATTCACAATTAATATGTTACATTCTTCGAATCTGATTCAGCAAATCATCCATTATACTCCCCACTTTCACAACAATATACATTCTTTTATAGAAATCAAAACAACCATACTCATTCAAAATTTAATTACATATTCTGATTTTGAAATCTCAAAATTCAACTTGAGATATGACCAAAATCATCACTCTTAGATCCTTACATCTTTCACAAGCTATATTTTGACTTCAAAACTGTGTTAGAACATCAAACGCATGTTAACGATTACAATCTGTGTTCAAACCCTTCAAAAATTTCTGAAGACACTTCGAATGATGAGCAATCGAGATGATGATCCAACCACATGTTACCCACAGTTATGTACCCGAAAAACTCTTGAAACCAAAGTAAAAGTTTAAACAACGTATCCGCGTCAGATTCTTTGGCATTTATTAGCAAAAATAACTTTGCGACTCCTATTCAAAGTAGCCAGTTTTGTCACAGCTCCAGCAAGTCAACTTCGACTTTTCAGTCAGACTAACCTTATTATAACCTTGAGATATACACCATCGTTACCAGGGAACCTTTTACATTCCACCACATTATTTGCAGATGTACCAACAACTTCATTACCCTTTGACTTTAGCCTCTCCAAAAAGTCATTATAATTATTCATTGAAACCCCATCATTTACTCATTCGCATCTTGTAATGAGAATTGCCATACGAATCATTGGGAATTAGCAATCAGTATTTTGAAATCTCGCAGGATGTCTACGCCAACAGTTATATGTGTATATATAACGTCTATCTTCTGGACTTAATTTGAATGTGAAGTTTCTGAAAAACACTCCGAACTACGAATTGGTTCTCCGAAGAAAAAAAATGCTGATGAAGCAGCAAAAACTATAAACGACTTTAAACAGTAAAAGCTGGATGATAATGATGAAGTGTGCTGGCAAAGCGCAGAAAAAGAGAAGTTTTGGAACTGGAAAACGGATTGAGCAAAGTAGGAAGGAGGCTGTGGACAAATTACAAAGACTGAACCTGACTTCAAAGGATCCAAATGATTCAGTACCTGCTGAAGTCATTAACGAATACCTTGCTCCTGACTCTAAACCCCTACGGACAATATTCTTCATCATCCTCTGATATTAGAAATTCTAAAATATCATCATATCTTTCATTATAAATATCCTCCATATTTCTGAAGATATTTTCTTAATTTTTCTTATTTGAAATCATTTACCTCTTCGCGCTATCTGTATTACATCATAAAAGAAACTATTTTAGTTTCTAAATTTTGAAACATTCAAGTTTAAAATAGGAATATTTTGAAGTAATGTTGGGAACTGAAGCATGAATTAGTATAATATAATGACACTTGATCAATGTGATTATATTACAGTAAGTCATGCTGAGTTTCTAAATGGAACGTGATGATTCACAGATCATAACATCATCATGTGCCATGTTATACGACTCTTGTATTCTATTTAACCTCTAAAATATCAAGAAAATATTTCTTGATGATTCGGCCTTTTCCAAGGTATTCTAGTAATTTGACAAGTCAAGATCGTGCCATCACAATTTCCTTCCTAGAACATTAACAATGTTCATTCCGAAATTCATATCTGTGAATTCTGGACCATTACAAGCGGTGCTTAATCGCAAGAAGAAGAAACGAAAGGACAAAACTTCGAAATAGAAATTGGGGTATAAATTGCAGTAACTAAAAGAGAGCATTAACTGTGAATGATAATGATTATAGAAGACAGAAGCAGTGACTTTGAAATATAAGGGAACATATAAATCCTAACGACAAACTAGAAATTATAAACCATATATATCGATGCATATAGCAATATAAAGACACGGGAGAACTAGAAACACTATAAACCCAAGAGTATAGTAGAAGTAAATAGATTCTTCCAGCGGTAGATGAAAAAGAAGAATTACCGATATGAAAGTTAGAAGTATATCGAGAATCAGAACTGGATGGAGCATATTGATGAATACTTTAAAATATGAGTTGAGGGGGAAAGAATAGAAGGTGATGAAACATGACTAGGAACTTAGAAATCAACAGATTTAACTCACACAATGGTGGAATAAGTGAATCAAACCCTCTAGTGAATAGGTTAAGTTTTTTTTGATTAATTTAGTCAAACTACAACTAAATCAAGTGTGATTAGATCAACACCTAGAGCTATTATTCACCACCTGGGTAATTTGGACTGAGAGAGAATCGAAGGAGCTCACTAGATCTGAATGTGTGTAACAAATGAGAGGCTTAACCTAAAATGAAGAGCATAAGACTTTATATACCCCTGCTGTTGACTCACCCATACGATTCATTCATCACACGTATGAGTTAGCTTCATCAGCCGTACGGGTGATCACTCACTCGTGTCTTCTCATTTAGGTTGTAATTGTGACTTAGCTCGGCATCAACCGTGCGTATGAGCCTGTCAGCCGTACTAGTGAGGCTTCACTCGTATGTCTGACTAAGTCTAACATAGTCAAACATCTAAATCTCGTTCCTGCAGTTCCTGTAACCACATACAAACACGGATAGGATAATAACGAGCAATCATGGTGGCCTGTAAACTGTTGTACCTGCAATGGACGTGGGTAGATGTCTAGGGACTTGCATAAAATGCATCAACAGAAGGTGTGAGTTGTAAGGAAACGAAGGAGGTGAATTTATAAGAAAATCTCTGATAGAACAATTAAAATGGACGATCGTATTTAAAGCGGATCCTAATTCCCTTGATTACCGGAGAGTCAAATCTTATTAAGAAGATTTTCCTCAAATCCCTTGAAATCTGGGAATCAGTCATATCTACGTCAAATGATAAGATGAATCTACACTTACTCATTTCACTCTTCTATGTTAGCTTCATTCGTACTCTTCATATAAATGGATTGTTTATCCAAATTATTCGCTGATGATAAAACTCTAATTTTCAGCCCGTATGCATCATGAAAACATACTTATTATCATTCACAACCTTTCCACTCAAATTTCGGGACGAAATTTCTTTAACGAGTAGGTACTGTGACAACCCGAAAATTTCCAACCAAATTTAAACTTTAATCTTTATATGTTTCTGACACGATGAGCAATATTTGTTAAGTTAAATTGCAAGAATTTTAAACTATGTTCATACATTCATTCAACCTCGACCAAGTTCCAATGATTCACAAACCATTAAACGAATATGATTATATATGTATATGTGTATATATATTATAACTTGAAACGTAATCAAAATATTAGATTAAATACTTTATATGATTGTATCTGTTTCAAAATGTTTATCAATGGAATTAGAAGATAAGATCAAATTATTGAATTATCAGATATATTGAATTATGATTACAAGTCTCTGTTGAAAGGCCCACGTTGATTTGAGAAATCTTTCCATTTTAACAATATTCGGAAAATGGTAAAGTGATTTATAAATAAGAACAAATTGTCAATCATTGAGAACTAGACAAAGGATAGTGGAAGATTGAATCTCATAAAGACTCGATTGATCTATTTAGTTTCAAACGTACAAAAATGTTTTCAGTTTAAAAAGAACTTTATTATTAAAATGTATATAACTTTTATAAATATATAGAACCACTTTTGACAGCTCATTACTTAACTAGTATGATAAAGATAACGATATTTATATTTATATTTTATTTTATTAAATATATATAACGATTTAAATTAATATTATATATATTTATACGCGTATTATACGTACATAGTTTTATACTTTTACTATACTTAAACTTTACCTTTACTTTATTTTTACTTTACTTTAACTTTAATAATTCACTTTAATAATTCATACTTTAATAATTCACTTTAATAATTCACTTTAATAATTCATACTTTAATAATTCACTTTAATAATTCATACTTTAATAATTCACTTTAATAATTCATACTTTAATAATTCACTTTAATAATTCATACTTTAATAATTCACTTTAATAATTCAAAAATCTATTATAAATAGAATTCAATAGGTTTCATTATTTCATAGAAACTTGAAAATATTTTTCTCTAAAATCTCTCAATCGATTTACATATATATATTTACTCCGTATTATTTCAAGATATTATTAGTATACATAAAATATTACGACGGAGTGCTGTCCGAGTGATTTCGAAATTGTTTTTCGAGTAGGATAGGATTAAGGAAATTATGGGTTATAGCTATGGAGGTGATTGAGTATGGTTCATGGGTATGCTCGTGACGTCAATATAGTGTTTATCATTTCCGTTGCGTCTACGTACCTTTCCTGCAATATTGAATCTCAATATTGATACGTGAGTACTCATAATTTAACTTTTACATACTAATAGTGTATCCCTGACTAGTGCTCGAGTATTTAGGATTATGCATGCTTGTACTTTTGATATTGCCCTTAGACAGGTTAGGTTGAATATTGAATTAGTTACACTTGCGGTTGAGATAAGGTATAAGATATGCATGTCTTTGGAAAGCTAGCGAAAAATTAAGAACTTTTCCTTTAGATATCGAATGCTTTCGATGAACGGATTAGAAGTTATAATCAATTGAATTTTCGATATTTTTATTAAAAATGATTATTATTATCGTCGCTTTTATCGTCGTTCTAGTTTTATCTTATTATTATCATTATTATTATCTTTATCAATAAAAGGGATTTATCATTAAAAATTGTTATTTTTTTTATTATTACTATCGTTATTATCGTTAAAGTTATAATTAGTATTATTATTATTATCCAATTATTATTATTATTATTATTATTATTATTATTATTATTATTATTATTATTATTATTATTATTATTATTAGTATTATTATTATTATCATTATCATTATTAATATATATATATCATTATTTAAAAATGGTTATTGTTATTGTTATTATTATTATTACTATATTATCATTAAGATAATTATTAGTATTATCGTTAATAATATTATAGTAACTATCATTATTAATATTAGTGTAATTAAAACAAATATTTGTAACACCTAATTATTTTGATTACTATTATTATCATTATTATGAACACGATATAAAAGACGATTAAAAACTATTAAACGAAACGATTAGGAAATAATGAGTAAGAGTATCATGATGAAATTAAAATATTATAAGATATTGATTTAGATAAAATTATCGTTCTTATTATTTTTATCATTACTATTATTATTAAAAGTATCGTTAGTATTAAAACTATCATTTTAACAAAAATTATCATTTTAATAGAAATGTCATTGTTACTATAAAATATCATTATTATTATTATTTTAAATAGAATTATTATTTTAAAGATAATATTAAAAATTATCGTAAATATTAAAGTTATCATAATTAGAATTATCGTTTTATCATAATGTCATCTTAGTAATTATAAATATTGATATTTTTATAATAATAATTATTATTACAAAATAATACAACTTTTACTTACTATCATTATAGATATTATTTTATCAAATAAATATGTGATACAAACATATTTTACTACGTGTAATAACTTACTTTAATAATACCTATCATATTATCTTTATGATATTAAATGAAACCTATAAATTTTATTACTTAATATATATAAAAGTATATTTTATTACATAAATTTAATATAAAATTTTATTTATTAATAAATAAATTATATTATTACTCTAATAAATCTTTTAAAAATATTTAAAAATATAAAACGACGATATTTAAACTATATATTAATCATGTATAGATTTTTGGAAATTATTTTGAGACAAATTTACTTTTGTTGACTTTTGCATATTAGTCTCGAGGATTAGGATTGTGATACACTATGACTTGACCTAATTTGTTAGACAAATATTGACCAACGCATAATTATATATAATTAATTTAGGTTCGTGAATCCGAGGCCAACCTTGCACTTGTTCAATGACGTTATATGTATTTTTACTACGAAATACAGTATGGTGAGTTTCATTTGCCTTTTTACCCTTTATATTTTTGGGACTGAGAATACATGCGCTTTTATAAATGTTTGACGAAATAGACACAAGTAATTGAAACTACATTCTATGGTTGAATTATCGAAATCGAATATGCCCCTTTTTATTAAAGTCTGGTAATCTAAGAATTAGGGAACAGACACCCTAATTGACGCGAATCCTAAAGATAGATCTATTGGGCCTAACAAACCCCATCCAAAGTACCAGATGCTTTAGTACTTCGAAATTTATATCATGTCCGAAGGAGGATCCCGGAATAATAGGGGATATTCTTATATGTATCTAGTTAATGTCGGTTACCAGGTGTTCACCATATGAATGATTATTTTTGTCTCTATGCATGGGACGTATATTTATGAGAACTGGAAATGAAATTCTTGTGGTCTATTAAAATGATGAAAATAAATGATTATGATAAACTAATGAACTCACCAACCTTTTGGTTGACACTTTAAAGCATGTTTATTCTCAGGTGTTAAAGAAATCTTCCGCTGTGCATTTGCTCATTTTAAAGATATTACTTGGAGTCTTTCATAGCATATTTCGAAGAACGTTGCATTCGAGTCATTGAGTTCATCAAAGATTATTATTAAATCAATTTATAGTTGGATAGTGGATATTATGAAATGGTATGCATGCCTGTCAATTTTCAATGTAAAGAAAGTTTGTCTTTTAAACGAATGCAATGTTTGTAAAATATATCATATAGATGTCAAATACCTCGCAATGTAATCAACTATTGTGAATCGTTTATAATGTATATGAACAGGTCCTTTCATAGGTGGTATGATCAGATTCGAAAATCAGTGGACAAGTGCTCTGGTGGGGTTCTTGGTGCTTGATGCTCATCACGGTTCTCATCCTTGATGCTTGTAGCTTCAAGTGTACAACTCGTTGATGGTTTAGCATCACTTTTGACCAAGATTCTACCATCAATACACAATATGTTAAGACCAAGTGGTAACACAACTCATTTAAGAGTCTTAGATAGATGATGAACCAAGGTTACATCATATCCTTAGTCTTAACACAATTACAAGTCCTATTTACAACAAAGTTACAAAATTTACATCAACCAAACAAGTATGAACATGATCTAACTCAAATGAAGTGATGGAACCCTAAGCTAGAGAGCTTGGATCCTATTCACACAAGTTACAAGGTTGCAAAGCTAGAAAGCTTGAACCTTTATTGTTCTTGAAGATCTTGAAGCATAAAGCTTGGATCTTTAAGTTTCATGAAGGCCATAAACACAAGTTTTGATCTTTATAACAAAACAACAAGATCATAAGCTAGAAAACTTAGATCCAACAATAAGATATGAAGATTCAAGCTAGAAAGCTTGCATCTTGATTGTTCTTGAAGATCTTCAAGCATAAAGCTTGGATCTTTAAGATATATGAAGATAACAAACAAAAGTTTGAATCTTTTTAACAAAACAACAAGATTAAAGTAAGAAAAATATAGATCTACAAAGTTGGTGAAGATTCAAAGCTAGAAAGCTTGAATCTTCCATGTTCTTGAAGGATTCATGCTTGAATCAACAAGATATAATCAAGATCAAAGTTAAAGGAACTTGATCTCCATATAATGATGATGATGAGCCACGAATTTAAAAAGAAAAAGAGGAAGAAAATAAAACTTACAAGAATACTAGAAAGGAAAGAAAGAAGAGAGCAAGTGTGTGTGAAAATCAAAATGAGAGCAAGTGTAAAATGAGAGGAAGATGGCTAGTATTTATAAGCAAAATTTTGACAAGGATTGATGACATGGAGGGCCTCTTGGCCGTGATTTTCAAGGGGCAGGGGAGGAGACACCATTTTGCTTTTTGGTTAGTGGTTGTCTAAAGCATGTACTTATGCTAGAATCCCATGTAACAATATGGATAATCCTTATCCAAATGCTTGTATGACTCACTAATTAATTTACTTTATTTATTTTATTTATTATGGGTCACTAGTAATAATACTTGGGCTAATTAATTGGACCACTAGCTAGTGTAGGGTGGGCTAAGGTCCAATAAGGTAGAAAGTCCAACAAGACTAACTATTGTGATCTAGTAAATAATTAATTAAAATTAAGCATCCAAAAACCCAGGTAATTATTATTATAAAATAATAATTAATATTTTGCAGTCATAATATTCCGGTTACGACAAAAGTCAAATGTGCGCGCAGTTCGCGGTTTAATCAAAACGTCAAGTAATGCTAATGGTTATAAAGGCTTCCGGTGAACAAGTTAAGTATCCTACATACTTTAAGGCACGTTTTAACATATAATTGGAAGTAAACCACGTATATCAAGTTTCCAGAGTATAAAGTAACACAGTACGCACAGATACGCAGTTTCGCTAAAATACAAGGCATAAAAGCAAGTCGAAAAAGTCAGGTCGTTACACTTCGGGGTTTCCCATTTACTAATGGCTTCGATCTTGGTGGGGTCAACTTTAATTCCATCTTTACTGACAACATGGCCCAAAAACTGTACTTTTTGTAACCAGAAATCACACTTCGAAAATTTTGCGTACAGTTCTTCTTTCTTGAGTACCTCTAGTACCAGTCTTAAGTATTGCTCATGTTCTTCCTTGTTCTTCGAGTAAATCAATATGTCGTCGATAAAAACAATGACAAATTTGTCTAAATACGGTCTGCGTATGCGATTCATTAGATCCATGAATACTGCTGGAGCATTAGTCAATCCAAAATGCATAACTAAAAACTCATAGTGACCATAACGGGTTCTGAACGCGGTTTTAGGAACATCTTCTTCCTTCACTCTCAGCTGATGATATCTGGAGTGTAGATCAATCTTAGAATAAACACTTGATCCTTGCAATTGATCAAACAAATCATCAATCCTCGGTAATGGGTACCGATTCTTGATCTTTAATTTGTCTAATTCTCGGTAATCTATGCACATTCTCATAGATCCATCCTTCTTCTTGACGAACAGAATAGGAGCACCCCAAGGTGAAAAACTGGGACGAATAAGTCCACGATCCGATAATTCTTGCAACTGGTTTTGTAATTCTTGTATTTCTAAAGGTGCAAGTCTATATGGGGATCGTGCTACAGGTGCGGCTCCTGGTACGAGATCAATCTGGAATTCTACACATCTGTGTGGAGGTAGCCCTGGTAATTCTTCTGGAAATACTTCGGGATATTCTCTCACAACTGGCACATCATCAATGCTTCTTTCTTTAGTATCAATCTTCTTTACGTGTGCCAGAATAACATAACAACCCTTTCTTATAAGTTTCTGGGCCTTCATACAGCTGATAAGGTTCAGCGTCGAGTTGCTCTTCTCCCCATAAATCATTAATGACGTTTCATCCTTACGAGGGATGCGGATCGCTTTCTCAGCGCAAATAACTTCCGCTCTTGTTTTGGACATCCAGTCCATGCCAACGATTACGTCAAAACTTCCTAATTCTACGGGTATCAAATATATTTTAAAGGTTTCACCAGCGAGATTTATTTCACAACCATGGCACATTTTATCGGCTTTTATCAATTTACCATTAGCTAATTCAATATTATATTTATCATCTAGAGGCAATGATGCACATTTCAATTTAGAACTTAAGTCTTTACACATATAACTTCTATCAGCACCCGTATCAAACATAATATAAGCTAGTTGATTATTAACGGTAAACGTACCCGTAACGAGATCAGGGTCTTCACGCGCTTCGCTGACATTAGTGTTAAACGCCCTTCCCCGTGCGGGTTCTTTATTCTTCTCATTATCAGGGCATTGATTTTTAAAGTGACCAGACTTCCCACATCCAAAACATTTCTTGACATCGGTCTGTTTTGTCTTTACTTCAGAAACGGTGGCATAACAATCTTTCGTCACATGTCCTTTCTTGTTGCACTAATCACAGATCACCTGACAATAACCTGAATGATGGGTGTAATATCTTTTGCAAAATGGATGGGGTCCCTTATAGTTTGGACTAGCAGTTTCCCCATCTTGTTTACCTTTAAAAGTCTCTTGCCTCTTCAGGTGAGTACTTTTGCCCTTATAGTCTTCCCATTTCCTCTTTCTTTCAGTTGTCTTAACTTCGGTAATTGGTGCCTTAATCGAACTCTCCGTGATCTGGTCCATGAGTTGGTGTGCCATTGTCATGGCTTCCTGCATTGTATTCGGTTTGGACGATGTAACATTTCCTTTGATATTGATTGAAAAACCATCAATATACATCTCTATCTTTCGTTTCTCGTTTTGGCACTAATTCGGGACACAACAAGGCTAGTTCCATGAAACGTTTTTCATATTTAGTGAGATTCACACCGACAACCTTCAGATTTTGTAACTCAGTCTCCATCTTTCTAATCTCGTTTCGGGGACAATATTCTTTAATTAGCATCTTTTTCAGTTCTTTCCAAGAGATATCGTATGCCGTATCTACTCCTTCGGTTTTAGCATAATTGTTCCACCAAGTAAGTGCACCGTCTTGTAACGTGCACGAAGCATACTTTGACTTCTCTCTGTCCGCACAATTACTAATTTTGAAAATGGACTCCATCTTTTCGAACCATCAGGTTAGACCGACTGGTCCCTCAGTTCCACTAAACGTCTGTGGTTTGCATGCTTGAAAAGTTTTGTATGAACATCCGTTTCGTGAGTTTGTATTCATAGCTGATGCTTTGGCTGCTGCTTCGGCTGCTTCCTTGGCTGCTGCTTCGGCTGCTGCTTTTGCCGCCTCAGCTGCAGTAATTCTTTCATTCACACGTTTCTCGACTAGTTCCTCAAACTCAGCATCCGACATTTGAGACATGTTTCTTCAATAAACACAACAGATATAATTAATCATGTAGAATATTATAGATGTAGCGAGTAATTAATGGTACATCATGGCATATTAATAATATGAACCCATTATTATAAAAGTTGTTTCTTCTTTATTAGCACTTTATAATTATAACTCGGGTAGTACCTACCCTTTAAGTTCATACATAATAGCTAGTACAAAGAATTAACTACTAAAATCCTAATAATATTCCACTAAGAAAAATTATAGCGAGTTACTACGTTATTATGTAATAATAATAATATGAAGTAGTAATAATACAAATAATCATTCCATGCATTTATTATTAATAAACCAAAATAATACAATACCATACAATACCGATATTTTACATATGCTTATTTTACATAACAAGATAGAGTAGCACACATAAGCAATAGAATAGCGCATGGAAGATTTATGGTTGTGAGGTCGTTTATTCAGAACTATCAGAAGCTTCTTCCCATTTGGTTCTCTCTGCCAATTGTTTGTATGTGCATGGTTCGACAAAAATACTAGCAGTGTATTTAATTTTTGGTCGGGGTTTTGAGGTACCCGTTGCCTCAGTGGGTTTAATACAATAAGAGTGGTTACGGATCAAATGGTCCTGTTCCTTTTTAATAATTAAAGACTTTTTATTTTTGTGGTTCTTTATAGAAAGTTTGAATTCCTTCCTAGTGATTTCTTTTATTTCATTAGCGAAATCTTCCTCTGGGTTTACGGGGAGTTGAGATTTCCCGGCTAACACAATTTCTTCTTTAATAGGTATTGGAACGCTCTTTTTAGTTGTAGAAAGAATATACTCAGTGTCCGATTCAGAATCGTACAAAATGATGGGATTAGAAGAATTCATCTATCACATATTTGAAACAATAATTATGTTAGCATATAAATATATCACATATAATATTTTTGACAAAATGATAAGCAAAACTTGGTAAAAACAGATATGGTCATAGTCCAGACTCACTAATGTATCCTAACAATTACTAGTTAAACACATTAATGCAAATTATGGCTCCCTATAACCTCAAGCTCGGATACCAACTGTAACGACCCGTCAAAAATCACTATTGATGCGGCACGTTAATCATTGATTCCATAATGAGGTTTTGACCTCTATATGATACGTTTTGATAAAATATTGCATTCATTAAAATAAGTGACTTTCTAAACATAGAAAGTTATAAACATATGGGCGAGTGCTTAAGCATAAGCAAATCCCCAAAATACATAAGTCTTTATTTTACAGGTTGACATCACAGTCAAATTATTTATTACACAATGTAGTTTTGTTTCGAATGCAACAAAATTTATACAAAGCATGAAAGACTGCATGCAGGCAACAAGCACATCACAGCGGAAGCAGTCTAAGGACCTGAGAATAAAAACATACTAAAAATGTCAACACGAATATTGGTGAGTCATAGGTTTAATTGCTCGAGTCATAAATATATAAAGATGGACCACAAGATTTCATCAAAAGTTTATCAGAAGATTCTACATAACAGAGCACCCTGGTAATTAAACTTAACGCTATAATGATAATTACCCTATTCGTTTTAATACACGCAAACCAACGTGTCATAAACTCAAATAACATACGTCCGTTAAAAGGCTAGCGCTCAAGCTCGGATGGGGATGTTAAGCCTTATGGATCCATATACAATTATTCGCGCCCACCAGTCCATATCCTATGTACTGGCAGCTGCTAGTTACCAAAGCTAAGGGATTTTCGGTTTAACTCAGTGTAGAATTAAGTATGTACTTGTGTCCATTGTATTTAAAATAAATTGCATGTATTCTCAGCCCAAAAATATTTAAAGTATTTAAAAAGGGAGACTATAAACTCACTGTTCAATATTGAGGTTCAATATTGTAGGCAGACGTAACGATAGTGGATGATTGTATGGTTGGTCTTGGATTCATGAACAATACCCCGAACAATACCCAATATTTCCTTAGTTTAAAACGGTTTGAATCCCGAATTAAAACACTCGTTTACTTGTTTACAGTACCTTACTAATATTAATTTGAAAATTAAACTAGAAAATTATACAGAGTAAATTTATTTATGTATGTGCGTGTCTCTCGAAAAGAACTGAAACATATATATATATATATATATATATATATATATATATATATATATATATATATATATATATATATATATATATATATGCAAATTCGTTTAGTGAAATATAATATATAAATATGAATTTAAAACGTGCACAAACATAGCAGCCATCTTTTTGTCTTGTTCCATCTCCCACTTTAGCATAATTTACGGAGTATGTAACAGTATAGATATATATAATATATCATAATAATAATGATGATAAGGATGATGATCACATGGTATACAGTTTTCAAAAAGCTATCTAAAAGCTAACATAATCGAATATATATTTATAATATAATAATATTATAATAATATAATAATAATAATAATTTAAATATATTAATAATATAATATAATAATATAATGCGTAAAAACATGTTAAACAGTGAAGCCGCCTCAATTTTTGGTATTTTATGCCGACGAATTACGCGTTTTGTATAAAGATTACAAATTCTGCGTAATCTTTTAAAACATTACGCGTTTCGCGTAGATAGGTATGTGGTCCGCATATGGTGTCTTCATGAAAGTTGTAGATTTATAAGTTACGGTCATCTGGACACCAGAATCACCCTTTTTCGAGTCAGTATGATTTAGTTATGATTTTTCTCGTGCAAGTGCGCATGTTTAGTGATTTCCATCATTTTAACTTGAAATCTTGATACGAAATGTTGTAGTCTTTTGTTGCTCATTAGAAATCTTTATTTTATATTTAACAATATTTAAGTGAGACTAATTATATACACACACGTCAGCTTACATGATCAAATGTCTAGCTACTTTAAATTTTGTCCTCGTCTAATATCGAATCTATATAGATATGCATGTTTATCAAAAGTGAAAAATAGAAAGTCCCACATTTTTGTCCAAATAGAATCTTGCCATTTTCAATGATATATATATCGAGTTATTTATATAACATATATAATTAAATTATTTATTTAAATCGTTATATATATATATATATATATATATATATATATATATATATATATATATATATATATATATATATATATATATATATCCATTTATAACTCGTTGTTCGTGAATCATCGGAAATGATAAAAGGGTACTTGAACGTGTAAACTAGTTCAAAAAGTTTTAAGACTCAACATAATAGGTCCGTTTATCGTGTCGGAAATATTCTATCCTGTAATTAATTTATTAATGTGAAATTTTCTGGGTCATCACACTTAGGGTTCCATTACTTTGTTTGATCAAGTTCATGCTCATGCTTGTTTGATTGAATGAAAGTTTGTAGCTTTAGTTGTAAATAGAACTTGTATTTGTGTTAAGACTAAGAATATGATGTAACATTGGTTCATCATCCTTCTAAAACTCTTAAGTGAGTTGAATTCTTACTTAGTCTTGACATTTTGTGTGTTGATGGTTGAATCTTGGTCAAAGTGATGCTAACACACCAATGAGTTGTACACTTCAAACTACAAGCATCAAGGATGAGAACCGTGATGAGCATCAATGTGACGATCCGAAAATTTCCGACCAAATTTAAACCTAACCTTTATATGTTTCCGACACGATAAGCAGAATTTGTAATGTTGAATCTCAAAAAGTTTGGAACTACATTCATGTAATCAATTACCCTTTGACCGTGTTTGACGATTCACGAACAATTATGTGTATATAGATATGTATATATAATATATAATAACTGAAAACATTAACAAAGTATTTGATATATATGATACTTTACATGAACGTATTTGTTTCGATATATTTATCGACAGAATTAAGAGATAATATCAAATGATTGAATTATCAGATACATGATGATATGATTATGGGCCAATGTTATGAGGTCCACTGTGATTTAAGAAATCTATTCTTTTTGACAATATTCGGAAAATGATAAAGTGATTTATAAGTAAGAACAAATGTGTCAATTAACAGGAACTAGACAAGGGTTAGTGGAAATTCCTGTTTAATTTCCAAGGCATGCTTTATAATATTTTCCTCGTGACCTTGATAAGATAACTATGTTAACTTTCATTTTATTTAATATGAAAATAAGAACGTGGAGTGTAAATAACTTAGATGTTGGATATCGACAAGTTAAGTAACTCGACATTTTTCATTAAGATGATTTCATACGTTTATTTAACCTTTGGACTTTATCCCATGCTTCACCAACAGACTGTAATTTAAAATTTTGAAACCTATTATGAATATATATAATTCTACTTTTCTAAAATGTTTTATGATATAACGATTTCCATTATTTTAACCTTTTTACAAAATGATTCTTAAATATATTTAGTTTTGGAAAACAAAATTATCATATTTATTTGATTTAGTTTCAAAAGTACAAAAAAACGTTTTCAGTTTAAAAAGAACTTTATTATTAAAACGTATATATCTTTTATAAATATCTAGAACCACTTTTGACAACTCATTACTTAACCAGTATGATAAAGATAACGATATTTATATTTTATTTTATTAAATATATATAACGATTTAAATTAATATTATATATATTTATACGCATAGTATACGTACATAGTTTTATACTTTTACTATACTTTAACTTTATATTTACTTTACTTTTACTTTACTTTAACTTTAATAATTTACTTTAATAATTCATACTTTAATAATTAACTTTAATAATTCATACTTTAATAATTCACTTTAATAATTCATACTTTAATAATTCACTTTAATAATTCACTTTAATAATTCATACTTTAATAATTCACTTTAATAATTCAAAAATCTATTATAAATAGAATTCAATAGGTTTCATTATTTCATAGAAACTTGAAAATATATTTCTCTAAACTCTCTCAATCGATATATATATATATATATATATATATATATATATATATATATATATATATATATATATATATATATATATATATATATATATATATATATATATATTTGCTCTTTATTATTTCAAGATATTATTAGTATACATAAAATATTACGACGGAGTGCTGTCCGAGTGATTTCAAAATAGTTTTTTTGAATGAGTCGAAGCTAAGGAAATTATGGGTTATAGCTATGGAGGTGATGGGTATGGTTCATTGGTATGCTCGTGAGGTCAATCTAGTGTTTATCATCTCCGTTGCGTCTACGTACTTTCTTGCAATATTGAATCTCAATATTGATACGTTCGTGAATTCGAGGCCAACCTTGCACTTGTTAAATGACGTTATATGTATTTTTACTACGAAATACAATATTGTGAGTTTCATTTGCTCCCTTTTATATATATTTTTGGGACTGAGAATACATGCGCTGTTTTTATAAATGTTTTACGAAATAGGCACAAGTACTAAAACTAATTCTACGTGGGTTTAAACCAGAAATATACCCTTAGCTTGGTAACATTAAACTACTTGTCTATGTACGGTAGACGCGAATCCTAAAGATAGATCTATTGGGCCTAACAAACCCCATCCTGACTATGGGATGCTTTAGTACTTCGAGGTTATTTTAAACACACCTGATCTGGTGTACTTCAGAGGGTAAAACATGAACGTTAAGGCTTGTTACCGGGTGCCTACAACTTATAGAATACTTTTATACACTTGCGAGTGTACATATATTTATAAACAGAAATCTTGTGGTCTATTACTATTACGAAAATGATTGATTATGATAAACTAATGAACTCACCAACCTTTTGGTTGACACTTTAAAGCATGTTTATTCTCAGGTATTAAAGAAATCTTCCGCTGTGCATTAGCTCATTTTAAGGATATTACTTGGAGTCATTCATGACATACTTTGAAAGACGTTGCATTCGAGTCGTTGAGTTCATCAAGATTAATATTAAGTCAATTATAGTTGGATGTAATATGAAATGGCATGCATGCCGTCAATTTTAGATGTAAAGAAAGTTTGTCTTTTAAAAACGAATGCAATGTGTGTAAAACGTATCATATTGAGGTCAAATACCTCGCGATGTAATCAACTATTGTGAATCGTTTATAATGTATATGAACGGGTCCTTTCAGTTGGTATCAGAACGGTGGTCTTAGCGAACCAGGTCTTGCATTAGTGTGTCTAACTGATAGTTGTTAAGATGCATTAGTGAGTCTAGACTTCGACCGTGTCTGCATGTCAAAAGTTTTGCTTATCATTTTTAGTCGGAAATCATCTACTTACCATCCTTAGGAAATTACCTGCTTATCATTCTTAAGTCTAGACGCGTTTTCCTACATTTATTGCATAATAATGTATAGACAAATTCTTATCTTAGCATATCTGTTACTGTGAACTTTGATTGACATCTTTCAAAGATTCCTCCGTAATTTATGGGATTTTGGTATTATATATACATATGTAAATTATGTATTGAAGAATACCAAATCTAAATTCTACAATCTATTTCATACCAAAAATTCTTTCCCTGATCATACAAGATGGATCCCTCAACCAGTTTGAGTTCCTCGGATTCCGACAGCTATGCCGATATGGATTTTCACATGAGCTCCGAAAGCAGCGTGACCGAAATGGATCAACCAATTAGCCATCATCTATTTTGAATGAATTGGGGATGAGTTCGTAATCTACTTAACCATTGGAGACAAGAAGAAGGTGATCCCTTTCATCCACCACATTGCCCTCTTGGCAATGAACCTGAAGCATTTACCGGCGAACCTGTCCGAAACACCATTTTCTCTCTCATTTCCAGAGTATCTCGTCATGATTATATACTACACCAAATTCTAGATCTTATCTATCCGCTCGTCCGAACTGACAATCACCCCGGTGTAATAGAAGAATTCAACGAGCTTCGCGCTCGGGTAGTGGCTTTGGAGAATATGGTGCAAAGGTTACAAACACCAGCAGCATAACCAGTACCACCATCAACAACATCAACAGTACCATTACCACCACCAACAACAACCGCTTTGCAAACCTCAACTTCACAATCTGTCCCACGAGCATCGACGTCATACGCCATGTAGATACCAAGGAATACCACAACGATGAATTATTGATTCATAACTTCATTGGGGAAACATTCTACGACGATTATGTAATTTCTAAAGTTTAGAAATTATCTATCCTAGCCTTAACCATAAATCAAATGAGTTTAATTTAATATTAACTCATTAAATCTATATTACATCTGAAGAAATATACACATATATATTCCCATAAAGACTGTAATAAAATTCTTTTGTACAAAATATTAATTGTGAAATTTTTTTTTAACGGGTAGGTAATACCCGAGAGATACATAAATTCACAATTAATATGTTACATTCTTCGAATCTGATTCAGCAAATCATCCATTATACTCCTTACTTTCACAACAATATACATTCTTTTATAGAAATCAAAACAACCATACTCATTCAAAATCTAATTACATATTCTGATTTTGAAATCTCAGAATTCGATTCAAGATATAACCGAAATCATCACTCTTAGATTTCTACATCTTTCAAAACTATACTTTGACTTCAAAACTGTCCTAGAACCTCATTTCTATTCATGAAACTCACAAAAATATTTGTATCATTCAAAATCTTAGAACATCATATGTATATTAACAATTACAATATGTGTTCAAACACTTCGAAATTCTTAAAGACATGCGAGCTGATGATCCAACCACACATTACCCACTGTCATGCACCTGAAAAGCTCTCGAAACCAAAGTTATAGTTTAACACGTATCCGTGTCAGATCCTTTGATATTTATTACCAAATATAATTTTTCAATCTCTTTCCAAAATAGACAATTTTGTCATAGCTTCAACAAATCACCTTCATTTGTTTATACGAATAAACCTTATTATAACAATTACCCCTTCATCATTGTTACCGGGGAACCTTTCATATCTCGCCACATTAGCAGTAAACTTATCAACAACTTCATTAACCTTCGACTTAAGCCTCTCCGAAAAGCCACTATACTTATTCATTAAAACCCCATCATGTACTTACCTACATCCTGTAACAATAATTATCACACCAACTACTGGGAATTAGCAATCAGTATTTTGAATTTCGCTACAATTTTACGTCAAAAGTTATATGTATACATATAACGTCTATCTCCTAGACTTACATACTTCGAATGTGAATTTTCTGAAAAACATCCCAAACTATGAACTAGTTCTCCGAAATTGGAAAAATGCTGATGAAGCAGCAAAAACTGTAAACGACTTTAACAGTCAAAAGTTTGATGATAAAGAATAGTATGGTGGTAAAGTTGAGAAAAAGAGAAGGTTTGAAACTGGAAAATGGATTGAGCAGACCATGAAGGAGGCTGTGGACAAATCACAAAGACTAATCCTGCCTTCAAAGGATCCAAATGATTCTGTGTCTACTGAAATCGTTAGCAAACACCTTACTTCTTATTCTAAACCTTCACAGACAAATCTTCTTCATCATCCATCTATGTTAAGAATTCTAAGATATCATCGTATCTTTTATTATAAATATCTTCGATATTCCTGAAGATATTTTCACAACTATTCTTATCCGAAATCTTCTATCCATTCGCAATATCTGCGTTACAACATAAAAAGAAACTGTGTTAGTTTCTAAATTCTGAAGAAAAAAAAATTCGAATTTAAAATAGGAATGTTTTTGAAGTAGTGTTGGGAACTGAAGCATGAGTTAGTATAATATAATGACACTTGATCAATGTGATTATATTACAGTAAGTCATACTGAGTTTCTAATGGAACGTGATGATTCACAGAACATACCGTCATCATGTACTATTTACACGACTCTTACATTCTACCCAATTTCCAAACATATTAAGAACATATCATCTTGATAGCTCTATATTTTCGGATATTCTGGTAATTTGCCAAATCAAGATCGTGCCATTACGATTTTCTTCATGGAACATTAACTATGTTCATCCAAAAATTCATATCTACAAATTCTGGACCATTATCCGCTTGACTTAAGGTCGGGAGAAGAGAAAACGAAAGCATGAAGCTCCGAAATATAATGGAGAATATAAAGCCCGATAACAACCCCGAAATTATAAACCTTGTATATCAATGCGTATAGCAATATAAAGATACGGGAGAATGAAAAACACAATAACCCCAAGGTAATGGTAGAAGAAAATAACTTCCTCCGGTGGTAGATGAAAAAGAAGAATGACAGATATGAAAGTTAAGAGTATATCAAGAATCAATACTGGATGAAGCATATTAACGAATGCTTTAAAGTATGAATTGGGGAGAAAGACTAGAAGGTGTGAGCTGTGGAAATAAAGAAACGAAGGGGGTGGATTTATAGTAAAATATCAGACAGAGAAATCGAGACAGATTATCGCATTTAATCAAATTAGATCATGATTTCCTTAATCGCCGAAGAACCAAATCTTATAGCAAAGATTTTCCTTAAATTCCATGAATTCCGAAAATCAATCATAACTACGTCATCGGTTAAAACGAATATACGTTTACTCATTTCACTCTCTTGCGATAGCTTCACTTATACTATTCGCGTAATCAAATTGTTTTATCTATATTACTCAATGATGATAAAACTCTATTTATCAACTCATATTCGTCATGAAAACATTTTTAAAGTTAGCCATGACGACCTCGATCAAATTTCGGGACGAAATTTCTTTAACGGGTAGGTACTGTGACGACCCAAAAATTTCCGACCAAATTTAAACCTAACCTTTATATGTTTCCGACACGATAAGCAGAATTTGTAATGTTGAATCTCAAAAAGTTTGGAACTACATTCATGTAATCAATTACCCTTTGACCGTGTTTGACGATTCACGAACAATTATGTGTATATAGATATGTGTATATAATATATAATAACTGAAAACATAAACAAAGTATTTGATATATATGATACTTTACATGAACGTATTTGTTTCGATATATTTATCGACAGAATTAAGAGATAATATCAAATGATTGAATTATCAGATACATTATGATATGATTATGGGCCAATGTTATGAGGTCCACTGTGATTTAAGAAATCTATTCTTTTTGACAATATTCGGAAAATGGTAAAGTGATTTATAAGTAAGAACAAATGTGTCAATTAACGGGAACTAGACAAGGGTTAGTGGAAATTCCTGTTTAATTTCCAAGGCATGCTTTATAATATTTTCCTCGTGACCTTGATAAGATAACTATGTTAACTTTCATTTTATTTAATATGAAAATAAGAACGTGGAGTGTAAATAACTTAGATGTTGGATATCGACAAGTTAAGTAACTCGACATTTTTCATTAAGATGATTTCATACGTTTATTTAACCTTTGGACTTTATCCCATGCTTCACCAACAGACTGTAATTTAAAAATTTGAAACCTATTATGAATATATATAATTCTACTTTTCTAAAATGTTTTATGATATAACGATTTCCATTATTTTAACCTTTTAACAAAATGATTCTTAAATATATTTAGTTTTGGAAAACAAAATTATCATATTTATTTGATTTAGTTTCAAAAGTACAAAAAAACGTTTTCA
Source organism: Rutidosis leptorrhynchoides (assembly GCF_046630445.1). Classification (NCBI taxonomy): domain Eukaryota; kingdom Viridiplantae; phylum Streptophyta; class Magnoliopsida; order Asterales; family Asteraceae; genus Rutidosis; species Rutidosis leptorrhynchoides. The sequence continues at coordinate 63,172,251 of NC_092333.1, read as the reverse complement.
GTTTAAAAAGAACTTTATTATTAAAATGTATATATCTTTTATAAATATCTAGAACCACTTTTGACAACTCATTACTTAACCAGTATGATAAAGATAACGATATTTATATTTTATTTTATTAAATATATATAACAATTTAAATTAATATTATATATATTTATACGCGTAGTATACGTACATAGTTTTATACTTTTACTATACTTTAACTTTATATTTACTTTACTTTTACTTTACTTTAACTTTAATAATTTACTTTAATAATTCATACTTTAATAATTCACTTTAATAATTCATACTTTAATAATTCACTTTAATAATTCATACTTTAATAATTAACTTTAATAATTCATACTTTAATAATTCACTTTAATAATTCATACTTTAATAATTCACTTTAATAATTCACTTTAATAATTCATACTTTAATAATTCACTTTAATAATTCAAAAATCTATTATAAATAGAATTCAATAGGTTTCATTATTTCATAGAAACTTGAAAATATATTTCTCTAAACTCTCTCAATCGATATATATATATATATATATATATATATATATATATATATATATATATATATATATTTGCTCTTTATTATTTCAAGATATTATTAGTATACATAAAATATTATGACGGAGTGCTGTCCGAGTGATTTCAAAATAGTTTTTTTGAATGAGTCGAAGCTAAGGAAATTATGGGTTATAGCTATGGAGGTGATGGGTATGGTTCATTGGTATGCTCGTGAGGTCAATCTAGTGTTTATCATCTCCGTTGCGTCTACGTACTTTCTTGCAATATTGAATCTCAATATTGATACGTTCGTGAATTCGAGGCCAACCTTGCACTTGTTAAATGACGTTATATGTATTTTTACTACGAAATACAATATTGTGAGTTTCATTTGCTCCCTTTTATATATATTTTTGGGACTGAGAATACATGCGCTGTTTTTATAAATGTTTTACGAAATAGGCACAAGTACTAAAACTAATTCTACGTGGGTTTAAACCAGAAATATACCCTTAGCTTGGTAACATTAAACTACTTGTCTATGTACGGTAGACGCGAATCCTAAAGATAGATCTATTGGGCCTAACAAACCCCATCCTGACTATGGGATGCTTTAGTACTTCGAGGTTATTTTAAACACACCTGATCTGGTGTACTTCAGAGGGTAAAACATGAACGTTAAGGCTTGTTACCGGGTGCCTACAACTTATAGAATACTTTTATACACTTGCGAGTGTACATATATTTATAAACAGAAATCTTGTGGTCTATTACTATTACGAAAATGATTGATTATGATAAACTAATGAACTCACCAACCTTTTGGTTGACACTTTAAAGCATGTTTATTCTCAGGTATTAAAGAAATCTTCCGCTGTGCATTAGCTCATTTTAAGGATATTACTTGGAGTCATTCATGACATACTTTGAAAGACGTTGCATTCGAGTCGTTGAGTTCATCAAGATTAATATTAAGTCAATTATAGTTGGATGTAATATGAAATGGCATGCATGCCGTCAATTTTAGATGTAAAGAAAGTTTGTCTTTTAAAAACGAATGCAATGTTTGTAAAACGTATCATATAGAGGTCAAATACCTCACGATGTAATCAACTATTGTGAATCGTTTATAATGTATATGAACGGGTCCTTTCAATCAAGCACCAAGAATCCCACCGGAGCACTTGTTTACTGTTTTTTGGGGTCTGATTAGACTCTTTGGGCTTCTGGAAAATTGATTTTCAGATATTTCATTTCGGGTAGATGAATTTTCTTTTAAGACACACCTAAATCCGATATACGGTTTAGGAGAAAATCACTACGCCTTTGTAACGTCGTGCTAAAATTTCTGACCTACTCACACTTAATCCGTCGCCACGGTCAAACGAAGATGAGTTAGGTTCTGAAAACTGGTCAGCAGTTAGAGGGCTCACATACGGAGCCTTGGCCACTGACTACGGGTCTTTTCGATTTGTATAGAGGTCGTAACAGCTGTCCAAAGTCAGCCTATTATTTCGATCTCTAAACTTACTTTAGCTTTGATGAATGATGATGATGATGACACTTAAACTTAATTTATGCACTTTTAACCTTATGAGGACAACCTAGTGACCTTTGACTTAGTTTGACGATCTTTCGGACCAACTTACTACTTGCATACGTTTCATATCAACTTTTACTGCTTATTCACTGTGAGTTATAACTTCCCTTTTACTTTAACTATTTTTGGGACTGAGAATACATGCGCTTTTTATGTTTTACATACTAGACACGAGTACTTAAACTTTATATATGTGTGGGTTACAAAACTGCACAAAGATTCCCCTTAGTTCAGTAACGTTGAATTATTGGTTTCATAACCGTGAACGCGAATCTTAGATATGGATCCATAGGGTTTGACAACCCCACTCGGGCTAGTCGCGCTAGCAGACAATGGGTGTTTAATACTTCGAGGACAAACACACTCGCCAAGTGCACTTTTAGGGGGTGATATACATACGTTAAGTCTAGTTACCGGGTGCCCACGGTTAAGCATATACTCTTCATACTGATTTAAACTGATGGTTGAAGCACTGAAATCTCGTGGTCTACATTACTTTACTGATTACAAACAAACTATAGCTCACCAACATTCATGTTGACTTTTTAAGCGTGTGTTTCTCAGGTGCTTAGACGTTGTTGCCTGCGCTGTTAGACTTGCTGTCTTGGTGTTATAGACTTGATGTTACGGACCTGCTGCGTTAGATTTCCGCTGCATTATTTAGAGATGTCTCAATCATGGAACTTTCATTCTGCATTTGTAACTTATGTTATTTTTAAACAATGGCTTTGTAACGAACTTTGGGTCACATACTTATGTTAATGCTTCTATTCATAGGAATCACGTTATCTTTTGTAAAACGCTATCTTTTTATGAATGCAAAACTGGTTTTCAAACGGCATATAGTGTTTGACCTTGTAATGATCATGTTGTTGATGAACCGTACACGATGATTTTGTATGGGGCGTCACATTTTTGCCCTCCCAAATTGATCAAACGACAAACCCCACACACCCCTTAAATTTCAATTTTTACCCCTCATTCAGGGTCCAAATTATACCACCCTCATTTTCCAATTTATCTTATATACTAAATGAACATCCAAAATCAGTCGTTTTGCCCTCCCAAATTGATCAAACGACAAACCCCACACACCCCTTAATTTTCAATTTTCACCCTTCATCAGGGTCCAAATTGTACCGTCCTCATTTTCTCATGGACATAAAATGTAAAGCTATTATTTTTATTAAAAAAACAAAAACAAACACTATCCGAATTTTAACGGGACATATGTTCCTACACACCGCGAGTTAAAATTTTCCGCCGCCACCGTTCAATTCGAAATAATTTTACGAACATAACGCAACTTCCTATGCGCGAAATGGACGTTTTTTGAAAAACGATAAATATTGCAGGCTATATTCCGTACACAACACACCTACAGCATCGTGTTTTTGATTATATAAGTAAATAAATAACGTCACGTTAAACATGAGTATGTAACCTGAAAGGCCCCACAACAACGCGCAGACCGAATTTTCTTCTATAATAAATTATAGTAAGAATAGTAAATAATACTAATTATTTTTCTACGACTCAACTTTTATATATAGCTAGAAGATTAGATAGAAGATAGATAGATTAGATTACATAGATATTTGATGGCCAAAATTAAAAATAACATAAGGTTTAAATTTAATAAATGAGATTAACATAAGTTTCTAAATCTAAATTAAATGGATAGATTCAATTACTATAGTAGATATATAGATTTCAAGTTTTTACCATTCTTTACCATCACAATAAATGAGATGAGTAAATCATACTTAATGATCTAAAACTCAATTACTATATATATATATATATATATATATATATATATATATATATATATATATATATATATATATATATATATATAGATTGATATAGATCACTATCATATCATATTTATCACTTATAATACTTATCCTCATTATCCACAAGTCTAGAAGTAAGACAAACTCCACATATCTAAAATTCAGACCAAAACAATGAGAGAGAGTGAGAGGAGAGAGAGGGTGAGGAGAGAGAGGGCGAGGAGTGAGAGAAACTCAGACTACGGCGGCACGACAAGGTTGCGAGAGAGGTACAATGGAAGATTTCAAGATCGTTTGACAAGGCTATTCGGAATCCAACTGACATCCTTCATGTTCTTCAATTTCCCTGAAACCTGGACGGTGGCTGATTTGTGGAGGTCGTTTAAACCTCATGGGGATATCAGAGATATATACTTGGCCAGAAAAAGACTAAAAAACGGTAGTCGGTTTGCATTTGCAAGATTTGGATATGTGAACAATGCTGACCGACTACTACAGTCCCTTGAAAAAATCAATTTCAATGGTTTACCAATTAGGGTTTTCAAAGCAATAGAAAGAGGAGAAGGTCTGAATGTAAGGAAGACAGAAAGGCGACCCGGAAATATAAGGGTTGATGTAAAAAAACAGCAGTATGATAAATTCAGAGATAAAAGAAGATTTTATGACGTTGCAAGGAATCAGAAGGAAGATCTAAGGGATAAATTAAATGAAAAGAAGGGGGATATGAGGGGAAATTGCATGGAGAACAACAAAACAACGGGTCATAAAGATTGCAAGTTCACGGAGGTCAATAGACCAAATGGGTACATCGAAGGCAGGCATATCAATGTCAAGAATCGTAAACAACACAGCAACCTAATAGGAAGATCCATTATATGCGAATTAAAGGGGATGGAATACTTTTTTCAATTCGAAGACCTTTGTAGAGCTGAGGGGCTAAACAACTTCTCACTTAAATACTTGGGAGGAATGACGATGCTAGTGGTCTGGAAACAAACGTTGCATCTGAAACAATCTTAAAGGATGAAGGACATGCTATACGTAAGTGGTGTAGCTACGTTCGAAGACTTAGTAATCTATACCATGCTCCTGGAAAACTGGTTTGGGTCAATATACAAGGTATGCCAATCTCAAGATGGTATGAAGAAACCTTTCGAGATATCGCTGGATGGTGGGGTAAAATTATTGAGATAGAAAACTGTGAATTAAAAGATGGTAACCAAGATCTCAGTTGTGGGAAAGTTCTCATTCACGTCAGGAACAACACATCAATCATCGATAGTTGGGTTGATGTGAAAGCGAGGTGTATATAAAATAGTATTATTTTTAGTGCGAAAATACTATTAAATACGATACAATTTTACACAAGATATTTATTTATTTATAGAATGGATATACTTAAACCTTGCTACAACACTTATAGGCAGTGTACCTAATCGTACAGTAGTGTAGTTTTTAGTAAGTCCGGTTCGTTCCACAGGGAAATCTTTAAACAAAGCTCAACGCTATATTAGTTTACTTTTATAAAAATACAAACATATATATAAGTAATATTATTATTATAAAGGGGGGGGGGGGTTTTTTACCGTTTAATGACCGGTTTGTCGATTTTAAAACTTTAGTCGCAGTTAAAACCTAATGTAAAATTTTAAATAAATACAAGACTTAAATTAAAGCGTAAAGTAAATAACGATAATGAAATTGCAAATAATAAAAATGCGATAAAATAAAATTGCGATAATTAAAAAGTACGATAATTAAAAGTGCGATTAAATAAAATAACAATAAATAAAAGTGCGATAATTAGAAGTGCAATTAAATATAAAATAAAGGAAATTAAATATGAAATAAAAGAATTATGCTTATTTAAACTTCCGTAATCATGATGTTTGACGTGTTGATTTTAGTTTTATGCCCATGGGTTAATTGTCCTTTGTCCTGAATTATTCAATATGTCCGTCTGGTTTTTGTCCATAACAGTCCATCAGTCATAAATATAAAGTGCGAGTGTCCTCGTCAAATTATCCTTATACCCGAAGTTAAATATTCCAACTAATTGGGGATTCGAATTGTAACAAGGTTTTAATACTTTGTTTAATGAATACACCAGGTTATCGACTGCGTGTAAACCAAGGTTTTACTACTTTGTTAACAATTACACCAATTACCCTTGAATGTAATTTCACCCCTGTTTTAATTATTCTAGTGGCTATTAATCCATTCCCGTGTCCGGTTAAATGAACGATTATTCGTACATATAAATACCCCGCCCATCGTGTCCGATCGAGTGTATATGGTAATTTATAGGGACGCCCAATTGTAAATCTTTATATTAACATTAACAAACTTTCATTTAGTTAAACAAATATAAAGCCCATTAATAGCCCATAGTCTAGTTTCCACAAGTGTCGTTCTTTTGTCCAAACCCCAATTATGGTACAAAGCCCAATTACCCAATTTTAGTAATTAGCCCAACATCATGATTACTTCGTTTTAAATAAACATAATAATAACTTAGCTACGAGACATTAATATAAAAAGGTTGAACATAACTTACAATGATTAAAAATAGCGTAGCGTTACACGGACAGAATTTCAACTTACACCCTTACAACATTCGCTAACATACCCTTATTATTAGAATTATAATTAAAATTAAAATATAAATTATAAATATAAATATAAATTTTACGTATGAAGAGGAAGAAAAAGATGATTAAAACTCGGCAGAAAACTGGCTTTATATAGGACCTGACCAGCAATTTCACTCCATGCGACTCGCATGGATTTGTGCCTCTGGCCATGCGAGTCGCATGGCCACCCTGGATCCAGCCAAATTGATTTGTTTTCTTCTTGCCAACGTAATATAATAATATATAATATAATATATAATTATATATAATTATATATATATTATATTATATTCTTGTGCATAGTAGACTAGATATTTTTGGTCCGTTGCGTCGGGCGTTTCTTCTTGGCTCAGGTCCCGGTTCCGGATTTTCGGACGTCCTCGCGTATTATTTTAAATCGCGTACTTTGCGTCTTGTAACTTGTACTCTTGTCATTTTGAGACGTTCCTCATCAATATTTTGAACCTTTTTAATTGTATCTTGTACTTTTTAGCTCTTTGGACCTTTTTGTCTTCAATTTGTCGAATCTGCCTTTTATCTTCTCTTTTTAAAATTTAAACGAATATCGCTTGTAAATCGAACAATACCAACTAAAATCTTGTCTTTCTTAAGGAATAATGCTATGAAATATATGTTCTTTTTTAGCATTATCAAATATTCCCACACTTGAGCGTTGCTTGTCCTCAAGCAATATTGTCTTGAAATACTAGAATCACTTCTTTATTCTTCATACTTTGTACATCAGTGATTTCTATACGGCGGTATAAACAATGGTAATAACGATATGGTTTACAGTCCCACATGACTATAAAAATTTAGATCCATTAAGGAAATTGGATCTTTATGAAAACATTTGATCTTTCGAAATCTAGTTTTTACCCTAGATAAGTTTTCCGGAATAACCCTTTACCGGTGTTTGCAAAATATTTTTGTGGGTTTGGTGGGTTTCAGATTTGAAAATTTTAGCTCAAAACTTGCGGTTTTGTGTCACCCACTTGCTAACCTTGTATTTGGAAAGCAACACGTCCAGTTTACTTGTTCCGTATATTACCTTTCGGCAAACTACCGTCCGGTTGTAAAGGAAAGCGTTGAACAAGCAACTGTTAAGGCAATGTCCCGTGACATGCTTTTGATTATGGTCTATAACTTGTCGGACGCAATTACTATCCTTGGTAGGAGCAATAGTAAAGCTCACCCTTATAATTTTTCGGTCTGGCACAAAGTCCTGTCTTTGACCATGTTATGCAACCACCGTTCTTACGGTTGACACCCGATTTAGTTCAGGTGACCTAATGAATTCCAGGTGAATTCCTAGGATTTTACGTTCAATGATAATGAACGCATTGAAAATGGGGTTTTCAGAAAACAAATCGGTTTATAATTTTGATCAAAATATTTTCTCGTTTAAGCTCGAGCTTAGATATCATCGAATTCCATGAGTTTGTAATTCTCAATCTTTAAGGTCAATCTCTAGGATTGAGTAATATCAGTCTTAAAAGCTGATTTTTAATCTTTAAGGAGATTATCCTTTCTGGGGATCTGATTCATTAGTCTTATCCAGCTAATTTGCATGGTGCCCCCCCATTGTACGAGATAAATCCTTCTCATGGTTAGGATAAATCTGACCACTTGGCGACCCTGTTTAATGCTGAGGTCCGTGGATTTCCTGCTGATTTTAGTGATGACTTTTCTAGATTTTTCGTCAACCTACAGCTGGTCTGGACGACAACTTCATGACCTAAATCAAGAAGCGCGTGTCTTTTTCGGAAGACTTTACTTCCTTTTAGTGATGGAATTGAATCATCGTGTAGATCCATCTCTTCTTTTCTTTCATCGGGTAAAACAGTTTAGTTTAGTCCAAAGCAAAAGTATTTTTAGTTATTTGTTACAGATATATGTGACATATGTTTAAGATAACTTGGTAAATTTTCCCACACTTGGCTTTTATTTTCCTTTTTATCGTCCTCTATTCCATTTTAAATGAATTTTGACATTTTAGTTTGTTTCTCAATTTATGTCCTTTCCGAGGTAACAATAATTTCGGTGTTAAAACCTAGTTTTATCGTTCATAAATATGTATAAACATGATTTTGAATTCATTTAATTGAAAATTTTGAAAAATTTTACTAGAATTGGGTAGTCAGTATATAAGACTAGGGCTGTTCTTTTTTATCAGAGAGCACTAGATTCTAATACAACTACTGCTTTACTAGTATTTTTAATGGTAACCAAGTGTTTAATATAAAAATTTTAAAATCCGAAAGAATTTAACCCCTTCCCACACTTAAGATCTTGCAATGCCCTCATTTGCAAGAAATCAGTAACAATTTAAATTATTGAGGGTGATTTGTGTGAAAATGATTAAATTTTTACCAAAGTTTCCAAATATATTGGCGTTTGTTTGCTGAATGATAAATGGTGCACATCATTTGTTCATTCCGTCTTGTTGCTATTTCACATATATTTTTCATCTTGTCGTCAAAATTTGTTGCTTTTGCTGAACTTAATGTCAGTCTTTGAAAATGCGTTGTTTTACCCTGTTTTGTGCATAAAAGAGAATACATACAATACAAATATAATCATACATGCAATTTGAAATGGAACTTTGGCATCCCACTTTCAAACTATAAGAAAAATATTAGTACACAATAATAATAAGAATATCAAACATTACATAAACGTAATAAAATGTTAAGTGTTTAAAATAAAAATAAAAATTACCAACTTATCTCTACTGATCAGGAGGTGGGTTAGGAGGAAAATTAGGATATGGATCCCAATTCATGTTCGCGTCCGGGTTCCATGGCTGATTATAGGTGAACTGGTATGCTGCGTCATAATCATATGAATCATAGGGTGGTCTCATTTCTGGCTGATGTGCGGGATAGTATGCGGGTCGGGTCGGATAATACATCTCGCCAGGCTGCAACTGGCTTATAATTTGGCGCTGATGATAATCCCATCGGCCATGCTCTCGTTGCCGGGAATGCTCGTAGTCATTCCGACGTTGCCATGCCTCGTACTGCATATGCCTATCATAGTTCGTCATGTATTCATCCTCCATACGAACGCCTAAATCAAGAGCAGTCTCCCGAACAACTCCTATAATGTTGTTCGCCTCTTCCATTTCATCATCCGAACCTCTTTCTACCTGTCGCTGAGGTCCCTCGTATCGATATACCCGACCACGTCTCATCAATAATACCCTTGCACCGTGATAAAGGTTTGAACTTATAGTTTCACCTCCGTCCTCTATTTCGTTCATTGGACCCCCTTGGTGCTTATCTACACCTAAATACTCTCCAATGAGAGTAATGAAAATACCACCACCTATAATACTCCCCGATTTCATCCCCGAAACTACATTAGCGAGATAATAACCAACACAATAGGGAATGTTAACGAAACTCCTCGGGTCTCTAATACACTTGAGGTAGAACAAATCGTTTACGGTCAATTTCTCCTTATTTCTTCCCCTTTGTGTAATTGTGTTTGCTAAGAATCTATGAATCACCCGGAGTTCAGCTCTGTCTATATCTAAGTATGTATGATTTCCACTGGCGTGAAATTCATTAAAGTGGGACATACGCCTCCAGATGGCGTTAATATCAAATTCCCTATCTACCCTTTCTCCTTGGGCAATCAGGCTATTACAGTCGGGGCTCAAAAGTTCAGCAGGGGTGTAAATCTGTAAGGCCCTGGCTAAATCTATCATGGACATTCTGTACATGCGTCCACCTAACAGAAATCAAATAAAGCTTCTATCATCTATCCTCCTAACATCACTGTTTAACTTAATAGTACTAAGTAATTCTATACACCATTCCCTATATATGGTTCTACGAATGGAAAATAGGCGCATCCAATCGTTAAACTGAGAATTACCATACCTTTGTACCAATAATTCCCGAATCGGTTCGGCAAGGTTAACTGTTTCCAAAGGTACCCAGTCAATTGCCCTTGGCATTTCAACAACCTTAAAGTAGAGAATGTGCATGTTCTTTTGATAATCTGGATACTCTATCCAACATCGATCAAATCTCAGATTTGGGTGTAACTGATCTTCATTAATGTCTAAGCTCAGAATCCTTTGATGTGGAGCGAATTGACGAAACTGATTCATGAATAATTGATCTTGATCGTGATATGGAATATGTTGCTCCTCCTGTTCTTCTTCTTCTTCTTGTTGCATATGTTGTTCTTGTTCATGAAACATTTCCGGTTCGGGCTCTGGTTGCCTGGACGATGATGCACCTGAACCTCCAGTATCGGCTCTCTGTAAAACACATTAAACACAAAAATTGTGCATCCAAATATGCATTAGTGTTAGCAAAATAATAACTTGAAACAATTATGATGACATGTTCAATTCATAACACATTTTATACACATTTTCTTAACAATAACAATTCTACACTTTTACATACGAAAATGTGTACAATGTTTTATCACATTTAAACTCTTAAACATGTCAGCAATAATTATTATAACAATTAAACACTTGTTACATTGCATTCAAATCAAACTAGTGCTCATTTTCATATTTTTGTCAAGTCTACACTTTGTCAAATAAGCATATACGAAAAATGTACATCAAGTTCATAAGCATTTATCTCAAATAACATGCCAAAATAATCACTACTAGCAATGAAACAAGTTTCAAATGGCCTTTATATCAAATTATCCAAGTTCATGAATTTTTAGACTTAAAAAGTCCACTTTAATTCTCAAAAACATGTTTAGGCTCAAAGTTTGGATCAATTAACTACCTAAACATGTTACACTACTTAATTTAGCAACAATTCATGACAAAAATCGGCCATAACCTGTTTATATCAAAAAGCCCCAAATTGCTCAAGAACACAAACCCTAGATTCTTAAAAATTTGAAGTTTTTAGCTTCAATTCATGTTAAATAGCTTCTATCTAGGATATACATGCATAATATAACAACAATTTAGCTCTAATTACACCTAAATTTAACAAAATCAAAATATAAATTTTCTAGCTCAAGAACACAAAAATTCGAATTTAAAGAGATTAGGGGTGAAATCTTTACCTTTCTCCTGAAGGGGTTGAGACTACTGAATCTAGGCATAATTGTTGTGAAGTTTTGCAAGAAATTTGGTGAAAAATGATGAATTTTTGAGAGGGTTTTGGAGTAAGTTCGTGTTTGTGTATGTGTGTTGTGAAAAAGAGCAGCTCGGCTGGAATTTTGATCCTGGCCAGTTTTTATTAGCCATGCGAGTCGCATGGTTTCCTGCCCATCCCCATGCGACTCGCATGGGGTTAAATTCCAGGTATTTTTTTTTTTTTTTTTTTTTTATAAAATCTTATACTTTTAAAACATAAATAAATAAAATTTTAAAAATTTTGTTTCTTTTTAGGACGAGGTCGTTTCGGGACGATGCCCTAGTCTGTCCCTCGACAAAATTTTAAAATTTTGTCATTTTCAAGCGATTGTTTTAAAAGCTTAGATTTTTGGATTTTTTAATTTTTTTGGCATACTTTAAATCAAAAAGATTAAAAATAATGATAATAAAAGTTTTCGTCCCTCCCTCGGGTAAAGCAATTTCGGTTCAAAGACCTAGTCTTCAACTTACGACGAATTTTAAAAATCATATTCTTAACTTAATGAGATAAAGTAAATTTTTGTTTTTAAATTCACACAACTTAAATATAAAATTCAAAATTAATATTAAAAATTCACACCAAACTTAAAATTTAAAATGCATAAAATTAAAAATTTATATTTTAAAAATTAAAAATTCACACCAAACTTAATTTAAAAATTTATAAATTCATATCAAACTTATATTAATTTTTCAAATATTTACAATTTTAAATATATTGTTTTTATAAAGTTTACAATATTAATTTAAGATTTAAATATTAAATTTAAAAACATGGTAAAAATAAAATTAAAAATCTTTTTGGCTTTTTATCCCACTTTAATCAATCAAATATTATCAAAAATATGCGCCCCTCTTTTCGGTAAAGTAATTTCGGTTCCAAAACCTAATTTAACTCATGACGAATTTTTGAAATATTTTGGGTTGATTGATTAAAGATATTTATACCTTAAGAATAAACGTTAAATTTCGCAGTGATGTAATAAATTTTTGAATGATATCAATAATTTCGGTCGCCAAACCTAATTTTATTTAATACCAATTTAATACTTTTTAGCGAACAAATTAGCGTTTATTATCAAAAGGTTAAAAATAAAAATAAAAATAAAAACTGTACAGACATACCTGTGAAATAAATTTCTTAGTTATATGATCTATTATATTCATAAGATAGTCGGTTTAATTGGTTTTCCATGGCTGCATAGGCGTAACCTCGAGCATTCATTGTCTTTTCTTCTAAACATATGAACGGTCCGTCTCTGCATAAAGTAACAAATTCGGTATTTGAATAGGTTTGATTATTTGAACATTTACCTCCATGTGACCATTTTCCGCATTTGTGACATCGTTCTAGGTGTCGTGCTCTTATTTTCGCTGCGGATTTTGATTTTCCTTTACCAAATTGTAACTTATTATCTTCGCATCTGGATCCTTTTCTAACTCCGTCCATTCTTTCTCTGATTACTGATACTAATTCGCTCGGTAGTATGTCATTATTTCTTTTAGTGATCAAAGCGTGTAGCATTAGACCATGGTTTAGTTCACAGGCAGTCTTCATATCGTAAAAACCTAAAAAAAAATAAAAATTCAGAATGAGGGGAGAAGACTAGTTCTTTAGGGTCTGCTAGGGAAAGACCATTCGGGTTCCATTTTCGAGAACTACACGAAAACAGACAATCTAACTCTAACAGAAATACATATTATCCTTTAAAGACTTGATTCTCCCCACACTTAGTTAGCTGTGGTGTCGAAATTGTGATTAACTTCGTTGTCGACTTCCATCGGACCATGTATGTAATGTTTAACTCTGTGACCATTAACTTTAAATTCAATCCCATTTGAATTTATCAATTCTATCGTTCCGTATGGGAAAACTCTTTTGATTATGAATGGTCCAGACCATCTTGATTTCAATTTTCCAGGAAATAGCTTGAATCGTGAATTGAAAAGAAGAACTCTGTCTCCTTCTTTAAATTCTTTTGAATTTCTGATTCTTTTATCATGCCATTTCTTCGTTCTTTCTTTATAGATTAACGAATTTTCGTATGCTTCATGTCTTAATTCTTCTAATTCGTTTAGTTGACTTAATCGTAGACGTCCGGCTTCATGTAAATCAAGATTACATGTCTTCAAAGCCCAAAATGCTTTGTGTTCAATTTCTACTGGAAGATGACATGCTTTTCCATAAACAAGTCTAAAAGGTGTGGTTCCAATTGGAGTTTTGTAGGCTGTTCTAAAAGCCCAGAGTGCATCCTCCAATTTAATGGACCATTCCTTCGGATTTGATCCTACGGTTTTCTCTAGAATACGTTTTAAAGCTCGGTTGGTATTTTCAACTTGTCCACTTGTTTGTGGATGATATGCGGTGGAGATTTTATGAGTTACTCCATATCTTTTAAGAACTTTCTCAAGTTGATTATTACAGAAATGAGTACCCCGATCACTTATTAAAGCTTTCGGTGTTCCAAACCTTGCAAAAAGACGTTTTAAAAAGTTGACTACAACTCGTGCATCATTAGTTGGGAGAGCTTGTGCTTCCGCCCATTTAGATACATAATCAATGGCTACGAGTATATATAGATTATTATGAGATTTTGGAAATGGACCCATAAAGTCAATACCCCAAATGTCAAATACTTCACATACTTGGATGACATTTTGTGGCATTTCATCACGTTGACTTATTCTTCCGGCCCTTTGACATGCATCACAGGATTTGCAAAGAAGGTGTGCGTCTTTGTAAATTGTAGGCCAATAGAATCCAGCTTCATAAACTTTTCTTGCTGTTAGTTGAGGCCCATAATGCCCTCCTGTTGGTCCTGTGTGACAATGGTTTAAAATTTTACTAGCTTCATCTCCAAATACACATCGGCGTATTATTCCATCGGGACAACTTTTAAACAGATGTGGATCTTCCCAGAAATAGTGTTTTATATCACTGAAGAATTTCTTTCGTCTTTGGTACGATAATCCTTTTTCAAGGAATCCACAAACTAAGTAGTTTGCATAGTCTGCAAACCATGGGATTTCTTTATAATCTATCTTCAATAGATATTCATCAGGAAAGTTGTCTTGTATGGCCGATTCATTCAGAACTTCTAATTCGGGATTTTCAAGACGAGAAAGATGATCAGCGGCGAGATTTTCTGCTCCTTTTTTATCTCGAATTTCAATATCAAACTCTTGTAAGAGTAAGATCCAACGGATTAATCTTGGTTTAGCATCTTGTTTTGAAAATAGGTATCTAAGAGCAGAATGGTCGGTATAGACCACCGTTTTTGCTAGAACGAGATATGATCGAAATTTGTCAAAAGCAAAGACAATAGCAAGGAGTTCTTTTTCAGTAGTTGTATAGTTCGTTTGTGCTCCTTGTAACGTCTTACTAGCATAATATATAGGTTGAAATCGTTTTTCAATCCTTTGTCCTAAAACGGCTCCCATTGCAAAATCACTTGCATCGCACATTAGTTCAAATGGTAGATTCCAATTTGGTGTTATCATGATCGGCGCATTAGTGAGTTTTTCTTTAAGAATATTAAAAGATTTGATACAGTCATCTGAAAAGATGAATGGCGCATCCTTTTCTAGGAGTTTATTCATAGGAGTGGCAATTTTAGAAAAATCTTTTATGAAACGTCGGTAAAAACCGGCATGCCCTAGAAAACTCCTAACTCCTCTAACATTTGTGGGATGTGGAAGTTTAGCAATTACATCTACTTTAGCTCTATCCACTTCAATTCCTTCTTTTGAAATTTTATGTCCAAGAACGATGCCTTCTTTAACCATGAAATGGCATTTCTCCCAATTAAGTACTAGATTTGATTTTTCGCATCTAATTAGCATTCGTTCCAGATTAACTAGACATGATTTAAATGTATCACCGAAGACTGAAAAGTCATCCATGAATACTTCCATGCATTCTTCTATCATGTCGTGAAAAATTGCCATCATACACCTTTAAAAGGTTGCAGGGGCGTTACAAAGTCCAAATGGCATTCTTTTGTAAGCAAAAGTACCATAAGGGCACGTGAATGTGGTTTTCTCTTGATCTTCGGGTGCTATTGGAATTTGAAAATATCCGGAAAATCCATCTAGAAAACAATAGTAACTATTTCCGGCTAATCTTTCCAACATTTGATCTATGAAAGGTAAAGGAAAGTGATCTTTTCTGGTGGCGTCATTTAATTTTCTATAATCAATACATACACGCCATCCTGTTACAGTCCTAGTAGGAATAAGCTCATTTTTCTCATTTGTAATGACAGTCATGCCACCCTTCTTAGGTACGCATTGAACTGGGCTTACCCATGGACTATCAGAAATTGGATATATCAAACCTGCATCTAGCAGTTTAATAATCTCTTTCTTAACTACATCTTGCATTTTAGGATTTAGTCTTCGTTGGCGTTGCACATACGTTTTATGACCTTCTTCCATAAGGATTTTATGTGTGCAATACGAAGGACTTATTCCTTTAATATCATGAATTTTCCATGCAATGGCTGGTTTATGAGCTTTCAACACAGAAATGAGTTGTGATTTCTCATTTTCAGTAAGAGAAGACGATATTATTACAGGTAATTCAGATTCACCATGTAAATAAGCGTATTCCAAATGGTTTGGAAGTGGCTTTAACTCTAATTTCGGAGGTTCTTCTATCGATGATTTATATCGATATCTGTCTTCTTCTTTTAGCATTTGAATTTCTTCTGTTGTTGGTTCATATCCATTAGCTATAAGTGTAGCTAACATTTCAGCTTCATCAATTGGTTCATTACCTTCTCCTAAAGAACATTCTCCTGTTCCTTGTAATTCTGGAAATTCTTCTAATAATTCCGCATGTGCATCTATAGTTTGAATATAATAACATGTATCATCTGCAGATTGTGGTTGTTGCATTGCTCTATCAACTGAAAAGGTAACACTCTCATCCTCTATACTTAGGGTCAGTTTCTTACCGAACACGTCTATCATTGCTTTAGCCGTGTTTAAGAATGGTCTTCCTAATATGAGAGGAACTTGAGAATCTTCTTCCATGTCCAAAACAACAAAATCTACTGGAAATACTAAAGTACCAACTTTAACTAGCATGTTCTCCATTATCCCTCTAGGATATTTTATTGATCTATCGGCTAGTTGTATGCTTATTCTGGTTGGTTTCAATTCTCCAAGGTCTAGTTTAGCGTATAGTGAATACGGCATTAGATTTATACTAGCACCTAAGTCTGCCAATGCTTCTATTGAACTAAGACTACCCAGAAAACATGGAATTGTGAAACTTCCTGGATCAGATAGTTTTTCTGGTATCTTATTCAACAGTACTGCTGAACAATTAGCATTCATAGTAACAGCCGAGAGTTCTTCCATTTTCTTTCTATTCGTGATTAGATCTTTCAAGAATTTAGCATATCTAGGCATTCCTGAAATCACATCAATGAAAGGAAGATTTACATTTATCTGTTTAAACATATCCAAGAATTTGGATTGCTCGGCTTCAAGTTTTTCTTTCTTCATTTTACTCGGGTAAGGAAGTGGTGGTTGATATGGTTTAACATAAGGTTTATCCTTAACTGTGTTATCTTCATTAACCTTTTCAACTACCGGTTCTTTTTCCTTATCTTGATCAGGTTGTGGTTCTTGTGGAGTAGGAATGGTTTCATCAGAAGTTACAGGTATTTCAGGTGGTTTAAGTGTTGTACCACTTCTTGTGGTAATAGCTTTAGCTGTTTCATTCCGGGGGTTAGCATTTGTATCACTAGGTAGACTTCCCGGTTTTCTTTCACCTATTAACCTTGCTAGGTTACTTACTTCTTGTTCCGGATTTTGAATAGAAGCTTGTTGATTTCTAAATGCTTGAGCATTTTGTTCATTTGTTTGTTTTTGAGATGTGAAAAATTGCGTTTGAGTTTCAACTAGCTTCGTCATCATATCTTCTAAATTCGGCTTTTTATCATCGGTTTGTTGCGGTGGTTTGTTTTGAAAATTCGGTCTTTGCTGATTGTAAGTATTGTTGGATACTTGTTGATTGCTAGGACCTTGTTGGTTGTTGTATGGAATATTTCGGTTATAATTCTGGTTTTGATTGTAAATCGGTCTTGGCGGTTGATAATTATTCTGATAATTATTTCCAGGCCTTTGGTTTATGTATGAAATATTCTCTCTTTGTTCCATTGTTAATTCAATACTGAGACAATCTTTTGTCAAATGTGGTCCTCCACACTGCTCACAACTGATTCGTATTGAGTGAATATCCTTAGTCATCTTTTCCATTCGTCTCTCGAAAGCATCTATCTTTGCGGAAATGGAATCTAAGTCATGGCTAGAATCGGCTCTAGCTGCTTTAGATGATCTAATGATGTCTTTTTCTTGGTGCCACTCATGTGAGTGGGAAGCAGTATTATCAATAATTTTGTAAGCATCAGTTTCGGTTTTCTTCATAATCGAACCACCAGCTGCTATATCTATGTCTTTTCTTGTAGTGATGTCGCATCCTCGGTAGAATATTTGTACTATTTGACAGGTGTCTAAACCATGTTGCGGACATCCTCTTAACAACTTTCCATATCTTGTCCACGCCTCATATAGAGTTTCATTTGGTTTCTGTGTGAACGTAACAATTTCTGCTTGAAGTCTTACGGCTTTAGATGCAGGAAAAAATTGTTTAAGAAATTTGTCAATTAAAACGTCCCATGTATCGATCGCCCCTTCAGGTAACTATTCCAACCAATCTTTGGCTTCTCCCTTTAAAGTCCAGGGAAATAACATGAGATATATCTGTTCATCCTCCACTTCTCGGATTTTAAATAGTGTGCAGATCCTATTAAAGGTACGTAGATGTTCATTTGGATCTTCCTTCGGCGCACCACTAAATTGGCATTGATTAGTCACCATGTGTAGAATTTGTCCTTTGATTTCATAATCTGGCGCATTAATATCTGGATGAGTAATTGCGTGACCTTGGCCAGTGCGTTTAGCTCTCATTCGGTCTTCCATACTTAAAGGTTCCAGATTCTCCATAATTGAATTTGTTGACTCGGTATCACTAGATGGTTCTGATTTAATAGTTCGTTCCTCAACAATCTCTGTTTGAATGATTGGTGGTTCCGGAGGAAAGTTTAATGGTTCAGGATCTATGAACCGTTCCTGAATATTTTCTGGATTATCAATTGTGAGGTCGGGTTCAAAAAATGGATTATCGGTAATTTGAACTGAAGTACTTGGTCGACTGGATGACGATTCTAAAGAAAAATCAACGGCGGTTATATTTGTTAAACGATGTCTTGATCGAGTTACAGGTGGTGAACGTACAAAAGGTGATGAACGTCTTGCTCGGTGCATTCACTGAATATCCTATTAGTTTTAAAAAGGAAAGAAAAATTATAATAAGTTATCCAATCAATAGACTTTTCTGATTTTGCCCACGTTTCGAATAGCCAAAAGATGCAGCAGAGGGGCAGGATTCGTTTGGTCTCAATATAATTGAGGACTGTTTGGCTCCAATAACCCGGTCCACGTACAAATCCAACTATTACTACGAACCAGAAAATTTTGATGTCTATTAATTTAACCACTTAAAATAAATTTTCGTAATTTTAAGAAAATTTAGATAAGAAGTAGAAAAAAAAAATTCTAAGTCCTAAAACTAGAATAGCGAGAAATAAGAGAGAAAAAGAGTTCGTCGAAAAAGGTCGAAAAAGGAAAAATGGTTGAAAAATAAAAGGTGGCGGAAAAATAAAAGAAACTTATAAAAACTTAAAAATACTTAACTAACCTTATTACTACAACTAACTTAAAATTATAATCGCAAATTGAAATTATTAATTGGAATGATAATTGGTACATAGTAAAAGGTCTAAAAATATTAAAGCTTACAAGAAAAACTAAATCCCAAATGGAAATAACTTAAAAAGAAACTAAAACTTAAAAAGGCGTCGCAAAATTCTAAAGCACCTAAATCTTAGTCTAAAGAAAAAGCACTTAAGGAATTCTACGGCAAAGCCTAAAAATCTAGGAGTAAAAATAACTATAGCAAAAACTAAGTTTTAAAATTAAATATGAGCTAAAAATACAAATATTACGCTACAACGATTAAAAAGGGACAAAATATTAAAAGAAATAAAAAGTGATAAAAAAAATACAATTTTTATTAAAATATTATTTTTATATTAATTATATTAAAGTATTAAGTTTTAAATATAATAAAACTAATTAAAAGTAGTTAAAATTAATTAAACTAAAAACTTAATTAATAATAATAAAATCAAATTAGGGTTTAATTAATAATAATAAAATAATATCCGTAATAAATGCGTTTTTAGGGTTTGTTTGTGGCCCTGTCAGACCCCTCATGCGAGTCGCATGGTTTAAGGGGGTGGGTCATGCGAGTCGCATGGACACCCTGAACTGGTTCAATTGGACTGGTTCAAATGACAGGTCACGTAATTATTTAATATTTATTTTTAATTTCTGTTTTATATATAATATAAGATATAAATATATAATTTAAATAAAAACTTAATAAAATACTAAAATAAAATACAAATACTTTAATATTTTGTAAATAATAAAGGAAAACTTAAAATACACTTTAAAATATGTTTTTTTTTTATTAGCGTTGCGCTTCCGGCTTTTAAGAGTTTTTCCCCGGCAGCGGCGCCAAAAATACTTGATGTGAAAGCGAGGTGTATATAAAATAGTATTATTTTTAGTGCGAAAATACTATTAAATACGATACAATTTTACACAAGATATTTATTTATTTATAGAATGGATATACTTAAACCTTGCTACAACACTTATAGGCAGTGTACCTAATCGTACAGTAGTGTAGTTTTTAGTAAGTCCGGTTCGTTCCACAGGGAAATCTTTAAACAAAGCTCAACGCTATATTAGTTTACTTTTATAAAAATACAAACATATATATAAGTAATATTATTATTATAAAGGGGGGGGGGGGTTTTTTACCGTTTAATGACCGGTTTGTCGATTTTAAAACTTTAGTCGCAGTTAAAACCTAATGTAAAATTTTAAATAAATACAAGACTTAAATTAAAGCGTAAAGTAAATAACGATAATGAAATTGCAAATAATAAAAATGCGATAAAATAAAATTGCGATAATTAAAAAGTACGATAATTAAAAGTGCGATTAAATAAAATAACAATAAATAAAAGTGCGATAATTAGAAGTGCAATTAAATATAAAATAAAGGAAATTAAATATGAAATAAAAGAATTATGCTTATTTAAACTTCCGTAATCATGATGTTTGACGTGTTGATTTTAGTTTTATGCCCATGGGTTAATTGTCCTTTGTCCTGAATTATTCAATATGTCCGTCTGGTTTTTGTCCATAACAGTCCATCAGTCATAAATATAAAGTGCGAGTGTCCTCGTCAAATTATCCTTATACCCGAAGTTAAATATTCCAACTAATTGGGGATTCGAATTGTAACAAGGTTTTAATACTTTGTTTAATGAATACACCAGGTTATCGACTGCGTGTAAACCAAGGTTTTACTACTTTGTTAACAATTACACCAATTACCCTTGAATGTAATTTCACCCCTGTTTTAATTATTCTAGTGGCTATTAATCCATTCCCGTGTCCGGTTAAATGAACGATTATTCGTACATATAAATACCCCGCCCATCGTGTCCGATCGAGTGTATATGGTAATTTATAGGGACGCCCAATTGTAAATCTTTATATTAACATTAACAAACTTTCATTTAGTTAAACAAATATAAAGCCCATTAATAGCCCATAGTCTAGTTTCCACAAGTGTCGTTCTTTTGTCCAAACCCCAATTACCCAATTTTAGTAATTAGCCCAACATCATGATTACTTCGTTTTAAATAAGCATAATAATAACTTAGCTACGAGACATTAATATAAAAAGGTTGAACATAACTTACAATGATTAAAAATAGCGTAGCGTTACACGGACAGAATTTCGACTTACACCCTTACAACATTCGCTAACATACCCTTATTATTAGAATTATAATTAAAATTAAAATATAAATTATAAATATAAATATAAATTTTACGTATGAAGAGGAAGAAAAAGATGATTAAAACTCGGCAGAAAACTGGCTTTATATAGGACCTGACCAGCAATTTCACTCCATGCGACTCGCATGGATTTGTGCCTCTGGCCATGCGAGTCGCATGGCCACCCTGGATCCAGCCAAATTGATTTGTTTTCTTCTTGCCGACGTAATATAATAATATATAATATAATATATAATTATATATAATTATATATATATTATATTATATTCTTGTGCATAGTAGACTAGATATTTTTGGTCCGTTGCGTCGGGCGTTTCTTCTTGGCTCAGGTCCCGGTTCCGGATTTTCGGACGTCCTCGCGTATTATTTTAAATCGCGTACTTTGCGTCTTGTAACTTTTACTCTTGTCATTTTGAGACGTTCCTCATCAATATTTTGAACCTTTTTAATTGTATCTTGTACTTTTTAGCTCTTTGGACCTTTTTGTCTTCAATTTGTCGAATCTGCCTTTTATCTTCTCTTTTTAAAATTTAAACGAATATCGCTTGTAAATCGAACAATACCAACTAAAATCTTGTCTTTCTTAAGGAATAATGCTATGAAATATATGTTCTTTTTTAGCATTATCATGGGTTGATCTAGTAGATGATGAAGAAATAGTCTATGTCCGGGTTAAAGAAGATAGCAATAGAATGGTCCAAATTTCCTTTGATGGCAGTGCAAAGTTAGATGCAAACGTTGAAGTGAATAGTACTTACTCTGAAGAAGATGGCGATGAGGATGATGATTTTGTGGAGGATACGTATGATTATTCTGAAGATGAGGGTAATGAAGTCATCCTAGATCCAGATGCAGAAGCTAACAGGAAGGATACGTTAAACGAAGATCAGCATGAAAATGGAGGTCCAAACGATATCCATAACTCCGGTGACGGTGACCAGGATAATCCAAATCTGGCAATTGGAGATGAAGATTCGGGTTATTGGAAAGGTGAAGAGAGAGGGTATCATAGTAATGATGATGTCTGCATAGATAAGATCGATTGCACACCTTCCAAAGAAAACATTAATTATGGGGGAATTCCCATGATGGCTACAACAGGCAATGTTTTATCCCAAGAGAGAATAAATCCAGGTTTGGATACGGTTTCACCTAGGGTAATTCAACAGGAGAAGGTGGGATCGGACACTACTAAAACTTGTGTAAACTTGGGCCCTGATACATCCAATGGCCCAATGAGCCCTAAAACCCACCAAGGTGAGAATAACCCAAATATTATTAAAAGCCCATCTCAGGGGGTGGGCTCGATGGAAGAAGCCCAACTCGTGAAAAATAGAGAGACGCTTACATCTAACTCACCTGATCAAAGTACAAATAATTTACGTGGGCCAAGTGAGAAGATAAACCATTGTTGCAGAGATGGAAAAGTCAAGGCGATAGCTTCGAAGCATTCGGATTCAAGCAAAAAGGATTGTTGCTGGTCTAGCATTCGTAAATGGAAAACCTCTTCAAGAATGATAAATCTCAAAAATTCGGCATGAAAGGTTAGACCTAATTCTCAGCCAATGAGAACTAGGTGTACCTCTTGTGCAGATACAAGTTCTAAATTGGGATCGAAATTGGTGAGTGGAAGAAGCAAGCCAAGTCAGTTGAATGATGGGGCGAACAAAGAATCCTCTTGCTCGTTTAATTCAATCAACACAGAGGGTATCCACGAGTATGGATGCCGTCTGGGATTAAAATGGTAAAAGAAGGCTTCTGCTCTGTAAGTGTTCTGCTATTTTCTGTCGAATTTTTGTTTAAAATGAAGATAGTCTCCTACAACATAAGAGGGTTCGGGTCTGGTAAATTCAGCAAATTCAATACTGTTAAGAAACTAATTGCAAATGAGAAACCGTCCTTTTGTGCTCTCCAAGAAACTAAGCTTCGTATTGTTAAGGATTCATGGGTTCACAAACTTTGGGGTTCAACAGAGTGCGATTTCATACAACAAGAAATGATAGGCAAATCAGGGGGTCAATTGTTAATTTGGGATTTGAATGTCTTTGAGCCAATAGACGTCCATAAAGTCGATCGGGTAATCGGTATTCGGGGTAAATGGAAGAGTAGTGGTATTGAGATTAATATTCTCAACGTCTACGGCCCTTACGACGACAACAGTAAACAAAATCTATGGGACAATCTTACTGTTCTGTTAAGGGATAGTAATGAACCTTGGGTGATATGCGGGGATTTCAACGAAGTAAGAGACCAATCGGAGCGATTAAATTGTGAATTTGTTGAAAGTAGGGCCAAAAGATTCAATAATTTTATACAATCCAATGATTTGATGGATATTCCGCTAGGGGTAGAATTTACAATTGAGTTAGTGATGATAGGATTAAGTTTAGCAAACTAGATCGTTTTCTAGTTAATGAAGCATTTTTCGCTCTGTGGAAGGATATTACAGTTGTTGCTCTCGAGAGAAAAGACTCTGATCATTGCCCAATTGTGTTGAAAGATAGCGAGAAGGATTTTAGCCCAAAGCCTTTTAAACTGTTTGATGCGTGGTTCAATGAAAATGGTTTCGAGCAGGTCATTATGGATGCGTGGGAAAATTCTGAGCAGACGGGTACACGCAAAGATAAATGCTTCCTGAATAAATTAAAGGTCGTTAAAATTGCACTCAGGTCATGGAGCTCATCAAACTATGGTCAGTTAGATGGGGATATTGAAGTCCTTAAAAATTTGGCACAAAATTTGGAATTAAAAGCTGAAACATGTCAGCTAAATAACAGTGAATTGGAATCGTGGAACAAGGCGAGAAAAGAATGGATCGACAAAGAGAATATCAAAATAAGTATGTTGAAACAAAAGCCTAGGGTTAGATGGGTACTCGAGGGGGACGAGAATACAAAATATTTTCACTCGTTTATAAGGAACAACTACAATAGATGCAACATCCGGGGTCTCACCATTAACGGTTCGTGAAATGACAACCCATCCGATATTAAGTCAGAGGCATATAACCATTTCAAAAAAGTGTTCGAGGAACCTGACATTGAGAGGCCTTCAATGGAAGATTCACATTACCCTTCTATTACCAAAGAGGAAGCTGATGCATTAGAGTGTAAATTTATGGAATCCGAAATATTGGAGGCTATAAATGAGTGTGGGAGTACGAAAGCACCGGGACCCGATGGGTTTAATTTTAGATTTTATAAGAAATTTTGGAATGTTATAAAGGATGATCTTGTCGAGGCAATTTCGTGGTTTTGGGAAAATGGGGAAATATCTAGAGGGTGCAACGCCTCTTTCGTCACGCTAATACCCAAAAAGAAAGATCCGCTAGATTTAGGGTAGTATTGACTGATTAGTCTTATCGGTAGTTACTACAAAATTGTGGCAAAATTACTTTCAAATCGCTTGAGGAAGATTCTACCTTCTTTAATCGGCTCGGAGCAAAGCTCCTTTCTAAAGGGTCGTTTTATTCTAGACGGGGCACTAATAGCAAATGAAACTGTTGATTTTTTGAGATCTAGTTGGAAAAAAGGGTTCATCTTTAAAGCGGATTTTGAGAAAGCTTTCGATAGCCTAAATTGGAACTTTCTACTAGAGGTTATGAAATGCATGGGTTTCGGGCATAAATGGAGGAAGTGGATTATGACTTGCCTCAAATCGACTTCTATCTCTATACTTGTTAATGGCGCCCCTACGAATGAATTTTCACTAGGTAGGCGGGTTCGACAAGGAGATCCGTTATCTCCTTTCTTATTCATTCTGACGGCGGAAGGATTAAATATCCTTACGAAGGCAGCTTTGGATAGAGGACTCTTTAATGGAATCGAGGTCGGGAAAGATAAAGTTTTAATCTCACATCTTCAATACGCGGACGACACTATCTTTTTTGGGGAAGGGAGTCGAGCAAATGCAATAAACCTAATGAATTTACTAAAATGCTTTGAGCTTACCTCAGGGTTGAAGGTCAACCTTCAAAAGAGTTGTGTCTATGGTGTTGGGTTTGAGGGATCGGATCTTAATTTGTTAGCACGACAAATGAGGTGTCAAGTTAGATCGTTTCCTTTTATTTACCTAGGCTTACCAATTGGTTCGAAGATGAGGAAAATAAACGATTGGAATGTGGTTATTGACAAGTTCAATGATAGGCTTTCGGGGTGGAAAATGAAATCAATGTCTTTTGGAGGAAGACTGGTCCTTATTAAATCGGTTCTACCGAGTCTCCCATTGTACTACTTCTCGCTCTTTCGTGCGCCGCCGGGTGTGATAAAATCCCTCGAGTGTGTGAGACGCAAATTCTTTTGGGGCGGGTCGGGTTCGGAATCAAAGATATCTTGGGTCAAATGGGAAAATGTTTTAAATACTTTTGGGAATAGGAGTTTAAATATTGGATCTTTAAGGGGTAAAAATCTTGCTTTATTGGGAAAATGGTGGTGGAGGTTTAAAACTGAAACCGATTCTCTTTGGGTCAAAGTAATTCGTAGTATTTATGGTCCTAATGGTGGCCTATTATCGGAGAATGTAAACACGCATTCCTCGACAATAGGTGTATGGAATAATATTATTCGAGCAGGTACAACAATTGAGGAGTTACAAGTGAGCTTCAAAGATTCATTCTCCAAAACAGTGGGTGATAGCGGCTCTACACTATTCTGGCATGACAGTTGGATTGGAAGCAATAAAATAAGTATCCTTTTTCCTAGACTTTATAAACTTGATTTAGATCCTAATATAACAGTCAAGGAATGAGTGTTGCTGGATGATTCGGGTGCTGTTTGTTCGTGGGCTTGGAACTGGAGGTGAAACCCAACCGGTAGGGCTGTAGGTGAACTTCATTCAATGATCGACTTGCTGGGTAATTTTTCTTTCGTGTGTGGCAAATGTAACATCCGTGTTACATCCGTCCCACATCGGTTGGAGAGGGGAACGAAGCATGCCTTATAAGGGTGTGGAGACCTTTCCTAGCATGACGCGTTTTGGGACCACAAGCGCAGCAGATCGAATGAGAACTCTGCAGTTAAGTGTGCTCAGGGGAGAGCACTACCAGGATGGGTGACCTCATGGGAAAGTGCTCGTCGTGTTTGGCCGCCAAGAAAAATCCGTGCGCCTATGGGCAAAGCGGACAATATCATGCTACGGGGAACGTTTTACCTGGGATGTTACATTTGGTATCAGAACATTGGTTGTAGGGAATTAGGTTGCATTAGTGAGTCTAGACCGACCCGAGTAGGATTCACTAATAGGACTAATCTACAACTTGCTAGTTTACTTGTTTCTGCGAAACTTACTGCATGCTACTGATTACTTTTACTGCTATGTGATATTACTGCATGCTATTGCTTATCTTTACTGACATGTGAACTTGCTGTATGCTTATTTCCGCTATTGCATGATTACCATCTGCTTTCACATGTTATTTCTGTTTAGCATTGTTATTATTGCCATGCTGTATACTGTTTTAGACAACCTAGGTTGCTGTAGTGCCTAATACGTGCTTGCTTTATGACTTGCTGACACGGAAAAAGTTATATTTCCTTGTTCAGATGTCGGATATCCCGCCCGTTCTCATTTGGGAGAGCGTCTCAGACACATCCGCCACCTCGCCTGCCATTGTTGCCGATTCTCAGATCCCGTCGTCGACACACTCCAGCGACCCTGGCACTTCGTCCTCCGGAGCCAGCAGCCATGTACCCGACCCAGTGGTTATCCCAGATGGACATGAGGATCCACCAGAGATTCCAGCTCCACTCATCCCAGTACCTCCGGAGCCACAGCCCCATCCCGGTGGTGCTGTGATTCTTGGGGAATACGGGACGTCCCGTTCCGTAATGAGCATAACCATTGGTGCTGACGCCTTCCTGATGGACGTGTCATACCGATCCCACCTTTCAGATACCGGATTATGACTACAGGCCCCCGAGTGTCGCCACCTCCAGCTGTTTACGATGACTCATCATCCGACGACTCATCCTCCGATGATTCCAGTGACGATGATTCCGACGAGGACCCTGAGGAGATGCCCGTGCAGCCACCCTCTACCCCGCCGAAGAAGCGGTATCATTTCGATGGTACCATTATTCCAGGGGTTAACGGAGGTCGACCATTCGTTAGTGCACATGGACTGAGGACTAGGGTCACCGCCCATAAGCGGGTTGTGCCTTACCCTGCTGATCCATTTGTGCGTAAGCCTTACCACTATGCAGCATCTACTTCTGGTGCTGGACCATCTGCACCACCTGTACCGACTGCACCGCCTGCCCCACCATCTCCCTCCGTCGAGGAACTGACGAGGGAAGTGGAGATCCTCCGTGCTCGGGTAACTGAGCTTGAGGACCAGATGTTCCACGTGATGGACATCCTTTACCCACCGTCACCATAGGGCTTTATAGTAGATTTCATTATGTAATCTCGTTGTAGTTTCATGTTTTACTCATGTACTGTACGAACTTATGCGGATGTATGCAACTTATTATTAATGGATGGAACTCAGTGTTGTTTACTTTTTGTGCGGTATTCTAACTACGTTACTGTATGTTGTTTCTGTGGTATCTGTATCTAGTGCATTGCTTAGTTAACATGTGTTACGTTGGTTCAATGTTTGTTGCTATATACTATATTACTATTTATTAAATGCTGGATTTTGACTTAAGTCAAAATTTCTGTTTAGAAGAGCAATGGCAAACGGACGAGCAGCACCCACAGTAGCACAGATTGAGGAAATGATCGCTGAGAGAGTAGCCGCAGCTATTACGGAAATCAACCCACAAGCTCCACTAGTTAACCAGCCCATTCGTAACGGGTGCACATACAAAGAGTTTCAAAGCTGCAAGCCCCACAACTTTAGCGGTACTGAGGGGCCAGTTGGTTTGACTAGGTGGTTTGAGAAATTAGAAGCTGTGTTCCGTGTAAGCAACTGCTCAGAGGAGAACAAAACCAAGTATGCTTCGTGTACGCTGTCAGATGGCGCCCTAACCTGGTGGAACACACTGGCTCAAGCTAAGGGTATTGACAAGGCTTATGCCACTCTGTGGGAAGAATTTAAGGGAGCCCTGATCGAAGAGTACTGCCCCAGAGCAGAGATACAGAAAATGGAGGTTGAATTCTGGGAGTTGAAGGTTGTGGGAAACGATCTTGATGGTTACAACCGTAGGTATCTGGAATTAGCGCTGATGTGTCCCACGATGGTTACCCCGAAATTTAAGAGAATGGAGCGATACTTGTGGGGACATCCCAAGTCCATTCAAGGAAATGTCACCTCTTCTAATCCACCCAACGTCCCGGTAGCTATGCGCATGGCGCAAACCCTTATAAACCAAATTATCAGCAAGGAATCGGAAAAGGCAAAATCCGAATCGGGAGCCAGTGGTGATAAGCGTAAGTGGGACAACAACAAGGGGAGAGTCTATGATCAAACCCCCACTAAGAGGCATAACGACAGAAGGAACCCCAACCCGACCCCTAGCTCGAACCCCAACTACAAGGGTACTCTACCGCAGTACAAGAGGTGCTACAAGCACCATACCGGGTAGTGTAATGTGGTCTGTGAAAAGTGCAAAAGGACCGGGCATATTGACAAGGACTTCAAGATTCCCATCCCAGCTATGAGGACCAACTCCAATGGACCAAGAAAGTGTTATGAGTGTGGACAACAGGGCCACTTCAGGAATGAGTGTCCCAACAAGTGAAAGGACGGCGGACCCCCGCATGGAAGAGCTTTCAATGTAAATGCAAGGGATGCCCGTGAGAACCCCGACTTGGTTATAGGTATATTTACTATCAACAATCTATTAGCTTCTGTCCTATTTGATATTGGTGCCGATAGGAGCTATGTTTGTAGACACTTTTGCTCCAAGATAGATTGGTCGTTAGTGCCTTTAGAGGAGAGTATGCTAGTTGAGGTAGCCAATGGAAAACTTGAGAAAGTCGACCAAATTGGCTGAGGAGCTATTATCAACATAGCTGGTGTGGATTTCGCAATTGGCTTGATACCATCAAATCGGGAAGCTTTGACGTGATTGTCGGCATGGACTGGTTGACCAAAGTGAGGGCTGGCGT
Organism: Rutidosis leptorrhynchoides; assembly: GCF_046630445.1. Classification (NCBI taxonomy): domain Eukaryota; kingdom Viridiplantae; phylum Streptophyta; class Magnoliopsida; order Asterales; family Asteraceae; genus Rutidosis; species Rutidosis leptorrhynchoides. The sequence goes on along the minus strand of NC_092333.1, from coordinate 63,142,509 downwards.
TATCTGTGGAGATAAACCTTTTTGTAGACCACAAGGATATGGTGAGCCACTGGTTATATACGGAGAGAGATGTAGTTCGAAGCTGAACCTCATTAGTTGTATGAAAGCACAAAAGATCATGAAGAAAGGACGTCTTACTATTTTAGCACATGTGAAGGCTTTAGAAACAGAAGAGAAGAGCGTGAATGATGTGCGAATCGTGAATGAATTCCCCGACGTATTTCCGAAAGAACTGCCTGAATTACTGCCACCGAGAGCCGTGGAATTCCAGATCGATCTAGTGCCAGGAGCTGCACCCGTAGCTCGTGCACCTTATCGACTAGCACCTTTCGAACTGCAAGAGTTGCAGAGTCAACTGCTGGAATTACTCGACCTAGGGTTTATCCAACCGAGTTCATCGCCTTGGGGCGCACCTGTTTTATTCATGAAGAAGAAGGACGGATCCTTCCGCATGTGTATCGACTACCACGAACTTAACAAATTAACGATCAAGAATCGATATCCTCTTCCCCGAATTGACGATCTTTTTGATCAGCTGCAAGGATCAAGCATTTACTCTAAGATCGATTTGCGATCCGGTTATCACCAGTTGAGGGTGAAGGAGAGTGATGTGATGAAGACTGCGTTCAGAACCCGCTATGGTCAATATGAGTTTCTCGTGATGCCGTTCGGTTTGACCAACGCACCCGCTGTATTCATGGACCTCATGAATCGAGTATGCAAGCCATACCTGGATAAGTTCGTTATCGTCTTCATAGATGATATCCTCATCTACTCCAAGAGTGAAGAAGAACATGAACATCATCTCCGACTAGTACTTGAACTCTTGAGATAAGAACAAGTTTATGCCAAATTCTCCAAGTGTGAATTTTGGTTGAAGGAAGTCCAATTTCTGGGTCATATTGTGAGTGATCAAGGTATCAAAGTTGATCCTGCAAATATCGAGGCTATCAGCAAGTGGGAGACACCCACTACTCCAGCTCACATCCGCCAATTTCTAGGCCTTGACGGTTATTACCGAAGATTTATTGAAGGTTTTTCGTTGATTGCGCGTCCTTTGACCGCACTGACTCACAAAGGGAAGAAGTTCGTTTGGGAGAAAGAACACGAATCAGCATTCCAAGACTTGAAGCAGAAGTAAACCACTACACCTATCTTGTCGCTTCCTGAAGGTAGTGACGACTTCGTTGTGTACTGCGATGCTTCGAAAAATGGTTTTGGTTGCGTATTGATGCAAAGAACGAAGGTCATTACTTATGCTTCTCGTCAACTGAAGATACACGAGCAAATCTACACTACCCATGATCTCGAACTTGGAGCCGTTGTCTTCGCTTTGAAGTTGTGGAGATACTATCTTTATGGGACAAAGAGTACCATATTCACCGATCACAAAAGCCTCCAGCACATCTTTGATCAGAAGCAGCTGAATATGAGACAACTTCAATGGATCGAGACACTGAATGACTATGATTGTGAACTCTGTTACCATCCTGGCAAAGCCAATGTTGTAGTTGACGCTCTGAGTCGAAAGGAGAGAACGGTACCCCTTCGCGTCCGTGCCTTGAACATCACCATTCATTCGAACCTCAATAGCCAGATCCGAGTAGCCCAAGAAGAGGCTCTCAAGGAAGAGAACATATTCTGTGAATACTTGAACATTCTCGTCTCTAAATTCGAGGTTAAGGAGTCTGGACTCCGATGTTATGCCGGAAGAATTTGGGTACCTCGTTATGGAGATTTACAAAGCCTTATACTTGATGAAGCCCACAAGTCGAGATATTCGATTCATCCAGGAGCCGCCAAAATGTACCATGATCTTAAGGAACAGTATTGGTGGCCTAATCTTAAGAAGGATGTTGCAACTTATGTTGGGAGGTATTTGACTTGTTCGAAGGTTAAGGCTGAACATCAGAGGCCATCTGGATTACTTCAACAACTGGAAATCCCACAATGGAAATGGGAAGCAATTACGATGGATTTCATCATGAAGCTACCAAGGACGGTGGGCGGATACGATACAATCTGGGTTATCGTTGACCGTCTTACCAAATCTGCTCATTTCCTAGCAATGAAGGAAACAGATACAATAGAGAGACTTACTCAACTGTACATCAAAGAAGTTGTGTCTCGTCATGGTGTACCTCTATCAATTATCTCAGATCGCGATCCCCGTTTTGCTTCCAGATTCTGGCGTTCTTTGCAAGAAGCCTTGGGAACTCGTCTCGACATGAGCACTGCATATCACCCGCAGACCGACGGTCAGAGCGAACGAACGATTCAGACTTTAGAGGACATGTTGCGTGCTTGTGTTATTGACTTCGGAAAGTCTTGGGAATGACATTTGCCGTTAGCTGAATTCTCTTACAACAACAGTTATCACTCGAGTATTAATGCCGCACCTTTTGAAGCGTTGTATGGCCGCAAGTGCCGTTCTCTTATTTGTTGGGCCGAGTTAGGCGAAGTGCAAATCACCAGACCCGAGATAGTCCATGAAACGACGGAGAAGATTGCCCAGATTCAAGCGAGACTTAAGAACGCCCGTGATCGCCAAAAGAGTTATGCTGATCTTAAACGTAAAGACTTCGAATTCAACGTGGGTGACCGTGTGATGTTGAAAGTCGCACCTTGGAAAGGTGTGATCCGATTTGGAAAGCGCGGAAAGTTAAACCCGCGATACATTGGTCCTTTTGAAATCTTGGAGCGTGTTAGACCCGTAGCTTACCGTCTGGATCTCCCAACTCAGTTGAGTGTTGTTCATCCTACCTTCCACGTATCAAATTTGAAGAAGTGTCTTGCTCCACCGGAACTTATCATACCCCTAGAGGAACTTACGATTGATGACAAACTCTACTTCGTGGAAGAACATGTCGAAATTATGGACCGTGAGGTTAAAACTTTGAAACGCAACAAGATTCTGATCGTCCGAGTTCGATGGAATGCCAAACGTGGACCTGAGTTTACTTGGGAACGAGAGGATCAAATGATGCAGAAGTATCCTCACCTCTTCCCGACTTCAACACCTACCTCAGCTTAAATTTCGAGACGAAATTTCCATTAACAGGTGGGTAATGTAACGGCTCGACTCTTTCGACTTGCTTTTGTGCCTTGTATTTTAGCGAAATTGCGTATTTGTGCGTACTGTGCTACTTTATACTCTGGAACCTTTATATACATGGTTTACTTTCATTTATATGTTAAAACATGCCTTAGAGTATGTAGGATACTTAACTTGATCACCGGATGCTTTATGACCGTTAGTGTCACTTAACGTTTCGATTAAACCGCGAACTGCGCGCACGTTTAACTTTTGTCGTAACCGGAAGATTATGACTACGGAATATTAATTATTATTTTATAATAATAATTACTTGGGTTTATGGATGCTTAATTATACGTAGTAATTTAATTATGCTTACTAGTTAGTCTTGTTGGACTTTCTACCTTGTTGGACTTAAGCCCACCCTACTCTAGCTTGTAGCCCATTTATTTAGCCCACTTATTAATTACTAGTGACCCATTAATAAGTAAGACAAATGCCCATTTATTAGAGGGAACATGCTAGCATTTATGTCAAGTATTATCCCTAATGTTGCATGGGATACCAACATAAGTACCTACTTTAGACAACCATTAACCAAAAAGTAAATCTTGTCTCCCCCTCCCCCTACCAAAAATCACGGCCAAGAAGGCCTCCCCCACCCTCATTTCACTATAAATACAAGCCTCATTCCTCCCATTTTACACTTGCTTTCATTTCTAATTCAAACACACTCACTCTCTAATTCTCTCTAGTTCTTTCTCTCTCTAAAAGTGTAAGTAATTTTGAACTTTACTTCTTCTTCTCCTTCTATTATTTTCGTGACCATCATCATCATCAAAGGGTCTTGCTTTTTAGCTTTGATCTTGATTACATCTTGTAGATTCAAACATGGATTTGAATCCTTCAAGAACATGGAAGATTCAAGCTTTCTAGCTTTGAATCTTCACCAACTTTGTAGATCTAAAACTTTTTAGCTTTAATCTTGTTATTTTGTATTAAAGATTCAAACTTGTGTTTGTAATCTTCATGTAACTTAAAGATCCAAGCTTTATGCTTCAAGATCTTCAAGAACAATCAAGATGCAAGCTTTCTAGCTTGGATCTTCATATCTTTTGTTGGATCTAAGTTTTCTAACTTGTGATCTCATTAATTTGTTATAAAGATCAAAACTTGTGTTTATGGTCTTCATGTAACTTAAAGATCTAAGCTTTATGCTTCAAGATCTTCAAGAACTCTAAAGGTTCAAGCTTTCTAGCTTTGTAACCTTGCAACTTGTGTGAAAAGGATCCAAGCTCTCTAGCTTAGGGTTCCATCACCTCATTTGACTTAGATCATGTTCATACTTGTTTGATTGATGTAAAGTTTGTAACTTTGTTTGTAAATAGGACTTGTATTTGTGTTAAGACTAAGGATATGATGTAACCTTGGTTCATCATCCATCTAAGACTCTTAAATGAGTTGTGTTATTACTTGGTCTTAACATATTGTGTATTTATGGTAGAATCTTAGTCAAAAGTGATGCTAAACCATCAACGAGTTGTACACTTGAAGCTACAAGCATCAAGAATGAGAACCGTGATGTGCATCAAGCACTAAGAACCCTACCGGAGCACTTGTTCACTGTTTTTCGGGATCTGATCAGTAACCTGGGCTACTTAAAGTTGATTTTCAGTTAGTTTGGTTTGAGTAGATGATTTTCTATTTAGACCTCGTCTTAATCCGAGTTACGGTTTAGGATTTATGGCCTTCTGAAAGTCGTTACACCCTATTAACGTTGTGCTGAAATTTCTGACCGACTCGCACTTAAACCGTCGCCACGGTCAAACGAAGACGAGTTTGGTTCTAGAAATTGGTCACCAACTAGGGGACTCACATACGGAGCCATAGCCACTGATTAAGCATCTTTTCGATTTACGTAGAGGTCGTAACAGCTGACCGAATCAGCCTATTGTTTCGATCTCTATTCTTGTCAAACTTACTTAGCTTTTATGATGATGAATGGTGATGATGATGACACTTAAACTTATTTTATGCACTATTAGAACTTATAAAGACAACCTACTGACCTAGTAACCTTTGATTTAGGTTGACGACCTTTCAGACCAACTTACTACTTGCACACTTTCATTACCGACTTTACCATTTTTATCACTGTGAGTTATATCATCCCTTTTTACTACTTTTTACTATTTTTGGGACTGAGAATACATGCGCCTTTTTATGTTTTACTTACTTGACATGAGTACTTAAACTTTACATATGTGTGGGTTATACAACGGCATAAAGATTCCCCTTAGCACGGTAACGTTTAACTATTGATTTTTGAACCGGTAGATGCGAATATTAGATATGGATCCATAGGGTTTGACATCCCCACTCGGGCTAGTCGCGCTAGCATTTAAAGGGTGTTTGATACTTCGAGGACATACGCACTCGCCAGGTGTACTTTTAGGGGGTGATATTTATATTTACGTTAAGTCTAGTTACCATGTGCCCACGGTTATACATATACTTTTCATACTGTTTTGAAACATTGAAATCTCGTGGTCAATCTTATATTACTGTTACAATTTAAACTATAGCTCACCAACATTATTGTTGACGTTTTTAAGCATGTTTTCTCAGGTGCTTAGAGGTTTGTTGCTTCCGCTGTTAGACTTGCTGTCATGCTATTTAGACTTGCTGTTAAGGACCTGCTGTGTTAGATAACCGCTGCATAACTTAGAGATGTCTCAATCATGAAACTTGTAATTTGCATTAGCAACTTATGTTATTTGAATAATGGCTTTGTAATGACCTCTGTGTCACATTATCTTTTGTAAACACTATGTTTTTTTTATGAATGCTTACTGGTTTTCAAACTGCATGTAGTATTCAACTGTATAAAGATCCTGTTGTTGACGAATCGTACATGATGGTTTTGTACGGGGCGTCACATTTGGTATCAGAGCCAGACCCCGGACCAAACGTGCACAGCGAGGACGCTGTGTCCCATTAGGGAGGAGGATTGTAACATCCGTGTTACATCCGTCCCACATCGATTGGAGAGGGGAACGAAGCATGCCTTATAAGGGTGTGGAGACCTTTCCTAGCATGACGCGTTTTGGGACCACAAGCGCAGCAGATCCCATGAGAACTCTGCAGTTAAGCGTGCTCAGGCGAGAGCACTACCAGGATGGGTGACCTCCTGGGAAAGTGCTCGTCGTGTTTGACCGCCAAGAAAAATCCGTGCGCCTACGGGCAAAGCGGACAATATCATGCTACGGGGAACGTTTTACCTGGGATGTTACAGCAAAACAGACAGGTGGGTTTGGAAAATGGCTGCTGATGGGGAGTAGACACTAGCGTTCGAAATTGACAGAAAATTGCTGGGGACTTTTAACTCGCACAATTGCACCATTCGAAATAGTTATGTTCCAAATAAAATTGAGATTTTTGTGTGGCGTGCCTCAAGAAGAAGAGTACCGGTAAGATTAGAACTAGACAAAAGAGCTGTGGATTTACACACTGTAAGATGTCCGGTATGCGACGACGATTTAGAGTCCGTGGATCATGCTCTTATATTTTGTAAATCGGCACTTGGAATATGGGATAGGGTGTTTAAATGGTGGAACATGGGTAGCTTCGGGAATTTCAGCCTATCTGAGATCTTCAACAATCCGGGTACACAAGCTATGACGGGTTGTGGAAGGAAGATTTGGCAAGCTTTACATTGGATTTGTGCATATCTAATTTGGAATAACCGAAACAATATGGTGTTCAAAGGTAAATCATGGAACACGCCGGTTGCACTAAACGAGATACAAGTTCTATCCTTCGAGTGGATCTCCAATAGAGTCAAAGGAAAAAAGATTGAATGGCATTCGTGGTTACAAAACCCAAGTGTGTATTTATTTTGTTAGTCTTTTAATTCGATTCGTGTCATTAGATGCCTCCTCTGCATCTATGTTTGTTGTATAGTTCATGATTTATGTTTCTGTATTTTGTCGACGGACTTAGGTGACCAAGTTCTGTAAAGTTCCTAAGTGTATTCTGTTTCTTGTGGTAATAAAATTCGCTGGCTTTTCAAAAAAAAAAAAATTATCCACAAGTCTAGTAACGTATTACATATTTATCATTAGAATGTGTTAAGATGTGGATATTCACATTGTTTAGTTAAAAGAAGTATCAACCGCGTATTTAGTGAAACTATTATATTATGGTCAATCACATAAATTTTTTTTGTTAACGTGTAATATGATATAAAAAAACACTTAGGCTAATCGATAAAATCTTCTTTTCCTCACATAAAGCATGAGGTACCCATCCAATGTGTCAGACTCACATTCTTCCAATTTACAACACACCACGTGTCCACCCTATCTGATTTTCTTTATTTTTATTTTTTTAAATTACCAAATAAAAAAAATGATTCTCCTCCAATCCCTATTAGGTTTCGTCGATGATTTATTCACCTCTCCCTCACAGATCCGATTTTCGCCGGAAACGGTTTTCCAAGGTTTGAGTAACCTTAAATTGCGATAACTCATGTCTCCATCGTTACAAATGAAATCGTGATTCAATTAGCACCAATTCGTTACACTTCCTTTCATTAAACCCTAATTTAATCGTTTTCCAAATAAACGAAATCCGGAACCCTCATTACACCTTCCTAATTCGTGTTAACGAAATCCTACGTGTTACCGTTTGTTAAATTTGCGTTAACGTGACATTTATATGCAAATTCTTAGATCAATTTCCAATTGCATCTGCAAAATATTTGAATTCATGGGGTCAGTCTTCCTCTCTTTCCTATTGTTATTTTTCTTCCATCTTATTTATAAATTGACATATTAATATTTATTATTGCTTATTATTTACATTGACTGATGTTGTTTGCCAATCGTTGCTGCAATAGTGTTATTGTTCATTATTGTTTTAATTTGTAGTGTGTGTGGATTAGGTTACAATGCTATTGTGTAATGTCTAAAAGCAACAAATTGTGATATAATATCCTATTTAGGTTTGAAATTAAGTAGTTTTTCCCCTAAATGGAAAGCCATTTAGTTTTATTTGCAGTTTTCGTCTTTGTGAAGTGGGTCAAATTATCAAGTTTGACTTTTGGTTTGCTAGACTTTACAAGATTTTGTGAATCGATAAACATATAAACCAGTTAAGAAAGTATTGGTCCATATTCAGCCACAATGGTTTCAACCATTAAGATTACAACTTGAGATTCATAAGAACTATAAGAATCAGTTCCCAATCTGATTTGTTTGTTGATATGGTCAAATTGTTAACAATTTATTTTGGCAGGTTTAATTTTTTTTTTTTTTTCAGTTAGGCCGATCTGCTTTGTTTGTTGATAAAGTCAAGTTGTTTACCTTTTACATCAACGGCCTTATATGGCGATGTATTATTTCTAAAGTGACTAATGCGAATGTGAATCTGTTTTGATGCCTTGATAGAAGTTAATATGTGTATATAACTTTTTCTGAATATTAATATCATTACGATTACTATATGTATATTTGATGAGTTGATGTTTGTTGTGTATATGTGTAACCAAATTTTGTTTTTGTGTAATTTATTTCTGGATCTGATGATTACTTGGGTTTTTGTTATAGATTGTTTTTGTGTATATGTGTAACCAAATTTTGTTTTTGTGTAATTTATTTCTGGATCTGATGATTACTTGGGTTTTTGTTATAGATTGTAGAGTTCAAAGTGGAATTTGCTGATATGTATGTGTCTAAGGTGATTTACCCGACCCGTTAAGACCTGTTACCCAACCAGCCCGTTTTGCCACATATAACAACTTACCTTTGGAGATAGGCTCGAAGATGAGATTTAGTGTCACGTTGCGGGTCGAGTGTAACAAAAACGGGTCGAACCATCATATTATGCTTTGAGTCAGGGGATGTTAATATAGTCACAGCCTTTGCCAGTTTGGCAAGTTCTACAGTACCTACATCGGGGGACGAAGTGTAACCAGAGTGTAAAAGTATCCAGTCACCACGAAGGTCCACTTCTGTAACTAATCGACCATTAGTATCAATCAAGCTGAATGACCCACCAATTAGTATGCTTATTTTGCGTTGATGGTACGTTTTTTGTGTTGATTTTATCTCCTTCAATAGATTGATTACCGTTTATTGATTTGATTACTGTAGTTCTATGCTTAATTTGCGTGCAATTTTTACTAATATATTGGATGCATATTTGTGTTTCGGCGTAGCTTCTCTTCCTCATAGAAGTGTGTTGTTTTCCAAAGGTACGTGTGATTTTCCTTTTGCTTTTTGCTTTCTGTTGTTGTTTGAGTTGCAATTATATGTATTATTATAATTTTTTTTTTTTTTTTTTTTGGCTTCTGATGTGGTGTATGCAATGCTTAGATATTGTAGTGTTTGTGTTGAAGGAAAATATGGTCACATCTGTTGTTGGTGAGGTTATATGTTCTTTTTTTGTATTTGCTTTTGTTTTGCCCTGTATTGGTGTACTATTGTAGTATATATGTTGTCTACAATCACTGGTCAGTTGATAGGGTGTTCAGCTATTAGGGTTTGCAACTTTGTTTGCAGCGATTTAGGGGGTTGCAACGATTAATGGTTTGCATTTTACTTTGCAACGATTTAGGGTTTGCAGTGATTTAGGGTGTGCAGCTTTGTTTACTGCGATTAAGGGTTGAAAGCGATGTATTAGGTTTCGATCACGTTTATGGCTTTTGATGCTGGTAATATTTTTTTTACTCATGCCAATTATCTTCCTAATAATGATTTTTGTTGACTCAGTAATTTTGTATCAATACTTGACTAGGGTTGACTTGAAACAATCTTGAATTATTTAGATTTAATAAAAGATTAGTGTGTTAAAAGCATGGTAATGTGTGATCAATTTTTTTTTTTATTCGGATGTTAAAAAATTGATGCTCCATGTGTTAACATAATATTGTTAGAAAGTTTAAATATAATGCTTAAGGAGGTTCAGTCATCAAAACTAAATTGTGGGCGGCTTCTACCCTTTTGACCAATTTCTTTTTCATATAAGTCTTCTTAAACTACATGTTTGACACATGAGAGATGAAACCAGACATTAATCGGCCAATCTATGTAATGAGTAGAAATTGCCACCTTTAGTAAAAATTGAGTATGACTAAATGTAAATGTGAATGAAGGAAGATTTGATAGGACATGAGATATAAGTTTTTTAGTATATATTTATGAAATTTACATGTAGAGCCTTAAAATCATGCTTTCAGGTAATGAAAAGAATTTTTGGCCGTATAATTGTATTTGAGGATTTGTTATTATTAAAGCATTTGTGCTAATGTTTATGATCCTTATGTACAAAAAGCTCTTTATGCTTAGGCGTCAAAACGGGTCAAGTGACAGAGAATATTATTGACGAATATCGTTGTCTCACCAAATATTTGATGAAATTGGCTCCTCCTAAAGCTTCACCTCAGCCGCATAGAGTTCGGAAGTTGATTATTCACCTTATCAAGTGAGTACTCTTTAAACAGTTTATTTTATTATATTTTACTATTTGGGTTGACCAAATTGTTTGAATTTTTGTGTAGGGTGATATAAGTGATCCATTTGAAATAGAATGTTCAAACCAACAAAAGACATTTCACATCATTCTTTCCTGCTGCAAGGATCCATGGAAACATCAATGGTGAAGTAGGGGAACAAGTTGATCTCAGTTTGAAGTTATAAAAGGCTTACCCAACTCAAGTTCATATTTATTTATTTATTCTTTCTTTTTTTAGCAGAGTTCTTTGTTTTTTCCATTTATAATTTCATCTTTTCTTGATGTATCTATTTTTTCCTATCCAGTTGTTGAGGTATTGTGTGCTTGATTTTGAAAGCATGTGAGTATATTCGTAATTTGTTTAAAGCATAAAGTGCTTGATGTGTTTTCACCAAATAATTATCATGTATTTCATATCTTACTGTATAATATATAATGTATGAATATTTTATTATTTGATATTTCTCTTAAAACAAAATACATGCTCGAAGCTACGCTGCTGCTGAAGGAATTTTGTTGAAAAGGTTGTTGGCGGTGGTGGTCGTTGCCTATGCTAAACAGCAGGTTATAATAAGGTAAGCCTAATTATTTTAGATCATGTCTTCCAAACCCGTAGCCTTTTAATAACAGTTGAACATAGTATATGATCTGTTTTTATTGATATATAACTGAATTGAATCCTTTAGATTGGCATTTACCTACAATTCATAGTCAAAAAGTTAAGGAATGGAGCCTCTTTACATTTGGTAAGTTACCATACTTTTTTTTAGTGATTTGAATGGAAGCAAGAGACGTCATGTTTAAATGTTTCTAAGGTCTCAGAGTTTGTATCATTACATGATACTGCTCATGCGTCAATATACATATGTTGGGGCACAAAAGGTCACTATTGATGTAGCCTTTTGGATTACATGTGAACGTGCCATCTTTTTAATTGATTAAATATTTTTATTTTGATCCAGTCGGTTAGCCACAAAATCATCGTCGAAACATATGTTGTGTGAGTTTCATATAGCATCTTAATCTAAAATAATATTGAAATTTACTCAAAGCAAGTTGGAGTGATGCAGTCGTCGGGTTATATAAGGCACTTAAGATTATCCCATAAACAGTCTTCGGGTTGTAATTCCTGCCTTTGATAGCTCCATATACTTGAAACTTCCTATTTCTCAGGTATTGTATGTTAATAATTTCATATCTATAATATTTTTTACATTGTTTATACATCTGAATTGTCTAAGATGGCTTTAATAATGAATAGGAACTTATTGAGGAGCTGAGAATTTACGGGCTATTAATAATGATGAGTTTTGTCATTGTAATGGGGTTATTATTTCTTCATTATATGTGAGTTGGGTCATTAATACTACTATTACTGCTTCTATGTATATGGGTTCGATCAATATTACCATATTTTGTGCATCCTGGGTCTGCTTTACACATCCGTTTGTTTTAACTTTCAACTGTGATTCGGGATATTTTTGGTGTTGTTGTGGATACTGTTGTGATGTTATGGGTCAAATATATTTCCAATACACTGTGATGGGTCTACATTATTACTGCTACAGTACATGGGTCAGTGATAGTATATTGCAGATGACTTGGGTTATGGGACAGTTTTCACTTTATAAAGGTTTGAGACTAAATGTGGAAATTCAAGATATTAGGTCTTATATATACCGAAGTCAAAAAGTGGTGATGGATGGGGCTTATATGGGATTTAAAGTCATGGATTTAGGAAAGTATTATGGTTTTGATTTGTTAGTAAGGTCTATCCCACAACTTTGTTTCTTGACCATCGATGATGAAGGCTTTCGTCATTGTAATTGTATCATCCACCTAATAGGTGCCAATAGAAATGTTTCCGAATACTATTTTATAGAAACGTCATCATACCGCTAATTGATATAACATATACGTTTCCAGTTGTTTGATTAGGAGTTTGCCATGTAACGCACGAGCTCTTAAAGGCTAGTTTATCATATTCTATATTTACAGGACGTAGATATTCAATGTGTTTCATTAGTAATAAGGGTCAAACACCTATTTAGTGAAACTATTATGATCAGTCACATAAAAAGAAGTTTAATGTTAGGGGAGTGATATGTACACAACCTGTTTTTGTTATGTACACAACCCTCATGTTTTAAAGTATTGTACAGTACAACACTGTAATGCATGATGGTTGTGTACATAACAAAAACAGGTTGTGTACGTATCATCACCCTTAATGTTAATGTGTCATATGATAAAAAAAAAACATTGATAATGATACCGCAACCCGCATGCGCACCGCGAATGTATGCGGACAATCACTATTGTGCGTATGCGTGTTCTTGTGTGCGGTATGCGGCGTGCGAATGCCTTTGTTCCCGGTAGGGCGGTTGCTTAGCTGTCAAGTAAATATCTTTTCCATAATTATATCCGTGATTCGGGGGAGTCAGTTATGGATGAGATTATCATGATCTGGGACGGTTCTAGAATTAGGGTTTGCCTATAAATACAAACCCTAATCATCGTTTACCGGACACAGCACATTACGTAACCATCGCATACGATACACATTACGTAAAACAGCATCATTCAGCATCTTTTCAAGGTTAACAGGTTAGTCTTTTGTAAGCTAGTACCTACGACCTTATTTGGGGCCTCTTGATCGACGACCGTCATCGGAGGTGGACTTAATCACTTGGCCACCCCGCCGACATCATCATGTCGGCCAGGGTTATTCACGGTAGCCGGACCGGAGAGCCACGTTCTAAGATCCTTAAACCCCTCTTTACGTATTGAGCAGGCATATTAAACCCCACGGTTAAAATATGCATGATCAAGTGGTGCTTTCATTGAGAGTCGAATTAATTCAAGACTGTTTAATTGCTTTTTCTTTTAAGGTTTTGAATTGTATGACTCGTTATTTACAAAATTTTTGAATTTTTTCTTTAACAGTATCATGACTTCCGAGGAATCATCGGAACATACCCAAACAGATGTTCAGAACGCACCGTCTGGTAGTCAACATACATCGGTTATGACTACGGGGGCCGCTACTCAGGCGGGATACACGATATACCCTCCACCTATATCCGGCGAACCCTTTCAGAGGTACAAGCCGATATATTCAGACGGGGTCACACCGCCAAGAGCAAACTCACCAGTCACAACCACGCGGCTGGACTTTTTGCCAGTGGATCCAAGGGTCATCTTTGCAGGCACTAGCGGTGGAACAACGGGGCCGCATGTGGTTTGCTGCGGCCAGGTACCTATTTACAGTACCACTGTTTCAATACCTCTGCATACGCAGAGCATTCAGCAGAATTTGTCATTTACACCGTTGCAACCTTGGCAACCACCGCGCCCAGTTTCACAATTTTTAACTCCTGCGGATGCGCAGGCGTTACTTAATAGTTGGGGATTTGGGGTCATCCCAGATGCGAACTCTCATTGGGCGCCGATAACAGCGCAGCAGCAAAGCACAGCGCATACAGTTGGGCTTTTAAGTGTGTATCCTCAAGTTTCGCAGATATCTGCGCCACAGGTTTCGCTTCCTTTACAGCCACCTGTGTACTCTGCGTCTTCAAGTTATCCCTCTTTTCCAACGCAGCAGCCTTGGTTATATCCACAGACGCAGGGTCAACCTTGGCAAAATGTTCAAGGGCAGGCAAATCTTGCAAGTCAATTCATGCAGGCCGCACCTCCTGATATGGTTCACTTATTTTCACAACCTGACTTTGTTCAGGACATGATGAAGCGTTTCTTTGCAAATTTGAAAGGGGACCCTGTTAAACCACCCTTCGAGCTACCGACTACCTTTGACAAGTTTCCTCCGCATATATCCGCATACCCGTTTCCATCAGCACCAAAGATACCTAGCATGTTGGGTACTTACAATGGCCTGACCGATCCAGATGATTTTTTACAGCGCTTCGAAGGCGCAATGCGCACTCAAGGCTGGGTGGATCCGGTTGCGTGTCAGATATTTCCTATGACACTACAGGGTATTGCTCGTGAGTGGTTTAATAAGTTGCCGGCGGGTAGTATTTCCGGGTTTATGGATCTGCGGACAAAGTTTTTACTGCAATATCAGAATCAGAGACCACGCAAGCGCACTCACATTGAATGCCATGACATCGTGCAGAAGCCCAATGAATCTTTGGGCGAATTTCTCACAAGGTATACTAATGAGTGCCTGCGTATACCAGATCTCAAACCAGAGCAACAGATTTTCGGACTCATACATGGTATAAACTCAGAACGTCATCCAACACTGGTAAGGCGTCTGCGCCATACAGTCCCAACAACTTATGCTGAGGCGCTTAATGAATGCCACGACTATATGCGGAGTGGCGAAGATAATGACATTCCAACAGCTAGCTCACGCAACGAGAGAAAGGACGATGATGATCGTTCGCGCGATCAAAGTCGTGGTAACAACTCTCGTGGAAGGTATCCTAGCGGTGGTCCCATCAGGAATGATAAAGGCAAATCAAGTGGCAATTATCGAAACAATAATCAGCGCGGCATCAATAATCAGAACTATGCGCTACTCAAAAGTTTGTCCAAAACGCCCAAGGAAATTTTGGCAACGGAGCCAGTATGCGCGACCTTCGCGGTTCCAACTCCGCTTACAGAATTTGGCAAGCGGGACAAAACAAAGTATTGTGAATTTCATGACGATTATGGTCACGACACCAATCGGTGTAAAAACTTGATGGAACGGGTTCTGGAAGCGCTTCGCGCGGGCAAATTGGATCATCTAAAACCACCTAAAAAGGACAAGGGAAAGACCGCAGAAGAGGCTTCGAAGTCTAATACTTTCGCGTGGCAGAAAGTTGACAAAGCGAAAAATGCCGATTTAACCATTAACATGGTTGACGCAGAGAAAATCAGCCAGCGGAGAAAGTACAACGATCACCAGGATTGGGAGCTTCTCTCGATCACTTTCCCTCCTGTAATGTCAATTGATTCTGTTAACGAGCCCATTATCATCAAGTGCCGCATCCCCGATTGCGGAATCCAGGTTAAGCGCATGCATGTTGACACTGGCAGCGGTGTCGATATTATGTATGAGCATTGTTATCGTTTCCTTCTGGCAGAAGTCAAAGCGCAGTTACGCCAGCCTGATATTACGCTATCAGGGTTTTCTGGAGAAAACTCGTGGCCGCTAGGCCGAATAGAGTTAATGATAGAGCTTGCGGATGACAGGAACCCGCAGATGATCAGGCGTGAATTGGTCGATTTTTATGTGGTTCGTTCAACTTCACGATATAACGCACTGCTAGGGAGAAACTTCATACGGCATTTTAACATTATCCCATCGGTAGTGCATGGTTTGATTAAGTTTCCCACACTAGGAGGTGTTGCCACAGTTGCGTCACATCAAGCAACCGAGTTGTGTGGCTCAGTTGCGCCTATAAGCACTCCTAGCGTGGGAGAACAACTGGCAAATTGTGCAGTCATAGCAAATCGCTTGCATCCGGATAAGCGAATTAAAATCGGCGCAGGCTTGTCAGCCGAAACAAAGGCCGAATTGCATGGAATTTTGTCCGCAAACGCAGATGTTTTCGCGTGGCGAGAGTCAGACATGACTGGGGTTCCGCGTGATATTGCGGAACATAAGTTAAATGTTAATCCATCATTGACACCCGTTAGGCAAAAGAAGCGGCATATGGCTCTAGACCGCAGTGATTGGTTGTGCGCAGAAGTGGACAACCTTGTCAAAGCAAGCATTCTGCGGGAAGTGCGTTATCAGACATGGGTTGCAAATCCTGTATTGGTAAAAAAGGCTGACGGTAACTGGAGGATGTGCGTTGATTTCAAAGATATTAATAAGGCATGTCCCAAGGACAATTACCCTCTCCCGGAGATAGACTGGAAGGTAGAATCACTATCGGGATTTAGGTACAAGTGTTTTCTGGACGCATACAAGGGTTATCACCAAATCTTAATAGCTGCGGAAGATGAGGACAAGACTGCTTTTCATACGCCGCAGGGTATTTATTGTTACACGAAGATGCCTTTCGGTTTAAAGAATGCTGGCGCGACCTATCAGCGTGTAATTGATGCAGCATTCAAGCACCAAATCGGTAGAAATCTTGAAGCGTACGTCGACGACTTGGTAATTAAAAGCAACACCGAAGAAGACATGCTCGCGGACATCCTGGAAACGTTTGCATCTCTGCGCAGGATCAACATGAAGCTTAACCCGCTTAAATGTAGTTTTGGGGAAGAGGAAGGCAAGTTTTTAGGTCATGTGGTGACAGCGCGGGGTATCAAGGCCAATCCCAAAAAGATTGAAGCCATTGATAATTTGCCATCTCCAAAGACAAAGAAATATGTGCAGAGTCTAACGGGGAAGCTTGCGGCTATCACACGGTTTCTGTCGAAAGCCGCAGAACGACAGTTACCATTCTTCAATACTTTGAAAAATTGTTTGAAGACAAAAGACTTCGTATGGACTCAGGAAGCAGAATCAGCCTTTCAGGAGATGAAAAAGGTGCTTGCAGAATTACCAACACTTACTGCGCCAGTATCAGGAGAAACGCTAACGCTGTACCTCGAGGCATCGAAAGAAGCTGTCAGCTCAGTCCTCATCGCGGATCGCGGAAAGGTAATCCATTAATTTGCATGCTTTATTTATATTGCAGAAATTTAACGACTGAGGTTTTTCTCAGACGCAAATGCCGGTCTACTTCGTAAGCAAGACGCTGACATCAAGCGAAGTAAACTACTCACCAATAGAAAAGCTTGTATATGCGCTGGTCCATACGGCGCGGCGTTTGCGCCGATATTTTCAAGCACATCCAATCGTGGTTCTAACTGATCAACCAATCAAACAGGTTGGTAAACGCCTACTTTGCGGCAATGACCGGGGTTACCGCATTGACTAACGCAATCATTTTTCTTTCAGGTGTTGTACAAGCCTGAGATTTCTGGCCGAATGGCTAAGTGGGCAGTTGAATTAGGTGAACATGAAATAAATTTTTCTTTGCGCAGTGCGGTTAAGGGTCAAATACTTGCTGATTACCTAGCAGAATTACCTGCGGATGTCGAGGCATCAGCAGAACATCAGGATCCACCTGCACCAACTTTGTCACCATGGGAATTGTACACCGATGGTGCATGCAGCGCATCTGGTGCAGGTGCGGGTGTAATTTTAACAGGCCCGGATGGCGAAGAGCATACATACGCACTGCGGTTTAATTTTGCTATTACAAACAACGAAGCAGAGTATGAGGCTCTGTTAGCAGGTATGCGCATTGCGCATAGGTTAAATGTTAAAATTTTGCACGCATATGTGGATTCAAAGCTAGTATGCAGTCAGGTCAGCGGAGATTTCGAAGCGCATGACATAGCCATGCAGCAATATCTATCGCTTGTTCACAACCTCGCTGACCAATTTGAAGCTTTTCAAATCTCCCACGTAATGCGTGGGCAAAATAAGAAGGCGGATGCGCTAAGCAAACTGGCTGCCTTGGCTTTTGATCATATGGGGAAGAAAGTTCTAATAGAAGAACTCAATGCAAAATCCATTGTTATGATGCCTTTAGTGGCACCAGTTGAGGAATCAAGCTCAACATGGATGACGCCCATCGTGGCTTTTCTGCGGGATGGCACTTCTCCTGCAGATTCCGCGGACGCAAAGAAAGTCCGCGTTAAGGCACCGCTGTATGCCCTTGAGGGTAACGTCCTATATCGAAAGAATTATTTGGGACCGCACTTAAGGTGCATTGGCCCGAAAGAGGCGGAGGAAGTTGTACGCGAGGTGCATGAGGGTGCATGCGTACTCCATTCGGGGCACAGGTCCATTGTGTCAAAAATAATGCGGCTAGGATATTATTGGCCCACCATGTACGCGGATACTGCGCGCATAGTTAAGCAATGTGAATCATGCCAAATACATGCACCTATTAGCAGAGCACCTGCGCATCCAATGATACCAGTCTCCTCACCGTGGCCATTCTGCAAATGGGCAATCGACATAGTCGGACCATTCCCAAAAGGCCGAGGTAATTTTATCATTTATTTTCTTAACATGTTACTCACATCAGTACCTTACGCACATTCTGCACACGCAGGAAACATCAAATTCTTGATTGTTGCAATCGACTATTTCACAAAGTGGGTTGAAGCGAGACCGCTGGCAGCAATCTCAGGAAAAAGGGTGCGAAATTTTGTATGGGAAGACATCGTCTGTTGATTTGGTATACCAAACGAAATTGTTAGCGATAACGGTACGCAGTTCGCGGGTGACCCTTTCCGCAGCTGGTGCGCGGAGCTTAATATTAAGCAAACTTTTACATCTGTCGTGCATCCGCAGGCGAATGGCCAGTGCGAAGTCACCAACCGGGATATAGTAGCTGGAATCAAAGCTAGGTTGGGTCATGGTCGCGTTGGTTGGGTGGATGAGCTACCGAAGGTTTTATGGGCGCATAGAACAACACCCAAAGCAAGCGCTGGTGAGACCCCGTTCAGTTTGGTCTATGGATCAGAAGCTGTTGTACCCGCAGAAATTGGGGTACCAACGTTCCGCATACAAAATTTTGATGAGCAAAATAACTCTAAAGCTTTGCGGGAAAATCTTAATTTGCTGGAAGAGCGCAGACTCTCTGCGGCTGTCAACGAAGCAAATAACAAGCAAAAAAATCGCAAAGTACTATAATCAGCGTGTGCGTTCGCGCTCTTACAAGTGCGGTGACTTGGTTTGGCGTCAGAACGACGCAAGTCATGCGGAGGATACTGGGAAACTGGGCCCCCGTTGGGAAGGTCCATACAGGGTAGCGAAGGCAAACAATACCGGGGCGTACCATCTCGAGACACTAGATGGAAAACCTGTGAAACGCACTTGGCATGCGACGTTATTGAAAAAATGTTATATGTAGCTAGGTGGACCTGATCACTCCAGTTTATTGTAGCACATTATTTTTTCTATGTATTTTTCGTCCGTTTGGATGTGTCGCGGTTGTAATTGTGATTAATGGCAATTAAATATTTACTCGCGCATACTTTTGTTGTTTAAATCTTTTGTGTATGCGGTTCCTGCCTACTTAAGGGGTGTCCTCTAGCCCCCGTGCGGTAGAAGCCTGTTTGGTTACAAGGCTAGATGCTAACGGCAGGCAAAGGGAATTGGTTTTCCCCTAGCCAAGCGCCACGCAGACTAGATGGCTGCAAAGTCGACTTAAAAAATTACAAGCATTGGTTTGTTTGTGCGTAATTACTCTCGCATCGGTTTGCTTGAGGAACTCAAAGCATAAAAACATTGGCTTGTTTTTAGTTGTGTTGCTTACCATACAGTTATAGTGCACCTCTAGTACATGACAAAGCGATAACGCAGTAGCTTTCGAGTCTAAATTATTAAAGGGTAATTGTTAAAGTATTGGTTTATTTTACGCAGTAATACCCGCATACGCATGAGTTTTGGTTAACTATGCGCATGGGCATGCGGTTCACATTTTGTTTTGATTCGCGATATATAAACAAATAAACACACTACGCATGCATATCAGGAATATATATACATCAAATTAAGTTGTTACATAAGAGGTAATTGTTTGTAACGCCTGCCCAAAACGGGACTTAGGGCTGCAAAAATACAAATACTTGCCTAAGCATAGGACTTACGGCGCAATCCAACACTAATAATCCTTTAAAAACCCATCGATCGACATGTTCGGGTCCGCAGCGAATGCGTTGATTAGGGGGATAGGGATGGACTTGATGGCTTCTTCCGCCTCCATTAACGCTGCAGCCGTTCCCTCTTTTAGCTTCTTTTGAACGATGTCGGGGAACGGCGGTGTTAGACCGCAAGCTTGGATTACCTCCTGCACAGCCTTGTTGATTTCATGGTCCCTGACCGCATCAACGTAGGCATTGAACTTGTCGGACACAGGCTCTGAGTCCATCACCTTTTGCGCAATGGTAGGGAGTGCGGTGCGCAGCTTCGCTAGATCCGCCTCTGCCAGCTCTCGGTTGGTTACCGCGTCATCCCTTTCCCTCGTAACTTTCTCAAGCTCCGACCGCAAACGTTCTGCATCCCCCTTCGCCTGCTCAACCGCACCAACCAGCTCACGGCTCTTTTTTCTTTCCTCAATCAGCCCGGCTTTGGTTTCATTCGCGGTCGACTCAACCGCCTTACGCGCCTCCTCAGCAGCATCCCTATCCTTCTTGACCTGATCTACACCCGCCTGCAGAAGTCCTAGCTCTACCTCTTTGCGCAAAGCTAGCTGGTATATGCTGGAAGAGCGGCGGGCCTGATCCGCAAACATGCCGAAAAATACAAGGCCGTTTTGAATGAAGGCATTGTGTGCCTGGTTAAACGGTAGAGCGGCCAGTTGCTCGCGGAATTCATCCGGAAAGATTTGCTGCAGGAACGCAGACTGCTCTGCGGCATTTTTCGCGGAAGACTGTGTGAGTTGGCTGAGGTTGGCAACGCGGAAGCTACCTTGCGGAGGAGTTGGTGTGGAATCGGAATCCACGTGTATTGTCTTATCCTTTGATGTGGCGATAGCTTGGAGATCTGGGTTGACCCGCGGGGTGGACGGCTGCGTCTCCTCCACATGCTCTGTATATCAGTAAATAGTTATAACGTGAACTTTATTATGCGGTAAAGGCGCAAGGAATGGACGCTTACCAGTGATGGGGGGAAGTAGTTCTGCGGAGCGTGGCTCGATTGGAACAAAGTTATCGTTCCGCATGTCCTCCCTTTGTTTGGGAGTCATCTTCTTCTTCTTCTGCTGAGCTGCAGAGGTCTCAGCTGCTTTGCGTTTGTTGCCAGATGCCGCTGGCGATTGCTCCACGTTTTCGCTAGCTTTCTCCTGCTCTAGCTGTACGTTCACATCTTGCTTGCGGAAGGAGATTCCCACAATCTCTTCCGCAGTCAGCACCTTCTTCATCCTCATTTCTGCAAAGATACGCGCATGCGTTAGATAATATACATACAAAAACAGTTTAGTACGCGATTATACTATTCCTACCCTTTCCATCCGGTCCGACTATGGCTGGGCGCACATCCTCCCATGGCCAGTGTGCGGATATCTTCCCTAGCCGCAGCATTACGTTCCCATATGATCGATGCACTAGCTGTGCGTTTGCACACTCCGCTAATAGTTTTCTTTCATCCTCATCCAGGGCGGGGGTCTTGTTTACATCCTTCTCCACCTTCTCGAACCATATCAGCGTTTGCGGGAAGTTTGCACTCACCACAGTTTGGTCGACGAAAAGAATGTCTCTTTCCAATTCCCCGCATTCGATTTTGGGGTCTTGGTGAAGTTTTGACGAGCGAAGAAGGTGAACCACGATTTGTGGTGGTGGGCTAGTCGGTATAAATGGCAAAACACCTTCACCAGGGGCACTTTCTTGAGTGCAACGCACCACATCTCGAACAAGACTATTTTTCCTATAGCGTAAGGGTGTAACTGACCTAATCTGACCTTAAAGTGATCTAGCACGCCTAGGAAGAAATCAGTGGGAGGAACCCTAAAGTTGCCATGCTTAAAAGCATGTTCGTAAATAGCCACCTTTTTCTCCGGTGGCTCGTGGGCTCGCTGATTGGACAAAGGGGGCACCGGATTGTACTTGGCTAAGGGAGGATACTGTTTCACTAAGTAATCTATGTGCTTCTGCTCTATAACAGACTCTACGCTATCTACATACGTCTCGTTAGCTTTAGTCATTTTCTAGGAGTAATCGGATGAATACTAACCTTTAAATGGTGGCCGGAATGTTCGATTTTTGATCGAAATTCAAATTGGCAGCGTAACGAGGAAGCTTGAAGCAGGAAAGTGAAAATGAGCTGCAAAATGGGGTATTTATAGGGCAGATTGGATGGAGTGGTGTGATCGTGGCTGTACACGTGTTACGCAATCGACGGCCAGCACTTTATTTATGCGCGTGGATGCCAGTTGGGTATGATTACATGTACGCGCGTGGTTGGCACGCGCCTGACACACTGCCACTTTATGTCATGTCCGCCGAATGGGCTTCTGCGATTGTGACAGGCATTTAATGGCATCGAGGCGCACGCGGAATATTAAATGCTAGCCGTTTTCTTGTTTTTTCTTTCACTTAATAGTTTGATATCATACGCCTCGCGCCATATAACATCAAGCTGGGGGGACATAATGATACCGCAACCCGCATGCGCACCGCGAATGTATGCGGACAATCACTATTGTGCGTATGCGTGTTCTTGTGTGCGGTATGCGACGTGCGAATGCCTTTGTTCCCGGTACGGCGGTTGCTTAGCTGTCAAGTAAATATCTTTTCCATAATTATATCCGTGATTCGGGGGAGTCAGTTATGGATGAGATTATCATGATCTGGGACGGTTCTAGAATTAGGGTTTGCCTATAAATACAAACCCTAATCATCATTTACCGGACACAGCACATTACGTAACCATCGCATACGATACACATTACGTAAAACAGCATCATTCAGCATCTTTTCAAGGTTAACAGGTTAGTCTTTTGTAAGCTAGTACCTACGACCTTATTTGGGGCCTCTTGATCGACGACCGTCATCGGAGGTGGACTTAATCACTTGGCCACCCCGCCGACATCATCATGTCGGCCAGGGTTATTCACGGTAGCCGGACCGGAGAGCCACGTTCTAAGATCCTTAAACCCCTCTTTACGTATTGAGCAGGCATATTAAATCCCACGGTTAAAATATGCATGATCAATTGAGACCAACTGATAAAGTTTATCATATTCCTTATTTATCAGGATGTGAATAGTCAATGTGTTTCATTACTAAGAAGGGTCAAGCAGCTATTTTATCTATTTAGTGAACCTAATATTTTCATCTACATAGAAAAAGTTTAATTTTTTTTTACGAGGAACCCCCTAGCGACGAGTCATAATGGCTCCCCTCTAGTTGGTAAACCCAGGGTAAACGGCAAGCCAGGCCTCCACCGCTACCAGGTAAAGCATCATTTAGTCAATCAGTCACTAAATGGAGCTCGCCCCAATGTATTTTGCCTTGAAGGGAATCGAACCCGTGACCTCTTGCTTCATTGGAAGTCCTGGTGGCCACCCAGGCTACAAAACACGTGCTAACCGATTAAGGTTTTCTATATTAATTACTAACATCATGATACATTAAAAATTCTCAAAAAAAAAAAAGAGTACAAGAAACATAATTTTCACTAAAATTTAAAATCAACGCAAATTAATTATTTACCCAAAATTCAAAAAGAAAAAACTGTTGTGATATCATAAAAGTTATGATTATATGGCCGCCAATTTATTCTACATATTTATCAATCCACCAAGTAAAAGACAAATATGAAATCTTGTGAGTAGATTTTATACAGTAAAGTTTAGTATTATAAATACCAATTGAAATGTAAGGATATAATGCGTCGATACTTTCATAATAGAAATTATTTTCTACTTCTCTTCTTTATTCTTTGTTCATATTTATTAGTAAGAAGCCTTGTTGCTAAGAATAGACTACTAAATGTAGTTATAAACTGCTAGATTTATAACACGTTATCAGCACGAAGTGCTCCGTATAATCAAGATTTATCTAAGCAAGCACAAGTCACTAATCAAGGTAAGAAATTCTTTAACGATATCTTCTATTATTTATTAGTAAGGTAAATATTATTATCATCATAAGTAAAATTATATTTCTGTAATCTAACTTTTATTAACTTCACTAACATTTATATTTATGTTATTTAAGTTATATATGGTCGGTTATACCGCCTGAATTATATTTCTGTAATCTAACTTTTATTAACTCCACTAACATTTATATTTATGTTATTTAAGTTATATATGGTCGGTTATACCGCCTGAATTATATTTATGTAATCTAACTTTTATTAACTTCACTAACATTTATATTTATGTTATTTAAGTTATATATGGTCGGTTATACCGCCTGAATTATATTTCTGTAATCTAACTCTTATTAACTTCACTAACATTTATATTTATGTTATCTAACATTTATGATTACTTATGCAATTAATCATTATTTATTTCATGCATACTAATGTTTATTCTTAAAATATTCTCTTAATCTTCGTATTTATACTAAACTTATTTATACTAAATGTATTTATAGTAATCATATTTGTACTAATAAAATTCTTTTATTAAAATTATTATTAATACAACGAGTACATAACAGTTGTTAACGTCAACTAACGACGTTACAACAGTCATATATACAGAACGGTTTTTAACGTCAACTGATGATGTTACAACGACTATATTTTTCAAATATAAAATAAACATCTCCGTGTTCACATTTTCACAAATCAATCTTCATTTTCTCAGTTTACCACTCTCAAAAAGTTTTTTGTAAAGATGATTCACACAAGGATGATTTTTCCTATTGTATTGGTCATACTAACTATCATCATTGTTGCTAATATACCACCGGGTGAACCTATATTCTATCCTGCTCTTGTGGTTTTATCATTTTTAATCATGCCATTATTATGTTGTTTGCTACTTAAGAATTTAAAATGATTCTAATTTCATTTTATTATTTGTCTATGAATAGAAGTTGATTATGATTATGATTTATGTTGTTCATCTTTTTGATAATAAAAAATGTCGAATTTGAAAAGGCTTAAATTTGCTCCTTTAGAATCAAGTGGGAACAACTACTTATCATGTGTGACGCCCCATACAAAACCATCGTGTACGATTCATCAACAACAGGATCTTTACACGATCAAGTACTACATGCCATTTGAAAACCAGTTTGCATTCATAAAAAGACATAGCGTTTACAAAAGATAATGTGACACAAAGGTCGTTACAAAGTCATTATTTGAAAATAACATAAACTACGAATGCAAAAGAAAAGTTCCATGATTGAGACATCTCTAAGTTATGCAGCGAATATCTAACACAGCAGGTCCTTAATAGCAAGTCTAAACAGCATGACAGCAAGTCTAACAGCGGAAGCAACAAACCTCTAAGCACCTGAGAAAACATGCTTAAAAACGTCAACAATAATTTGGTGAGCTATAGTTTAAATTGTAACAGTAATATAAGATTGACCACGAGATTTCAATGTTTCAAAACAGTATGAAAAGTATATGTATAACCGTGGGCACATGGTAACTAGACTTAACGTAAATATAAATATCTCCCCCTGAAAGTACACCTGGAGAGTGCTTATGTCCTCGAAGTATTAAACACCCGTTAAATGCTAGCGCGACTAACCCGAGTGGGGATGTCAAACCCTATGGATCCATATCTAATATTCGCGTCTACCGGTTCAAAAACCAATAGTTAAACGTTACCGTGCTAAAGGGAATCTTTATGCCGTTGTATAACTTACACATATGTAAAGTTTAAGTACTCGTGTCAAATAAGTAAAAAATAAAAAGCGCATGTATTCCCAGACCCAAAAATAGTATAAGTAAAAAGGGAAGCTATAACTCACCGTGATAAAAGCGGTAAAGTCGGTAATGAAAGTATGCAAGTAGTAAGTCGGTCCGAAAGGTCGTCAGCCTAAATCAAAGGTTACTAGGTCAGTAGGTTGTCTTTATAAGTTCTAATAGTGCATAAAATAAGTTTATGTGTCATCATCATCATCATTTATCATCATAAAAGCTAAGTAAGTTTGACAAGAATAGAGATTGAAACAATAGGCTGACTTCGGTCAGCTGTTACGACCTCTACGTAAATCGAAAAGACGCGTAGTCAGTGGCTATGGCTCTGTATATGAGTCCCCTAACCTCTGACCAATTTTCAGAATGTAACTCAGCTTCGTTTGACCGTGGTGACGGTTTAAGTGCGAGTAGGTCAGAAATTCAGCAAAACGTTACAAGGGCGTAGGGACTTTCGGAGGGCCATAAATCCTAAACCGTAACTCGGATTAAGATGAGGCCTAATCGGAAAATCATATACTCGAACCGAAATAACTGAAAATCAACTTTACAGTAGCCCAGGTTACTGATCAGATCCCAAAAAACAGTAAACAAGTGCTCCGGTGGGGTTCTTAGTGCTTGATGCTCATCACGGTTCTCATCCTTGATGCTTGTAGCTTCAAGTGTACAACTCGTTGATGGTTTAGCATCACTTTTGACCAAGATTCTACCATCAATACACAATATGTTAAGACCAAGTAATAACACAACTCATTTAAGAGTCTTAGATGGATGATGAACCAAGGTTACATCATATCCTTAGTCTTAACACAATTACAAGTTACATTTACAACTAAAGCTACAAACTTTACATCAATCAAACAATTATGAACATAATCTAAGTCAAATGAGGTGATGGAACCCTAAGATAGAGAGTTGGATCCCTTTCACACAAGTTATAAGGTCACAAAGCTAGAAAGCTTGAACCTTTAGTGTTCTTGAAGAACTTGAAGCATAAAGCTTAGATCTTTAAGTTATATGAAGACCATAAACACAAGTTTTGATCTTTATAAAAAAATAATGAGATCATAAGTTAGGAAACTTAGATCCAACAAAAGATATGAAGATTCAAGCTAGAAAGCTTGCATCTTGGTTGTTCTTGAAGATCTTGAAGCATAAAGCTTGGATCTTTAAGTTACATGAAGATTACAAACACAAGTTTGAATCTTTATAACAAAATAGCAAGAATAAAGTTAAAAAAAAATATAGATCTACAAAGTAGGTGAAGATTCAAAGCTAGAAAGCTTGAATCTTCCATGTTCTTGAAGGATTCAAATCTAAGTTTGAATCTACAAGATGTAATCAAGATCAAAGCTAAAAAGCTAGACCCATGATGATGATGATGATGATGAATTTGTGAGAGAGAGAGGAAGAAGAAGAAGAAAAATCAATACTTACACTTTTTAGAGAGAGAAAGAACTAGAGAAAGAATTAGAGAGTGAGTGTGTGTAAATTACAAATGAAAGCAAGTATAAAATGGATGGAATAAGGCTTGTATGTATAGGTGGTGAGGAGGTGGGAGGGTGATGGTGGACGTTGGATATGGTGGGGGACAAGGAGGATAACTTTTTACTTTTTGGTTAATGGTTGTCTAAAGTTGGTGCTTATGTTAGGATCCCATGCAACATTAAAGATAATACTTGACATAAATACTAGCATGTTCCCTCTAACAAATGGACATTTGTCTTACATATTAATGGGTCACTAGCTATTATTAATTGAGCTAATTAATTAGTCCACTAACTAGTGTAGGGTGGGCTAAGACCCAACAAGGTAGAAAGTCCAACAAGACTAACTAGTAAGCATAAGTAAATTACTACGCGTAATTAAGCATCCATAAACCCAAGTAATTATTATTATAAAATAATAATTAAGATTTCGTAGTCATAATATTCCGATTACGAAAAAAGTTAAACGTGTACACAGTACGCAGTTCGTTAAAAACGTCAAGTGACACTAACGGTCATAAAAGCTTCCGGGGTTCAAGTTAAGTAACCTACGTACTTAAAGGCACGTTTTAACATATAAATGAAAGAAATCAACATGTAGGGAGTTCCTAGAGTAT
The DNA here is from genome assembly GCF_046630445.1 of Rutidosis leptorrhynchoides. NCBI lineage: Eukaryota > Viridiplantae > Streptophyta > Magnoliopsida > Asterales > Asteraceae > Rutidosis > Rutidosis leptorrhynchoides. The sequence continues at coordinate 63,114,495 of NC_092333.1, read as the reverse complement.
AATATAGCTCAGTACGCACAAATACGCAGTTTCGCGAAAACACAAAGCACAAAAGCAAGTCGAAAAAGCCGGGTCGTTACATTACCCACCTGTTAAAGAAAATTTCGTCCCGAAATTTTGGAGGAGTGACCAACAATGGTACCGTATTTGAATAAGAAGGAGCGTATCAAAGTTTCGAGAGACTAGAGGGCTCAGAAGTGAGTTAATTGCCTTGAAAGGTACTTCGGCGTATAATAGTAAGAATATGTATATGCCATTAATTAAGTCTCTTGTCCTAAGAGATCAACAAATTGATTTTGTTTCTGGTTAACATGTGTATGTCATCTGAATATATGCCCACAAAAGGAAAGATAATGTTTTTAGCCCTACAGGCATCTTCAGTAAGCTGGATGCATGAAATACATCATGAATGTTACCAAACTTATCTAAAACATTGAGCGCTTATGTCACAATACAAAGCTGACAGTTAGAATGGAAAACATGGTGATCTTAACCATGCGATTTGATGTCTGGATAGTGTTAGCCACGGATTTTGTACTAATCCCTTAATTTCGGAAGGAGACCATAGGTATGAAGAACCCGATATTTAAGAACATTTCATTTGACTAAATGAACTGAAATTTTAGCTGAAAGTGACTAATCGGACTTATATGCAATGCAAGCCATATTTATAGTGTCTTTAGGACGGTCTGAACGAACAATGAAGGATATCGCCCAGTTTACCATACTGCAGGTGAACTTATCCTTAGATGGAATGGAAGCACAGTTCCACAATGTAACTTTATCCTTTCAGTTACATGTTGAAGTTAGGGTTAACATCGACTAGAACAACATATAGTTGCAACCAACGAAGGAAGGAATGTGTAGAGTAACCATATCCGTGTTACAGACGTTTTAAGCAGTCCCTTCCAAGAGGATAACAAGATTCATAGGTTCTTAAAGTATTTTATACTACATTTCCGAAAGAAAATCGCACGAAAGGTGTAATCTTTGAACGAGAGTGAACTCTTCAAGCGAATTGATCCGAATTTATCCTTATACTTAAGGGGATGCGTGGATTAGAAGATATGTGAACCCTAGGTCATAAAGAATGGTTTACTCCAAGTGGAAAGAATCCCCAAAAATGATTTCTTGTACCTCAAAATAATGAATCCTAGAGATGAAGTTTAAGAGGGTGTTGTGATTAGTCGTGAAATATTGAGAGTAGAAACCCATATAGTGCCCTTCCTACAATGGGGTGACCACTGAGTGTACCTCAGAAAACTGATTTATCGGCCCGCGATTTTTGCCATGTCTAACCTTTAAAAGGAACATTTTTCGAGTACAATGACTTCCTAACAAATTTTTATAAATCTGCCACCCAAAGTGGCTCAAGCGGTTTTAACAAAGATTTTATTAGTAAGCTTCATCCCTAACGGAGGGAGAGAAGAAGTGTGATCCCTACATGGTGTAGTCTAATACGAAAACCTTTAATAAAATCAACCGAGGAAGTTTTGAAAAACCTTTAAACGTTTGATGCGACAACATAAATGGAACGAAGTTCTTGGTAAATTTAGAAGTATGTATAACGAGTACCATTTTGCACAAAATTATTTGACTTAAAACAACTCAATAAAGGAGCGATTTTTTTTTTTTTTTTTTTATCTTGAAGGTATAACTTAGTATGTACTAACCCAAAATAAGTAAGGGTAAATTTATATATATATGATTTTATAAATTGCGTAAGTGATAGAAAAGTTTTTAGTACTTTCATTTGTCCATAAATCTCGTGAGGACCGCACAAATAAGCAACGTGTAAATCAACGTGTAAAATTTTTGATAAACATAGTTTTTCGTATTTCAAAGGTTACGAGTTGAAAAAGGTCGAGTGAAAAATCTTTGAATCATCGATTGACATGTTACTAGGTAATGAAAACTAATGAATTAAATGTAGTTTTGATGATTATCCGAACTTAAGTCTTTGGCCCAAAAATTTTCACGTGCGAAGCCGTAGCTAAAAAGTGAGGTATGAAGGATAGAGCATGAGGATGAGAAGTTAATCGCTGCTTGACTTTGCAAAATGCCAAACAGGTTATGGCTAATATTAAAGTCGGAATACTAATGGTGTTAATATCGCTAGATGAGAATCCCTTGGAATAGGTCATGACTTTGAGTTATGTAAGATAGAGCATCGCTCCGACAGGTGTGACGAATAAGATCCCTGAGGTAACGCAGTAATTTTGAATGGTTTAAGTGTTGATGGATGCCCGAAGGCTCTGCATTACGTGGTAGTAAGTGCCTTCATCGCATACACACACACTTGAATCTCTCGGTTTCGACGGTTGTAAAGTCTTCATGATGATTTAGATACGAATAAGCAACGAAAAATTTTTATATAACAAGCAACAAAAATTTTATAGAATTCGTTTAAGGTGACAATGTAAGAAAAGAAACGAAGTTCTTAGTAATCTAGGGTTATGTACAACCCGTACCATTCAAAGTAAAATATCTTTTAAATAAAAGATTTGGTTTGTAAATGCGAAAGTAAAATTTCATATGTATTTGTCAAAATAAGTAATCATTTACTTTATTTTATATAACATATACGATTTCAAAAATTTGCACGAATGGCAAATAAAAATAAAATTTACTTTTATGAAACTTTGAGAGGATCGTACCGTAAAATAGTATATGAAAAATTTTTGGCAAACAAAATTTTCAAATTTCGGAGGTTACAAGTTGGAAAAGGATTGATGAGGATTGAGTAGAAGGTTTTGAAAATTTCGGGTGATCTTTGAGGTAATAAAAACCATTGAGTTTAAAAGTGGTTGATGACTATTGGTATGGCATAAGTCTTTCGACCAAAAATACTTAAGTGTAAAGTTATTGCTTATAAGTGAGTTACGAAAGGAAGAGTATGAGGATGGGAATTAACTACTCATTGATTTTGGAAATCTCGAACTGGTATGACTAATATCGACGTAAGAAGGGTGATGGTGTGATTATCATCGATTAAGAATTCTTTCGGGATAAGTTAGGATTTAGAGTCGCGTAAGAATGAGCGTCAGATAAGATTCTTGGGTAGTCCTTAATATAGAATTTCAATCACTGGAGTGACGGGATACAATTTCCTTTATGTATCGTTGTTCAAGTCTGTCGATTGTATCGGTTTCTTTCATGGCTAAGAAGTGAGCAGATTTGGTGAGATGGTCAATAATAACCCAGATAATGTTCTAACCGCCTTACCGTTTGCGGTAGATTCGTGATAAAATCCATTATTATTCCTTCCCATTTACATTGTGGGATTTCGAGTTGTTGTCATGCAACTAATAAGGTTCAGCTTCGGGCTACTTCTCTCCCCGTAAACTATTAACGGCTCACCATTCTCGCGAGGTACACGAATGACCTTCTCACTATAAATAACTTTCACTTTCATCCTTGAAAGTCAGTCCATTCAAAATATTTCATCAAAGCTTCCTAACTTGATGAGTATTAGGTTAATCTTAAGGTTCATTCTAACCAAATCTTATTATACTACCGTGAAAAATTCTATCATTCTCCTCAAATAACATCCGCTTGTGCGTAGGTAACTAATCCTTTCCACTACTACATTAAACTTCCAGGTTTTGTTGACATGAGGTCATCTCCAAATGACCCACCTGTTAATTTTAAGATACTATCTTAAATCATTCCTCTATCTCTGCCAGCTTACCATTAGCTTGTCTTATAGAATACTTAACTCTCATGGTTGTTAATGGCTTATTAGTCATAACACTAAGGTTCTTAGATATAAGGTTTCTATCGCTCTAGTATTAAACAACTCCGAGACAATAAAACGTCATGATGAAACGTACCCTAACTAAAAATCAGGATCCATGCGAGTCTCCATAGCTGAGATAACGATTGCTCTACAGTAAGTAAGTCCAAAGTTTTTCCTATTTAAGAAATTTGTCCTTAAGTGTCCAGAGTGTCTATATCCATAACAAATTTTCGGGTTATCATTTCTGCAATCAAGGCCCTTCTTGTACAGTATCTGGGCTACGTGGTTATTCTTTCCCTACCTCTAATAGACCATAATGCGTATACTCAAGTGGTTCCTACCAAGATTTTCTCTGAATCACTTCATATTCCTTATATAGTAACATTGGGACTTTTTTCATGATTCACTTCAATATAATTACGCTGGTCTGGCGTCAATATATTGTACTAAATCGTACGTTCATTCCAATATCACTCCATATGGTCAATGTAACGTGATCACTTCAAGTTCTACTCAATTTCATCTAACGGTGCTTTATCTATGCTATCTCAAAACAAAATCTACATATTTAGTCTCATGGTTTCTCAGTACAGGTGCGTAGGTTCCGTAGTCATGCATCAATGCCTAAATGTCTCGAAATTTCTTTAAAATGTTCGGGTTCAGGTAATGTCGTTAGGTTCTGATAGTTTGAGCAAAGGGGTATAAAATACTATTAATTTTTAGCAGGAAATACTATTAAATACGATACAATTTTAGACAAGATATTTATTTATTTAGAGAATGGATATACTTAAACCTTGCTACAACACTTATAGGCAGTGTACCTAATCGTACAGTAGTGTAGTTTTTAGTAAGTCCGATTCGTTCCACAGGGAAAATCTTTAAACAAAGCTTAACGCTATATTAGTTTACTTTTATAAAAATACATATATATATAAGTAATATTATTATTATAAAGGGGGGTTTTCACCGTTTAATGATCGGTTTGTCGATTTTAAAACTTTAGTCGCAGTTAAAACCAAATGTAAAATAATAAATAAATACAAGACTTAATTTAAAGCGTAAAGTAAATAACGATAATGAAATTGCGAATAATAAAAGTGCGATAAAATAAACTTGCGATAATTAAAAAGTACGATAATTAAAAGTGCAATTAAATACAATAACAATAAGAATGCGATAATTAGAAGTGCAATTAAATATAAAATAAAAGAAATTAAATATGAAATAAAAGAATTATGCTTATTTAAACTTCCGTAACCATGATGTTTGACGTGTTGATTTTAGTTTTATGCCCATGGGTTAATTTTCCTTTGTCTTGGATTATTTAATATGTCCGTCTTATTTTTTTCCATAACAGTCCATCAGTCATAAATATAAAGTGCGAGTGTCCTCGTCAAATTATTCTTATACCCGAAGTTAAATATTCCAACTAATTGGGGACTTAAACTGTAACAAGATTTTAATACTTTGTTTAATAATTACACCAGGATGTCGACTGAGTGTAACCCAAGGTTTTAATATTTTGTTATCAATTATACCAAGTGTCCTTGTACATAATTTCACCCCTGTTTTAATTATTCTAGTGGCTATTAATCCATTCCCGTGTCCGGTTAAATGAACGATTATTCGTACATATAAATACCCCGCCCATCGTGTCCGATCGAGTGTATATGGTAATTTATAGGGACGCCCAGTCGTAAATATTTATATTAACATTAACAAACTATCATTTAGTTAAACAAATATAAAGCCCATTAATAGCCCATAGTCTAATTTCCACAAGTGTCGTTCTTTTGTCCAAACCCCAATTATGGTACAAAGCCGAATTACCCAATTTTAGTAATTAGTCCAACATCATGATTACTTCGTCTTAAATAAGCATAATAATAACTTAGCTACGAGACATTAAATTAAAAAGGTTGAACATAACTTACAATGATTAAAAATAGCGTAGCGTTACACGGACAGAATTTCGACTTACACCCTTACAACATTCGCTAACATACCCTTATTATTAGAATTATAATTAAAATTAAAATTAAAATATAAATATAAATATATTTACGTATACATATATAGAGAGAGATTGAATTTGGATGGGTTTTGCGATCAAACTGCGTTTGCTTTTATAGGGAATTGAGTCCAGGTGAGCTCCGCGACTCGCGGCATTTTTGCTCTTCAAACTCCGCGACTCGCGGAGTTTGAAATTCCAGCTCACTCCAAATTGGATCTTAGTCTGCCGACGGTTTATTATATAATATAATATATATATATATATAATTTTTATAATTAATTATATATTATATTATATTTATATGCATAGTTAACTTGTAATTTTTAGTCCGTTGCGTCGAGCGTTGAGAGTTGACTCTGGTCCCGGTTCCGGATTTTCGAACGTCCTTGCGTACAATTTAATATCTTGTACTTTGCGTTTTGAATATTGTATTCTTGTAATTTCGAGACGTTTCTTATCAATAATTGGAACCTCTTTGATTGTATTTTGTACTTTTGAGCTTTTTGGTCGTTTGCATCTTCAATTCGTCGAATCTGTCTTTTGTCTTCACCTTTTATTATTTAAACGAATATCACTTTTAAATAGAACAATTGCAACTAAAAGCTTGTCTTTCTTGGGGAATAATGCTATGAAATATATGTTCGTTTTTAGCATTATCAAATATTCCCACACTTGAGTGTTGCTTGTCCTCAAGCAATATCGTCTTGAAATACTAGAATCACTTCTTTATTCTTCACACTTTGTACATCAGTGATTTCTATACGGCGGTATAAACAATGGTAGTAATGATATGGTTTACAGTCCCACATGACTATAAAAATTTAGATCCATTAAGGAAATTGGATCTTTATGAAAACATTTGATCTTTTGAAAATTAAATCTAGCTTTTACCCTAGATAAGTTTTTCGGAATAACCCTTCACCGGTGTTTGCAAAATATTTTTGTGGGTTTGGTGGGTTTCAGATTTGAAAATTTTAGCTCAAAACTTATGGTTTTGTGTCACCCACTTGCTAACCTTGTATTTGGAAAGCAACACGTCCAGTTTACTTGTCCCGTATATTACCTTTCGGTAAACTACCGTCCGGTTGTAAAGGAAAGCGTTGAACAAGCAACTGTTAAGGCAATGTCCCCTGACATGCTTTTAATTATGGTCTATAACGTATCAGACGCAATTACTATCCTTGGTAGGAGCAATAGTAAAGCTCACCCTTATAATTTGTAGGTTTGGCACAAGGTCCTGTCTTTGACCACTATGCAACCACCGTTCTTACGGTTGACACCCAATTTGGTTCAGATGACCTAATGAATTCCCGGTGAATTCCTAGGATTTTACGTTCAATGGAAATGAACGCATTGAAAATGAGTTTTCAGAAAACAAATCGGTTTGTAATTTTGATCAAAATATTTTCTCGTTCAGGCTCGAGTTTAGATATCATTGAATTCCATGAGTTTGTAATTCTCAATCTTTAAGGTCAATCTCAAGGATTGAGTAATATCAGGCTTAAAAGCTGATTTTTGATCTTTTAAGGAGATTATCCTTTCTGGGGATCTGATTCATTAGTCTTATCCAGCTAATTTGCATGGTGCCCCCCATTGTACGAGATAAATCCTTCTCATGGTTAGGATAAATCTGACCACTTGGCGACCCTGTTTGATGCTGAGGTCCGTGGATTTCCTGCTGATTTTAGTGATGACTTTTCTAGGTTTTTCGTCAACCTACAGCTGGTCTGGACGACAACTTCATGACCTAAATCAAGAAGCGCGTTTCTTTTTCGGAAGACTTTACTTCCTTTTAATGATGGAATTGATTTATCATGTAGATCCATCTCTTCTTTTCTTTCATCGGGTAAAACAGTTTAGTTTAGTCCAAAGCAAAAATATTTTCAGTTATTTGTACAAAAATATGTGACATATGTTTAAGATAACTTGGTAATTTTTCCCACACTTGGCTTTTATTTTCCTTTTTATTGTCCTCTATTCCATTTTAAATGAATTTTAACATTTTGGTTTGTTTCTCAATTTATGTCCTTTCTGAGGTAACAATAATTTCGGTGTTAACACCTAGTTTTATCGTTCATAAATATGTATAAACATGATTTTGAGTTCATTTAGTTGAAAATTTTGAAAAATTTTACTAGACTTGAGTAGTCAGTATATAAGACTAGGGTTGTTCTTTATTATCAGAGAGCACTAGATTCTAATACAACTACTACGTTACTAGTATTTTTAATGATAACCAAGTGTATAAAGTAAAAATTTTAAAATCCGAAAGAATTTAACCCCTTCCCACACTTAAGATCTTGCAATGCCCTCATTTGCAAGAAATCAGTAACAATTTAAATTATTGAGGGTGATTTGTGTGAAAATGATTAAATTTTACCAAAGTTTCCAAACATATTTGTGTATGCTTGCTGAATGATAAATGGTGCATATCATTTGTTCATTCCGTCTTGTTGTTATTTCACATATATTTTGCATCTTGTCGTCAAAATTAGTTGCTTTTGCTGAACTTAATGCCAGTCTTTGAAAATGCGTTGTTTTACCCTGTTGTGTACATAAGATAAACTGCAAACATATATACATATTTTTGAAGTTTGGTATATTACCCCACATTCAAAAATTATTAAAATCTAAGAATAAAAGTTAGAAAATAATAAAACTATTACAAATCCAACATAAGTATTAAATGTATCAACATTACAAAAAAAAAACTAAGTAGACTAGGGATGATACTGATACCAATAGGGGTTCCATGCATAACCATAGGTGCTATAAAATGCTTCGGCTGGGTTATACGTAGGATACGGTGGTTGAATCTCTATAGACCAGGGAGGGAATATGGGCTTTGGAGTAGGAATATAGTTTCTACCTATATGTTGGCAATAAGCTATGATTTGGTTTTGATGAACTTGCCAATCTTCAAATGCTCTTTGTCTAGCATTTCCCCCTCCTACATTACCTTGCTGTTGGTTTCTCTCAACCTGTGGATGTCTACCATGGTATTGTACTGCGGCGTTATTTCGCCTCTTCAAAACTTTCGCACCATGGTATACATTTAAACCTATTGTATCGCGGGGTTCTGGTTCTTCGACTAATAATCCCCCCCGACTTATATCCACACCGAGATATTCAGCAATCAAAGTAATAAATATACCACCTCCTATTATGCTATGCGGTCTCATCCCCCTAACCATAGCTGATAAATAATAACCCACACAATAAGGTATACTTACAGCGCTTTGTGGGTCTCGAATACACATATGGTAAAACAAATCCTGTTCATTTACCTTTTCCTTGTTCTTACCTCTTTGTGTAATCGAATTAGCTAAAAACCTATGAATTACTCTTAATTCGGCTCTATCTATATCCAAATAAGAGTAATTTACCCCTTTGAATCGGTGATGGCTTGTCATTTGACTCCATACACCATGTGTATCAAAATTTTCATCTATCTTTCTACCATTTAGTATCAACCCTCTACAATCGGCAGATGCTAACTCCTCAGGCGTATATATACGTAAAGCCTGAGCCATGTCTAGTAAAGACATGTGGCGCATCGAACCTCCTAACAAAAATCTAATAAAAGATCGATCGGTTAAACTAGCTACCCGATCATTTAATTCTATACTACACAACAATTCTTCACACCATACTTTATATACAGGTCTACGCATGGTGAATAAACGTACCCAGTCATTAAAAGTAGAATTACCATACCTCTGTGCAAGTAATCCCTTAATTGGCCCGGCCAATTCTACAGCTTCTAATGGTCCCCATTCTATGACCCTAGGTACCTCAACAACTATAGAATGAAGAGTATGCAAACCCCTTTGGTATTTTGGATAATCTATCCAAAGTCTGTCAAATCTCAGGTTCGGGTGCAAATCTTCCAAGTGCATATCAGAAAATGTCATGACTGGATGAGGTATATCTTGTTTGTAGTAGTTATCCACCTCCTGTTGTTCCGCATTCTCAGCAGGAGCATTGCGAGCTTGAGATGAAGATTCACCCCTTTCAGTCTGCAAAATACATCAAACACAATTTTTGTGCATCCAAATATGCATTAGTGTCAGCAAAATCATCAATCAAAATAATTACAATGACATGATCAATTTATATCAAACTTAAGCTCATTTTCATATTTTCATCAAATCTACACTTTTTCAAATAAGCATATACGAAAATGTTCGCCAAGTTCATAAGCATTCAACTCAAATAACATGTCAAAATAATCATCACTAGCAATTAAACAAGTTTCAAATGGCATTATCTCTCAAAAATCAAGTTCATGAATTTTTAGACTTGAAAAAGTCCACTTTAATTCTCAAAATCATGTTTAGGCTCAAAGTTTGGATCATTTAACTACCTAAACATGTTACACTACTTAATTTAGCAACAATTCATGACAAAAATCGGCCATAACCTGTTTATATCAAAAAGCCCCAAATTTGCTCAAGAACACAAACCCTAGATTACTCAAAATTTGAAGTTTAAGGCTTCTAATCATGTTAAATAGCATCAATCTAGGTTATACAAGCATAATACATAAACAATTTAAGCATAATTACACTAAAAAGCATCAAAATCAAATTGGGGAAAAAATTGCTCAAGAACACTAATTTTCCGATTAAATGGTGTTTAGGTGTAGAAATTTACCATTTTTCCTGAGTAATTCCTTGATAGCATCCTTCTTAACATGATTTTAGTAAAAGATTTGATGATTAACGGTTAAAAATTGTGATTTTGGGAGGTTTTTCTCGGGTTTTTGCGCAGTATTTTCGCAGAATTTGTGGGTGGTAGTGTGGACTGATATGTTCTTACGTTTTATTTTTTTTCTGTAATTCGGTCCCTCCGCGAGTCGCGGGGTTTTTACCCTTCAAACTCCGCGAGTCGCGGAGTTTGTATTTTTTTTTTTTTATTTATATCTTATACTAATTAAAACAATTAAGTAATTAATTTTAAAATTTTGTTTTCCTTGTTATTTAGGACGAGGTCGTTTCGGATCGATGTCCTAGTTCGTCCTTTGACAAAATTTTAAAATTTGTCTTTTTCAAGCGATTGTTTTAAAAGCTTAGATTTTTTTTTAGTTTTTTTTTAATGTTTTTGGCATACTTTAATTCAATAAGATTAAAAATAATGATAATAAAAGATCTCGTCCCTCCCTCGGGTAAAGCAATTTCGGTTCAACGACCTAGTCTTCAACTTACGACGAATTTTAAAAATCATATTTTTAACTTAATGAGATAAAGTAAATTTTTGTTTTTAAATTCACACAATTTAAATATAAAATTCAAAATTAATATTAAAAATTCACACCAAACTTAAAATTTAAAATGCATAAAAATAAAATTCATATTTTAAAAACTAAAAATTCACACCAAACTTAATTTAATTTTTCATATTATAAATTCACACCAAACTTATATTAATTTTTCAAATATTTACAATTTTAAATATATTGTTTTTACAAAGTTTACAATATTAATTTAAGATTTATGTATTAATTTTAAAAACATGGTAAAAATAAAATTAAAAATCTTTTTGGCTTTTTATCCCACTTTAATCAATCAAATATTATCAAAAATATGCGCCCCTCTTTTCGGTAAAGTAATTTCGGTTCCAAGACCTAATTTAACTCATGACGAATTTTTGAAATATTTTGGGTTGATTGATTAAAGATATTTATACCTTAAGAATAAACGTTAAATTTTGCAGTGATCTAATAAATTTTTGAATGATATCAATAATTTCGATCGCCAAACCTAATTTTATTCAATACCAATTTAATACTTTATAGCGAACAAATTAGCGTTTATTATCAAAAGGTTAAAAATAAAAATAAATTTAATAAAAACTGTACAAACATACCTGTGAAATAGATTTCTTAGTTATATGATCTATCCCATTCATAAGATAGTCGGTTTAATTGGTTTTCCATGGCTACATAGGCGTAACCTCGAGCATTCTGTGTTTTTTCTTCTAAACATATGAACGGTTCGTCTCTGCATAAAGTAACAAATTCGGTATTTGAATAGGTTTGATTATTTGAACATTTACCTCCATGTGACCATTTTCCGCATTTGTGACATCTTTCTAGGTGTCGTGCTCTTCTTTTTGCTGCGGATTTTGATTTTCCTTTACCAAATTGTAACTTATTATCTTCGCATCTGGATTCTTTTCTAACTCCGTCCAATCTTTCTCTGATTACTGATACTATTTCACTCGGAAGTGTGTCATTATTACGTTTAGTGATCAAAGCGTGTAGCATTAGACCATGGTTTAGTTCACAGGCAGTCTTCATTTCCTAAAAAAATAAAAATTCAGAATGGGGGGAGAAGACTAGTTCTTTAGGGTCTGCTAGGGAAAGACCATTCGGGTTCCATTTTCGAGAACTACACAAAAACAGACAATCTAACTCTAACAGAAATACATATTATCCTTTAAAGACTTGATTCTCCCCACACTTAGTTAGCTGTGGCGTCGAAATTGTGATTAACTTCGTTGTCGACTTCCATCGGACTATCTATGTAGTGTTTAACTCTGTGACCATTAACTTTAAATTCAATCCCATTTGAATTTATCAATTCTACTGTTCCGTATGGAAAAACTCTTTTAACTATGAATGGTCCAGACCATCTTGATTTCAATTTTCCAAAAAATAGCTTGAATCGTGAATTGAAAAGAAGAACTCTGTCTCCTTCCTTAAATTCTTTTGAACTTCTGATTCTTTTATCATGCCATTTCTTCGTTCTTTCTTTATAGATTAACGAATTTTCGTATGCTTCATGTCTTAATTCTTCTAATTCGTTTAGTTGACTTAATCGTAGACGTCCGGCTTCATGTAAATCAAGATTACATGTCTTCAAAGCCCAAAATGCTTTGTGTTCAATTTCTACTGGAAGATGACATGCTTTTCCATAAACAAGTCTAAAAGGTGTGGTTCCAATTGGAGTTTTGTAGGCTGTTCTAAAAGCCCAGAGTGCATCCTCCAATTTAATGGACCATTCCTTCGGATTTGATCCTACGATTTTCTCTAGAATACGTTTTAAAGCTCGGTTGGTATTTTCAACTTGTCCACTTGTTTGTGGATGATATGCGGTGGAGATTTTATGAGTTACTCCATATCTTTTAAGAACTTTCTCAAGTTGATTATTACAGAAATGAGTACCCCGATCACTTATTAAAGCTTTCGGTGTTCCAAACCTTGCAAAAAGACGTTTTAAAAAGTTGACTACAACTCGTGCATCGTTAGTTGGGAGAGCTTGTGCTTCCGCCCATTTAGATACATAATCAATGGCTACGAGTATATATAGATTATTATGAGATTTTGGAAATGGACTCATAAAGTCAATACCCCAAATGTCAAATACTTCACATACTTGTATGACATTTTGTGGCATTTCATCACGTTGACTTATTTTTTCGGCCCTTTGACAAGCATCACAGGATTCGCAAAGAAGGTGTGAGTCTTTGTAAATTGTAGGCCAATAGAATCCAGCATCATAAACTTTTCTTGCTGTTAGTTGAGGCCCATAATGCCCTCCTGTTGGTCCTGTGTGACAATGGTTTAATATTTTACTAGCTTCATCTCTAAATACACATCGGCGTATTATTCCATCGGGACAACTTTTAAACAAATGTGGATCTTCCCAAAAATAGTGTTTTATATCACTGAAGAATTTCTTTCATTTTTGGTACGATAATCCCTTTTCAAGGAATCCACAAACTAAGTAGTTTGCATAGTCTGCAAACCATGGAATTTCTTTATAATCTATCTTCAATAGATATTCATCAGGAAAGTTGTCTTGTATGGCCGATTCATTTAGAACTTCTAATTCGGGATTTTCAAGACGAGAAAGATGACTAGCGGCGAGATTTTCTGCTCCTCTTTTATCTCGGATTTCAATATCAAACTCTTGTAAGAGTAAGATCCAACGGATTAATCTTGGTTTAGCATCTTGTTTTGAAAATAGGTATCTAAGAGCAGAATGGTCGGTATAGACCACCGTTTTTGCTAGAACGAGATATGATCGAAATTTGTCAAAAGCAAAGACAATAGCAAGGAGTTCTTTTTCAGTAGTTGTATAGTTCGTTTGTGCTCCTCGTAATGTCTTACTAGCATAATATATAGGTTGAAATCGTTTTTCAATCCTTTGTCCTAAAACAGCTCCCATTACAAAATCACTTGTATCGCACATTAGTTCAAATGGTAGATTCCAATTTGGTGTTATCATGATCGGCGCATTAGTGAGTTTCTCTTTAAGAATATTAAAAGATTTGATACACTCATCTGAAAAGATGAATGGAGCATCCTTTTCTAGGAGTTTATTCATAGGAGTGGCAATTTTAGAAAAATCTTTTATGAAACGTCGGTAAAAACTGGCATGCCCTAGAAAACTCCTAACTCCTCTAACATTGGTGGGATGTGGAAGTTTAGCAATTACATCTACTTTAGCTCTATCCACTTCAATTCCTTCTTTTGAAATTTTATGTCCAAGAATGATGCCTTCTTTAACCATGAAATGGCATTTCTCCCAATTAAGTACTAGATTTGATTGTTCGCATCTAATAAGCATTCGTTCAAGATTAGCTAGACATGTTTCAAATGTATCACCGAAGACTGAAAAGTCATCCATGAAAATTTCCATGCATTCTTCTATCATGTCATGAAAAATCGCCATCATACACCTTTGAAAGGTTGCAGGGGCGTTGCAAAGTCCAAATGGCATGCGTTTGTAAGCAAAAGTACCATAAGGGCACGTGAATGTGGTTTTCTCTTGGTCCTTGGGTGCTATTGGAATTTGAAAATATCCGAAAAATCCATCTAGAAAACAATAGTAACTATTTCCGGCTAATCTTTCCAACATTTGATCTATGAAAGGTAAGGGAAAGTGATCTTTTCTGGTGGCGTCATTTAATTTTCTATAATCAATACATACACGCCATCCTGTTACAGTCCTAGTAGGAATAAGCTCATTTTTCTCATTTGTAATGACAGTCATGCCACCCTTCTTAGGCACGCATTGAACTGGGCTTACCCATGGACTATCAGAGATTGGATAAATTAAACCTGCATCTAGCAGTTTAATAATCTCTTTCTTAACTACATCTTGCATATTAGGATTTAGTCTTCGTTGTCGTTGCACATACGTTTTATGACCTTCTTCCATAAGGATTTTATGTGTGCAATACGAAGGACTTATTCCTTTAATATCATGAATCTTCCATGCAATGGCTGGTTTATGAGCTTTCAACACAGAAATGAGTTGTGATTTCTCATTTTCAGTAAGAGAAGACGATATTATTACAGGTAATTCAGATTCACCATGTAAATAAGCGTATTCCAAATGGTTTGGAAGTGGCTTTAACTCTAATTTCGGTGGTTCTTCTATCGATGATTTATATCGATATCTGTCTTCTTCTTTTAGCATTTGAATTTCTTCTGTTGTTGGTTCATATCCATTAGCTATAAGTGTAGCTAACATTTCAGCTTCATTAATTGGTTCATTACCTTCTCCTAAAGAACATTCTCCTGTTCCTTGTAATTCTGGAAATTCTTCTAACAATTCTGCATGTGCATCTATAGTTTGAATATAATAACATGTATCATCTGCAGATTGTGGTTGTTGCATTGCTCTATCAACTGAAAAGGTAACACTCTCATCCTCTATACTTAGGGTCAGTTTCTTACCGAACACGTCTATCATTGCTTTAGCCGTGTTTAAGAATGGTCTTCCTAATATGAAAGGAACTTGAGAATCTTCTTCCATGTCCAGAACAACAAAATCTACTGGAAATACTAAAGTACCAACTTTAACTAGCATGTTCTCCATTATCCCTCTAGGATATTTTATTGATCTATCGGCTAGTTGTATGCTTATTCTGGTTGGTTTTAATTCTCCAAGGTCTAGTTTAGCGTATAGTGAATACGGCATTAGATTTATACTAGCACCTAAGTCTGCCAATGCTTCTATTGAACTAAGACTACCCAGAAAACATGGAATTGTGAAACTTCCTGGATCAGATAGTTTTTCTGGTATCTTATTCAACAGAACTGCTGAACAATTAGCGTTCATAGTAACAGCCAAGAGTTCTTCCATTTTCTTTCTATTCGTGATCAGATCTTTCAAGAATTTAGCATATCTAGGCATTCCTGAAATTACATCAATGAAAGGAAGATTTACATTTATCTGTTTAAACATATCCAAGAATTTGGATTGCTCGGCTTCAAGTTTCTCTTTCTTCATTTTACTCGGGTAAGGAAGTGGTGGTTGGTATGGTTTAACATAAGGTTTAGCCTTAACTGTGTTATCTTCATTAACCTTTTCAACTACCGGTTCTTTTTCCTTATCTTGATTAGGTTGTGGGTCTTGTGGAGTAGGAATAGCTTCATCAGAAGTTACAAGTATTTCAGGTGGTTTAAGTGTTGTACCACTTCTTGTGGTAATGGCTTTAGCTGTTTCATTACGGGGGTTAGCATTTGTATCACTAGGTAGACTTCCCGGTTTTCTTTCACCTATTAACCTTGCTAGGTTACTTACTTCTTGTTCCAGATTTTGAATAGAAGCTTGTTGATTTCTAAATGCTTGAGCATTTTGTTCATTAGTTTGTTTCTGAGATGTGAAAAACTGCGTTTGAGTTTCAACTAGCTTCGTCATCATATCTTCTAAATTCGGCTTTTTATCATCGATTTGTTGTGGTGGTTTGTTTTGAAAATTAGGTCGTTGCTGATTGTAATTATTATTGGATACTTGTTGATTGCTAGGACCTTGTTGGTTGTTGTATGGAATATTTCGGTTATAATTCTGGTTTTGATTGTAAATCGGTCTTGGCGGTTGATAATTATTCTGATAATTATTTCCAGGCCTTTGGTTTATGTATGAAATATTCTCTCTTTGTTCCATTGTTAATTCAATACTGAGACAATCTTTTGTCAAATGTGGTCCTCCACACTGCTCACAACTAATTCGTATTGAGTGAATATCTTTAGTCATCTTTTCCATTCGTCTCTCGACAGCATCTATCTTTGCGGAAATGGAATCTAAGTCATGGCTAGAATCGGCTCTAGCTGCTTTAGATGATCTAACGATATCTTTTTCTTGGTGCCACTCATGTGAGTGGGAAGCAGTGTTATCAATAATTTTGTAAGCATCAGTTTCGGTTATCTTCATAATAGAACCACCAGCTGCTATATCTATGTCTTTCCTTGTAGTGATGTCGCATCCTTGGTAGAATATTTGTACTATTTGACAGGTGTCTAAACCATGTTGCGGACATCCTCTTAACAACTTTCCAAATCTAGTCCAAGCCTCATATAGAGTTTCATTTGGCTTCTGTGTGAACGTAACAATTTCTCCTTGAAGTCTTACGGCTTTAGATGCAGGAAAGAATTGTTTAAGAAATTTCTCAACTAAAACGTCCCATGTATCAATCGCCCCTTCAGGTAATGATTCCAACCAATCTTTGGCTTCTCCCTTTAAAGTCCAGGGAAATAACATGAGATATATCTGTTCATCCTCCACTTCTCGGATTTTAAATAGTGTGCAGATCCTATTAAAGGTACGTAGATGTTCATTTGGATCTTCCTTCGGCGCACCACTAAATTGGCATTGATTAGTCACCATGTGTAGAATTTGTCCTTTGATTTCATAATCTGGCGCATTAATGTCTGGATGAGTAATTGCGTGACCTTGGCCAGTGCGTTTAGCTCTCATTCGGTCTTCCATACTTAAAGGTTCCAGATTCTCCATAATTGAATTTGTTGAATCGGAATCACTAGAGGATTCTGATTTAATGGTTCGTTCCTCAACAATCTATGTTTGAATGATTGGTGGTTCCGGAGGAAAGTTTAGTGGTTCAGGATCTACGAATTGTCCCTGAATATTCTCCGGATTCTCAATTGTGAGGTCGAGTTCAAAAAATGGATTATCGGAAATTTGAACTGGATTACTTGGTCGACTGGATGACGATTCTAAAGAAAAATCAACGGCAGTAATATTTGCTAAATGTCTTGATCTAGTTACAGGTGGTGAACGTACAAAAGGTGGTGAACGTCTTGCTCGGTGCATTCACTGAATATCCTATTAGTTTTTAAAAGGAAAGAAAAATTATAATAAGTTATTCAATCAATAGACTTTTCTGATTTTGCCCACGTTTCGAATAGCCAAAAGATGCAGCAGAGGGGCAGGATTCGTTTGGTCTCAATATAATTGAGGACTGTTTGGCTCCAATAACCCGGTCCACATACAAATCCAACTATTACTACGAACCAGAAAATTTTGATGTCTATCAATTTAACCACTTAAAATAAATTTTCGTAATTTTAAGAAATTTAGATAAGAAGTAGAATAAAAATCTATGTCCTAAAAACTAGAATAGCGAGAAATAAGAAAGAAAAAGAGCGTGTCGAAAAAGGTCGAAAAAGAAAAATGGTTGAAAAATAAAAGGTGACGGAAAAATAAAAGAAACTTATAAAACTTAAAAACACTTGACTAACCTAACCTTATTACCACAACTAACTTAAAATTATAATCGCAAATTGAGATTACTAATTGGAATGATAATTGATACATAGGTAAAAGTCGTCTAAAAATATTAAAGCTTACAGGAAAAACTAAATCCCAAATGGAAATAACTTAAAAAGAAACTAAAACTTAAAAAGGCGTCGCAAAATTCTAAAGTACCTAAATCTTAGTCTAAAGAAAAAGCACTTAAGGAATTCTACGGCAAAGCCTAAAAATCTAGAAGTAAAAATAACTATGGCAAAAACTAAGTTTAAAACTAAATATGAGCTAAAAATACAAATATTACGCTAAAACGATTAAAAAGGGACAAAATATAAAAATATACAAAAGTTGTAAAAAGTACATTTTTTATAAAAATATTATTTTTATATTATTTATTTTATAAAACTATTAATTTTATATTTTATTTAAACTAATTTAACTAAATAAAACAAATAAATAAAAACTAAATTAAAAAATATAATATAAATAAACTAATTAGGGTTTAAAATTAATTAAAATTAATAAAACCCGTAATTAATGCGAATTAGGGTTCCTGTGTACCCGTGTCAGGTCTGCTCCGCGAGTCGCGGTATTCGATGCTTCAAACTCCGCGAGTCGCGGGGTTTCAAAATTCAACTCAGGTACAGTTTTGAAATTCGACGCGTTTTTCTTTTTTATTTTTTTATTTTATATTTTCTGTTTTATATTTTCTGTTTTAAAATCTAAAATATTTATATAATAAAAACTTATATTTTAAAAACTAGAATAAAAATCGAACTACTTTATAATTTTATAAATAAAAATCTTAAAACTAGATTTATATATATATTTTTTTTTCGGTTTTTTTTTATGTTTTAAATAAAAACAAAATACTTAAATAAAACTTATATAAAAATAAAGAAACTTTATAAAACTTAAATATTTAACAAAATCTTAAAAATACTTATATTTTTGTTTTTTCTTTTTATATTTTCGAATATTTAAAACGTATTTTTTATAAAAATGAATTTTAATAAAAGTAAACTAAAAATCTTTTTTTTTTATGTAGCGTTGTGCTTCAGGCTTTTAAGCGATTCCCCGGCAGCGGCGCCAAAAATAACTTGATAGTTTGAGCAAAGGGGTATAAAATACTATTAATTTTTAGCAGGAAATACTATTAAATACGATACAATTTTACACAAGATATTTATTTATTTAGAGAATGGATATACTTAAACCTTGCTACAACACTTATAGGCAGTGTACCTAATCGTACAGTAGTGTAGTTTTTAGTAAGTCCGGTTCGTTCCACAGGGAAAATCTTTAAACAAAGCTTAACACTATATTAGTTTACTTTTATAAAAATACAAATATATATATAAGTAATATTATTATTATAAAGGGGGGTTTTCACCGTTTAATGACCGATTTGTCGATTTTAAAACTTTAGTCGCAGTTAAAACCAAATGTAAAATAATAAATAAATACAAGACTTAATTTAAAGCGTAAAGTAAATAACGATAATGAAATTGCGAATAATAAAAGTGCGATAAAATAAACTTGCGATAATTAAAAAGTACGATAATTAAAAGTGCAATTAAATACAATAACAATAAGAATGCGATAATTAGAAGTGCAATTAAATATAAAATAAAAGAAATTAAATATGAAATAAAAGAATTATGCTTATTTAAACTTCCGTAACCATGATGTTTGACGTGTTGATTTTAGTTTTATGCCCATGGGTTAATTGTCCTTTGTCCTGAATTATTTAATATGTCCGTCTGATTTTTGTCCATAACAGTCCATCAGTCATAAATATAAAGTGCAAGTGTCCTCGTCAAATTATTCTTATACCCAAAGTTAAATATTCCAACTAATTGGGGACTTAAACTGTAACAAGATTTTAATACTTTGTTTAATAATTACACCAGGATGTCGACTGAGTGTAACCCAAGGTTTTAATATTTTGTTATCAATTATACCAATTGTCCTTGTACATAATTTCACCCCTGTTTTAATTATTCTAGTGGCTATTAATCCATTCCCGTGTCCGGTTAAATGAACGATTATTCGTACATATAAATACCCCGCCCATCGTGTCCGATCGAGTGTATATGGTAATTTATAGGGACGCCCAGTTGTAAATCTTTATATTAACATTAACAAACTATCATTTAGTTAAACAAATATAAAGCCCATTAATAGCCCATAGTCTAATTTCCACAAGTGTCGTTCTTTTGTCCAAACCCCAATTATGGTACAAAGCCCAATTACCCAATTTTAGTAATTAGTCCAACATCATGATTACTTCGTCTTAAATAAGCATAATAATAACTTAGCTACGAGACATTAAATTAAAAAGGTTGAACATAACTTACAATGATTAAAAATAGCGTAGCGTTACACGGACAGAATTTTGACTTACACCCTTACAACATTCGCTAACATACCCTTATTATTAGAATTATAATTAAAATTAAAATTAAAATATAAATATAAATATAAATATATTTACGTATACATATATAGAGAGAGATTGAATTTGGATGGTTTTTGCGATCAAACTGCGTTTGCTTTTATAGGGAATTGAGTCCAGGTGAGCTCCGCGACTCGCGGCATTTTTGCTCTTCAAACTCCGCGACTCGCGGAGTTTGAAATTCCAGCTCACTCCAAATTGGATCTTAGTCTGCCGACGGTTTATTATATAATATAATATATATATAATTTATATAATTAATTATATATTATATTATATTTATATGCATAGTTAACTTGTAATTTTTAGTCCGTTGCGTCGAGCGTTGAGAGTTGACTCTGGTCCCGGTTCCGGATTTTCGAACGTCCTTGCGTACAATTTAATATCTTGTACTTTGCGTTTTGAATCTTGTACTCTTGTAATTTCGAGACGTTTCTTATCAATAATTGGAACCTCTTTGATTGTATTTTGTACTTTTGAGCTTTTTGGTCGTTTGCGTCTTCAATTCGTCGAATCTGTCTTTTGTCTTCACCTTTTATTATTTAAACGAATATCATTTTTAAATAGAACAATTACAACTAAAAGCTTGTCTTTCTTGGGGAATAATGCTATGAAATATATGTTCGTTTTTAGCATTATCAGGTTCCTTTCTAGAAATTCAATATGGGTCTTGCGTCGAGTTGTACGTGTATCAAGTAGTAATACGATATGTCTTAAGGCAACTCCCAAGTCTTTGGGTATGGCTGAGCATCAGTGGAACACACTCTGACCTAGTGAAAAGAGATGTCCTTCCGACTTCTCTAATGCCTAAGAGTGTTAGGGACCTAAGTCCTGAAGTGTCGTTAGATCGTCGAGTAGTGGTGAAGAACGAAAGAGATAAGTGACGGTCATGAAAGCATACGAGATACGAGCTATATTGTGGGAACTGAACAACCTTCGAATGTTCACACATCGTACGTGGCTATTTAGAGTGAGCTCGGGGTGCGGTTACTCCGACAAATCCTCCAATATCTCCTCCTTCGAGGATCAACTTTAGTGGGCGTGTAATCCGAAGGGTACTCCTCCTAGATTGCGTGAAGAATCGTTTCGATCTCCAGAATGGTGGAACGATAGTAACAGGTGGATTACAATACCAATCCTTAGGGTTAGACGTGTGGGAAAAGGGTTCAGAAAAATATCCGAACTAGGAAAGGTAAATTTTCCAAGTCGGTACAGCGAATAGCAGGCATGAAGCAAGCACGTAATCAGGCACTACAGCAACCTAGATCATCTACAGCAGTATATAGCATGGTAATATTAACAGTACTAAACAGAAGTAACATGCAATCGAAAGCAGATAGTAGTATGCAATAGCAAGGATAAGCAATAGCATACAGCGAGTTCACATAGCAGTAAGAGTAAGCAGTAGCATGTAGCAGATCATATGGCAGTATAAGTAAGCAGTAACATGCAGCAGTAGTAAGCAGTAACAAGTAAATGAGTAACTTGTAGATTAGTCCTATTAGTGAATCCTACTCGGCCTAGTCTAGACTCACTAATGCAAACTAATTCCCTACAACCAAGGCTCTGATACCAAATGTGACGCCCCGTACAAACCATCGTGTACGATTCGTCAACAACAAGATCTTTACACGGGCAAGTACTACATGTCGTTTGAAAACTAGTTTGCATTCATAAAAAGACATAGCGTTTACAAAAGATAACGTGACACAAAGGTCGTTACAAAGTCATTATTTGAAAATAACATAAACTACGAATGCAAAAGAAAAGTTCGATGATTGAGACATCTCTAAGTTATGCAGTGAATATCTAACACAGCAGGTCCTTAACAGCAAGTCTAAACAGCATGACAGCAAGTCTAACAGTGGAAGCAACAAACCTCTAAGCACCTGAGAAAACATGCTTAAAAACGTCAACAATAATGTTGGTGAGCTATAGTTTAAATTGTAACAGTAATATAAGATTGACCACGAGATTTCAATGTTTCAAAACAGTATGAAAAGTATATGTGTAGCGACCCGACAAAATCGTCATTGACGGCACCATCTACTTAGGTCCCGTTACGTGGTCATAAGTCTTTAAAACAACGTTTGACCAAAAGTATGTCGCATTCATTTCAAAAGTAAAGATGGTTCAAGGTTTACAAAGTAGTTCGACAACTAGTTACATAACAAAGTTTAAAGTATAAATGAAACATATGCGACACAATTTGAAAGTAGTCAAAAGACGCTCTACGTATGCATGCATACTCGACATCCAAGCAAGTATCAAAAGTAATGAGCGGAAGCATGTATCACAAAACGTTCAAGGACCTGAGAAAAACATAGAAATCTGTCAACGAAAACGTTGGTGAAATCATAGGTTTAAGTAAGTAAGTACAAGTGAACCACAAGATTTGTAACATTGATATAATAGTAATACATTCCAAAAGTTAATATTCACGAGCACCCAATTATCAATGCTTAACATTCCTTCTATAGAACCCCATCACAATAGTGTTAGAACATACAATGTTTCTCAAAAATATATTTCATTCATAAACGGTAGCGAATCGTTTGAATGAGGGTTTGTCAAACCCATATGGCCATATAACATAAGTTCTCGCTTACACCCGGCAAGTGTAACTAATGATAATCGAATTGAGGATTTTTGTTCAAACTCGTATGTAGAATGTTTGTTTTCCTGTACTTGTGTTCACTTAGTAAAAAGAACGTTTATGTTTTCTCATTCCAAATGTAAGTTCAAAAAGAGTAAAAGTGGGAATATGATCTCACCTTGAGTGCACGAGTAATAAGTACTTCAACAAGTAACGTGAACAAAGAACAATGCTAGTCTTGACCTAAACAAATAGGTTATATCAATATTGGTAATCATGTTTGATCAAAGAAGTTCAATTAGTCATATGGCTCGTTATGACTCGATTATGTAGCATGTGAATCAAATTGTCAAGTTTCATGCAAGATACAAGTATAGAAACAAGTTAGGAAGGTTGCGTAATCATTTGGTTAAGTTTGACAAAAAGTCAAACTTTGGTCGAGTCAAAGTCAACAAAAAAGTCAACACGTTCGGGTCGGGTCCCGAACTATTTTTCTGAGGTTTTTATTCATATATAAGCATGTTAGAACAAGTCTCATGTGAATTGGAGGTCCATAGCGTGCCAAATATTTTTCATATAATTGACAAGTAGGTCAGAACCTGGACACGCCTTAGGTCGCGCCGCGACCCAAGACTGCCGCGCCGCGGCATTTAACGAAAGCTGGTACCTGGTCAGTCTCAAATGTCTAAGTCTCAAATCAAAACTCTTTCAAGCATAAATCACAAACCGCTAACACTTAGAACTCGCACCTTATATCGTTAGAAAGCTAATTTGACAAGGAACCCAACTAAACACATTTCACCAACCGAAAACATTATTTGCAATAACCGACTTTTCAAATCAAATGATCAATCAATGCACACATTTAATGCTTCAAATTTTACAAGTGCACATTTATGATTCGGGCATTTAATGCATACATAAAACACACCGTTTTGTAGATAATCAAGCGTACAATACAACTAACTACTTACTAACAATAATTCATGGCATTTAATACATTAAATGTTCACATTCAATTCTATCAAACCCTAACCAACAACATCAAAATCACTAATCATGTTTATGAAGTTTTCTAAAACAACCTACACATCAAATTGAAGCTAGTGATGTTAGGAACACATTTAATACATGCATTTATAACATTTAACATTATTCAAACAACCAAATCACCAAATCAAACACACTAAAGTTTATGTTCATGCTAGTTACTCCAAATAACAAAATCGAACATATAAATCATATATTCATGTTAGACTTGAGCCATAGACACTAATTAACAACTTTATAACTTAAAAAAAACATCAAGAACACCAAATCTAGTGATTTTAGAAAGTTACCCAAATGAGATGTAATCGGTATGGAATCGAAGAGGAAGTTGCAAGGATTCCAAATATGTAATTTGTTTGGATTGAAGCTTGCTAGATTTGATTTAGATGATGAATCTTTGAAATGGAGAATTGAAAGAAAATGTGGAAGTATGAAAAGAAAATGAAAATGAAAATGGAAAAGAATGGGGAGGTAGGTGTTGACTAGTCAAAAGCTAGTCACATCTTTGCTCTCTTGGCAAAACTAGTCCCTCGAGTTCGGTTGCGGGTGCGTGAATTACCTAAATGAGATAATTTAAAACGCGTATCAACGGGAGGTGTTATAATCATATAACGGACTTAAAATAAATAAATGGAAATTTAAACGGAAAAAGACGGGATGTTACATTACCTACTCCTTAAAAGAAATTTCGTCCCGAAATTTAAGTAGGCGTAGTAGTCGTTGTTTCTTCCTCGGGATGTTGCGTTTCCGAATTTGCGAATAGATGAGGATACTTCCTTGGCATTTGATCTTGTCTTTCCCAAGTAAACTCGGGTCCCCTTTTGACATTTCAACGGACCTTGACAATTGGAATTCGGCTTTGTTTTAACGTTTTGAAGGAGGTGTCCACAATTTCAACCGGTTCCTCCACGAAATGAAGTTTGTCATCAATAGTAAGCTCCTCGAGAGGAATGACGATATCGGGTTCGGCAAGGCACTTTTTCAAGTTAGATACATGGAAAGTAGGATGAACGGAGCTCAACTGAGGCAGAAGATCTAAACGATAAGCAACGGTTCCAACACGCTCCAAGATTTCGAAAGGACCAATATACCGCGGATTTAGCTTCCCGCGTTTCCCAAAACGGATTACACCTTTCCAAGGTGCGACTTTTAACATTACACGATCACCGACTTGAAATTCGAGGTCATTACGTCGTTTGTCAGTATAGCTCTTTTGACGACTTCGGGCCGTCCTAAGCCTATCTCGGATTTGAACCATTTTCTCGGTTGTTTCATGAATGAGTTCAGGTCCGGTGATTTGTGTGTCACCTACTTCGGCCCAACAAAGAGGAGAACGACATTTTCGGCCATATAAAGCTTTGAATGGCGGCGTTAATACTCGCGTGATAACTATTATTGTAGGAGAATTCGGCGAGAGGCAAGTGCTTATCCCAATCTTTTCCAAAGTCGATAACACAAGCTCGTAGCATGTCTTGCAAAGTTTGAATTGTGCGTTCGCTTTGTCCGTCAATTTGTGGATGATATGCGGTGCTCATGTCTAAACGCGTCCCCAACGCTTCTTGTAAGGTACGCCAAAATATAGAAACAAAATGGCCATCTCGGTCGGAGATAATCGATAAGGGTACACCGTGTCGGGCTACGATTTCTTTAATGTAAAGTTGTGCGAGTTTCTCCATGTTGTCGGTTTCCTTCATGGCTAGGAAATGTGCGGATTTGATGAGACGGTCAACAATAACCCAAATAGTATCATATCCGCCAACCGTCTTTGGTAGTTTGGTGATAAAATCCATCGTTATCCTTTCCCACTTCCATTGCGGGATTTCGGGTTGTTGAAATAGTCCGGATGGTCTTTGATGTTCGGCTTTGACTTTGGAGCAAGTTAGGCATTTTCCAACATAAGTAGCAACGTCCTTTTTAATGTTCAGCCACCAATATTGTTCTTTAAGGTCATGGTAAATCTTATTGGCACCGGGGTGAATCGAATATCTTGACTTATGGGCTTCGTCTAAAATAAGGCTTAGCAAGTCCCCATAACTAGGCACCCAAATTCTTCCGGCGAAATATCGGAGTCCGGTTTCTTTAACTTCAAATCGAGAGGTGAGGACGTTCAATTGTTCGAGAGAGATGTTTTCATCCTTGAGAGCCTCGTCTTGGGCTACACGAATTTGACTATTGAGGTTGGTGTGAATGGTGATGTTTAAAGCTCGGACACGAAGAGGCACCACTCTCTCCTTTCGACTCAAGGCATCGGCTACTACGTTTGCCTTCCCGGGATGGTAACGAAGCTCACAATCATAATCGTTTAAAGTTTCAATCCACCGTCGTTGTCTCAGGTTTAGTTGCTTTTGATCGAAGATGTGTTGGAGGCTTTTGTGATCAGTGAAGATGGTACTTTTGGTTCCATAAAGATAATGTCTCCACATTTTAAGTGCGAAGACAACGACTCCGAGTTCGAGATCATGTGTCGTATAGTTCCGTTCATGGATTTTCAATTGTCGAGAGGCATAAACAATGACTTTCTTTCGTTGCATCAATACACACCCAAAACCATGTTTCGAGGTGATAGTGCTCCAAATGAACATATATTTAGTAGCAATATCCTCCCAAAATGTAAATTATTTAGTTATAATTGTCCTATTTTAAGTTGTAATCATTTATATTAAATAAGTGCGAAGACAAAAGGGCAAAAACGACGATTTGAAGACGCAAATGACCAAAAAGTTCAAATGTACAAGATACAATCCAAGTGGTTCAATTTATTGATGAGAAACGTCTAAAAATGACAAAAGTACAAGTTGCGGAACGCAAAGTACAAGATATTAAATTATACGAAAAGACGTTCGAAAATCCAGAACTGGAACCTGAGCCAACTATCAACGCCCGACGCAACGGACAAAAAATTACAAGTCTACTATGCACAAGAATATAATATAATATTTAAATAATTATATAAATTATTTATATATTTTATATTATATTAAATAGTGTCGGCAGACTAAAAAATAAATGAATGTGAGCTGGTGCCAGACACCATGCGATCGCATGGCCAGAAGGCACATATCCCATGCGATCGCATGGCCCGAAAAAGTTGGTCAGGTCCTATAAATAGCCAGCTTATTCGACGAGTTTTAAACATAATAATAAAAATAATACTCCTCTAATAATAATAAAGAAATAAATAAATAAATAAATATATATATATATATATATATATATATATATATATATATATATATATATATATATATATATATATATTATAGTATAGGGTAGTTTTATATTAGATTAGTTTGGGTTATGTAAAGGTTATTTTACGGGTTTTAAAGTCGAAGCTCTGTCCGTGTAACACTACGCGATAAATAATTAATGTAAGCTATGTTCTCCTTTTTAAATTGATGTCTCGTACTTAAGTTATTATTATGCTTATTTAAGACGAAGTAATCATGATGTTGGACTAAAAATAATTAAAATTGGGTAATTGGGCTTTGTACCATAATTGGGGTTTGGACAAAAGAACGACACTTGTGGAAATTAGACTATGAGCTATTAATGGGCTTTATATTTTTTTAACTAAATGATAGTTTGTTAATTTTAATATAAAGATTTACAATTGGACGTACCTATAAATAACCATATACACTCGATCGGAAACGATGGGCGGGGTATTTATATATACGAATAATCGTTCATTTAACCGGACACGGGAATGGATTAATAGTCGCTAGAATTATTAAAACAGGGGTGAAATTATGTACAAGGACACTTGGCGTAATTGTTAACAAAGTATTAAAATCTTGGGTTACACGCAGTCGATATCCTGGTGTAATTATTAAACAAAGTATTAAGACCTTGTTACAGTTTAAGTCCCCAATTATTTGGAATATTTGACTTCGGGTATAAGGATAATTTGATGAGGACACTCGCACTTTATATTTATGACTGATGGACTGTTATGGACAAAAATCAGATGGACATATTGAATAATCCAGGACAAAGAACAATTAACCCATGGTAATAAACTAAAATCATCACGTCAAACATCATGATTACGGAAGTTTAAATAAGCATAATTATTTTATTGTATTTTTCATCGTACTTTTATTTACTCGCTATTTTATTTAACGTCATTTATTTATTGTCATTTATTTTTCGCTACTTTAATTATTGTCATTTATATTTTGCATTAGGTTTTAATTGTAACTTAAAATATAAAATCGACAAACCAGTCATTAAACGGTAAACCCCCTTTTATATATTATTAATATAATATATTTTGTACAAATATAATTGTTTAAAAATATAGTGTAAAATAAGCCAGCTCCCTGTGGAACGAACCGGACTTACTAAAAACTATACTACTCTACGATTAGGTACACTGCCTATAGTGTTGTAGCAAGGTTTAAGTATATCCATTCTATAAATAAATAAATATCTTGTGTAAAATTGTATCGTATTTAATAGTATTTAGTTGTAAAAATAAAGCTATTTCATATACACCTCTGCGCACAATAGTTTTTCCTGCTAAAATTTAATAGTATTTTATACCCCTTAGCTTTAACATCAAGTTTTTGGCGCCGCTGCCGGGGATTCGGTGAAACGCTATATTTTTAATTTACTTTTGTATAAATATATTTATATATATTTTTAGAAAAACAATATAAAAAAAAAACCTGGACATAAGGCTCATGCGATCGCATGAGCCGGTAGCATAAACCCCATGCGATCGCATGGGGTGATCTGAGACGCCTGAAACCCTAAACCAGCATTTATTACGGTGTATTAATTATTATTATTATTATTATTATTATTAAACCCTAATTAGGTTTTAATTAATTAATATTTAGTTAAGTTTTAATTAAATTTGTATTTTTAAGTTTTAATTAGTTTTATTAAATTATAAACTTAATACTTTTATAAAATAATAATATAAAATAATATTTTTATAAAATAAGTAATTTTATCAATTTTTATATCTTTTTATACATTGTATATTTTAATCTTTTAATTTGTAATTTGTATTTTTATCGTTCGTAGTTAGTTTTAAGCTTAGTTTTGCCGTAGTTATTTTTATATTTCTAGTTTTTAAGACTTTGCCGTAGAATCCCTTAAGTACCTTTTCTTTAGATTAAGATTTAGGTGCTTTAGAATTTTGCGACGCTGTTTATAAATTTTAGTACCTTTTAAGTTACGACGCGCTAATTTATTTTTATTTTTCAACATTTTTCGACGCGCTCTTTTTCTTTCTTATTTCTCGCCACTCTAGTTTTTAGGACTTAGAATTTTCTCTATTTCTTCTCTAATAATTCAAAACGAAAAATTATTTTAAGCGGTTAAATTGATAGACATTCAAATTTTCTGCTTCGTAGTAATAGTTGGATTTGTTAGTGGCTGAGTTGTGAGCTTCCGATTTAAAGGGTTCTGGCTCCCTGCTGCATCTTTTGGCTATTCGAAACGTGGGCAAAAGCAGAAAAGTCTATTAATTTGATAACTTATATAATTTTTATTTTTATAACTAATAGGATAATTAAGTAAATGCACCACATTGTAGCTAAAATTTGGTAATAAGTGTATAATGGAAAATTTTGAGAATATGTTGGAAACTCTTTATGACATCCGAAATCAATTTAATCAATACTCTCAAACGGGTGTTGATGACAATTCGTTCGATTAATCTTGGATCACGAATGACGAAACAATAACTGGTTGTGAAATCTGTGGAGATTATCACTCAACATGGGAATGTTATTATTACGTTCCTATGGAAAATTATGAACCTATGAAACCTGAATGGAATGATTATGAAGAATACAATTCAAATTGGGATTATTCCCAAGAATATTTCCAAACTCCACAACCAGAAGACGAGGAAAATTATGTGTCTGAAAATTCTTTAGATTATATGAAAATCAAACTCGAAGAACTTGATGCTCAAAATGAACAAATGAGAGAGTTTGTAAATAGGCAAGCTGAAATTCTATCAGATTACACACCTGTTGATCTGAGGAATATTGTGCAAGAAAATCTCATATCATCGAATTTTGATGAATTCGAGAGCTCCGAAATCACCAACTATCCCGATGATACTTTTTATTCAGCTTTACCAATTTCACAACATATCGACACATTAGCCTCAACCGACGAAATCATCGATCTGTCTATGGATGAAGAAGAAGTAAGGGAGACAAATTTGTACTCTTGGGAAAACGATAACGTTAAAAATTTTACCCCCAAGACCAAAGTGGTTGGACCGATAAGTACCGTTAATAAAGAAGAATCTACTTCGATCCCGAAATTCACCATTCCACAACCTTCCAACCCAATATTCTCAATAGATGAGTCATCTATCAAAGATGAACTACGAGCTGTAATAGATAATGACACCTCGAATTTCACCCAATTGGGTAATAGAGGTGAAACCTTTAATCCTGAGAATAAAAGGAAGGAAATGTTAGGAATTGTCCACCCTATAATATGAATGTCGGTGTATATCGATCCATTTGACCAAGAACCAGAAAAGAGATATATCCATTTACTAAAAGCTACACTTAAAAAAGAATTAAGTAGTGACGATCTGGTGATTCTAAACTTTAAACCCATTGATATATTATACACCACCCTAGATGTAAATAACTGGCTCACTATTTTAATTCGTGGAACTTATTCTACCGACTTCACATGTCGTCAGCTAAGTGTGGGGAAGTCTAACCCCACTTAACGTTAAAATAGGGGTTCGGGTTAGTGCATAACTCGTTAATAAAAATGCATGATGAGTTAGGGTAAAAGACGTATTTTCAAATATTAGATAACAGTTCAGAAAAGCAACCGTTTTTGAAGAAAAATATGTGTGATAAAACAAGAAGGAATGAACGACGAGGCGCGCCATTTATAATTTGACGAGCTTTGTAATTACAAACTGGGTATTTTTAATCACTTTTCTACACTTATCACCCTCGTGAATTTATAATTAAAGTCTGATTTCATGCAAATGAGGGCATTGCATGATCTCAAGTGTGGGGAAGGGTTATAAATTCTCTCGGGTTTGCACTTGGTTTATTTGCCAAATTTTGTGAAAATTTTAAAAATTTTCAAATAAATGAATTCAAAATCATGTTTATACATATTTATGAACGATGAAAACTAGGTGTTAATACCGAAATTATCGTTACCTCGGAAAGGACATAAATTGAGAAACACCCTAAAACGATTGAATTCATTTAAAATGGAATAAAGGAGAATAAAAAGGCAAAAAAAAGAAACTAAGTGTGGGGAGAATGTACCAAGTTATTCAAGTAAAAACTATCTATCACATGTTTCTGTAAAGTTATTGCAGGTACTTTTGTTTTGGACGATTTTAATCAGTTTTACCCGATTTACTGTAATATATTTGAAAGAAAAGATGGATCTACACGATGAATCAATTCCATCATTAAAAGGAAGTAAAGTCTTCCGAAAAAGACACGCGCTTCTTGATTTAGGTCAAGAAGTTGTCGTCCAGACCAGCTGTAGGTTGACGAAAAATCTAGAAAAGTCATCTCTAAAATCAGCAGGAAATCCACGGACCTCAGCATCAAACAGGGTCGCCAAGTGGTCAGACTTATCCTAGCCATGAGAGGATCTGTCTCGTAAAATGGGGAGGGCGCCGTGCAAATTAGCTTGATAAGACTAATGAATCAGACCCCCAGAAAGGATAATCTCCTTTAAAGATTAAAAATCAGCATTTAAGCCTGATATTACTCAATCCTTGAGATTGACTTTAAAGATTGAGAATTACAAACTCATGGAATTCAATGATATCTAAACTCGAGCTTGAACGAGAAAATATTTTGATCAAAATTAAAACCGATTTGTTTTCTAAAAACCCATTTTCAATGCATTCATTACCATTGAACGTAAAATCCTGAGAATTCACCTGGAATTCATTAGGTCACCTGAACCAAATTGGGTGTCAACCGTAAGAACGGTGGTTGCATAGCATGGTCAAAGACAGGACCTTGTGCCAGACCGAAAAACTATAGGGTGAACTTTACTATTGCTCCTACAAAGGATAGTAATTGCATCCGACACGTTTTAGACCATGAACAAATGCATGTCATTAGACATTGCCTTAACAGTTTCTTGTTCATCGCTTTCCTTTACAACCGGACAGTAGTTTGCCGAAAGGTAATATACGGGACAAGTATACTGGACGTGTTGCTTTCCCAATACAAGGTTAGCAAGTGGGTGACACAAAACCATAAGTTTTGAGCTAAAATTTTCAAATCTGAAACCTACAAAACCCACAAAAACATTTTGCAAACACCGGTGAAGAAAAACTTATCTAGGGTAAAAGCTAGAATGAACTTTCAAAAGATCAAATGTTTTCATAAAGATCCAATTTCCTTAAAGGATCTAAATTTTTATAGTCATGTGGGACTGTAAACCACAACGTTACTACCATTGTTCATACCGCCGTATAGAAATCACTGATGTACAAAGTGTGAAGAATAAAGAAGTGATTCGTGTGATTGCTTGAGGACAAGCAATGTTCAAGTGTGGGGATATTTGATAGTGCTCCAAATGAACATATATTTAGTAGCAATATCCTCCCAAAATGTAAATTATTTAGTTATAATTGTCCTATTTTAAGTTGTAATCATTTATATTAAATAAGTGCGAAGACAAAAGGGCGAAAACGACGATTTGAAGACACAAATGACCAAAAAGCTCAAATGTACAAGATACAATTCAAGTGGTTCAATTTATTGATGAGAAACGTCTAAAAATGACAAAAGTACAAGTTGCGGAACGCAAAGTACAAGATATTAAATTATACGAAAAGACGTTCGAAAATCCGGAACCGGGACCTGAGCCAACTATCAACGCCCGACGCAACGGACCAAAAATTACAAGTCTACTATGCACAAGAATATAATATAATATTTAAATAATTATATAAATTATTTATATATTTTATATTATATTAAATAGTGTCGGCAAACTAAAAAACAAATGAATGTGCCTTTGTCCTGGATTATTTAATATGTCCATCTGGTTTTTGTCCATAACAGTCCATCGATCATAAATTTAAAGTGCGAGTGTCCTCGTCAAATTATCCTTATACCCGAAGTCAAATATTCCAACTAATTGGGGACTTAAACTGTAACAAGGTTTTAATACTTTGTTTAATAATTACACCAGGTTATCGACTTCGTGTAACCCAAGGTTTTAATACTTTGTTATCAATTATGCCAAGTGTCCTTGTACATAATTTCACCCCTGTTTTAATAATTCCATAGACTATTAATCCATTCCCGTATCCGGTTAAATGAACGATTATTCGTACATATTAATATCCCGCCCATCGTGTCCGATCGAGTGTATGTGGTTATTTATAGGTACGTCCAATTGTAAATCTTTATATTAAAATTAACAAACTATCATTTAGTTAAACAAATATAAAGCCCATTAATAGCCCATAGTCTAATACAAGTGTCGTTCTTTTGTCCAAACCTCAATTATGGTACAAAGCCCAATTACCCCGTCTTTAATATTTAGTCCAACATCATGATTACTTTGGCTCAAATAAGCATAATAATAACTTAAGTACGAGACATTAATTTAAAAAGGAGAATATAACTTACATTGAGTATTTATCTCGTAGTGTTATACGGACAGAATTTCGACTTCAAAAACCCGTAAAAATAGCTTTTACATAACCCGAACTAATCTAATATAAAACTACCCTATACTATATATATTATATATATATTTATTTATTTATTTATTACAGAGTATTATTATTATTATTTATTATATATAAACTCGGCAGAATGCATGGCCTTTTATAGGCGTTTTGATTTCTGACAGCTCCGCGAGTCGTGGAGTTTTTGGCCTTCAAACTCCGCGAGTCGTGGAGTTTGAAAATCCAGCTCAGGATCTTTTGTCTCATAGCTTTTCGACATGATTATATATATATTTATAAAATATAAATAATTTATATAATTATTTATATATTATATTTTATTCTTATGCATAGTTGACTCATAATTTTTGGTCCATTGCGTCGGGCGATGATAGTTGACTCATGTCCCGGTTCCGGATTTTCAAACGTCCTTGCGTACAATTTAATATCTTGTACTTTGCGTTTTGTAACTTGTACTCTTGTCATTTTTAGACGTTTTTCATCAATAAATTGAACCTTTTGAATTGTATCTTGAACATTTGAGCTTTTTGGACGTTTGTGTCTTCAAATCTTCGTTTTCGCCTTTTGTCTTCGCACTTATTTTTTTAAACAATTACAATGAAAATATAATACAATTACATATGAAAACCTATTATTTAGGAGGGATATTGCTATGAAATATATGTTCCTTTTTAGCCTTATCAAACATCCCCACACTTGAGCATTGCTTGTCCTCGAGCAATACAGAACTTGAAATAAAAACATACATGAATCACTTTTTTATTCATCACACTTTGTACATCAGTGATTTTGATATGGTGGTATAAACAATGATAGTAACGATAGAACCATGGTTAAAGGTGGGTGTATCATCCACAGTTGCCTCGGGTTTAGGTCAACGACACTTGCAATCAAATAGCCGATTTACTTTCAGTTTCCAAAGCAAAGTGCACATTTGAAAGGCGGTTTACAGTCCCACATGACTATGAAAATTTAGATCCGTTAGGAAATTGGATCTTTATGAAAACATTTGATCTTTTGAAAATTCAATCTAGCTTTTACCCTAGACAAGTTTTCCGGAATAACCCTTCACTGGTGTTTGCAAAATATTTTTATGGGTTGTGTGGGTTTCAGATTTGAAAATTTTAGCTCAACACTTGTGGTTTTGTGTTACCCACTTGCTAACCTTGTATTAGGAAAGCAGCACGTCCAGTTCACTTGTCCCGTATATTACCTTTCGGCAAACTACCGTCCGGTTGTAAAGGAAAGCGATGAACAAGAAACTGTTAAGGCAATGTCTAATGACATGCATTTAATTATGGCCTATAACGTGTCGGACGTAATTACTATCCTTTGTAGGAGCAATAGTAAAGATCATCCTATAATTTTTTCGGTCTGGCACATGGTCCTGTCTTTGACCATGCTATGCAACCACCGTTCTTACGGTTGACACCCGATTTAGTTCAGGTGACCTAATGAATTCCAGGTGAATTCCTAGGATTTTACGTTCAATGGTAATGAACGCATTGAAAATAGGTTTTCAGAAAACAAATCGGTTTGTAACTTTTGATCAAAATATTTTCTCGTTCAAGCTCGAGTTTAGATATCATTGAATTCCATGAGTTTGAATTCTCAATCTTTAAGGTCAATCTCAAGGATTGAGTAATATCAGTCTTAAAAGCTGATTTTTGATCTTTTAAGGAGATTATCCTTTCTGGGGATCTGATTCATTAGTCTTATCAAGCTAATTTGCACGGTGCCCCCCATTGTACGAGATAAATCCTTCTCATGGTTAGGATAAATCTGACCACTTGGCGACCCTGTTTGATGCTGAGGTCCGTGGATTTCCTGCTGATTTTAGAGATGACTTTTCTAGATTTTTCGTCAACCTACAGCTGGTCTGGACGACAACTTCTTGACCTAAATCAAAAAGCGCGTGTCTTTTTCGGAAGACTTTACTTCCTTTTAATGATGGAATTGATTCATCGTGTAGATCCATCTTTTCTTTTCTTTCATCGGGTAAAATAGTTAATTTAGTCCAAAACAAAAGCACCT
Organism: Rutidosis leptorrhynchoides; assembly: GCF_046630445.1. Taxonomy (NCBI): domain Eukaryota; kingdom Viridiplantae; phylum Streptophyta; class Magnoliopsida; order Asterales; family Asteraceae; genus Rutidosis; species Rutidosis leptorrhynchoides. The sequence goes on along the minus strand of NC_092333.1, from coordinate 63,078,413 downwards.
GCAATAAACTTTACAGAAACATGTGCTAGATAGTTTTTAATTGAATAACTAGGTACATTCTCCCCACACTTAGTTTCTTTCTTTGCCTTTTTATTCTCCTTTATTCCATTTTAAATGAATTCAAGCGTTTTAGGGTGTTTCTCCATTTATGTCCTTTCCGAGGTAACGATAATTTCGGTATTAACACCTAGTTTTCATCGTTCATAAATATGTATAAACATGATTTTGACTTCATTTAGTTGAAAAATTTTCAAATTTTCACAAAATTTGGCAAATAAATCAAGTGTAAACCCGAGAGAATTTATAACCCTTCCCCACACTTGAGATCATGCAATGCCCTCATTTGCATGAAATCAGACTATAATTATAAATTCATGAGGGTGATTAGTGTAGAAAAGTAATTAAAAATACCCAGTTTGTAATTACAAAGCTCGTCAAATGATAGATGGCGCGCCTCATCGTTCATTCCTTCTTGTTTTATCACACATATTTTTCTTCAAAAACGGTTGCTTTTCTGAACTGTTTGCTAATCTTTAAAAATGCGTCTTTTACCCTAATTTATTATGCATGTTTATTAACGAGTTATGCACTAACCCGAACCCCGAATTTAACGTTAAGTGAGGTTAGACTTCTCCACACTTAGCTGACGACATGTGAAGTCGGTAGAATAAGTTCCACGAATTAAAATAGTGAGCCAGTTATTTACATCTCGGGTGGTGTATAATATATCAATGAGTTTAAAGTTTAGACTCACCCGATCGTCACTACTTAATTCTTTTTTAAGTGTAGCTTTTAGTAAATGGATATGTCTCATTTCTGGTTCTTGGTCAAATGGATTGATATACACCGACATACTTATTTCTATAGGGTGGACAATTCCTAACATTTCCTTCCGTTCATTCTCGGGATCAAAGGTTTCACCTCTATTACCCAATTGGGTGAAATTCGAGGTGTCATTATCTATTAAAGCTCGTAGTTCATCTTCGGTAGATGACTCGTCTATTGAGAATATTGGGTTGGAAGGTTGTGGAATGGTGAATTTCGGGATTGGAGTAGATTCTTCTTCATTAACGGTACTTATTGGTCTCACCATTTTGGTCTCGGGGGTAAAATTTTCAACGTTATCGTTTTCCCAAGAGTACCAATTTGTCACCCTTACCTCTTCTTTATCCATTAATGGATCGATGATTTCGTTGGTAGAGGCTAATGTGTCGATATGTTGTGAAATTGGTAAGACTGAATAAAAAGTATCATCGGGATAGTTGGTAATTTCGGAGCTCTCGAATTCATCAAAATTCGATGATATGAGATTTTCTTGCACACGACTCCTCAGATCAACAGGTATGTAGTCTGATAGAGTTTCAGCTTGCCGGTTTACAAACTCTCTCATTTGTTCATTTTGAGCATTGAGTTCTTCGAGTTTGATTTTCATTTTGTCTAATAAATTTTCAGACACGTAATTTTCCTCTTCTACTGGTTGTTGAGTTTGGAAATATTCTTGGGAATAATCCAAATTTGAATTGTATTCTTCATAATCGTTCCATTCAGGTTCCATGGGTGCATAATTTTCCATAGGAACGTAATAATAACATTCCCATGTTGAGTGATAATCTCCACAGATTTCACAACCAGTTATTGTTTCGTCATTCGTGGTCCTAGATTGACCGAATGAATTGTCATCAACACTCGGTTGAGAGTATTGATTTCGTATTTCATAAAGGGTTTCCAAAATATCTTCGAGACTTTTCATAATGCGCTTATTACCAAATTTTAATTATCCTATTAGTTATAAAAATAGAAAAAATTATATAAGTTGTCCAATTAATAGACTTTTCTGCTTTTGCCCACGTTTCGAATAGCCAATAGATGCAGCAGGGAGCCAGAACCCTTTAAATCGGAAGCTCACAACTCAGCCACTAACAAATCCAACTATTACTACGAAGCAGAAAATTTGGATGTCTATCAATTTAATCACTTAAAATAAATTTTCGTAATTTAAAGAAATTTTAGATAAGAAATAGAATAAAAATATATGTCCTAAAACTAGAATGTCGAGAAATAAGAAAGAAAAAGAGCGCGTCGAAAAACGTCGAAAAATAAAAATAAGAAAAAAAAACGTCGAAACTTAAAAGTCTAAAAATTATATCTAAAAAGTTGCGCCTAAAGGTCTAAAGGTAAATGCAATTTTATTCAGAAAACGGCAATTACTTAAAGGCACTAAAATCTATTTAAAACTAAAGCAAAAAACGGCGTCGCAAAATTCCAAAGCGCCTAAATCTTAATCTAAAGAAAAAGCACTTAAGGGATTTTACGGCAAAGCCTAAAAATCTAGAAAATAAAAATAAGCTACGGCAAAAACTATGTCTTAAAACTAGCTACGAACGAAAAATATACAAATATTACTCTAAAACAAATGAAAAGATACAAAATATAAAAATAAACTTAAAGTTATAAAAATTATTTATTTTTATAAAAATATTATTTTATATTATTTATTTTATAAAAGTATTAATTTATATATATATATATAATAATACTAATTAATATTTAAAATACAAATTAATTTAAAAACTAAAACTAAATATTAATATTAAATATAAACCTAATTAAGTTTTAATAATAATAATTAAATTATACTCTTAATAAATGCCAAATTAGGGTTCTAGGTGCGTCTGTCAGGGTGGCTCCGCGAGTCGTGGAGTTTTAAGCCTGCAAACTCTGCGAGTCGTGGAGTTTGCATTTTCGGTTTTTTTTTTAATTTTATATTGTTTTTCTAAAATGATATATAAATATATTTATACAAAAATAAATTAAAAATATAGCGTTTCGCCGATTCCCCGGCAGCGGCGCCAAAAACTTGATGTGTGCAGCGGGGTGTACGAAATAGTATTAATTTAAATACGAAATACGACGAAATATTACACAAGTTTTAATTATTTATTTACAAAATGGATATACCTAAACCTTGCTACAACACTATAGGCAGTGTACCTAATCGTAGATTAGTATAGTTTTTAGTAAGTCCACAGGGAGCGGGCTTATTGCACACTATATTTATAAAGAATTATATTTGTACAAAATATATTATATTGATAATATATAAAAGGGGGTTTACCGTTTAATGACTGGTTTGTCGATTTTATATTTTAAGTTACAATTAAAACCTAATGCAAAATATAAATGACGATAATTAAAGTAGCGAAAAATAAATGACAATAAATAAATGACGTTAAATAAAATAGCGAGTAAATAAAAGTACGATGAAATATGAAATAAAATATATTATGCTTATTTAAACTTCCATAACCATGATGGTTGACGTGTTGATTTTAATTTTATGCCCATGGGTTAATTGTCCTTTGTCCTGGATTATTTAATATGTCCATCTGATTTTTGTCCATAACAGTCCATCGATCATAAATTTAAAGTGCGAGTGTCCTCGTCAAATTATCCTTATACCCGAAGTCAAATATTCCAACTAATTGGGGACTTAAACTGTAACAAGGTTTTAATACTTTGTTTAATAATTACACCAGGTTATCGACTTCGTGTAACCCAAGGTTTTAATACTTTGTTATCAATTATGCCAAGTGTCCTTGTACATAATTTCACCCTTGTTTTAATAATTCCATAGACTATTAATCCATTCCCGTATCCGGTTAAATGAACGATTATTCGTACATATTAATATCCCGCCCATCGTGTCCGATCGAGTGTATGTGGTTATTTATAGGTACGTCCAATTGTAAATCTTTATATTAAAATTAACAAACTATCATTTAGTTAAACAAATATAAAGCCCATTAATAGCCCATAGTCTAATACAAGTGTCGTTCTTTTGTCCAAACCTCAATTATGGTACAAAGCCCAATTACCCCGTCTTTAATATTTAGTCCAACATCATGATTACTTTGGCTCAAATAAGCATAATAATAACTTAAGTACGAGACATTAATTTAAAAAGGAGAATATAACTTACATTGAGTATTTATCGCGTAGTGTTACACGGACAGAATTTCGACTTCAAAAACCCGTAAAAATAGCTTTTACATAACCCGAACTAATCTAATATAAAACTACCCTATACTATATATATTATATATATATTTATTTATTTATTTATTACAGAGTATTATTATTATTATTTATTATATATAAACTCGGCAGAATGCATGGCCTTTTATAGGCGTTTTGATTTCTGACAGCTCCGCGAGTCGTGGAGTTTTTGGCCTTCAAACTCCGCGAGTCGTGGAGTTTGAAAATCCAGCTCAGGATCTTTTGTCTCATAGCTTGTCGACATGATTATATATATATTTATAAAATATAAATAATTTATATAATTATTTATATATTATATTTTATTCTTATGCATAGTTGACTCATAATTTTTGGTCCATTGCGTCGGGCGATGATAGTTGACTCATGTCCCGGTTCCGGATTTTCGAACGTCCTTGCGTACAATTTAATATCTTGTACTTTGCGTTTTGTAACTTGTACTCTTGTCATTTTTAGACGTTTTTCATCAATAAATTGAACCTTTTGAATTGTATCTTGAACATTTGAGCTTTTTGGACGTTTGTGTCTTCAAATCTTCATTTTCGCCTTTTGTCTTCGCACTTATTTATTTAAACAATTACAATGAAAATATAATACAATTACATATAAAAACCTATTATTTAGGAGAGATATTGCTATGAAATATATGTTCCTTTTTAGCCTTATCAGTAAGCTATGTTCTCCTTTTTAAATTGATGTCTCGTACTTAAGTTATTATTATGCTTATTTAAGATGAAGTAATCATGATGTTGGACTAAAAATAATTAAAATTGGGTAATTGGGCTTTGTACCATAATTGGGGTTTGGACAAAAGAACGACACTTGTGAAAATTAGACTATGGGCTATTAATGGGCTTTATATTTGTTTAACTAAATGATAGTTTGTTAATTTTAATATAAAGATTTACAATTGGACGTACCTATAAATAACCATATACACTCGATCGGACACGATGGGCGGGGTATTTATATATACGAATAATCGTTCATTTAACCGGACACGGGAATGGATTAATAGTCGCTAGAATTATTAAAACAGGGGTGAAATTATGTACAAGGACACTTGGCGTAATTGTTAACAAAGTATTAAAACCTTGGGTTACACGCAGTCGATATCCTGGTGTAATTATTAAACAAAGTATTAAGACCTTGTTACAGTTTAAGTCCCCAATTAGTTGGAATATTTGACTTCGGGTATAAGGATAATTTGACGAGGACACTCGCACTTTATATTTATGACTGATGGACTGTTATGGACAAAAATCAGATGGACATATTGAATAATCCAGGACAAAGGACAATTAACCCATGGTAATAAACTAAAATCATCACGTCAAACATCATGATTACGGAAGTTTAAATAAGCATAATTATTTTATTGTATTTTTCATCGTACTTTTATTTACTCGCTATTTTATTTAACGTCATTTATTTATTGTCATTTATTTTTCGCTACTTTAATTATTGTCATTTATATTTTGCATTAGGTTTTAATTGTAACTTAAAATATAAAATCAATAAACCAGTCATTAAATGGTAAACCCCCTTTTATATATTATTAATATAATATATTTTGTACAAATATAATTGTTTAAAAATATAGTGTAAAATAAGCCAGCTCCCTGTGGAACGAACCGGACTTACTAAAAACTATACTACTCTACGATTAGGTACACTGCCTATAGTGTTGTAGCAAGGTTTAAGTATATCCATTCTATAAATAAATAAATATCTTGTGTAAAATTGTATCGTATTTAATAGTATTTAGTTGTAAAAATAAAGCTATTTCATATACACCTCTGCGCACAATAGTTTTTCCTGCTAAAATTTAATAGTATTTTATACCCCTTAGCTTTAACATCACGAGGCATCGCAATATACAACAAAATCATCATTGCCTTCGGGAAGTGACAAGATAGGAGCGGTGGTTAGCTTTGTTTTCAAGATTTGAAATGCGGATTCTTGTTCGGTCGCCCAAATGAATTTCTTTCCCTTGTGAGTTAACGCGGTTAGAGGACGAGCAACCAAAGAGAAATCATTGATGAATCTACGGTAGTATCCGGTGAGACCCAAAAATTAACGAATGTGAGTAGGAGTAGTAGGAGTAGTAGGAGTCTCCCATTTACTAATGGCTTCGATTTTTGATGGATCGACTTTAATACCTTGATCACTTACAACATGACCAAGAAATTGAACTTCCTTTAACCAAAATTCACACTTGGAGAATTTGGCATAGAGTCTTTCTTGTCTCAAGAGTTCAAGAACAAGTCAGAGATGTTGTTCGTGCTCTTCTTCGCTTTTAGAATAGACCAAGATGTCATCGATGAACACAATAACGAATTTATCAAGATACGGTTTGCACACGCGGTTCATAAGATCCATGAACACCGCCGGTGCGTTAGTGAGACCAAATGGCATTACAAGAAATTCATAACTACCATAACGAGTCCGGAAAGCGGTTTTGGAGACATCTTCCCCCTTAACCCTTAATTGATGATATCCCAAGCGAAGATCGATTTTAGAATACACACGAGATCCCTGTAGTTGATCAAAGAGGTCATCGATGCGAGGAAGAGGATATCGGTTCTTAACCGTCAATTTATTTAGTTCACGATAATCGATGCACATTCGTAGGGATCCGTCTTTCTTTTTAACAAACAAAATCGGAGCGCCCCATGGTGAATGGCTAGGTTGGATAAAACCACGATCAAGTAGTTCTTGGATTTGACTTTGCAATTCTTGCATTTCGGATGGAGCGAGTCTATATGGTGCACGTGCTACGGGTGCGGCTCCCGGAATAAGATCTATTTGGAATTCAACCGGTCGATGAGGTGGAAGACCCGGCAATTCGTCAGGAAATATATCGGAATAGTCACTAATAATTGGCACATCATTGATGTGCTTCTCATCGGACTCGACTTTCTTAACATGGGCAAGGATTGCAAAACAACCCTTACGGAGTAGTTTTCTAACTTTAATGCACGAAACGAGGTTGAGTCCGGTGCAACTCTTATCACCATAAACAATCAAGGGTTCACCATTCTCGATAGGAATTCGGATTGCGTTAAGATCACAAAGGATGTGAGATTTCATTTTGGCTAACCAATTCATACCGATTATTACATCAAAACTCCCTAGTTCCATGGGTATCAAGTCAATTTCAAACTCATTACCCAAAATGTTTAACGTACACCCCCGGTAATATGTGTCGGCACTCAATAGTTTCTCGTTGACCACTTCAATGGTATAAGTGGTATTTAGTGGGAGTGGTGGAGTGCTAAAAGAATGAATCAAAGTCTTGAATACAAAGCATTTATCGGCACCCGAATCGAATAAACAAGTAACATAAGTGTTGTTGAGAAGAAACGTACCCGTGACTAATTCATTGTCATCTCGGGCTTCCTCGGTGTTGATGTTGAAAGCTCGGCCGCGCGTATTGGGGTTATCTTTCTTCTTCGGGCATGCATTTCTATAATGGCCCGTTTGGCCACATTCGTAACAAGTGCCCATTTTTGGTGCATTGGGCCCCTTTCGAGCGATGGGGGCGACACTTTTACATTCGCTGGCCTTATGACCAACTCCTTGGCACCGATGGCAAATTAGCTTGCCACATTCACCAAAATGGTGCTTGTTGCATTTGTTGCAAAGAGGTAGGTTTCCAGCATAACCTTTCTTGCCGTCGGAGGTGTAAGGCTTCTTGGCAAAGTTGTTGTTGCTTGATTGGGGGGCTTCCCATTTTCTTTTGTTGTTACCCGACTTATCCTCGGCTCTAGGTGTCGGCACTACAATTTCGTCCACCGTTTCTATCAACTTGCCGGCCATGTTCAAAGCTTCTTGATGATTAGTGGGTTTGGATGACATTACCACTTGTTTGATGCTCTTTGGGAGACCATCCATGTAAAGTTCAACCCTTAAAGCTTCGGGGTTCACAAGGTTTGGGCACATCAAGGCTAGTTCGGAAAATCGTTGATTATAAGCCTTGAGATCGTTTCCGACCGCTTTCAAAGTTCTTAGCTCTTGTTCGAGCCTTCGGGTTTCTTCACGAGGGAAATATTCAACGATCATCTTTTCCCTTAGGTCGGCCCAAGAGAGGGCGTGAGCTTCATCGGTACCCACTGATTGTACATAGGTGTTCCACCATGTGAGGGCGACACCGGCGAAAGTGTGAGTGGAGTATTTGACCTTATCTTGGTCCCGACAACCGCTTATGCTAAAGATGGCCTCCGTTTTTTCGAACCATCGAGTGAGAGTAACCGGTCCCCCGGTTCCATCATAAGTGTGAGGTTTGCACCCCATAAAAGCTTTGTAGGAGCACCCTTCGCTAGAGTTACCGGCCCCTTGGTTGTTGTTGTTGTTGTTATTGTTGTTGTTATTGGTGGAGTGACCGGCCATGGCCGCCTCTACGGCGGTGGCCACAATTCGTTGTAGTGCTTGTTCGGGAGTCTCATGGCGTGGCACGCGACGAGGAGGCATTGTTCCTTCAAAACACAAGAATACCGTTGATTAGTATTTTTAATAATACTAATCATGATATGGAATAAGGATAGAGAAAAATTTTCGTTAACTCGCCTTAAATTCTTTATGCCATAATGTCGGAGCGTTCATATGAGTCACCGTAATATAATCCCGGAAATTATATTACCCTAATTCATATGTGCATTCGACATTATTTCACTAAGTCAAGGTGGCGTGTCAATCAAATTAAACAACGTGAGATTAAGATGAAATAAGAGTAGATATGAGTAGAAACGTTCGAGTATAAATGCACAAGTAGTCAAGTAATTCCTATTTCAAGTCTATATGTCGGTTGTAGTCTAGACTCACTAATGTACCCTATGACTCGGGGTTGACACCAATGAACTCTAAATCCCTACAACCAACGCTCTGATACCATCTGTAGCGACCCGACAAAATCGTCATTGACGGCACCGTCTACTTAGGTCCCGTTACGTGGTCATAAGTCTTTAAAACAACGTTTGACCAAAAGTATGTCGCATTTATTTCAAAAGTAAAGATGGTTCAAGGTTTACAAAGTAGTTCGACAACTAGTTACATAACAAAGTTTAAAGTACAAATGAAACATATGCGACACAATTTGAAAGTAGTCAAAAGACGCTCCACGTATGCATGTATACTCGACATCCAAGCAAGTATCAAAAGTAATGAGCAGAAGCATGTATCACAAAACGTTCAAGGACCTGAGAAAAACATAGAAATCTGTCAACGAAAATGTTGGTGAAATCATAGGTTTAAGTAAGTAAGTACAAGTGAACCACAAGATTTGTAACATTGATATAATAGTAATACATTCCAAAAGTTAATATTCACGAGCACCCAATTATCAATGCTTAACATTCCTTCCATAGAACCCCATCACAATAGTGTTAGAACATACACTGTTTCTCGAAAATATATTTCATTCGTAAATGGTAGCGAACCGTTTGAATGAGGGTTTGTCAAACCCATATGGCCATATAACATAAGTTCTCGCTTACACCCGGCAAGTGTAACTAATGATAATCGAATTGAGGATTTTTGTTCAAACTCGTATGTAGAATGTTTGTTTTCCTGTACTTGTGTTCACTTAGTAAAAAGAACGTGTATGTTTTCTCATCCCAAATGTAAGTTCAAAAAGAGTAAAAGTGGGACTATGATCTCACCTTGAGTGCACGAGTAATAAGTACTTCGACAAGTAATGGGAACAAAGAACAATGCTAGTCTTGACCTAAACAAATAGGTTATATCAATATTGGTAATCATGTTTGATCAAAGAAGTTCAATTAGTCCTATGGCTCGTTATGACTCGATTATGTAGCATGTGAATCAAATTGTCAAGTTTCATGCAAAATAAAAGTATAGAAACAAGTTAGGAAGGTTGCGTAATCATTTGGTTAAGTTTGACAAAAAGTCAAACTTTGGTCGAGTCAAAGTCAACGAAAAAGTCAACACGTTCGGGTCGGGTCCCGAACTATTTTTCTGAGGTTTTTATTCATATATAAGCATGTTAGAACAAGTCTCATGTGAATCGGAGGTCCATAGCGTGCCAAACATTTTTCATATAATTGACAAGTAGGTCAGAACCTGGACACGCCTTAGGTCGCGCCGCGACCCAAGACTGCCGTGCCGCGGCATTTAACGGAAGCTGGTACCTGGTCAGTCTCAAATGTCCAAGTCTCAAATCAAAACTCTTTCAAGCATAAATCACAAACCGCTAACACTTAGAACTCGCACCTTATATCGTTAGAAAGCTAATTTGACAAGGAACCCAACTAAACACATTTCACCAACCGAAAACATTATTTGCAATAACCGACTTTTCAAATCAAATGATCAATCAATGCACACATTTAATGCTTCAAATTTTACAAGTGCACATTTATGATTCGGGCATTTAATGCATACATATAACACGCCGTTTTGTAGATAATCAAGCGTACAATACAACTAACTACTTACTAATAATAATTCATGGCATTCAATACATTAAATGTTCACATTCAATTCTATCAAACCCTAACCAACAACATCAAAATCACTAATTATGTTTATGAAGTTTTCTAAAACAACCTACACATCAAATTGAAGCTAGTGATGTTAGGAACACATTTAATACATGCATTTATAACATTTAACATCATTCAAACAACCAAATCACCAAATCAAACACACCAAAGTTTATGTTCATGCTAGTTACTCTAAATAACAAAATCGAACATATAAATCATATATTCATGTTAGACTTGAGCCATAGACACTAATTAACAACTTTATAACTTAAAAAAAAACATCAAGAACACAAAATCTAGTGATTTTAGAAAGTTACCCAAATGGGATAAAATCGGTATGGAATCGAAGAGAAAGTTGCAAGGATTCCAAATATGTAATTTGTTTGGATTGAGGTTTGATAGATTTGATTTAGATGATGAATCTTTGAAATGGAGAATTGAAAGAAAATGTGGAAGTATGAAAAGAAAATGAAAATGGAAAAGAATGGGGAGGTGGGTGTTGACTAGTCAAAAGCTAGTCACATCTTTGCTCCCTTGGCGAAACTAGTCCCTCGAGTTCGGTTGCGGGTGCGTGAATTACCTAAACGAGATAATTTAAAACGTGTATCAACGGGAGGTGTTATAATCATATAACGGACTTAAAATAAATAAACGGAAATTTAAACGGAAAAAGGCGGGATGTTACAATATGTATAACCGTGGGCACATGGTAACTAGACTTAACGTAAATATAAATATCACCCCCTGAAAGTACACCTGGCGAGTGCGTATGTCCTTGAAGTATTAAACACCCGTTAAATGCTAGCGCGACTAACCCGAGTGGGGATGTCAAACCCTATGGATCCATATCTAATATTTACCGGTTCAAAAACCAATAGTTAAACGTTACCGTGCTAAGGGGAATCTTTATGCCGTTGTATAACCCACACATATGTAAAGTTTAAGTACTCGTGTCTAATTAGTAAAACATAAAAAGCGCATGTATTCTCAGTCCTAAAAATAGTATAAGTAAAAAGGGAAGCTATAACTCACCGTGATAAAAGCGGTAAAGTCGGTAATGAAAGTATGCAAGTAGTAAGTCGGTCCGAAAGGTCGTCAACCTAAATCAAAGGTTACTAGGTCAGTAGGTTGTCTTTATAAGTTCTAATAGTGCATAAAATAAGTTTAAGTGTCATCATCATCATCATTTATCATCATAAAAGCTAAGTAAGTTTGACAAGAATAGAGATCAAAACAATAGGCTGACTTCGGTCAGCTGTTACGACCTCTACGTAAATCGAAAAGATGTGTAGTCAGTGGCTATAGCTCCGTATATGAGTCCCCTAACCTCTTACCAATTTTCAGAACCTAACTCGGCTTCGTTTGACCGTGGCGACGGTTTAAGTGCGAGTAGGTCAGAAATTCAGCAAAACGTTACAAGGGCATAGGGACTTTCGGAGGGCCATAAATCCTAAACCGTAACTCAGATTAAGACGAGGCCTAAACGGAAAATCATCTACTCGAACCAAAATAACTGAAAATCAACTTTACAGTAGCCCAGGTTACTGATCAGATCCCAAAAAACAGTAAACAAGTGCTCCAGTGGGGTTCTTAGTGCTTGATGCTCATCACGGTTCTCATCCTTGATGCTTGTAGCTTCAAGTGTACAACTCGTTGATGGTTTAGCATCACTTTTGACCAAGATTCTACCATAAATACACAATATGTTAAGACCAAGTAATAACACAACTCATTTAAGAGTCTTAGATGGATGATGAACCAAAGTTACATCATATCCTTAGTCTTAACACAATTACAAGTTACATTTACAACTAAAGCTACAAACTTTACATCAATCAAACAAGTATGAACATAATCTAAGTCAAATGAGGTGATGGAACCCTAAGCTAGAGAGCTTGGATCCCTTTCACACAAGTTATAAGGTCACAAAGCTAGAAAGCTTGAACCTTTAGTGTTCTTGAAGAACTTGAAGCATAAAGCTTAGATCTTTAAGTTATATGAAGACCATAAACACAAGTTTTGATCTTTATAACAAAATAATGAGATCATAAGTTAGGAAACTTAGATTCAACAAAAGATACGAAAATTCAAGCTAGAAAGCTTGCATCTTGGTTGTTCTTGAAGATCTTGAAGCATAAAGCTTGGATCTTTAAGTTACATGAAGATTACAAACACAAGTTTGAATCTTTATAATAAAATAGCAAGATTAAAGTTAAAAAAATATAGATCTACAAAGTAGGTGAAGATTCAAAGCTAGAAAGCTTGAATCTTCCATGTTCTTGAAGGATTCAAATCTAAGTTTGAATCTACAAGATGTAATCAAGATCAAAGCTAAAAAGCTAGACCCATGATGATGATGATGATGAATTTGTGTGAGAGAGAGGAAGAAGAAGAAGAAAAATCAATACTTACACTTTTTAGAGAGAGAAAGAACTAGAGAAAGAATTAGAGAGTGAGTGTGTGTAAATTACAAATGAAAGCAAGTGTAAAATGGATGGAATAAGGCTTGTATTTATAGGTGGTGAGGAGGTGGGAGGGTGATGGTGGACGTTGGATATGGTGGGGGACAAGGGGGACAACTTTTTTACTTTTTGGTTAATGGTTGTCTAAAGTTGGTGCTTATGTTAGGATCCCATGCAACATTAAGGATAATACTTGACATAAATACTAGCATGTTCCCTCTAATAAATGGGCATTTGTCTTACATATTAATGGGTCACTAGCTATTATTAATTGGGCTAATTAATTAGTCCACTAACTAGTGTAGGGTGGGCTAAGACCCAATAAGGTAGAAATTCCAACAAGACTAATTAGAAAGCATAAGTAAATTACTACGCGTAATTAAGCATCCATAAACCCAAATAATTATTATTATAAAATAATAATTAAGATTTCGTAGTCATAATATTCCGATTACGACAAAAGTTAAACGTGTACACAGTACGCAGTTCGTTAAAAACGTCAAGTGACACTAACGGTCATAAAAGCTTCCGGGGTTCAAGTTAAGTAACCTACGTACTTAAATGCACGTTTTAACATATAAATGAAAGAAATCAACATGTAGGGAGTTCCCAGAGTATAATATAGCTCAGTACGCACAAATACGCAGTTTCGCGAAAACACAAAGCACAAAAGCAAGTCGAAAAAGCCGGGTCGTTACACCATGGGTTATGAATGTAGAAAAACATATCGAATCAATCGGTATTTTAGAAACCCTGAATGAAAATAACAATTGTTCTGAACAAGAGAAAGCAATAGCTAGTATTTTTCTTAGCAAACATATTGACGAGTCCTTAGAATCTACATATTATATGATCGAAGATCCAAGTGTATTATGGAAAATACTCAAAGATAGATACGATATTAATTATCAAGAAATAACGGTGATTCATGAAAGAATAAAATTGAAGATGTTAGTAGACGCTCTTATAAGAATCCCGGAGATTCTGATTAATGATCTGGTAACGTGGATCATCAGTCTAGTATTTCTTGAATACATGAACATCTTGTTTATCTCTACAAATAAGTCCCAAAAGAAAAGAAAACGAGAGTGAATCTGTTGAAAAATCTTGATTAAATAAACCCTGAGCTACCTTGAGACTTGAATGGTTTGAATTTTCTAAGATGCCTAGCTTATTATGTATTACTCATAAATAAATGGTTTTAGACCATAACGCATATGTTTATTAAGTGTTATCTTTTATGTACTTCAGATTGTAACTTGTTTGCAGGTAATATAATTTGATTATCTTGCTGAAATATAACTCATTATTTGCTTATCTTATTTGAAGTTTTAGTATGAATCCTGCTGAAATACAACATCAATTAAATGGTAAAGACATATGTATTGCAGATACAGGTAACATACACACTATGATCAAATCTAAGAAATATTTCATTGATTTAAATCAAATGAAGGAATTATAAATACTATATCAGGTCTTGGAAACTTGATATAAGGAACGGAAAAGGCAAAAATTCATATTACCAAATGGTACGAATTTTCTGATAAACAACGCTTTGTTTTCTCCCAAATCAAAGAGAAATTTGTTAAGTTTCTCTGATATATATCATAATGGATATGATTATCAGTCAATGATAATCGGAAATGAGAAATACCTATGTAGCACCGAAAAGCGCATATGATGAAAGTGCAGCGCATATGATTAAAAGCGCATATGATAAAAAGAGCATATGATGAAAAGCTCATCGCATATGATTAAAAGCGCATATGATAAGAAGCGCATATGATGAAAAGCGCAGCGCATATGATTAAAAGCGCAGCGCATATGATGAAAAGCGCATATGATGAAAAGCGCATATGATGAAAAGTGCATATGATGAAAAGCGCAGCGTATATGAGTGAAAGCACATATAGTGAAAAGGATATATGATGAAAAGCGCATATGGTGATTAATGAAAAAGCTCATATGGTGATTAATGAAAAGTACATATGGTGATTAATGAAAAGAATATTGAGAAAGAATCACCAATGTTTCTTGAAAGAATTTAAGGTGATATATGTGGACCAATTCATCCACCATGTGGACCATTTAGATATTTCATGGTCCTAATAGACGCATCTAGTAGATGATCTCATGTTTGTCTATTATCAAGTCGAAACATGGCATTTGTAAAATTTCTTGCTCAAATTATTAAATTGAGAGCACATTTCCCTGATTATATTATTAAAAGGGTGAGACTGAATAATGCTGGTGAGTTTACATCTCAATCATTTAATGATTTTTGCATGTCTATTGGGATTGTTGTTGAACATCCTGTTGCTCATGTGCATACACAAAATAGTTTAGCCGAATCACTAATTAAACGATTGCAGTTAATAGCTAGACTATTAATAATGAGAACAAAACTCCCAGTATGTGTATGGGGTCATGCAATTTTATATGTTGCATCATTAATTCGCATTAGACCAAGTGCAAGTCATACATATTCTCCCTTGCAACTTGCTTTTGGCCATCAACCAAATATTTCCCACCTTAGAACATTTGGTTGTACGGTTTATGTTCCTATCGTACCACCACAACGCACTAAAATGGGTCCTCAAAGAAGGATGGGAATATATGTCGGATATGAAACATCTTCAATCATAAGATATATTGAACCCATGACGGGTTATGTTTTTACAGCACGTTTTGCTGATTGTCACTTTAATGAAACATTGTCCCCTAGATTAGGGAGAGAAATACAAAATAAAGAAAATGATGTTTCATGGTGTGAACCTCAATTAATCTATCTTGATCCTCGCACAAAAGAATGCGAGATCGAAGTTCAAAAAATAATACATATGCAAGAACTTGCGAATAAATTGCCTGATGCATTTACAGATACAAAAAGAGTGACTAAATCATATATACCAGCAGCAAATGCTCCAGCTCGAATTGAAATTTCAAAAGCTGGCAATAATGTCACTCTTGAGTCTTTGCCACACCAGAAACGTGGGAGAGCAATTGGTTCCAAAGATAAAAATTCTCGAAAAAGAAAATCAGCTGATAATGAGGTAAAAGAAAGTGTTCAAGAAGAACCACAAATTAATACTCCTTCTACAGAGGAGATTGATGATGTAAATACAGAATTTTCAATCAATTATGCACATTCAAAAATATTATGGAACCGAAATGAAATGAAAAATCTTGATGAGATATTTTCATATAATGTTGCATATGACATCATGAATGATGATGATGATCCAGAACCAAAATCTGTCATGGAATGTCAAAATAGACATGATTGGGATCATTGGAAAGGAGCAATACGAGCTGAATTTGAATCGCTCAATAAAAGAAAAGTTTTCGGATATATCGTTCTCACACCTAAAGATGTGAAACCTGTAGGATATAGATGGATTTTTGTGCGAAAAAGAAATGAGAAAAATGAAGTTGCAAGGTATAAAGCTAGACTTGTAGCTTAAGGTTTTTCTCAAAGACCAGGAATTGATTATGAGAAAACTTATTCTCCTGTTATGGATGCAATTACTTTTAGATATTTAATCAGCCTGGCAGTTTCTAAAAATTTAGAAATGCATCTCATGGATGTTGTGACTACTTATCTATATGGATCACTTGATAGTGATATATATATATATATATATATATATATATATATATATATATATATATATATATATATATATATATATATATATATATATATATATATATATATATATATATATATGAAGATACCTGAAGGATTTAAGGTATCAGAAGCATCCAACACAAAACCCAAAGAAATGTACTCAATCAAAATACAAATGTCTTTATATGGGTTGAAACAATCGGGTCGCATGTGGTATAAATGATTAAGTGATTACTTGATAAGCAAAGGGTATACAAATAATTTTATTTGCCCATGTGTATTCATTAAGAAAACAATATCCGGATATGTGATCATAGCTGTTTATGTCGATGATCTTAACATCATAGGTACAAATAAAGAGATCCATGAAGCCATTCTAAAGAAAGAATTTGAAATGAAAGATCTCGAAAAAACCAAGTATTGCCTTGGTTTGCAAATTGAACATATGCCTAATGGTTTACTTGTACATCAAACAAATTATACAGAAAAGATTTTAAAACGTTTCAATATGGACAAGGCAAAACCATTAAGTACTCCTATGGTTGTTAGATCACTTAATGTTGACACTGGTTCATTTCGTCCCTGTGAAGATCATGAAGATATTCTGGGACCAGAAGTGCCATATCTTAGTGCAATTGGAGCTCTTATGTATCTTACAAATTGTACAAGACCTGAAATTTCTTTTGCAGTTAATTTGTTGACAAGGTTCAGCTCAGCCCCTACAAAAGGACATTGAAATGGGATCAAGTACATATTTTGATACCCTTGAGGAACTGCTGATTTAAAATTATTTTATTCTAACGATTCAAAACAAGATTTGGTTGATTATGTATATGCAGGTCATATATCTAATCCTCATAAAGATAAATCTCAAACTGGATATGTATTCCTAAATGGTGGTACCACAAAATCATGGCGTTCTTAAAACAAACACTTGTTGCAACATCATCAAATCATGACGAAGTGATTTCATTACATGTAACTACTCGAAAATGTGTTTGGTTGAGATCAATGACACAAATCATTATTGATTCTTGTGGACTAGAATAGGGGTGGTCAGTATTTGGTTTGAAACCGTGGAACCCGAAAACCAAACCGAAACCAAACCGGAAAAAAACCAAACCGAATTTGATAAACGGTTTTCGGATCGCGTTAAACCGAAACCGAATTTGAATACGGTTTTCGGTTCGGTTTTCGGTTTTAAAAATTCTGAATTCGGTTTAACCGAAAACCGATTTCAAAACCGAATTCAAAATTTTTATATATTTAATTTGTATATTTATGTTTTAGTGTCATTATAATTTGGGATCCAATCAATAAAATATATTCTCACCTATATGAAGATTTGGCAGCTCACATTATAATTATGTTACTTAAATTATTATGTTCTTTTTCTCAATAACAGAAGCAGTAAACGTCATAATTAAGCTATAAATATTAATAAATCATCGAATTCTTGATAATTTAATAATACGTCATTGTTTTAGAATATAAATAACTAAGACATCAGTAACGCCACAATTAAACTACCAACGTTCTCAGTTTTTTCATAATATTCGGTTTTAACCGAAAACCGAACCGAATCCGAATTTGAATTCGGTTTTCGGTTTGGTTCGGTTTTAACTTTGAATTCGGTTTTCGGTTCGGTTTTCGGTTTTGCCTAAAAAAATTTCAAAACCGAATACACCGAACCGAATAAACCGAACAAACCGAAAACCGAACCGATGAACACCCCTAGACTAGAATGCTATAAAAGGCCAACAACTATTATGAAGATAATGCAGCTTGCATAGTACAAACGAAAGAAGAGTATCAAAAGTGACAGAACAAAACATAAATGCTGACGAGGCACTAAAGCCATAGACGGTCTTAACGGTCATAAGTTTGATGAAAAAGAATGGTATGTTGGTAAGGCTCAGAAAAGGACTGAAAGAGAATAGGAATTGAAACAATGGTTTGAGTAAACTATGAAGGAGACTGTAGACAAATCATGGGGGCTAAACTATACATAAATGATTTAGATGATAAAGTTTCAAATGAAAACCTTAGATTCTGCTCATATACTCAAGATCACATTAATGACAATCAAATTGAAATGAGATATGTTTAATCCAGTAACAACTCTGTTCATCTTTTACCAAAGCACTCCCAACTGCTCTTTTCAGAAAACACATTCACAATATCGGCATGAGGCATGTTCAAAAGATGTAATAGCTGAGGCGATGCCTACTTGAGGGGCAGTCAATTTTATGCTGCACTCTTTTTTCCTTAGCTAAAGTTTTTTCCACTGGGTTTTCTTTAGCAAGGTTTTTAACGAGGCAGTACAAGTTGTTCTCTAACGAAACAAAATTGTCATCCAAGGGGGAGTGTTGTGATATCATAAAAGTTATGATTATATGGCCAACAATTTATTCTACATATTTATCAATCCACCAAGTAAAAGACAAATATGAAATCTTGTGAGTAGATTTTATACAGTAAAGTTTAGTATTATAAATACCAATTGAAATGTAAGGATATGATGCGTCGATACTTTCATAATAGAAATTATTTTCTATTCCTCTTCTTTATTCTTTGTTCATATTTATTAGTAAGAAGCATTGTTGCTAAGAATAGACTAGTAAATGTATAGATTTATAACAAAAACAAATATATTATGCAGTAGCCAAATGACACAGTTCCCCTCCAGACCCAAAATAATTCACAAATATTCTCTTGCCACTAAACCGTATCTCGCTGGACAGTAATCAAAATCCCCAAATCCAAACACGAAAGAAAACCCTAAAATCAAAAATGTCAACCCACATCGATTCCACACACTTCACAGACGGAACAGAAGTCGAAATCAGCAGCAACGACAACGGATTTCGTGGCGCATGGTACGCCGGTACCGTAATTAAACCCAAAAACACCAACAAAAACAACAAACACTTGATAATAGTCGAGTACAAAACCCTAATGGCTGATGAATCCGGTACAAAACCTCTTCGTGAAACCCTAGATGTTGTTCAGTTACGCCCGGTCCCACCACGTGAAAAGCGTGACAGGGAGTTTAAGTTTAGTGAAGAAGTTGATGCGTATTATAGTGATGGATGGTGGGAAGGTGTTGTGACCGGAGTTTTACCCGGTGACCGGTATTCGGTTTTTTTCCGGGCGACGAGAGAACAGCTGGAATTCGGGCAGTCGGAGCTCCGAGTTCACAGGGAATGGGTTTATGGTAAATGGGTCCCACCACTTGAACAAGAAGAAGAGGTACTCCTTAGTATATTTATAGTTTTGATTTTTGCATCTTTATATCATTGCTCTGCATATAACTTTGTTGTCGTATAAGCTTTGTATAATCATATCTAGCTCGCTAATTCTTTATTCAGTTGCTATTCTGCGAATAATGGGCTTTTCGCGCACTGAAATTTGAGATTGTATGATGTATCTTGAGATGTGTTTAAATGTTTAATGATACTTCATTGCATTACATCATGTTATCATTGCTGCAACTTGCTATTGTTGCTGCAACTATGATGATAACATGTAACTTTGTGCTATCTATACTTTCATTTCATAGCACAAACATGTTTATCAATTACATACAATAGAGATGTTGATTTTTGCTCATATATTAATAAAATTCAAACCAGTAAATTCTAAAAAGAAGATGGCTCTAAAAAATAGTAGACTGGGTCGAAGGTCACACAAAGTGTAAAACAATCATAAAACATCCTAATAAGTTACGGAGTAGTTTACTGTTGAAAGAAAATATTTTATAAACGTCTTTCGCATTTTGGGATACTAGTTATATGTTAGAAATTGGGGTTTATAATTTAGGAATGTACTAATCTGTTCAATGCCTACCATCTTATGTATCTAACTTCAAAAACCTCCTTTTGTATTTATTCAAATTTTAAACATGTCAATTGTATGTTTTCAGCTACATAAATTGACTTTCTTTTTTGTAAGTCATATACTTACAATAATACTTTAAATGCATACAATAATTAATTCTAAATCATACAATAGGAGGTGTCGAAGTTGGATTTGCAAGGTGGTAAAAAGTGTACCTACCCGACTTTACCCATAGTCATGACATGTACTACAATATCACAAAGTTTCATCCTAACCGATATGATCTGTTTTGATAACCATATAATCTGTTTGTATTAAATTAGTTCTTGATACTTGATAAGTGTAATTAATGTTAATTTGCTGCAGCCATCCAACTGTATGGAGTCTAAGGTTGGAAACAATGAAAAGATTCAAAAGGGGGCGTCTGTTGAAGTCTGCAGTGATGAAGATGGTTTTCAAGGTGCTTGGTTTGCTGCAACAGTCATTGAAGAATTGAGCTTTGGGAAATTCAAAATCGAGTATAAATCGTTAAGGAACGATGATGATACAGCTTTTATGACAGAAGAAGTGGATACGGCCCACATTCGTCCGTGTCCTCCAAACGAAACGGTTGCTCATTTCCGTCTGTATGAAGAAGTTGATGCATTGCACAACGATGGGTGGTGGGTTGGTGTGATCTCTAAAGTTTTAAGCAAGCAAAGATATGAGGTGTTCTTTAGGGCAACAGATGAGGAAATTGTGTTTAAGCAATCTGATTTGAGGCGACATTTGGAATGGATCAATGGCAAATGGGTTTCTTCGGAATCGGTGTGTAACTCGATGAATAGGAAGACAAAGTGAGTAATTATTAACTGGCTGGTGAAAATTGAAATTAGGTCTCTACTTATGGTTCTTTTAAGAATGATTGGTTAATCTGTCTATGTGACTTGCACGTGCCCCACTTAAACACGAAGGATGTTATTGATTTAATGTCTAATATCTAATATCTATTGCTGACCCATGACTTATTATCTTATAGTATAATTTGGCGTGGAGGTTTTGATACTCAATTAAAAAGTGTTTTTTTCTGTCTCCTTGTTAAAATTTCACTACTTATATATAGCTCGTAATTATTATTCATGAACTATTTGATTGAAGTTAATTTCATGAATGATATATGTGGTTTACACCGAGTCAGTGACCTAACAAATTGGTTATATTTTTCCCACATTTTCAGCCCAATAAAAAAATTACAGGTTACTCGAAGATGGTTAGGTTACTCACCCAACTAAAATGACTAAAGTATCTTTATTTATTTTATTTTTTTTGAAAAGCGCTAAAGTATCTTTATTTGTTTAAATTTTGAATATCCAAAATTCACAAGAGAAAATGATACTTTGGTCATTTAATGTATATAGGGAAATAGGGAATGGGGACTATTTAACGCTACGGGAAGCGTAGTGTATTGTCATTGACCAAGTTGTGCTGAGCTAGTACATGTCTGAAATTATTGGAGGACGTGGAGATCATGGAGTAGGTTGTGAGCGATCAAAAGATTCTATAGTTGGTTATTGATTGGGCAATTACTAACATGGCGGTTATTGGCATAACCGCGGATTGTATCACCATAAATACTAGCTTGAAGTGTCATTTGTAGGCTAATACACACTTATCCCTAATCTTCTTTTCAAGCTCACCTTGGAGGCTCGGCAAGAGACAAACACCACAACACACCCCAAGTTCACCATTCCTAACCGTAGGAACATCTTCTGAAGGTTAGCTTACTTTTCACATACTTGCACTTAAGTCGAATTTGGTTTGATCATTTGGCACCATCCGCGAGGACAAAATATCAATCTTTTCGAACAAGATGTCAGGACGTCTTAACATACAACCAATCTCTAGCGCTGCAGAAGAACAATACGACCCTTTGAGTCCCGATGTCGAAAGCGGTTATGAAACTCCCAGAGAAAATGTTCACAGCGTTAGGCGGAACTTTGAAGATAACATCAACACTGAGCCTAACATTTCTGGACCAGAAAGTCCCGACGTTATTATGAGTTCCAGTCTTAAAACTATCAACGGAGAGGAGGCCATCTGATTTCTGGCAAAAGGAGGTTTTACGATAAAAGTATTTCCGGGCCTAACGTTTCTGGACCAGAAAAATAATGCCTCTCAATATACATTATCTTATATATATATATATATATATATATATATATATATATATATATATATATATATATATATATATATATATATATATATTTTACATATACTATAACACCTGAAAAAAGGTGTCATCCCCCTTCATTTGTTTGCCGTATACCACCTTCCATTCACACTAGACTTTTTCACTTACCCCCTCTACTATCTTTGTTTGTTAACTTTTGCTGGGGTTAAAAACATAACTTTAATTTTAAATTTAAATAAATAAAAAAACAAAACTCAACGTAAAGTTCAACGGGCCTTATCTTCCTACTCATCACGAATTAATTTTCACCGCTACCACCATTAAACTTAAAATAATTTTACGAAAAAACGAGACTTACTACGCCCGAAACGGATACCTTTTTAAAAACGCCAACCACACCGACATCTAAACGGTCTTAACACATTGGTCGTTTCCTTCTCTGTACATACACAACGCTACGTTAAATACGAACATGCAGACCGAAAGCCCCCGCCGCATCGCGCGGGCTGCTCCGGACTAGTTTAAAACAACATTGAATGAGAATTTTTTGTGTTAATAACAGTATATGATTCACAATAAAAGTAATAATGTTAAAATAAGGAGTTCAATGATTTTCTATGATTATACTAATATTTTATATACACTAACAACTTTTTTAGACGGATAAAAATACTGACTTGGACGGAAAAAAAATTGTATCTCGTCAGGGCATGTAAAAACACACAAATCCTAACAATTCACAAAATTGTTTGTTACGTTAATAATTACATTGGCACGAGAATAAACTTGTATAGTGCCATATGTAGAGCAGTTATCGAGCAAACTTGAGTATTAGCTAAAAAAATCAATTAATTGTATAAAGTTGAAACCAATCCAACAAAACTTGAGTTTGTATATTATCAACATTAAGCTCAAACTCAAAATCAAACATCCTTTAACTCTCGAGTACGTAGACAATACCCTCTCCTGAATTTTCCCTTACTCCGCGATCTAATTTGCAAGTAAACCGAACAGAGTTCAATACTTAAAAACAATAATTTTTTTTTTTTTTTTTTTGAAAGACAAGGCCCCAAAGTGATGCTGGTGAGAATTGAACCCGAGTCTCCTTTGAAAATTCTCGAAGGACCCTACCACTCAACCACCACTTTGAGGTTAAACTAGTAAAGATCGCCCAGCTTGGGGCAATACTTAAAAACAATATAACCTCATCTGAAGTTACCTCTAAGTTCAAGGACCAAATAGTTCACGGACGAAACAGTATCAAGGACCAAGATAAAAAAAAAAACAGTACTAAAGGACCAAAGACCATTATAAAACAGCAAACCCTAAAGCTTTTACAAACGCCGTGTCTTTGGGTGGCTTCACCCTTTAAGAAATGGCCGCCTGTCTCTGTCTCTAACCCTAAGAGCGTTCATGATCTCTTATCTTATCCTAGCCAGGTATGCATAACAGATTGTTGTTTATCATTTCGTTGATTCTGTAGCATATTTATTATTGTTGTAATTATATTATCAATTATTATTGATGATCTTTCTAGTCTTTGTTCAATTTTTTATGCTTTTTATGAATCTTATTATTTTATACAGTTAATTTTATTTTTACCAAGCCTAATCTCTAATTTATACGTGTAACTTGTTTTTCTAGAAGTGTTGATGAATTATTATTTTTTTTATTTTTTTTTTGCAGTACCTCTATTTACTTGGTGATATGCTTCAGAAGATATATGTGAACGAGGACAAAAATCGTTTGTTTGATAGTTTATTTTATTAATTTAGTAATGATTCTAATGAGAACATCGTTGTTTATGAGCATGTAGTTAGCATAATATATTATAAGCATCTATCTGATAGAAGTCATAGATTTTTATTTATCGTTTAACAAGACATTAGAGCTGTTGATGTTATGATGTATGACCATTTTTATTGACTAAGAGGATTATGAAGGTAGTCTAGCCCACCGACAATATTGATACATCTCTTGAAACTTCAATTCACATGAAACGTGTGTGTCCAAAGATTTGTGTTACTCATGTATCATGTGAGAATTGACGCTTCCAGAGAGTTATTGGTGTTGCGGGTGGGTTAGCTTACCTTCATAATCCTTCAAGTCAATATAAAGGGTCATACATCGTGACATTAATAGCTCTATTATCATGTTAAGCAAATATTTTTATCTGAAGAAAGTTTATGGTTTTCAAGCTGTAGTGTTTATTATAGATTTGTTAAACACATGCTCATAAACAAGGATCTTCTCATTAGATTGTTATAGAAACATGTATTCGAGTATTAAGTATTTGGTTGGTGTTTGTAATATTTGTAGAAACGTGATATTGTTATGTATAATGTAGACTCATATGTGTATTACCAAACATGTTATTTTTATTTTTTTGGGCAAATAACTTTAACGATATAACCATGGCCTTTCATCTAAAAATGAAAGAACCAATCAAACAATACAATTAACAAAAGCTCCGGCACGCCTCACTTCTAGAAAGCTAACCTACCATCAAAACAAACTATCTACCAGTGAGACGTTCCTAAACGGGCAAAACGAAACTTAGAAAAGCTAAATATAAACTAGCCAAGAAAACAAACTTCACCTACCCACAAAGGACCGAACCAACCAACCATGCACAAATGCAGCGCAACACAGAAGACAAAATCAAGATAAAATAAAAAGAAAACAAAAAAACAAAGACAAAATCAAGATAAAATAAAAAGAAAAAGAAAAAAAAACAACCTGCACCAAGAAAATGTTACTTTCCTTTCCTTCTCGGGCCATTCCACGACACCTTCCCTTCAACCTTTTTCCAATTGATTGGTTTGCCCTTCCTCGATTTGTAGTTAAACTCGGCATCAGATTCACGAGGAACCAATCACCGTACCTTCGACCGGAGAAGGACCGAGAATCGATTCAGGGTAACCACGATAAGCACGTTTGGGTCCCCCAACGGATGGCTCTT
This sequence comes from Rutidosis leptorrhynchoides, assembly GCF_046630445.1. Taxonomy (NCBI): domain Eukaryota; kingdom Viridiplantae; phylum Streptophyta; class Magnoliopsida; order Asterales; family Asteraceae; genus Rutidosis; species Rutidosis leptorrhynchoides. Next base: position 63,052,780 of record NC_092333.1, on the reverse strand, counting down.
CCACTTCATCTCGTAACTTAAACGCAACAGGCTTACTCGATTCATAGAGAAATAGATGTCTTTCTCTACTTTTGAGAGTGTTTTTCACTCTAGGTGGAGAAATGACTTGTCTTTATTCTCGGATAGGGGAATGATTGTCTACATTTCACCTCCCCCATACACCACTTATGTGGTATTAGGTTTTGTTGTTGTTGTTGTTGTTGTTGTTGTTGTTGTTGTTGGGCTTACGCGATTCAATACCAACACCACTCACGGTAGCACCACTAGCATTCTCAGCAACTATCTTAGAACCTAACGCCGCTTTAGACGCCGCTTTCTCCTTCCTTTGAATATACCCAATTTTACAAGAATCCCCACACGAAACATCGACGCACTGGCACTCCTTAAGCTCGTTGTTATCCACATCAAACGCGTTAATTATAACAAGTGTTACATCCTGTACTGACGTTTCAACAGAGGCTGCAATCTATGGCCCAGGCCCATTACAATTGATTTGTGGCGCATTATCCCCTCCTACAGGACCAAAATCGGGACAAAAGATTGGCCCTTCGATCCCCAGCCCGCATGCCGAATCAGAAACAAATAAGTCAGTATCAACAGGCCCATCAGGAGCAACCGAAACATTTGCATTAGATGTCACGGCAGAACCAGGAGGGTTACAAGACCCACTCTTAATTTGTGCACTAATCGATCCATCATCCAACACTTCATCATTAGTCGTCAACAAACTCGACATATTACCCGTTTGGACCATGTTAGATTGTACATTTTCCAAATGATTAACATTCATCACCGATTTAAAGGCATCGGTAGCCACAACAATCTATCCTCGAGCATTCTATCCAATAATGACAGATCAGAAATCTCGTTAACCCAAACTTGTATACTAACTGTCTTCGGGGACTCAAGTTCGGTTGCCACCAATTCGTGAACGTGTTTAACACTTGAAACCTCCACAAATGCATAAAAAGACCCAACATTAAGCAAGGAGGTTGAGGAGGTTGAGGTAGGGACAATCTTCAAAAGTGAGCTGATACATCTAGCAATTTTCGTGACGTTTTCAAGAGATGCATATAGCGGTGGTACTCTAATTTCGAACCAAGCATACCTAAAAAAAGATCAATCTTGGAAGCAAAAGGAGACACTGTAACATCCCGCATTTTTCCGTTAAATTATTTTAACGCCCGTCTTTTTTTTTTTTTTTTTTTTTTTAGATAATACCTTCCGTTATCTAAATTCGTATCTTTCGTTAACTAACGTTCTTAATATTTCCTTTATTCGATTATAACATCTCCCGTTTATTCTCGCGTATTTAAATTAATTCGTTTGGTTAATTCACGCACCCGCTTCTAAACTCGAGTGACCAAAGTTGGCTAGTGGGCAAACTAGCTGACTAGGTCAACTAGTCAACCCACCATCTCATCCACTCATTCACTTTTTCTCCTACCTCCTCCTTTCTTTCTCTCTAGTCACCAAGAACACCCTTTCACCCAACTTCAAAGATTCATCATCTATTTCAATTCAAACAAGCAAACATCAAAACAAATTGTACTTTTGTGATCCTCTCTTCATCCTCTACATTTTGGTACCAATTTCACTACTTGGGGTAAGATTTCTAAAAGCTCTAGATTTCTCAAATTCGTTTGGGCAAATGGCCCGAAAAGGTAACCTATAATGTCAAATTTGACAATAAAGGTAATATGACTTTTCCAAATGCCCGAAAAGGATTGCGTGTTTCAATTTTTGCCCGAAAAGGATTATGATTTGAAAAAAGTGTGCAATTAAGGTAATATCGTCAAATTTATTAACGATCGTTAGTCAAATTTCGTTAAGTTCTCACATGTGTTTGACATGTGAGGGACAAAATCACACATTTGGTCCCTGAACCTTATAAAAAAATTAAAAATATTAATAAAAAGTTCAAAACCTTAAAACTTAAATTAATTTTATTTTTTATTATTTTTATTTTTATTACTTTTTTTTTATCATTTTTTATATTTTTTTACTTTTTTATTTCTTTATTATAATTTTTTTATCATTTCTTTATTTCTTTATAAGGTTCATAGACCAACCGTGTAATTTTCTCCCACACATGCCAACCACATGTGACAACTTAACGAATTTGACTAACGATCGTTAATAAAGTTGACGATATTACCTCAATTGTACATTTTTTCAAATCATAATCCTTTTCGGGGAAAAATTGAAACACGTAATCCTTTTCGGGCATATGAAAAAGTCATATTACCTTTATTGTCAAATTTGACATTATAGGTTACCTTTTCGGGCCATTTGCCCAATTCGTTTTATAGACTTGAAATGGTGTTAGTTAGTGTCTATGGCTCGAGTCTAGCATGAATATGTGATTTATTTGCTCGATCTTGTTGTTTTGCATAAACTAGCATGAACACTTGAAATGGGTTTGTTAAATCTTTGATTTTGATTGATTAAATGTTGTTAGATGTTAAACCTTGTGTGTTAAAGGTGTTACTAGCATCGTTAGCTTCGTTTTGGTATGATGGATGACATGAACACCTTACATTAACATGATTATTGATTTTGTGATTCTTGGTTAGGGTTTGATAGATCTTAAAACGAACTTTTGATGCATTAAATGCTTTGCAATGTAATTTGTAAGCATTTAGTTGTATTGTATGCGCAATTACCTTCGAAACGGCATATAATACATGTAAATTGGTTGCCCGAATCATAAATGCGTTTTACGAACTTGAAACATCAATGATGAACTTTTAACAAACATTCGACGAGGATTTGGTCATTTTAAGTGATGTATTTGTTTGATGATATGTGTTTAGTTGTATTCCTCGTCAAAATACCTTTCCAACGATATAAGATACGTGTCTTGAGTGTTTTCGGTTCATAAGTTGTATTTGAAATGAGTTTGGTTCGAGACTTGTCAAATTTCAGCTTCAGCAACCTGTAGTTCATTGGGACGCCGTCCCATATCTTGGACGCCGTCCTGGCTTTCACATCTGGATGCCGTCCAGCCTATTTGGACGCCGTCCAGATGAACTACAAATTTCTGCTTCGTTTGCAAGTTTGCCGTTTAATTCTAACTATGCTACGCACCTCCGAGTAACATGTAACTTGTTCTAACATGCTCATATATGAATATATAACTTAGAAAAATCGTCGGATACCCGACCCGACCTCGCTGACTTTGACTTTGACCAAAGTTTGACTTTTAGTCAAACTTAACCAAACACTATTGCAATCGTTCTAACGTGCTTTTATACTTATATCTTGCATGAAACTTGACAACTTGATTCACATGCTATATTAATCGAGTCGTAACGAGCCATATGACTAATTGAACACATTTCGCCCGACCTTGCGTCGTAACCGATATTGATACAACCTATTGTTTAGGTCGAGACTAGAATTCTTTCTTGCACACGTTTACTTTGTGAAGTACATTTATACTCGTGCACTCGAGGTGAGATCATAGTCCCACCTTTTCAACAACTTTTACTCTTTAAACTATGGGATGAGAAACATATACGTATCATACTTTTATGCTTTGAACACAAGTACGAAAACAACATTCCACGCGAGTTAGAACAAAAAGCCTCAATTCAATTATCATTAGTTACACTTGCAGGGTGTAAACGTGAACTTATGTTATGTGATCACATGGGCTTGACGAGCCCTCATTCGGACGATTTGCTACCGTTAGCGGATGAAATATATTTTCGGGTATAGTGTAGGTTCTAACACTAATTCAATGAGGTTCGTATACAGTTAAGTCTTGATAATTGGGTGCTCGCAAACGTAAAACATCTTTGGAATGCAAACGATTTGGATAATCAACTATACAAAATCTTGTGGTTCAAAATAACGTTTACAAATACACATATGATTTCACCAACGTTTTTCGTTGACAGTTTTCTATATGTTTCTCAGGTTCATGAATGGCTATTTGATACATGCTTCCGCGTACACTTATATACTTGCTTGGGGTCAAGCATACATGCATACACTCTGATTCCAAGCATACATGCATACACTCTGATTACTTGCTTGGGGTTAAGGCATACATGCACACGCTAGTGATAGCACCTTTAGATTCAAACTTAAAGCATACATACTTACGCTATTTATAGCAACCGTGATTTTAAACTAATTGTGTCGCAAGTTATTTCATTTATACTTTATAACTTTTGTAAACTTACATTCAATGTCGAACCGTTGGTAAACTTAAAACTTGTAAGTCTTATACTTTTCAAATGAATGTGACATAATTTTGGTCAAACGCGTCTCATACAGGGACTATGATGATAGCACTGGAAATGAAACTACTCAAGTCAACAAAGAAGTCAACGTTGGAGTCAATAATAAAGTCAACAATAGCAGACCCAGAAGAAATGCTCAAGCTCCTAATTGGACGAATGACTATGACCTGCAGACTAGTAGAAGAAGGAAGGAGAATTAGGTTGTTAGCAAGTTGTTAAGCATAGCCACGTGGCATAATCTGGTGTACTAGTTAGTTAATATTGAAAGGTTAGGATTGATTGAGTCTGTAATATAGTGGAGTCTGTAATACAGATTGGGTAATCAATTTTCATAATCAATAAAATTTCTTTCTTCTCAACCCTAATTTCTCTGGAGATCATAACCGTCTCGAATAGGTTATATCATTTGGTGCTTTCATCTTCGTACTCAACAATGGCGGATTCATCCAATTCTCAATTGGATTTGTTGGAACGAATGACTGAAAGATTCATTCAAGCTTTACAACCGATTCAAACTGCATTATTAACAATGGTTGCACAAAATCAAACAAACCCTAACACGAACGTTCACAACACCAATAATCCTCCATTTCACAATCAAATTCAACCAGTTGATAACGTTTTTCATACGAAGAAGCTTACAATGGATTTTCCTCGATTCGGAGGTGGAGATCCATTTGAATGGCTTTACAAGGTGGAGAAATTCTTTCAATTTCATAACGTTGCAGAGGATCGAAAATTGACTTATGTGTCAATGCACTTAGATGGAATCGCAAGCAGCTGGTTTCAATGGCTTGAAATGACAAATCAATTACACTCGTGGTTGGACTTTGTGATTGCATTAAAGGTAGAATTTCGGACCCTCTTCTTATGAAGATCCAGTAGAATTACTAACTCAATTGACTCAAAAGGGATCTGTGAATGAGTATCAACAAGAATTTCAAGTTTTGTGTTGTAAAACAAAGGAATTATCTGATAAAGTTTTAAAGAGTTGTTTTATTGCTGGGTTAAAACCTGAAATTCGAAGGGAGGTAAAATCAAAAACTCCATTTTCTTTAAGCCAAGCTATTGGCTTAGCTAAAATGTATGAAGACAAGTTAAGTGATAAGTCTGGAAGTACACATTGGGGTAATAGACAGCAAGGGTTATTACCTTTACCCATTTCAAGTAAAAATACAGACTATACTGCTGCAAAAAACAACTTTGGTAGAAGTACAAGATTGGGCAAACAATTATCGAATACAGAAAGAGCAAAGAAAGATGCCAAATGAGAATGTTATAATTGTGATCAGAAATGGAGTAGGTTTCATAAGTGTCCTAATAAACCTAATCTTCATCTAATTGAGGTTGAAGAAGATGAATTGTCTGACACTGAGGTAGACAATTTTGAATGTGAAACTGGAATAGTGCAGTCTAATGACTCACCAGCTATTAGTTTACACGCCTTGTGGGGGCAATCTAACCCTAGGGCATTGAGAATGGAGGGTACAATGAATGGTAAGAAAATATAGTTGATGGTTGATAGTGGGAGTAGCCACAATTTTATTCAAGAAAGAATGGCTAAATATTTCAATTTGGCACTATATCCATCTGACCAATTTCAAGTTATGGTTGGCAATGGACAACACTTGAAGTGTATGGGCAAATGCAAGAAGGTGTGTGTCACAATCCAGGAATACACATTTGAAATCGATTTCTTTGTCATAGATCTTCATGGAGCAGATGCAATTTTAGGCATATCTTGGATGGAAGAATTAGGTGATGTGACCACTAATTACAAGAAGAAGACCATGAGTTTCATGTCAGAAGGGAAACAAAATTGAATTGCAGGGGATAACTAATTCTTCCATTGAACCTATTTCTGGTAAACAATTCAAGAGATTGTCTAGAGCAGAATATTCTTTCAGTTACTACATGTTATAGGTAGAAGAAGTTGGTTCTGGTGAGCTTAGTGTCCATACAGTGGAGCAAGATGTGATCAAAGACCCACTGGAATTACCAAGTAATTTGGATCCAACTATTGTAAGTGTCTTACAATATTTTTCTGATGTGTTCAGTGAGCCACAAGGGTTGCCACCTGTAATGACCCGAAAATTTCCGACCAAATTTAAACCTTAATCTTCATATATTTCCGACACGATAAGCAAAATCTGTAATGTTGAGTCTCGAAAAGTTTGAAACTATATTCATGTAATCAAATACCCTTTTGATTATTACCGACGATTCACGAACAATTATTTGTAAATAAAAAAAAATGTATATATATATATATATATATTATATAAATATAAATAAAAGAATATATAATATTATGATATAATAAAGAATACTTTAATTAATTGGAAGATAGTGATCGGGATAATTAAGCTAATGTTAATATATATATATATATATATATATATATATATATATATATATATATATATATATATATATATATATATATATATATGATTGAGATACAAAATTATTGATTGTATGAATACTATTATACATATAAAAATTTAATATTCAATGTATATATATTATGACATTACATAATTCATAGCATATAATATTAATACATGTAATTGCAAAATAAAACATAGTTGCTATATTTACTTTCATTAAAAATATAAATATTAAGTATTATATTATACATGTAATTTGTTACATTATTATTTTGTAGAGATTATTATTACCATTGTCTTTAAAAAGCATTATTTTATAGTTATCATTCTTATTTAAATGAAACAATATATATTATTATTGTCATAAATAATACAATTATCATTTTATAACTATTATTTATCATTATTATCATTGTCATTAATACTATTATTATTATTATTAGTATTATTATTTAATCATTAATTATTAGTTATTAGAAATAATGATTTATTTGTCATTATTATTAATTTTATTATTAATAAACTTATTATTAGTATTAAAAAAATTATTTAGTAATACAAGTTATATTCAGATGCAGATACATACATATAAAGTACGTATACATTCAATTATATATATAGATTATGTATAAAAACAGTAAATATAAATATAAATATAAATAAAATAGGTATATATGTGTAAAGGGATAATTTTGTGTCGAGTTACTATCAAACTTTATTTCTGTCTCTGTACATGACGAATTCAACTCAAGGAAACCAACAAATTTAGTTAGCAATCACGATCTTCTTTTAGTTTTTTTTTTATTTTATTTCCTTTCTTCCTGTTATTTCTTTGTCTGATTGTATTAAGTATCGACGAATTTTTGCTATCAAACAACTGAAATCGAATCTAAGTACTGTAATAATCTCTCTTTTACATTCTATATATTACCTTAATCAATTGAAAAAGAAACAGAAAAAGGAAGAAATCAAAAACCCAAGAAAATATAACGAGACCTCTGTTCTTGAGACTTTTTAACCATTTTTCGATTCCGAACGAATTTTCAAAAAGTAATAATGCAGATATGTTAAGATTGATACATTTAAACTATCTGCAAGGTTTGAATGTCTAAATTTTTATATTGAGTTCGAATTTATTAGTCAAAGTTTCGTTTTAAAAAGTCAACAGGTTCTTTGAAATTTAAATTCACGAAATTGATGATGTTTCTGATAAAATTGTTGATTCTCGAGTATTATGATGATGATTTAGAAGATATTTCATTAAGACAACGAGGTCTCAAAACATCCCAAACTCAAAAATCGATTTTGTGTTCCTTATTTTTTTTCGAACAGATACTTTGTATCTTATTATTTTTTTCGTTTTTAATTAATACCCTTACTAAATATTGTTATTCTTCTAGTTTGTGATGAACCAAAAACCATTTTGTAAATAATCCGGTTAAAGATTTATACCTTGGGTCGAATAGGATTTTGAGAAGAAGAAGATAAAGAAAGACAGAAATAGATACGGGATATATATTAATGGGTTGGGTGGATATCAGAAAAATAGGCGATGGAGGAGTGGTTAGGGTACTTGAGGGGTGAGTGAGGGGTTGCGGGTTCGAGCCACGTCATGGGCGATTCTTTTTACAAAAAGCTTTAAAGGGTATAATATTTATTACTTTTACTTTTATTTAAATTATCATTATTATTACTATGATTATTATTATTGTTGTTATTATTATTATTATTATTATTATTATTATTATTATTAATGATTAAGATAATTATTATTATTATACAATAAATATTTGTATCATAATTGTTAGAATTAGTAACATTAGTAATTTTATCAGATTATCATTATTATTAAAGTATTACTACTAATATTATCATGGGTATCATTATTATTATACTATCATTAAATTATTATCATCATGATCGTTAATAATAGAAGTATTATTTTTATAGTTATTATTATTATTATCGGTACTATCATTATCATTGTTATTATCACTATTATTATTAATCTCAATATTTTATAAAAATTGTTACCAGTATTATCAGTATATTCATGTTATAAATATTATCCTAATAAACAAATGACAACGATATAAAATATATTTTTGTATCTATATTAATATTATATACTATTTTTATTAGTAAAATGTTATTACAATTAAGTACAAATAATATATATATATATTAAATAGAACCATATATATACATATTAGTACATTAAATAATAATTTAAATATCAAAATGAGATATTTATAATAAACAACATATTATATATTTTAAATCTAATACATGTAAAAATATTAAGCACTTATATATAAAACGAATAAATCTAATTAAATAACAAATTATTAATACAAGAAATATATTAATAATATTAATAGATAAACTAATTAATTGTATTACATGTTTTAATATATATATACAAATGGTATAGGTTCGTGAATCCGAGGCCAACCTTATACATGTTCAATGATGTTATATGTATTTTTACTACAAAATACAGTATGGTGAGTATATAGTCCCCTTTTAAACTTTAAATATTTTTGAGCTGAGAATACATGCGCTATTTTTATAAATGATTTACGTTATGGACACAAGTGACTAAAATTACGTTCTTGAGTTAGAATCAAAAATCCCCTAGCTTGGTAACTTTAACTATTGGTTTATGAACTGGTAGGCGCGAATCCTAAAGATAGATCTATTGGGTTTTACACCCCCACCCAGATGTTGTTCTAGTCACTACTAAACTAGAAGAACGGGTGTTTAGTACTTCGAGGTTAAAGGAATGTACTTGATTCGGTGCACATATTATTATAACTCAGGGGTACACACTCTTGTTAAGGCTGGTTACCAGGTGCTCAACAAACTTAGAATGTCTTTCATACACTTGCGAGTGTACTATGTTTAAATATATGAATCTTGTGGTCCATAGTTATAACGCTGCTAGCATCAAACCTATATATCTCACCAACTTTATGTTGACGTTTTAAAGCATGTTTATTCTCAGGTACGAATTAACTCTTCCGCTGTGCATTAGCTCATACTAAAGACATTACTTGGAGTCGATCATCGCAATGGGACCAACTGTTGATGACTTTGTCCGGACGAATAAGAACGGGTCATTACACCACCAGAGAGATTTCTGAATCATAGGATCAACTTAATCCTTAATGCACAACCAGTCAATGTAAAACCATACAGATACCCTCATTTTCAGAAAGATAAAATTGAAAAACAAGTGCAACAAATGTTAGACTCTGGTGTCATTCAACCTAGTACCAGCAGTTTTAGTTCACCAGTTCTATTAGCCAAGAAAAAAGATGGAACTTGGAGGTTTTGTATTAACTATAGAGCTCTTAATGCAGTGACTGTGAGGGACAGATTCCCTATTCCTACCATTGATGAGCTGATAGATGAGCTTTGTGGTGCAACAGTGTTCACCAAGTTAGATCTGAGGGCTGGTTATCATCAAATAAGAATGCAAACTGAAAATATTCATAAGACTGCTTTTAGGACACATTCAGGTCACTATGAATTCAAGGTCATGCCATTTGGTTTGACAAATGCACCATCAACCTTTCAAGCAACAATGAACACTATCTTTACTGGACTGCTGAGAAAAAGTGTCATTGTATTTTTTGATGACATTCTGGTGTACAGTAACACAATAGCAGAGCATGTGGAGCATTTAAAGTTAGTGTTACAAATTTTGAGATCTCACCAATTCTATGTCAAAGCCAGCAAATGCAGTTATGCAGTGTCTCAAATTGACTATTTGGGCCACATTATTGATAGTAGAGGTGTATCTCCAGATCCAACCAAGATTCAAGTCATGAAGGATTGGCCAACACCATTGAATACAAAGCAATTGAAGGGTTTTTTGGGTCTGACTGGATACTATAGAAAATTCATTCAAGGGTATGCTGGGTTAGCTGCACCAATGACTAACTTACTTAAGAAGGATGCTTTTGAATGGAATGTGGAGGCTGAGCAATCTTTCCAACTTTTAAAAGAGAAAATGATAACAGCTCCTGTATTAAAATTACCAAATTTCAACTTACCTTTTCAGATTGAAACTGATGCTAGTGGTCTAGCTATTGGAGCAGTTTTATTACAGGAAAAGCACCCCATTGCTTACTTTAGAAAGAAATTGAGCTTAAAATTACAGAGGTCTTCTACTTACATTAGGGAATTGCATGCAATGACAGCTGCTATTGCAAAGTGGAGACAGTATTTGTTAGGAAGCAAGTTCACTATTTTCACAGATCATAAAAGTTTAAAGAGTTTGATGGAGCAGATGATTCAAACACCAGAACAACAACACTATTTGACTAAGTTGTTGGGATACCAATATGAGATTGCATACAAGCCTGGGGTGACCAATACAACTGCAGATGCTTTATCTAGGTTATCCTATTCTGAAGGTTCATTCATGGCTATGACAATGGTGCAGTTTGACATGGTCAATGATTTAAAGAATTTGATTGATGCAGATGCTAAGTCACAGACATTAATTGCAGACATCAATCTGAGACCAGAAGGGATGGTAGATTGGAAGTTTAAAGAAGGATTATTGTATTACAAATATAAGTTGTATGTTCCAGCCATTGAATCATTGAGGCAAGCATTATTAGAAGAATATCATGCAACACCAGTAGGAGGTCATGCTGGTGTACACAGGAGTTACATGAGAATAGCAGCTAATTTTTATTGGCCTGGAATGAAAGCTGATATGGAGTCATTTGTTCAGAACTGTATAATTTGTCAACAAGTTAAAACATTGAATGTTGCTCCTTATGGATTATTGCAGCCTTTAATTGTGCCAGAAAAGGTGTGGGAAGATGTCAGTATGGATTTTATTACTGGCTTACCCAATTCATATGGGTATAATGTAATTTGTGTGGTGGTAGATAGGTTATCAAAAGGTGTTCACTTTGGTGGGTTAACTTCCAAATACACAGCAGCTACATTTGCAAGCTTGTTCTTTGATATGGTATATAAATACCATGGAATGCCTAGATCGGTGGTTTCTGATAGAGACAAAGTATTTGTGAGCAAGTTCTGGACAGAATTATGCAGACTTCACCAGACTAAGATGAAATTGTCTTCTGCATACCACCCTCAGACTGATGGTCAAACAGAGGTCATTAATAGATGCTTAGAACAATATTTAAGGTGTTTTACTGCTGAATTTCCCAAGCAATGGTACAAATTTTTAGCTTTGGCAGAGTACCATTACAATACTGTAGTGCATACAGCTACAGGAATCACACCTTTTGAGGCAATGTATGGTCGACCACCACCTGTGATTTCTGACTATTTGCAAGATTCAAGTACAGTAGATGGGCTGCATAAAGTGTTACAAGAGAGACATGAGAAAGTCAAAGTCTTGAGAGAAGCATTAATTCATGCTAATTCCAAGATGAAATTGATAGCTGATAAGCATAGGACTGAACAGGAGTTTAAAGAAGGTGATTGGGTTTGGGTAAAGTTGCACCCTTATAGACAAATTTCGGTGGTTAAAAGGGTTTTCCAAAAGTTAAGCAAAAAGTACTTTGGTCCTTATAAAGTGCAGAAAAAGTTAGGTCCTGTTGCTTATCAAGTTGAATTACCCAGCTATTCAAAAATCCATCCCGTGTTCCATGTCTTATTGCTTAAAAAGTTTAAGGGTGATGTACCAACTACGTGTCAACATCTTCCTGAGTTAGATAATTTCAGTGGTCCTGTGTTGGTTCCACAGCATATTTTGGATACAAGGCAGATTCTAAGAGATGGTATTCTTATTAATCAAGTTTTGATTAAGTGGGGGATGTTACCAGCTGAAGAGGCCACGTGGATGGATGAGTTGAATTATGTGCAATTACAGGAAGAATTGAACCATGAGGACATGGTTCATTTACATGAGCAGGGCAATGATAGCACTGGAAATGAAACTACTCAAGTCAACAAAGAAGTCAACGTTGGAGTCAATAATAAAGTCAACAATAGCAGACCCAGAAGAAATGCTAAGCTCCTAATTAGACGAATGACTATGACCTGCAGACTAGTAGAAGAAGGAAGGAGAATTAGGTTGTTAGCAAGTTGTTAAGCATAGCCACGTGGCATAATCTGGTGTACTAGTTAGTTAATATTGAAAGGTTAGGATTGATTGAGTCTGTAATATAGTGGAGTCTGTAATACAGATTGGGTAATCAATTTTCATAATCAATAAAATTTCTTTCTTCTCAACCCTAATTTCTCTGGAGATCATAACCGTCTCGAATAGGTTATATCATATGACCACGTAACGGGACCTAAGTTAACGACGCCGTCAATGACGATTTTGTCGGGACGTTTATAGACACTGAGACAAAATCAGAGGACGACGAACGATCCAAAATCTTTAAAAAATTAACCCGATCAGGGCAACCAAGAATGCAAGCGAAGGTGCCAAACTTACAAGCCTTCACAATTAAAGCATCACAGTGGACCAAAAAATCCAGAATCTTATCTTCTACTATTGGGTTAGAGTCAACCAACAAGATGGAAAGATCCATACCTTCACTCACCTCACGATTAACTGATAGACAACACAGAAGATCGTAACGGCGTCACTCTCCGTCCAAACATTTTACCGCCCTTCCTTTTAAGCGGCCATCCCACAAAGATGGGCTCACCCAAAGCACAAGAACCATTCAGAGATTTGACCGAAATCAATGCGTTGGCGGGTGTATCAAGAGTAACAAAGGCGAATCGTCGAAACGACCACGATTTTCTCTCTTTAATCGGCCCTATATTACCAAATAACCCATCGATGACTCCCGAGAGTAACCCAGCGCGAGCCTTCCAATGAAAACAATAGAACCCTTCCCCTCTTGACCATTGACCGGAACACAGGCTGTCGGACTTCCACCTGCGTCGTCGTTGTCACAAGAAAAAGAAGGGGGAATCACCCCAGAATCCACACCACGAAGCCGATCTGAAAAGGAGCCACGAGAAAACGGGAAAAAAGAGGCGGAAATGCTGGTGGATAACGGCGCGTTTAGGGTTTGTGGCAGTGGTGGAAAAGAGGATTTTGAATTTTGAAAAGAGGTGTAGGAGGAGGTGTGTGACGGAAGCATCTTGGGTGTTGAGGTGTACCAAACATGTTATTAATATTGCAGACTTTTCGATTTAGTTTCTTGTATCTTGCTAGTTTCTAGAGTTTGTTTCGGTTATTGTTTCGGTATTACGAAGTTGAGGCTCGGTATAGATAGTTGTATGTTTGCCGCTTTCTAGGTACGAGCATCATTGGGTTCTCTCTTGTATATTTTGTTGAAGACGTTTTCTTTTCGAAAACGTTTTCCGTTTTTATTTAAGTTTTCGTTATTTTGCCAAAAAAAAAAAAAAAAAAAAAAAAAAAAACTTATGGTGTTCTTAAACAGTAGTGTATAAGTTAATAGTTTATGTTAACTTTTGCAAGCTATTATCATTTTGTTAATCAATACTAAAAGTCTGACATCATGTTTTGAATTTCTAAATCCAAGACCATTTGTATTAGATGTTACAATTTTGGTTAAACCATCCTTCCTGTTTTTAACTTGCAAATCCATTTGGTATGCTGGTAGCACTTAGCTGTCCAATTCGTTTTCTCCTTACTAAGCAGTTACATGGGTGATATCCAACTTTGTGATTCTATATCAATTTACCAACCCGAACCTACCCAAACAAATAGCTTTACATATAATATGCCTTTGTGCCGCGTACACAATTCACACACTGTTAATGGCATGTTAGAAGTATGATTATCACTATCATAAATACTTGATCCTGTATAGAGGATTACAACATATATATAATATAATGGCAGTTGTATTCCCAATTCACTGATGGAAGTGGTTGATGCGAACGAAATCTCCATAATACTTTAGCGTGTTAAATATGTTAGTATCATGGCGCAAGACGACAATAAATAGTGTACTAATCTAGTTTCTACATAACTGCACCTTAGTCAACTATACACCCTCCAAAGCATATGCATACATGATACAACTAAAGATCCACTGTAAAGAAAATGAACATAAAAAGTGCAACACTGGCAAGGATGCATTATTGCTTTTTAACGTGTAAAAGATTAAAAAAATGAAAGAAAATTACAGCAAAGACTTTTTGTAACACTCTGAGTTGTATTCTCGTGCAAAACGAAAATATTACTTCTGTTGGCTATAACGTACTAATCCATGGACATCGACTATGCCAGGTGGAAACACTGGATCTATAGCTGCTCTAACAGCTACCTTTGCGACAGCTGTAACGTTGACCGGAGGCGTCAACAGTGGACCAAAAAGCGGGACCTGACTTAGCGGCTTCGCATGTTGGAGAATCTGCAGTTATAAACAACAGTCTAATCACATTCGCAACTAGAGGTATCAAATTTGACCCATTTAGCTAAGGTCAAAACAAGTACAACTAATAATAAAACTGGTTAAATCTGGTTGGTATGGGTTAGACTTGCAACACAATGTGACCAGATCTTGAAATTGCACTTATGTAAAGAATCATATTATATTATTACAATGATAATTTAAGATTAGTATGCGTTGTATTTACTCTTCAGAACAGATTTAACATTATATGATTCAATTCAGCTTTTATTGTTGCTACTAACTAAAACATTATATGATAACTATACAAATGTAAAAAGACACGTATACCCTCACTATTTAGATTCAAGCTCATCTATCTAATAGCATGTATACCAATAACAGCTAATAGCTGACATATGAGTAATGGCCATATTTGAATGTTACTGCACAGGAAAAAATAGTAGTAAATTAAAATGTATGGTACCATCTCTAGTGGAGAACCAATACAACCGAGGGGCAACTCCATGTTGCCAACACGTCGATTTCCGTAAATGAAACCAGGTCGCAGAATCACATCTGAAAAATAAAAATTGAACTTTCTTATACATTGAAGGGGTTAGATGCCGGAAGAACTCTACATAGTTCATAACAAAAGAAGGAAATAAGTGAAGCTCAAAAGCATATACACCGTACAACTATAGACACATTGGAATCCGATTGGAGAAACACGTTGAAATGATGATAAAATGAGAAAAAGAGAAGTGCAATAATTTGCTTCTTATAGTAGATTAAATAATTTTATAATTAAATATTGAATATTATATTATCTGTAAGGTTAATTAATGACAGTTAGGGTAAAAAACAAGTTCAACCGCGGATCATGGAGTAATGAAAGCTATCACCTCATATTGTAAGGGAATGAGGTATTACCCTATTTTAGGTAATGGGCTAATGGGCCATTATATTCTAGGATAACAAGCAACACATAATATCTAAGTAATACTTCACTTGCGAACATATATAGTCAAAGGTTCAAACGAGAATATAAAAAAAAGGTACAGAATTGCAATAACTTTTAACCTATAAGGATTTTCACAAGTAGATTAAAGCACATATGAATGTCGATGTAGAATAAAAAGAGAAAACCTCAAATTATCTTCAAAATCAAATATATAATTTTTTGTTCACGAGTTCACATTTGTCTGTGAACATTTTAATAATTTATAATTTAACATGTAATTCGTTTTAAATTTTGTCTGTCAATGATATGAATGACATGAACAATAAATAACATTGATATAAATCTTGTTGCATTTATGTATAAAAACCATGTAATTAAAAAAGTTCTCGTAGTTCTATATCTTTTATTGATTCTCGTTTAAACCTGACCCTATATATATTTCTTGGATAACTAAATTAAATAAAGGGAAGTTATTGGTTCACATATTTTAGAAAGAAAAAAAAAAAAATACTCACGTCCATATGGATATCTCACTAGTAACTCTGTTTCTGCAGCTCTCTGCATCAAATTTACAAAACCAGTTGAGACAGTTAAAGAACCTAATATATTGACATGAAAAACATCATCCAATCATATACCCATGTTTATGATATAATACAATGAGAAAACGTATATTTATTATACTTTTTTTGCTAATATATGTGAAGCTACAATGTTTAATAGTAACAATCAAAATTTAGTAGCTAAAACTAATCAAGGTTGACGAATTACTAAAATGATTGTTAAAAATTAGATTTATTAAGATAGTCTAATAAACGAAACAATCAATAACTTGCTTTTGATTATATAATACATGTGATGTGTAGTGCGATGCTCTAGTTACTAAAAAGTTCGATACTACAATGATATGACGTTTTTCAAGGTGACGTTTTTCACATTTAGAACGGGTATATCCGCGGATTATTCAAACGGGTATTACGGATTTTCGGATCGGATTTTACCCGCAAAGGATCTATTACATCCATCACCCACCCGCGACCCGTCAGCGGGTACAAGATTACATCCATCGCCCACCCGCGGGTAAAATTTTTTGATTTTATCCGCCCATCACGGATGCGGGTACCCGCGGATCTCGGATTTTTTTAGATCCCTTGCCATCCCTAATCTATGCACACGCTGTACTTCAATTCATATATAACAACACTGTAACCCACACATCAACGACTTCGAAGATGAACAAATAATGGATTAGCAAATGGTCTGTGGTCTAAAGTTACCTTTCCATCAAAATATCCTTGTAAAAAGTAACTAATCACACCAGAGTCAGCAGCAGATATGAAAACAAATCTTTTAATCCCTGTATGAAAGAACAAATAACGAATTCAGAAAGCATAATAAATATCCAGATATAACAAGCATGAAGCACCATACTTTAATATTCTCTGAGAAAAGACAATAGTTCAATATACTGATGTTAAATGATGCATGCATGATTTAATGAAATAAATGAAGGTGGGTTATTTTAGCTCCAACCTTTTTCAGCCGCTGCTCTAATGGCTATGATATTTGCAGATCCATTGAGTTTGTACATGTAGGAGTTGGAACCCAAACCACCAACACAAGACACCTGTAAGTTTTAAAACAACAATTGAGATGTGTACCATTGTATTAACGACAGTACAAAAGAACCAAAAGTTGTGTTTATTATTTTCTATATAATAGATAAAAGCTGGTTAAGGAAGGTAACCGTAGAAGTATGAGCTATCCTTTATCAAAGAATATATCCTTAACACCATAAATTATATTATATACCATATTGTAATTTAATTATAAAATAAAATAGTAGTGCTAAGAAACTACTCACAATAGAGGTCACTCCATTCAACGCTTCCTGCCATGAGTTGCCAGACAACAAGTCCCCTAAAATGATAAAACGTAAACAATTTGTTCATGACTTAAAGGTAAATGTAGATAAACAAAATGAGTTAGATATAAATATTATCATAGAAACAAAGCATAGATGTCTAATTAAGTTAAGCAACATTGATATCTACTTCACACTTAATAGTGCTTTAGGAACATATCGGTTTCACAAATCTTTAAATGTTTATCCAGATCAAAGTTTGACGCGTGGCATAACATATTGGATGGAAGTCGATATTCCTACTCTACCCACATAGATTTAAAGCAAACAAATATTTTCAAACTGATAACGTTCCTGATCATAAACAACTCCGCTGCCTCATGAATAGAGATAGTTACACATATACATACACACACAACATAATTGTATACACATAATATGAAACATACACAATCATATACAGAATGCTATACCATGATGCCAGTCCACCTTGTTAGCCCATGGTTCATCAATAGACAACTTGCCCGATCTGCCAAATAAAGTTGGCAAATATATAAGGAACAATCATAAACTATAAACTATACAAACAAAACAAATGATTAAAAAATGATCATATTACCATAGCATGTGAAATGTTAAATGATGGAAAACATGAGAAACAAACATATACCTGCTAAGACTAGCAACCGATAAGCCACGATTTAAAGCTTCTTTGCAAATATGTGAGCCAACAAATCCACTTCCACCAAGCACAAGTAACTGATTACAATAAAACAATCAAATATTCAGTGCGAGCGTTTATTGCCCCAAAAATGTAGTAAATCTCCCAATCACCAATTTAGCACCCAGCACATACATACATTGGTAAATATGTATATCTATACTACTATTCTCGGTATAAAATATTGATATCCACAACTTAGTTCGATACTTAATAATTATCAAAATTCATATATGTAATCATTCAATTCAGGATGAAATTACACCTTGTCAGCTGGAGGTGGGGGTATATTGACTGTTTGAGCCTCCTCAACTTTAAGTGGTTCATCAATTTTATTAGATTCGGTTGATAAGCATCTTCCTTTCCGAGTAAAACCTAATTTACTGCTTAAGTTTTTCAAAAGGATATGAAATGATAAATAAACAGATACTAGTTAAATCACACACATTGCGAAGGATGAAGAAAGTAAACTAAACGAAACCCTAATTGAATTTCCAAGAGAAATGAGTCTGAATAACTTACTAGAATCGGGAAAGGGTACTCCTGGGATGGATTGAACGAGACATGATTTAATTTCTGATCGAGTTCGATCGTAATAGAACAACGTAAATAAAGAAATTGAAATTTTTGGCCCAATTTCGACAGTATTATACTTTACACAAAAATTTAAAAACTTAATTTATTTTTTACTTAAAAATTTCATATTTTTTTATAGGGCGGTTAGAGTACTCGGTGCTAACCCGATATCAAAACCCACCCATCGCATCAACTTAAAATTTCATTTATTTTTAGCTTAATCCATATTGATCATGTTAAGGTACACTTTAAACTTTTCAGATAACAACATGTCTGTTCTTTTATTTTTAGCTTATTACAGATTAATAAATAAAAGTAAAAGGAGAATTTAAGTGTTGTTTTGTAGGCTCTCTCTTTTGAGACCGGTGACACTTTTTTTATGCGTGTTATTGGTAGGGTTGAGTATGGGATGGTTGGAGGCAGTTAGAGACATAACCCGCCCTCATAACCAAACTTCGGTTAATCAATATTTTTAAACGTTTTCGGTTAAATAACGGTTTGGTTGTTAATTCGGTTAACGTGAAGATTAAAATGGTTAATTCGGTTAACCATTTACCAAAAAAATTCAATGAAATTGCGTCAAACTCATCAACATTTCGCAGATTGTAGTATTTAATATTGAAGTTAAACGTTAAACCATATGTAAACATACTATAAACCCATATGTAAACATACTATAATGAACTCAGAACTGTGACCAACTCAACATCATGAACATGTGAGTCGGATTCTATATGAAGAAAGGGATATTTTAGGGTATATTATTTTATATTGGTTCGGACTAGCGAGGTGATATCCTATATAATGATATAAAAGTCTTACTTTTCTTACAATTTTAGTGGTGAACTATTATTCAATAACAATGTCTCGGTTTCTAAATATATTTAATTAAATATTTATTATAAAGTGGGATCGTGCGGTTAAATTGGTGCAGTTGTTTTTAATTTTCATAACCGCCCCAAAACACGCGGTCAATCCAAAAATGTTAACCAAACCCACGGTTATGTGTTCGGTTAGGTTAATTCGGTTCGATTTTAATGGTTAATAAGGTTATGGTTTGGTTAATTCGGTTTTTTGCTCACCCCTAGTTATTGGTACTGTAAGTTTGTTTCCTCGATGACAATCTTCTCTTGGTGGAGATCGACAATGTTTCTGCCGACCTTTGTTGTTTCCCACCTCGTATTCGCAGAGAGGTTGGTCATCTTCAAGTGATGGTGCGGTTGATTTTCGAGGGTTGACCTTGGGTTCGGATCATGTGTTCTTGGATTCTCTGTGATGGTTCTTGAATTTGACAGCTATTTCAGGTGATGGTTCTTGAGTTTGGCGACGATTTTGAGTGATTCCTTAAGTGGCAGTGTTGTACGGTTTAGGTTGAGTATCAGTATCGGGCTATACTTTCTCTAGCATGTTAGAAGATTTTGGGGTATTGGTCAACGATGTTGAGAGATGATTCAGTGACTTAATGTTTAATGGGTTTGTTTCGCCAGTTGGACAATTCGCGTTTGTGAATATTTTCACAAGTGATCTTAGATTCAAATTACGAGATAACTCAATTAAACTGCGTATATCTCAATATAGCCCAGCCTAAACCTCCCGTAGCTTTTAATATTCACCATTTATATTCGACAAAATTCACCTCAAAGACTACATATACAAGTTAGATTGGCGTACTAATTTAACACACTTGGGCCGTGCTTTGGACAATAATTTAATTTTCCTAGTTCTATGAAGATGAAAATTGATTTTCCTTGTTATTTTCATTACATGAAGAGTTAGTAATCAGAAACGATAGCATTGAACGAACGACTGTTGGACTGAACACAAATCAAAAATCTCTAATATATGCTGATACACAACATCAATGAATCTGGCAGCTAATGGTGTAGTAGATTAACATACTGCAATACTTATGGACTAAAGGAATGCTACAAAAATGAGTTCAAATTCAGAAATCAAGAGCACCAGTCTTTGAAGATCCGGAACAGCTACCTGATGAAGTTCCATAAGAATTCCCACTTGACCCATCAACAGGCGCTTGATTAAGACATTCTAAAACCAATGATCTTCGCTTTTGCAGCTTTATCGAGTACGTTGTTGCATCTAGAATCACAGGAACCTATAGAAATAATAATTTATAAAAGATAAAGTGAGAGGTAGCATTGATTTTAAACCTTAACGTATGATTTGGCGGACTTGTGGTTAGTAATATCCTAAGTGGGTCATATTAAAAACTAAAAGAAGAACTAATAAAAAGGGTTGAAATCGCCCCAACCCCACAAAGCCTTTTTCTAATGCATACGACCTACTCAATCATTTGTATTCAAATATTTAAACTATATTCTAATACTATTAAAGTTTTTAATCAAAAATAATGCATTAGATATGTATTTAAGTAATTTTTCAGAAGTCACGTTTCGACTAGCACGGAAAATACCTAACCCGCCTATCGGGCCACTTCTACATGTAGCATTAATTAACATGGCAATGGCAAAATTACTAAAACTACTCGAACATGTTTCAATTGTTTGAACAAATCTTGACAGACCGAAGAGATACGTAGCATGTCAATCCTAATACAAGCTCACATAGATGTTCTCAGAACAAAAATTATAAAAACAAAGACTATATATGCCTCTATCAAATCAAAATCTAAGGCCCATTATACTGACATGATATAGGATCTACAGATTGAGAGGAGGTACTTGGTACATGAACTTTCTTATTCCAAAGCTTCAAATACACGAATTTAAACATTGGGACTAGAAATTTGAGCATCCAGAGGGTTATCGCTTGACAATGGCAGGTGTCGGGAGGCCTCAAAATTAGTTGAAGAACCATCCGAACAATTTTCATATCAGGCCTCCGCCTAGATTCATTCCGCACACATATAGCTGCAATAGTCGCAGGTACATAAACAAATGTTGTAGGTTAGTTAGTGACCGTTTTTATTTAATTATTAGTATTAATATTGTTATTGTTATAATAATCGTTCTAATTCTAATCATCATCTAAACAAATGAAAAGAATCCACACATAAGCAAGTTTCTTGAGCGAAGCAGTACTAAATGTCTAGATATTCTTTGGTACGTAAATATATCAACAATAACTACTAAATATCCATTTCCTTCAAAAATGAATTTCCTTTTAAATCTTTCTAAACAACAAAATACTTATTTGCATCACAATGTTTTTTTTATCACAATATTTTTTCCATCGATAATTCATGTAGATATTAGATCTAACAATGTATTACTCATTTGGGGATTTAAGTGCTAAGATTGAAAACTTTAACCTCTCAGATAATTCACGGAGATATTACATAAACTTTAACCTCTCAGATAATTCATGGAGATATTACGTCGAACAAAGTATTACTATCCGGTGCTCGATCTAAGAGGTTAAAGTTTGCAATCTTAGCTATGAAATCCTCAAATAAGACATACATTGTTGGACGTAATATGTCCGTGAATTTTCGATGGAAAAACATTGTGATGCAAATAATGCAAATAGTTATTTTTTTGTTTGAAAACTAAGAAAATTCGTTTTTGACGGAAGTAGATATTGAGTAGTTATTGGTGATATATTTGCGTACCAATGAATAAATGGACAATTATTAATGCCTCGCTCAAGAAACTCACTTAAATGTGGATTATTTTCATTTGTTTTGATGAAAATTAGATTTAAAACAATTATTATAACAATAAGAATATTAATAATTAGATAAAAACGGTCACTAACTAACTAATCTATAACATTTGTTTATTTAGCTGACGACTATTGCATATCTATCTATGCGGGATGAATCTAGGATTAAGCATGATGTGAAAATTTTTCTTATGGCTCTACAAGCACTTTTGAGACCTCCCTACACCAACAATCGTCAAACAAAAGCCCTATGGATGCTCACGTTTCTAGTCTCAACGTTTACATTATGTATTTGAAGCTTTGAAGAAAGAAAACCCGTATACCAAGTACCTTCTCTCAATCTATAGATCTTATTTAATGTCAGCATCATGACCTTAGGTTTTGATTTGAGGGAGGCATATATAGTGTTATTATCTTTGCATTTATAATTTTTGTTTTGGGAACATCTATGTGAGCTTGTGTTAGGATGGACATGCTACATATCTCTTCGATTGTCAAGATTTGTTCAAACAATTGAAACATGGTCAAGTTCGAGTCCTTGAAGTTTGTCTATTCCACGCCAGCCAAATTCAGAAAAGTTGTCTATTTGAAACAGGAGGTTCATTCCCTATGAGGGAAAAAAGTCTTCTACAGCCAATCTAATATACACCAAGTATCTTATACTACGTAACAAATTAATCTACTGTTTTTTATAATTACTATGATCAACATACGCTCTAGGGTCGTCACTTACTGAGTTACTGGTATGGGTCAGCCCATTTCCTTTCTATAACAAATTGTTAAATCAAAAGTCCCAATCCCTTTTACCAAAACTAAAGTATACACTAAGAAGAAATTTTAGGTGTCTTTTAGTTTTGCATTATGTAAATCAATAATCAAAATTAACACTAACAAAGTGGGCTGCAGAAGATAGTGTATGGAGTTGTGATAATTGTATTCCGCAAAATCTACTTTTTAGTTTTTATGATTGAATGATTAAAAAGGATCAAATTGACATTAAGATGCAAACAAAACACTTGTTGTCGAAAGGATTGTATAAGTCTCTTAGATCTAATTACAAAAATTTTAAGTATGTAAGTTTATTTTACCCTTAAAGTGACAATAAATGTTTATTTGACAGATGATCATAAGTGCAGAATCCATTTATCCAAAACCTAGAAACTTGTTAATGCGAAAGTCTATGATAACCGAATATTCAGTTACAAAAAGCAAATATTGTACCTGTGTATTGAAACGTGCAACCTTATGTATACTTAAGAGCCCAAGCATATCTTGGTAACCAGTTAGGAGACTAGCAAGCTCCTTATCCTCATCTGTTAGAATTTCACTTGTGAAAAACAGCTACACGAGACCTTTATTTACAGTTTAAAGCATAATTGAACAGATATTATTACCTGGAATTGCTTTAACAGACAATAAAGTATCAGCCAAATGTTGACATCTTTTTGACACCGACGGTGACATAAGAGAAGCTGGGAACGTTAAAAAAGCAACTGCATTTGAAGAGCGTACCATGCTTTTTAATGATCTAATGAAAGAAAGCATATCCCACTCCTACAAAGATTAATGAGAAATATCATTATGTATCTAACGAACAGAATTGCAAGTTGCAACCATTCAATTGAATGTGAAAAATGGATGGGTCAAGCGAGTTGGGTAAAAATAAAGATTAGGTCTTTATGCAGTAAACAGAGTATGTGGTTAGTGGTTACTTACGTTTTCATAGTATTCGCATTGTGGAGCACAAAATGATTGAATGGCAATTCGTCCTGCACTTGTAATATTTCCATCGTACCTTATAAGAATACTGACTATTAGGTTCGATGATTTTGAAGAAACTAAAAATATAAGTAATTTATCACAAGTACGATTCTTGGGATACACTCGTTTCACATGTCAACATAAACGAGTCTAAAATCCGATGTCCCAAAACACCATTGAAAGACCATATAAATATTAATATTCCCCCCTTATTATAAGATTGTTCTTGTCTCTTATTATAACATTATCAATATAACTGTCTACAATATAAGGTACAGTACAGAAACAGTTTTGTTAGTTTAAAAGTGTAAGCATTGAAAACAACAGCGACATTTAGTACCTTGGAAGTTGAGATACAAACTTTGAACAACTCTCGCAAACATGAGCAAGACTTGAACAATCCAAAAGGCTAACACACTCCACACGGTTTCCCATTATTAAATGCTTTTCTATTGGTTTCCGTAAGTCGAAATCGCTGCAGTACTCTTTCCCATCTGCATCACAACATAAGGATGTAAGCTTGCATTAACGATTCTCAAATCAAAACAAAAAAACTTTGAAATTTATGAAATATTTATATAGAGAATCCTCATGGTAAATAGTTGTATAACATAAATATTTTCCAATAATCTATTTAGTAAGAGGTTAAAAAAACTTATTTGAATCAATAGTTGAGTTGCATAACATACTAAGCATTAAATACATGTGGATGACAATCAGTCGATATATAGTGCACAAAAGTACCTACAAAGAATAAAAAAGAATTACAATATTACCACGCTCTTCCTTAAGTAGCTTATTTTCCGCCAGGTGCTTCTTGTATTGCCAAGCAATTCGTAAATCCATCTATAAATTCGTAAAAACAGAAACATTATACGAGGCAATTTCAGCCCATTTACTTATTAATAGGTTGATTCAGGATATGTTTAGCACCTATATTCTGAAGGGCCAGATGGGTGAAATAATTTGCCTATATGGCTATATGTAAACATGTAACATGGGTCAAATTCATAATTCATTTTATTTTACTAAAAGAAATAAAGATTTAAGTTTTATATGAATAAAATAATTATTGTAATCATAGTCAAAACACATGCAAATTTTTATCTGTTACCAAACCTGCACAACCCGCCCATTTTGCTACTTCTATGAAATAAGCATTCTCCAAAATAGAAACATCGGGTGTAAAGGGGTTTGTACCTGCTCTACATCACTGCTACGAGATTTCTCGTCTTTGGATACTAACGTACTCGGCAAAGTTCCAAGAAAAGCTCTCGGGTCTTTCGACGGACTTGCGTAAAGAACGGGCTGGTTATGTACTAATCCTTGAGACATAAAAGTCCTTAATAAAAGCATATGATGAGGTGCTTCAGTGTCTTCCATTATCATCACTAAACTTCCCAATAGGAAGCCTCCACCTAAGATCCCTAATATATTACAAAAACAAAAGTTTGAGGTTGTTGTGAAAGCGAATTTAGTTAAGTTCAAGCTATTTAACACATTATTATAGTTAGAATATAATTTTAATAAAACAAGAGATAGAAACGGTGATTACTGTCTAAATATGGAATGCCTGATGAGCAAAAGATTGTGCCATTTGGACCATACTTCAGTCCTGGGACCGAAGAGACCGATGCAGCCGCAACATTCCGAGAGAAACTACTCGTCCGAACCTTACTAGCAGCCATACACATTCACCAATTTCTATAATCTAATCCCCCTAAAGTGCAACAATTGATTAATAACACTATTTAGCATATGTGTACGTACACATACTCATTAGCATATACGTCCGATTAATTTATATTTTTTTACATAAATAGAATTAAAGGCACACATATTTATTTGAGTGATTGTACGATAAGTATATTTTATCGCAAGTAATTTTTGGATCAACTATGAAAGCGTATGCTGCCCTAAGTACTGCAGGCTGCTAAGGATGTAAAATAACAGTTCAACAATAATACAAATCCTGATTTTTTTTAAAGGAAA
This sequence comes from Rutidosis leptorrhynchoides, assembly GCF_046630445.1. Taxonomy (NCBI): domain Eukaryota; kingdom Viridiplantae; phylum Streptophyta; class Magnoliopsida; order Asterales; family Asteraceae; genus Rutidosis; species Rutidosis leptorrhynchoides. The sequence goes on along the minus strand of NC_092333.1, from coordinate 63,026,293 downwards.
AATAGGGTTTTAAGAGGATCACCTGAAAGTGTGAAAACAAAAGCCACAAAGAAGTGCTGAGCTGAGATTCAGGTAAGAGTGACGCCGGTCACTGACGACAGAGACGGTTTGTAGCGGCTGGCGGCTGTTTATCGACGGAATAAACAGGAAAACAGTTTGGAAAACGTTCTTTTCTCTCTTTTGCTCCTTACCACTATTACTGTTAAGTTTTTAATATTTGCGTTATCGTTTTATACATGAGCTTTTTTAACTCCAAGAAGCTTTGGGGTGCGTTTGGTTCGTGAGATTTGGTTTGGAGTGCGTTTGGTTCGTGAGATTTGGAGGAATTTTCATTTCAAATCCCATGAAATGATTGAAATCCCATGTTTGGTTGAAGTATTTGGTTGGAGAAATTTGCATTTCAAATCTCATGAAATCTCATAGATAAAGGATTTGAAAATCCTCCGTATATATGAGGGATTTGAAATCCCTAAGATTTTATGTTTACGATTTACGTTTCGCGTTCACGTTTCGGGTTCGCATTTCAGGTTCGCTTTCCGGGTTCGCGTTTCGGGTTCGCTTTTCGGGTTCTCGTCTCGGTTTCGAGTCTCGGGTTCGCGTTTCAGATTCGTGTTTCGGGTTTCATTTCGGGTTTGCGTTTCGGGATTCATATTTCGAATACGTGATTCGGGTTTGCTATGCAAATTCTGAGATTTGAAAACTTCGAACCAAACAGAAGATAGGATTTCAAATCCTGAGAATTGAAATCCTTAAACCAAACGCCCCCCTTAAGCTTTTGTTACCAAACGAAGCTTTTTATTAGATAAGAGCTTTTTTTAAAAAAGTTAAAAGCTAAAACTTCCTAAAAACTCTAAAAAGTTCATTGCCAAACATAACCATAGTGACCTTAGTTGTTGGTTTGTAGTTTGAGCTCGAAAAGTTGTCGGTTGTTTGTTTGGGTTTTCGGATTTTGGATAAAGTTCCTCGTTTTTTTTTTGTCATAAAAGTTTTAAGTTTTTTCGCCAAAAAATATATTCATGTGAACATCAACCTTTACAATCAACCTTTACAGTCATATACGCAGGTTTTTTTTTTATTATTGTAAATTCGTATTTTTTATTTTTTAAAATTTTGTTATTTTAATTTCCTCCATTTGCTTTTACCATTCAGCATTACAATCTTCATTGTAACTAAAATAGACCGGAGACTTCACCATTACAATCCTCACTGTACAGTTCAGTGCAATGCACAAAATGAGTGGATCCATCAAAAATTCACGAGTGGATTCATCATTAGCTGTACTATATGACTATGATAATGACCGTAATGCGGTAATGATTTATATGATGGTTGTAAGTTGTACTATGCCATCCATAATACAAAAAAAAAAAAAAAAAAAAAAAAAAAAAAAAAAAAAGATATATAAAACTGTGATTAGATATAGACGATTATTTTAATTTCAGAAATACATAGATTATCATTTGAAAATTTGCTTTTAAATTTTGAGTGCCTCCCCCTTGTTTCTAGTTTCTAGTATTAACATATATCGATAGGAGACTGTTGACAGGTAGTTTCAAATGACCAAATGATCTTCTTAGGTTATTCCCAAAAAACAGCATAGACAGCAGTAGCTGAAGATTTATTGATAAGATCATCCACATCTAATAAACAGACACACAAACGAAATACAACTCCCAATTCAGAACAAAACCAAATTCTTCTGAATCACGCCATTAACAAATAGTTTTTTGATTCAGGAACACCCACATAAAGCAGCAGAAGTGTAAATAGTGCTTAGTTCTATGAGCTGTAGGAACTCTCTCCCGAGGAAGATCCACTTTCTTGTTGAACACGTTTCATCTCCTCATATGCCCATTCAAGACCAGGACAGTAATGAATAGGTTGGATTAAACCTTGTATCCTCAATGTTATCTGGCAAAAATGCTCCATTTTCAACTAGGAACCTGATTGCTCTTCTGTTTCTCTCTTTTGCAGCAGTATGGAGTGGAGTCCCTGTTTTGAAGACTCAGATATTAGATATTAGGTGGAAACTGTAATCCAATTATATAAAATTTATATTTATAGTATCAAAAAGGGTTTAAAGGGACGAACTTGGAAGCTCTAAAAAAATAGTAATAATACACATGAAAACTTGAGCCAACTTGATAGCTCAAAAGCGAGTGTTTCAAAAAAGGACAACAACATGGAGTTGAAAATAAGGATATATCACTTACAGCCACAAGCACCCTTGGTTCGAGCATCAATATTGGCACCACGCTCAAGCAGTTCATCCATGACCTTCAAGTGACCACCTTTAGCAGCAAGATGGAGAGGGGTGAGCCCATGAGATTTGGGGCCCACTGCAGCTACATTAGCATCCATTCCTTCATCAAGGAGCCTTTTTACCTGCCACCAGATAACCCAAAATTTGAAATTATAAACTCCATACAATAATCAATATTTAGTTGGTAGTAACAGATGTATACAACTCATTAAGAAAAAACCACTATCAAGCAAACAAGTACAACAATCTTCATTCTAAAATCTTTTACTAGAACATACATACACTTCATGTGAATAGTTATTAAAGTCACAATTCAGTAAGCTAAATAGTGTGTGTGTGTGTGTGTGTGCGCGCGCGCTTGTATTCTTCATACAGCAAATAACAATAACTAAATAGTGTTGTCAATCAAGTATCTTTTAACTTAAACATACCCCAACCACTATTTAAATTAAAATCTTCATCTGCTCTTGAAAAGTGATCAAAGTCATTACCAGTATGACATGTCAACATACTAAAGTTAAGTCTCTATAAACATATACCCATACATATGGGTGAACTGACACCAGGATATCTAACTCAAATGCAGCAATACCAAATAAAATAAAGCCAAAATTTTGCCCATTTGTTTTTAAATACATGAAGCTTGTAACAAGTTTGAACATTGTAAGTGTATGCTTCGTGATTACTACTACTAACAAAAAAATTGTAAGCAGCAATATCATAATCGTGATAGAAAATCAACAACTTGGAGTCAGAAAATATTCAACATGATTCTGGTCATTCCAGGTGCCACTAGCATGTATCTCTAGAGAACCTATGAAATATTTACACTAATTTGACAACATAAAAAAGTTAGTGGGCACACATTGAGATAAATGCCCTATTACATTCATGTCTTCTCCATCAAACATCAATGTCATTAACACCGCTTAACCCTTTCCTCGTATAGTTTCAACATTCCTAACTCACTCTTAACCATTACTACTATTTCATATTTTCTCCTACAAATGAGTAGCCTGCACAATTTATCCATCAAAATAACAGTTCATCACAGTTACAGCATTCATTCAATAAAAATAAAAATAAAAACAAATTGAGTAGCCAAATATAAATCTCTAAATGTACATCATATCCCTAATGATACCAAAAAGCCTGACAATTATGTAACTGCATATATTTATCAAACCAAAAGCCTGACGATTTAAAAACATGTTAAATAACATTCAACACAAAGTAAAAAAATTAAACAACCTAATAATATAAATTTCATAAGCAACAACTATTAAAACAATGTATGCATACATACCTCCTTAAGATCTCCTTTTCTAGCACCAACATGAAGATTAGTCCAACCTCTATCATCTCTATCATCACCAGAGCTATCAGACCTTAAGCTATTCGATCGCTTAACACGCCTACGATTACTATTTAATCGCAACATGTAATCCTGAGTCATTATTCTTATGCAGCCAAAAAAAATAAAAAAAAATAAAAAAAAAAAAAACTAAAAAAACAACAGCTTTTATTTAACAAAAGCCAAGCAGCGTCTCGAATACAAACTAAAATCACATAAAATCACTTTATTACATGATTTATTCGAGTAAAAATTCAATATAACGATTAACCAGCTTAGCGCGAAAAGTGGTTAGACATGTTGTAAGGAGCGAAAGGATTCAAGCCAGGGCCAAATACACGGAGATTAACAATTTGTTTAATTACTGATGATGATGATCTAATGATGGAGATATTAAACATAACTAATTAACGAAAGTGATAGTTTGTGATAGTATAAGGGGGAAATTAATGGAAAGAGAGTACGATTTTGGGTGTGTTTAGTGGTTTCATGGATGGATTATAAGAATCTGTTTTGTATTAGACGTGATTGAAGTACGAATTGGAGATGAACACAAACCCTAGATTTTGGGGAGTATTGTAAACAAGGGTTTGTGTTAATAAGGAATGTATAGGCGATACGGGTCGAGTGGTGAATGTGGGAAGGTCCGACTCTGGGACCGGGTTCTTGTTCAGGTTCAGATTATTATTTTTTATTTTTATTTTCTTTTAAGAAAATAAAATCAAAACGTTTTTTTTTTTTTTTTTTTTTTTTTTTTTTTTTTAAACGCCTATCAAACCAAAGCAAACCAACCATCTTAGAACCTAAAAAACACATCAAACTAACTAAATAATATCTATAACCGATTCTTGTCAAGCCAAATCTAACTACAATCAAATAAGCATGAACAAACAAAACTTCAAGAAGAAATAAGAATACACAAGACAAGTAAAAGTACATGAACCGCCAATCGAAATCTCAAACACAGCTGAATTTTTTACTGTAGGAGAAACTTTTTTGACCAAGTACATGATCACAAAAAAGTAAGAGTGAAAAATAAATTTAACAATTTATTTTACGTGTGAATGTATTTGAATATCAATTTATTTAACAGTTACATAAGCATATCACATTCTTTTCTAAAAAAAATGAAATTCAAATTATTGAAATGTAGTAAAAATATATCATAGCATGTTTTTCATTTTTTTTTTCTTAGCAAAAAACATGAAAATAAATTGATAAGGAATTTTCACGAAATTGTAAAAAATCAACAATTACATAATGTGTCAAGTTGGACTTACGTGATACTTGCCCAGTTTACTTTACAAACTAAATCACTATCGACAACCACATGCTAAATGCCTACACCAATTCAAATGTGCATTATTAACCAAGAAGCGACACTGCATCCTTGAATTAACAGCCATAGAAGAGACGTCCATATAAAATTGATGGGCCACACCCATCTATGACAATACAAACCATTAAAACACTTTCATCTTAAAACGATTATAGATTAAAATTTATCATCTTTGTCAACGTTAAGTAGAGTTGAAGACAACATAGCTATAAGAATGTTATATAACTTAAACAAATGGTCTTGAGAGGCTTAAAAGCCACAAAACAGACTCATCCTCATTCGCATAACCAAAATTATAAATTCTTCCAAGAGTATTTGCACATAATATATGTCCCCTAGTATTTTAAGAGTATTTGCACATAATCGAAATCCAAAATCTGAAATCCAAAATCCATCCTTATTCACGAACAACCCATATGTCTTAAAACTATTTAAGAAAGAACTTCAATGTTATCAAGCATGTACATACATAACATATGGATAACGATGTACTTATTTTTTCAAGTTAAAATAGTTAAAATAGTAAGTACTACTAGTTTAAGAAATACGGAGTAAATGACAATGACATATTTAAGATACACGAATGATTGGTCTCAAGTTTTAAAAATTGTACACGAATGATCCCAAAATTTAACTAAAGTTAATACCATCTAGTTAAACATATCACATGATCTTCACATGCTGGGCTTTGTCGTCTTTTAAATCTGCAATATGTTATAAGACGAAAAGGCCCAACATGTGAAGATCACATGATACATTTAATTAGTTGGTAGACAAAATTGCGCGGATGGTCCATCTTGTTTGTATCAAAATGCACGCTTAACCTTTATTTTTATTTTCGACCTAGATGACCCTGAACTATCACTTTTCGGCATGGATGACCCAACCATTAAACTCCGTTAGTTTTTGAACGTTAAGTCCGCTCACGTGACAAGCATGTGAGGGCAATTTTGTCCAAACACCAATCATTTAACAAAGATATATGAAATATTTTATTAATAGTGCCAAATTTAACAAAGTTCAAATTGAAAAGACAAAATGCTAAAATGGATACGGAGTCTATATCTTCTTCTGTCACCAACATACACGTGAAGAATTCCACTTACTGACTAACCGGAATATGAAAACAACTATGAGCTATAAAAAGGCTTAAAGTTACAAAATTTACAAAAATTATATAAAAGTTATAGTTTTAACAGACCACTGACCATATGCAAGCCAACAGCGATGTTCGTAACATTTATTCGTGTTTCAGTGGCGGTGTTGGTGAATTGATGACGATGAACGGTGATGATGAACCGATCGGAGTACAACGACATAGTCCGTCACCATCGTCGTCAGATGCCAGTATTCAATTCGTGCTTCAGTGGTGGTGTTGGTGAATTGATGACGATGAACGATGATGATGAATCGGTGAAGATGAACGATGCTACTGCTTGAATCGATGACGATGAATAATGGCTTGAATTGATGATGATGAATGATGGCTTGAATCGATGCTGCTGCTTCAAAAAAAAAAAAATTATGAGGGCAAATTGCCCAGAAAGGTAACATAAAAGACACTTTTTTCAATAAAGGATATATTCATTTTTTTATTGCCCATAAAGGTTTTTGATTTCAATTTAGTGCTTAGAAAGATCTATAATTGAAAAATAGTTGCAATTGAGGTAATTTTTGACATGTGTCATTTCTTAATTTTTGTTTTTGCTGACTTGTATATACCACATCAACCTTCCTTGCCACCTAATTTTTCAACCTCACTTTCAACCTTCACAACTCCTCAACCTTCATCTGCAACCACCACATCACGTCTTCAACCTTCATCTTCATCTTCACCCGCTGTCGTCGACCTTCATCTTCAACACCACAACTGATGTATCTTTTAGAGGTGTATGAAACGGTTATCAGTTTTATATTATTTACTACAGGAAATTACCTAAATTAAACTAAAACACAATAGGCAAGTATACCTATCGTATAGTAATATAGCTAGGGTAAAGTCCGGGAGGTCGATCCATGGACACTTTTATTGGGTGCTTTACTAGGTTATCTAGGTAAATTAAGTAACTAAGTTAGATTTAGTAATATATAGTAATTTTAGTAACTTCGGGGGATTTACCGTTTAACTACCGGTTCATCTTTTTAGCTTTTCTTTTTAATTTAAACAACAAGATAATAAATTTAAACTAGATTATAGCAATGAAGTAAATAAAAATTATTGCGGTAAATAAATATTACTTTAACTAAACGAGATGAAAATACAATAAAAGAGTATTATGCTTATTTAACTTCCGTAGTTACGATGTTTGACTTTTACTTTTTTACTTTTTTACCCTGGGTTAATTTTCTTTGCACCCATAGAATATTTAATATGTCCACCTGGAGTTGTCCAGCGTAGTCCTATAATTACAAGCATCAAATGCGAGTGTCCTCGTCATTCTATCTTGTAACCACAGTCAAATAACCTAACTAATTACTATTTAGATGGTTTGACGCGGTTGTCACGTATGTCAATAATTACACCAGTTGTCACTGAATGTAACCCACCTTAATTTTAACTAGTCTTTTAACCATTAATCCATTCACGTGTCCGTTTCAATGAATAATTTACCACATATATAAATAACCCGTCTTCCGTGTCCGATCAACGTATGTGATTATTTATACATATAGTAAATTATAAATAGTGGTAATTTAACAAGTTGTCACTTAATTATTTTACCATACCCATTAATAGTTAAAACCCCAATCAAATCAACCCATTTCCTATTTTTAGTCAAACATAATAACTACTTGGGTTAAATATGTGACGCCTCGTACAAAATCATCGTATACGGATCATCAACAACAGGATCATTACAAGGTCAAACACTATATGCTGTTTGAAAACCAGTTTGCATTCATAAAAAGACATAGCGTTTACAAAAGATAACGTGACACAAAGGTCGTTACAAAGTCATTATTTTTTGAAAATAACATAAATTACGAATACAAAAGAAAAGTTCCATAATTGAGACATCTCTAAGTTATGCAGCGGATATCTAACACAGCAGGTCCTTAACAGCAAGTCTAAACAGCATGACAGCAAGTCTAATAGCGGAAGCAACAAACCTCTAAGCACCTGAGAAAACATGCTTAAAAACGTCAACAATAATGTTGGTGAGCTATAGTTTAAGTTGTAACAGTAATATAAGATTGACCACGAGATTTCAATGTTTCAAAACAGTATGAAAAGTATATGTATAACCGTGGGCACATGGTAACTAGACTTAACGTAAATATAAATATCACCCCCTAAAAGTACACCTGGCGGGTGGGTATGTCCTCGAAGTATTAAACACCCGTTAAATGCTAGCGCGACTAGCCCGAGTGGGGATGTCAAACCCTATGGATCCATATCTAAGATTCACATCTACCGGTTCAAAAACCAATAGTTAAACGTTACCGTGCTAAGGGGAAAGTTTATGCCGTTATATATGTAACACCCCAGCTTAACATGACCACAATATTGTCCGCTTTACCCGCAGGCGCACGGCTTTTTCTTGGCGACCACACACGAGAAGCACTTTCCCAGGAGGTCACCCATCCTGGTAGTGCTCTTGCCCGAGCACGCTTAACTACAGCGTACTCACACATCTGCTCTGCCTGTGATCCCAAAACGCGTTGTGTCATTTAAGCGTGAGTATTACCTTATAATCCCATGATCACTCATGTTCGTGGGCACATCTGCTCTGCCTGTGATCCCAAAACGCGTTGTGTCATTTAAGCGTGAGTATTACCTTATAATTCCATGATCACTCATGTTCGTGGGCGATGTGGGATTTGCCTAGGGTGTTACATTAGGTGGTATCAGAGCCACTCATGTGTCGTTGGGGGTGGTGGGGCAAACCTCATCGAGGACGATAAGTCCCTGAGGGGGGGTGAATGTAACACCCTAGGCAAATCCCACATCGTCCACGAACATGAGTGATCATGGGATTATAAGGTAATACTCACGCTTAAATTACACAACGCGTTTTGGGACCACAGGCTGAGCAGGTGTGTGAGTACGTTGTGGTTAAGCGTGCTCGGGCGAGAGCACTACCAGGATGGGTGACCTCCTAGGAAAGTGCTTCTCGTGTGTGGTCGCCAAGAAAAAGCCGTGCGCCTGCGGGCAAAGCGAACAATATTGTGGTCATGTTAAGCTTGGGTGTTACAGAATAATGTAACACCCTAGGCAAATCCCACATCGCCCACGAACATGAGTGATCATGGGATTATAAGGTAATACTCACGCTTAAATGACACAACGCGTTTTGGGACCACAGGCAGAGCAGATGTGTGAGTACGCTGCAGTTAAGCGTCCTCGGGCGAGAGCACTACCAGGATGGGTGACCTCCTGGAAAAGTGCTTCTCGTGTGTGGTCGCCGAGAAAAAGCCGTGCGCCTGCGGGCAAAGCGGACAATATTGTGATCATGTTAAGCTGGGGTGTTACAGAATGGTATCAGAGCCACTCATGTGCCGTTGGGGGTGGTGGGGCAAACCTCATCGAGGACGATGAGTCCCTGAGGGGGGGTGAATGTAACACCCTAGGCAAATCCCACATCGCCCACGAACATGAGTGATCATGGGATTATAAGGTAATACTCACGCTTAAATGACACAACGCGTTTTGGGACCACAGGCAGAGCAGATGTGTGAGTACACTGCAGTTAAGCGTGCTCGGGCGAGAGCACTACCAGGATGGGTGACCTCCTGGGAAAGTGCTTCTCGTGTGTGGTCGCCGAGAAAAAGCCGTGCGCCTGCGGGCAAAGCGGACAATATTGTGATCATGTTAAGCTAGGGTGTTACATCGCATCTAATAAGCATTCGTTCATGATTTGAAAGACACGACTCAAAAGAGTCACCGAAGACTGAAAAGTCATTCATGAAAACTTCCATGCATTCTTTTATCATATCATGGAAATCGCCATCATGCACCTTTGAAAGGTTGCAGGGGCATTGCAAAGTCCGAATGGCATGCGTTTATATGCAAAAGTGCCATATGGGCATGTGAAGGTGGTTTTCTCTTAGTCTTCGGGTGCGATTGGGATTTGAAAATACCCTGAAAAACCATCAAGGAAACAATAGTAACTGTTTCCTGCTAACCTTTCCAACATTTGATCGATGAAAGGTAAGGGAAAATGATCTTTTCTGGTGGCGTCATTTAATTTTCTATAATCAATGCAAACACGCCATCCATTTACAGTCCGAGTAGGAATAAGCTCATCTTTTTCATTTGTCATCACGGTAATGCCACCTTTCTTAGGTACGCATTGCACCGGGCTTACCCATGGACTATCAAAGATGGAATAAATTAAACCTGCATCAAGTAGTTTAATTATCTATTTCTTCACCACATCTTGCATGTTAGGGTTTAGTCTTCGTTGATGTTGCACACAAGGTTTAAAATCATCTTCCATGAGAATTTTGTGTGTACAATATGAAGGAATTATACCCTTTATATCTTGAATCTTCCATGCAATAGCTGATTTGTGGGCTTTTAACACGGAAATCAATTGAGATTTTTCATTTTCGGAAAGGGAAGATGAGATGATTACATGTAATTGAGATTCACCATGCAAATATGCGTATTCCAAATGGTTTGGAAGTAGCTTTAATTCCAATGTTGGTGGTTCTTCAATCGATGATTTGTACCTGTATCTGTCTTCCTCTTTCAGAACTTGAAGTTCTTATGTTGTTGGTTCGTATTCATTAGCCATGAGTGTAGCTAATAATTCAGCTTCATCAATTGGTTCTGTTCCTTCTCCTAAAGAACATTCGCCCGTTCCTTGTAATTCTGAAAATTATTGTAACAATTCTTGATGTTCATCTATAGTTTGCATATAATAGCACGCGTCATCTGCAGATTAAGGTTGTTGCATGGCCTTATCAACAGAAAAGGTCACACTCTCGTCATCTATACTTAGGGTCAATTTCTTACCAAACACGTCTATTATTGCTCTAGCCGTGTTTAAGAATGGTCTTCCTAAAATAAGAGGAACTCGAGAATCTTCTTCCATATCCAGAATCACAAAATCTGCTGAGAATACTAAAGTACCAACTTTAACTAGCATATTCTCCATTATCCCTCTAGGATATTTGATTGATCGATCAGCTAGTTGTATGCTCATTCGTGTTGGTTTTAACTCTTCAAGGCCTAGTTTAACGTATAATGAATAAGGCATTAAGTTAATACTAGCACCTAAGTCTGCTAATGCTCTTATTGAATCAAGACTACCCATTAAACATGGAATTGTGAAACTTCCAGGTTCGGAGAGTTTTTCGGGTATCTTGTTCAATAATACTGCCGAACATCCATCATTCATTATGACAACTGAAAGTTCTTCCATTTTCTTTCTGTTTGTGATCAGGTCTTTCAAAAACTTCGCATATCTTGGCATTCCTGAAATTACATCGATGAAAGGAAGATCGACGTTTATTTGTTTGAACATGTCAAGAAACTTTGATTGTTCGGCCTCGAGTCTTTCTTTTCTTTGTTTGCTCGGGTAAGGAAGCGGTGGTTGATATGGTTTAACGTATGGTTTAGGTCGTACTGAACCTTCTGAGATTTCAACTTGTTGTTCATTGGTTTTCTCAACTACTGGTTTTGTCGCCTTCTCTGGTTCTGGTTGTGGTGGTGGAATAGGATAATTGGAAATGACTGGTATAACAGCTCGCGTAAGCGTCAAACCACTTCGGGTGATAATCGCTTTGGCTGTTTCGTTTCGAGGGTTGGTATTCGTGTTGCTCGGTAAATTCCCTGGCTTTCTTTCACCAATTAACCTTGCTAAGTTACTTACTTCTTGTTCCAAGTTTTGGATAGAAGCTTGTTGGTGTCTGAATGATTGCGAGTTTTGTTCATTTTGTTTTTGAGATGCAACAAACTGTGCTTGGGATTCCATGAGCTTTGTCATCATTTCCTCCAGGTTTGCCTTTTTCTCGTCAGTTTGTGGTGGCTTATTAAGAAAACCAGGTCTTTGCTGATTGCTAGGACCTTGTTGGTTATACGAGTTATTGTTGGGCCCATTTGGATTGTATGGGGTGTTGTAAGGTCGGTTGAAATTATTCCTTGGCGGTTGATAATTATTTTAATAATTATTTCCCGACCTTTGGTTCATGTAGGAAACATTCTCACGTTGTTCCATCGTTTGCTCAACACCGAAACAATGTTCATCAAATGTGGCCCCCCACACTGCTCACAACTGATTCGTATAGCGTGAATATCTTTAGTCATTTTTTCCATTCGTCTATCGACAGCATCTAACTTTGCAGAAATGGAATCAAAGTCATGGCTAGAATCGGCTCTAGCCGCTTTAGATGAACGAAAGATATCTTTTTCCTGGTGCCACTCATGTGAGTGGGATGTTGTATTATCAATAATTTTGTGAGCTTCAGTTGCGGTTTTCTTCATAATGGAACCACCAGCTGCAGTGTCGATGTCTTTTCGTGTAGCAACATCGCATCCTTGGTAGAATATTTTCACTATTTGATAAGTGTCTAAACCGTGCTGAGGACATCCTCTCAACAACTTTCCAAATCTTGTCCACGCCTCATATAATGTTTCATTTGACTTTTGCGCGAACGTAACAATTTCTCCTTGAAGTCTCACGGCTTTAGATGCCGGAAAGAATTGTTTAAGAAATTTCTCAACTAAAACATCTCATGTGTCAATCGCTCCTTCAGGTAACGATTCTAACCAATCTTTTGCTTCTCCCTTTAAGGTCCAGGGAAACAACATGAGATAGATCTGTTCATCCTCAACTTCTCTGATTTTAAATACGGTACAAATCCTATTAAAGGTTCGAAGATGTTCGTTTGGATCTTTTTTTGGCGTACCACTAAATTGGCATTGATTAGTTACCATGTGTAGGATTTGTCCTTTGATTTCATAATCTGGTGCATTAATGTCTGGTTGAGTAATGGCGTGACCTTGGCCAGTGCGTGTGGCTCGCATTCGATCCTCCATACTTAGAGGTTCCTGATTTTTCATGATTGAAATTGTTGAATCTGAATCACTAGAGGATTCTGATTTAATAGTTCCTTCCTCGACAACCTCTGGTTGAATGATTGGTGGTTCGGGAGAAATGATTAGTGGTTCAGGATCTCTGAATTGTCTTTGAATGTCCCTCGGGTTCTCAATTGTGAGGTCGGGTTCAAAAAAGGGATTATCGCAAATTTGAATTGGAGTACTTGTTTGACTGGATGATGATTCTAAAGAAAAATCAACGGCGACAATATTGACTAGATGTCTTGATCGAGTTACAGGTGGTGAACGTATGAAAGGTGATGAACGTCTTGCTCAGTGCATTCACTACTTAACCTATTACAACTAAGAATAATCTAAAACTTATAAACTAACTAATTTATTAATTTAAAAATTCTAAAAAAAATTGATAACTAAAAAATATTTATCATATTTATTATTTAAACTAATTTTATATTTTATAAACAAATCTTATATTTTAATACTAATTATCCTAAAATATCTAATTACTTAACTTAACAATTAAATAACCTAAATACTTATTATTAATTAAGTCAAAACCTAACTACTACTATTATTAATTAAAACCCTAAATAAAACTTTAATTATTATTAATTAAAGTATGATGACAGCACACGAATTCATTAAACTAAAACTTGCTTGTCCCAATATCAATTTTGACCATAATAACAATAATTTAGGTTTAAACAGATGCAACAATAATTGATAGAACATATATTCATTAAACTCGTCATTCAATATTGTCCATCAATTTTTTTTTCCGGTTTTGTGACCTTTTTTTTATTACTTTTATCTTATCTAACTTTTTTTTTTTTTTTTTTCAAACCATGACAGCAAATTCAAAATATACTATATAAAAGAAGAAGAGGACATAAGCAATTTAAAAATGATTAATCTACATATACACACAATTAACAAAAAAAAAAAAAAAACAAGGGATCATATGGATGATTAGGAATAATGCGAAGTCAGACGAATAATTGATTTCTTCTAATCAAATATGCATATACAAACACAAGAAGACAAGGGAGCAGAGATCTATGTGCACTGATAATTAGGCTTTTTTTTATTAACTTAAAACTAAAATTATCTATACTTTATATTTACGAGATTAAATCCTAAATACCCTATTGGACACAAAAAGTGTCCCCGGCAGCGACGCCAAAAAACTTGATGTATCTTTTAGGGGCGTATGAAACGGTTATCAGTTTTATAATATTTACTACAGGAAATTACCGAAATTAAACTAAAACACAATAGGCAAGTATACCTATCGTATAGTAATATAGCTAGGGTAAAGTCTGGGAGGTCGATCCATGGACACTTTTATTGGGTGCTTTACTAGGTTATCTAGGTAAATTAATCAACTAAGTTAGATTTAGTAATATATAGTAATTTTAGTAACTTCAGGGGATTTACCGTTTAACGACAGGTTTGTCTTTTTAGCTTTTCTTTTTAATTTAAACAACAAGATAATAAATTTAAACTAGATTATAGTAATGAAGTAAATAAAAATTACCGCGGTAAATAAATATTACTTTAACTAAACGAGATGAAAATACAATAAAAGAGTATTATGCTTATTTAACTTCCGTAGTTACGATGTTTGACTTTTACTTTTTTACCCTGGGTTAATTTTATTTGCACCCATAGAATATTTAATATGTCCACCTGGAGTTGTCCAGCGCAGTCCTATAATGTGACGATCGCTCCAAATCCATATGGACGAACACGTCATTCATCAATTTCATTGCGAGGTATTTGACCTCTATATGATACGTTTTGTAAACATTGCATTCTTTTGAAAAGGCACACCATAAATGAATATTTAAATCAAAAGTTTTCGACATCTGATGATTTCTACATATAGACAATCACCGTAAATAATAGTTTACAATAGTACTTTCGTTGACAATGCAGTCAAAATAAGATACATGGTGATGATTTGGTGAATGCAACATTTCCTTGAAAAATATGCCATGTAAGACTCCATGCACATAGCTTGTCTAACATATAAGCAAACAGCGGAAGACTTCTAGAAACCTGAGAATAAACATGCTTTAAAGTGTCAACACAAAGGTTGGTGAGTTCATAGTTTTATTGTTGAGCATAATCTGTATATAAAGGTGGATCACAAGATTTCAGTTGTTTCATCCGAAGCGTTTATCAAAAGATTCTACGAAATTGAGCACTCTGGTAACTAAACTTAACGTACATATAATTTATACCCTTTGTATAATCATCTTAATAATACACGCAAACCAACGTGTACGCTTCTCAAATAGCATACGTCCGTTAAAAGGCTAGTGCTCTAGCTCGAACGGGGATATCAAGCCCTATGGATCCATATATAACTACTCGCGCCCACCAGTTCATATAATCGGCAGTTACTAGTTACCAAAGCTAAGGGATTTTCGGTTCAAACTCGGTGTAGAATTTAGTATGTACTTGTATCCATTGCGTTTAAAATATAGTGCATGTATTCTCAGCCCAAAAATATAGATTGCAAAAGCAATTAAAAAGGGATCTATAAACTCACCTTAGCATCATATAAAGTCGTTCACCAAAATGTGACCGAAACTCGGATTACCAAATAACCGTAGATCTCAACCTAGAGAACATATGTTGGTCAATAAATGTCTATCAAGCTAGGTCAGGTCATAGTGTATCACAATCCTAATTCTCGAGATCGACATACAAAAGTTATCCAAAGTTGTTTCAAAAAGTCAATTTTGACATTTGTTTAACAAAACAAGACATGTCCTATATAAGGATTCATTTACTCGGCTGGTAATATTCAAAAATTCACTTTATCAATCTTATTAACAAGTTGTTTAAATATCAATTGCAGATTCAAAAGCAATTTTAATTACGCAGTTTCTAAATGAAAAGTTATTGATTTTTCGCCAGCTTTCCAACGACATGCATATCATATACCTTTTATCAGTAATATATGTATTTAATTCGTGATTCATCATAAACTGTTTAACGACAAAATTTAGCATACAAGCATGCATAAATATATATACTCGAGCACTAGACATGTATACACTATTAATATAAAAAAAATAAGATATGAATGCTCACGTATCAATATTGTGATTCAATATTGCAGAAAAGTACGTAGACGTAATGGAGATGATAAACACTAGGTTTGACTTGTGAATATTATCCATGAACATTACCCATAACCTCCATGGCAATAACCCATAATTTCCTTAGCTCCAGCTTGCTCGAAAACTCGTTTTGAAATCATTTGGACATCACTCCGTCGTAATATTTTATGTATATTATTATTTTTGTATCGTAAAAATAATAATACTAATACTATTAATAATAAGATTAATAATAATAATCTTAATATTAATAATATATATATATATATATATATATATATATATATATATATATATATATATATATATATATATATATATATATATATATATATATATATATATATATATATATATATATATATATATATATATATATATTTAGAGAGAGTCGAGAGATAGATATATGAATGAATCAGAAACAGAAATCGCGAATTTATAGATGTGGCCAGCAAAAGGGTACCATGCGATCGCATGGCTTCCCAAGCCATTTCCCATGCGATCGAATGGGAAGGTATGACAGCTCACAAATGTTTTTGTCCTACGCTTGTCGACATATTTATTAATTATATTTATAATTTATAATTTATATAATTAATTATATATTATATTAAATTCACGTGCATAGTTGACTTGTAATTTTTGTTCCGATAAGTCGTACGTCATCACGCGACTTATGTCCCAGTTCCGGTTTTTCGAACGTCCTTTCGTACGCTGAGAAAACTTGCATTTTTCGTTTCGTGATTCATACCTTTGTCAAAATATAGACTTAAATTATCCATAACTATGTCACTCGAAGTGTAGCTTTAATCAATTAAGTGTTTTGGTCATTTGCTTCTATAAATCATCGTCTCGTAGTATATACATATACATATATACATTTTCATTTTGAAATAGTATTTTACTGTAGCAAAGTTACTGTAGCAAAGTTTTTTACTGTAGCAAATAGTGATTTTCGAAAACACTGTAGCTTTTCGAGTACTGTAGCAATTCGAAAATACTGTAGCAAATTAGTGTTTTACTGGTTCATCTTAGACGTTTTAGTTAACTTATCTAATTATCAATCGAATCAATAATCGAATGTTACTATCGTTTACTAAATAACTTGAAATCATATATATATATATATATATATATATATATATATATATATATATATATATATATATATATATATATATATATATATATGCACATTAAGTTATATATATATTGTTCGTGAATCTACGAGAACAGTCAAAGAATAATTGATTACATGAATATAGTTCCAAAACTTTGAGACTCAACATTACAGACTTTGCTTATCGTGTCGAAAACATTAAATCATATAAAGATAAAGTTTAAATCTGGTCAGAAATTTTCGGTCATCACATAAAGATAAAGTTTAAATCCTCGTCATTCTATCTTGTAACCACAGTCAAATAACCTAACTAATTACTATTTAGATGGTTTGACGCGGTTGTCACATATGTCAATAATTACACCAATTGTCACTGAATGTAACCCACCTTAATTTTAACTAGTCTTTTAATCATTAATCCATTCACGTGTCCGTTTCAATGAATAATTTACCACATATATAAATAACCCGTCTTCCGTGTCCGGTCAACGCATGTGATTATTTATACATATAGTAAATTATAAATAGTGGTAATTTAACAAGTTGTCACTTAATTATTTTACCATACCCATTAATAGTTAAAACCCCAATCTCCCTTAAGGTCGTTCTTTATCTAAATATTAATCGTTGTACAAATTAAATCAACCCATTTCCTATTTTTAGTCAAACATAATAACTACTTGGGTTAAATAAGCATAATAACAAATTAGTTACAATACATAATAAAAGAGTAAATAAAACTTACACAAAAGTTCTTAGCTTCCATTAATTCGATGTGGTAGAAACTTGATAGAATTCACTCGTGCGATAATCTTTTTACAATACCCAAGCTACTAATTTACTACAAGTGAAATAGAAATTGAAACTGAAAATAAAAGTACTCCGTAACTTGACTACTTCTGAGCTCTCTCTGACTCCTCCTCTATCTTCTTATATCACATAAAGCAAGATTATAATAATGATTGGTGTTTGTGAGTTGTCTCCTCCCATATGCATCTATGACTTTTATCCAACTCAAAAGCACAAAGTAATTGTTCTTAATATATAAAGAATTATGAGTTATGGGTTGTGATTTGTGAGATGTGTCCCCAACCATATACGTACTCATCTTCATTTAAATATCAATTTTTGAATTGAATATATGATTGTGCCTTGAGTTGGTGAGCATTTGTCTGACCACTTGAATTATATATATGTTCAGTTCTATTGAGCATCCAATAATATACTCCGTAAAATCCATCGTGCATACCCCAACCATCCATGAATTCCGTATTGAAATTCTTCTTCTTATTTCTTTAAGATCAAAAGTAGCAGCCAACATGATAAGTGGAGACCAAGAACAACTTATTAATTTTATTTATATCTTGTGTGCTTTATTGACTTGTATCTTGCATTTCTTTCACTTGTACACTTTTAGATGATAATTTGTACCTTGTGTGTTTTGGCGTTTTCTTGACATATTCTTTAATCTTCATTTTCGCACTCCGTCTTCACTTTTATTTATTTATACAATCACAATAGAAAAGTGATATAAAAACATATACAAACTTATTATTTCGGACTGATATTGCGCCTGCATATATGTTCATTTTGAGCAATATCAAAATCCCCACACTTGAACATTGCTTGTCCCCAAGCAAATACTGAATTAAAACTGCTCCGATAATAGAAAATCACACTTCACACAATTTACTCCTTTATTTTCACACTCTATTTTTCACACTTTATACAATGATAATGATTTCTTTTTCACGTCACGATACAAATTCCGTCAATTCAATTCATAACACGAACAAGTTTCAAGTTAATGAAAAAAAAAATTTGTTTATTATAAATGGTACGAGTACTAAACGAGTTTGTTTATTAAACGAGTACTAAACGAGTACTAAACGAGTTTGTTTATTATAGTCTGCCTATTACAAAAAAAATTTCAATTAATTAATTGCTCTTGAATGTACAGCATGCATCAAAGAAAAAGTGTCAACATATTCTCGAAAAGGCTTTGATTAACCCACTTAGGCCCTCTTTGGCTCACGGAACTCAATGGGATTCCGGCGGAATTGGAATTGAATTTAGACACGCGTTGTATCTAAATTCAATTCCAATTCCGCCGGAATCTCATTGAATTCAATGAGCCAAACGGCCCATTAGATTCAAAGGGAGCTTTATTTTGGGATCCATCTAGGCAACATTTAACACAACTTGTATATGTCTTTAATTTGAATACAATGATACATATAAAACACATACATGTACATATATGTACACAGATGTATGAATACATGCATACATATCATCCCAACAATCCCTTAGAATGCAGTTTGTACATTAATTTTTTACAGTTCATGATTATGCCTTATGCGCCATCAACACCAATAGTTGCAAAATCGTACCATTACCTTTGAAGGTGTAAATTTCAACCCATTTATCTACTTATGGGTCATACTCGATTTGAGTGGTAAATTATATGTCAAATGAGTCAAGTAAAAAAATTATCTGAAAGAAAAACAGGTCAGCGACCAAAAACGTCAAACAAGTTTAAAGTTGCTCATATCTATCTATTATCTATTATAATATATATATTGTTATGACAATTTTCCTAGCGCACCCACACTAGCGGAAGCGAGGATATAATTGTTTGAGACAAACTTGCGAGAAATAATAGAATGCAAAATAAAGTAACTGATAATACGACGATTTAACGTGGTTCGGCAAACCCTGCCTACGTCCACCCCAAGAGTCTCCTTTATTCTTATAATATAAAAGAACCCGGTACAAGAAAAAGTACACTATGAGTAAACCCAAACCCAAGCCCCTTAGATTTTAGTATAAAATCTAAGTTTCCCGTACACTCTTTTACACTCCTTACAAGAATAAAACTCTCAACCTCACAAATAAACACACTCCGTTGATAAACCCTATCAACTATGTTTTTCCCATTTGTGACTTGATCCCTTTCTCTGGATCACTTGATCCCACTCTTGGATGATTTCAACAAGCTAGATATCCTTGTATTTATAATGTTTCCTTCCTAATGTGAAAACCACATATGAAAACATTTCCAACAAATGTAGCGACACTAGCCTATCATTTTGACTTCACAATTGTCACATGTGAAAAACAACTTCATCCTTATTTGACTTGTAAATGTGAGCCACAATTAAACATGTCAAAATTCACGTGGTTGGTAACCACCATCCAACAATCTCCACCTTGGCGAACATTTATCTTCTTCGTCACCGAAAATACTAACACCAAGTATTTTCACCATTAGCCTCCTTATCCCCACTGCACACACCTTGAATCACCTCGGTCCTAAACTCGGATTCAAATAAACTGGCCAATAATCATGTGCAGCTAACCCTATCAACTTACCTAGTTGACACCGGAGAGGAGTCTCGAATCACCTCTACCACCACAGTAGGATTTTCCTTCTCACCATCGTCTACCTTGGTCAAACATGTCCCAACATGTTCCCGACCTGTTTTCCGCGTGCACGCTTTCTAAACCTTCGAGACACGAGTACATTTTGTACTCGCCACCAGACGATATAAACCCTCATACTTCTCTCCCGTCATCAGGACCTCATCTTGAGCAGAAGTAGAACTTTTGGAGACTGTGAGAACATCTCCCACCGGTACATTAACTGCTACCGCAGCCGATGAACCCCCAGATTTACCTTCACCATTCTTCCAGAGTGGACAATCCTTCCTTAGTTACCCCACTCATGACATTTGAAACACTGGATACCCTTCACGCCGTCTCCTGATCTAGACCTACTGTTATCGCTACATCTCTTCTCGGCAAACCTTCCCCTTCCATGACCAACCATAGCAAACCCATGCTCAAAACAGTCATCGGATCTTCGTCTCTTATCCTGCGAACTGGGAAGAGAGGCAAGAAGAATAAGGGTCTTATCTTCTTCCTCCTTTAAACTTCAACTTATTCAAATTGATTAACCAGACCATTAAACACATCCATGTGTTCAATAATGTACCAATCGTCAACCACCATCTCAAATGGCTCCTCCTTAAATTGCATACCGCCGTTTCTCGCCATCTCCAAACAAAAACTATCCGAAACACCTGGATGCTCTGATACCACTTGTTATGACAATTTTCCTAGCGCACCCACACTAGCGGAAGCGAGGATATAATTGTTTGAGACAAACTTGCGAGAAATAATAGAATGCAAAATAAAGTAACTGATAACACGACGATTTAACGTGGTTCAGCAAACCCTGCCTACGTCCACCCCAAGAGTCTCCTTTATTCTTATAATATAAAAGAACCCGGTACAAGAAAAAGTACACTATGAGTAAACCCAAACCCAAACCCCTTAGATTTTAGTATAAAATCTAAGTTTCTCGTACACTCTTTTACACTCCTTACAAGAATAAAACTCTCAACCTCACAAATAAACACACTCCGTTGATAAACCCTATCAACTATGTTTTTCCCATTTGTGACTTGATCCCTTTCTCTGGATCACTTGATCCCACTCTTGGATGATTTCAACAAGCTAGATATCCTTGTATTTATAATGTTTCCTTCCTAATGTGAAAACCACATATGAAAACATTTCCAACAAATGTAGCGACACTAGCCTACCATTTTGACTTCACAATTGTCACATGTGAAAAACAACTTCATCCTTATTTGACTTGTAAATGTGAGCCACAATTAAACATGTCAAAATTCATGTGGTTGGTAACCACCATCCAACATATATGATCTCTCAAATCTTGCATAAATCTTAATGATGTTTTAATGGTTGTGTAGCTTACCAGCAAGCACAAAAGTCCAAAACTGAGTAGTAAAAATGAAAATGCTGGTGTGTGTACAGGACAAGAAAGCGAGAGTAGTAATACAAAGGTTGAAATAATAAGGCGCAAGTGTGTAAAAATTTACCCATACGCGAATATATATAATAATCTGTATATGTGTATCTATAATATAATGTATGTATGTAGATGTAAACATCAGTATTCACATCTTATCTGGGTCTGATAAGATCCTTTCGATCTCTTCTAGAAGGCGTTCCTTTTCATCTCTCATTTCCTCATGCTGCTTTTGGAGCTCTTCGATTTGCTTAGTTTGTTCTGAATCTTTCCTGAAATGTATTTCATGCATAGTAGTTTTTCAAAAAGTATCATGTATTATCAATATGAATATATGATATATGATTTTTTTATGATCATTACATCTTTAGATACGTACCTATTCATGAAAGCCAGGTTAAGTTTAAGCGACCGAACTTCCTTCTCAAGATTTTCACATCGCTTGAGAATAGACTGCATGTCTGATGATGTTGCAGGGGTTTGAGTTCTTCCCTTTGCTTCTGCCATTCTACATCCAAATTGTCACACATCATGTAAATGAGTCAAAATAGCCACTTTGCATAAAAGATAACCGAATGAATCGTGAAATAAGAATCAAGCTAGACATGTCTAGTTATTATGCATTTAAGTAATACAATAAGAATAAGTTTTTTCTATCCTAGTTTAACCAAAGATAGAATAGTATAGAATTACATACTTTCGTGACCTTTCGACCCTGCGTTTCTTTGTAGGATCTTTGCTGTCCGCTGCATAAATAAAGAAGATTATTGAAGCTGGCATAAATTAGTATCTTATGTACTGGAAATTGAGTTAAGGTTGAATATTGGAATGACATATGAATTAGAGATAAAATAAAAATAGAGTAACTTAGTCATAAATAGTCTACATTTGACTTTTGAGAGTCAAGTGATTACAAAATTGGATGTTGCATCTAATTATATTAAAGTTGTATGTTATAACTTCTTATAATAAATTAAAATGGCCCCAGTGAATTGCAGGCTGAATGATCATATACACGGAGAACTGTTTACACCTAATAAGAAAAAAAAAAGAGAAAAAGAGATTAAACTGTCTCCAAAATTACCTGAAATGGCTGATGTCACTGATCCAAATCGAATTAAGTTTTTCTTCGGCTGGAAAAACACAACCAATAAAGAATTAGTATACTGTATATTAATTTTGTTTTCATGTACTAAATGAACATAAAACAATAATGTCACATATCTCATTCTTGCAGTTTTAGCTTAAGAAGATACTGACTGTATGTGTCATCAGCTCAACAAACAAACAAATCCCTTTGTCACATGAAATTAGAAATGTTTATAATTTACAGTATCCTATTCACACATTTTGATCATGACGAGAATTCTTCGATTATGTTTTGGCTCCAATACATGTTGCAGTAACTACTTTCAGTAGAAAAACAAACCTTGCGGTCCTCTTGAACGTTATCATACATCTGTTCCCTTGTATCTGTTAACCGGTGCAGGAAAAAAACAAGTTTTTAGACAAATCTATATAAATATAAGAAAGTTGTTTCACATTTTCTTTTATAAACTACATCAAAATGGCATATCTTTCTATCTTTAAGCAAATTGAGATTTCATGTCATCTCATGATAAAGTAGAGTATAGAAGTCCAAAGGTGATTTTTTGACCCAAACCCGTTTTGACCCCTTAGCCGACCCTGTTATAGGTGGATGCAAACCAGTACCTTTTACTAGTGTTTGACCAGAGTTGCTGGGACCATCACATGCATCACAACAATTTGACATTACAGGTGCAGCAGCAGACGATTCACTCTGTGAAGGTTCTCTAGATGCAAAACTCATCTGTATCTGATTAGTGGGGGCCACAAAGTTGTCCCGGTCAGCATCTTGAGTGGTTCTAAAAAACCCCTGATCGTGGTGCGTTTCTTGTTCCTCAAAACTATGAACTTCGTTTATATGATTTGCGCTTGAATAATCAAAGACCTCTTGTTGACCAGCATAATACCCTAACGAACCATCTTCAACAGCTTCTTTTTCAAGTTGGTTGCTAAGCCTCTTGCGTTCTAGCGTACCTTTTAACATGCTCACAACCGAAGAAACCTTATCAACGGATGATGACAAGTTAGACGGGGGCATGAACCTGTTGTCCAATTGATTAGGCATGTCGTACAACGAAGCCTCGTTGAATGAACCTTGGTCGACAAATTCCTGTTTCGGATGGTTGACTTGACTTTGACTCCCTGATGCATGATGCATTGCTTCCATTCCTATTGTTGTCTGAGAGTTTTGCATTGCAACATACCTCCTCCTAAAACATAGTCGATTCATTGTTATGTTAAAACAAGAATCTTTGGTCCGGGTTAGGTTGAACGGAACACTTTTTGTACCGAATATGATTCCAAAAGTGATATTATTTCGGTATAAATCAATTATTTGAACCAAACAAATTTGAGGGTTATATGCTAGAAAATGAACATTGAATGAATTTCATTCTAGTGGGACCCATTTGAAGCTTTAGAAATAAGTCATAACCGTATGTTGCAGTTGTTGATTAGAGTTAGATTTTGTTTCCCATTGTATCGGTTTGTACTATGTTAATCTTCAGATCTGTTTATATAATATTATGTATTTTCACAAAAAAATATACTCCGTATAATAAAATAAAAATGCGAGTCGAAATAGCTACCTCTACTTCATTATTAATACCTTAATTCAGAGGAACGGCTTCTCGTCATAGGTTGAGAACTATTGAACCATGCCTGCAAAAAAACGCACGACACGAAGTAAGACTAGAAGCAAACGCCATATGTTTGGTAAAGAGTATCGAAATTAACAAACCTTAGCCAAGTACAAGTTGCTACCCTGCAACCCCCTTTCAGACACATTCCTAATGAAAATATACAAATATATTCAGTATTAAAACCATCTTAAATCTCAAACACAGATAATTAACCGATCGCCACTAAAACATCAAGTACCTCGTAGACTGGTCAACTGTGTCATTTGAGGGTTCGCCAATGACTGTCAACGAGCTTTGTGGTATCAGATTATCATTACTTTTATTTCTTTCAATGGAACCCCAATTTTGGTGACTAGGTAAAGTAACTTGTTCAGCAAGCATCCTGTGGTTCACATGAACTTGTAAATATTAAATATTAAATATTAAATATGAAAAATTAAGAAAATACAAAAAATTATTTGCTGAGACATGATCACTGTGAAAGCAAACTTACATCCGTGATAGTTGACGAGAACGGTTATGAACTACACTTGTTGGATTGTGGCCTTGATTCTAGTAACCAATATTGAATACTTCAGTAAAAAATCATAGATGAATAACAAAAAAGTAACAACATCAAAATAGTAACAAACATAAATTATGAATTTTAGTGTTCCGTATTAATTAATTGCTTGCCTCTCCAGTAGTGAGCCAGTTTTTGAATAGTTCTTCACTATCCGCCCTGAAATTATTAGAATTAGTAATATTCTTAAAACCGAGCATCTCCATCGTCGGTGCTGGCATGCCAACTGGACTCTCCATCAACGTTGTTATAAACATATCTTCACTCGTGTTTCTATACAAATCCGAAAACCCTCTTCCCTCCATTTCTCTTTTTGAATCCTTAGATACGTAGACGTACTCAAATTTAGCTACTTCTCCAAATGATTCACAAACAAATTATCAACAAAATTTCTCCTTTTTCATCATTAGATCATAATAACATAACTGTATCATTAAAAAAAATTGCAAAAAATTGCAGCCACTATATAATACAACAGTTAACAATTGAGTTTGTAAGAACTTTCAGAATTCAGAAAGAAGAGATTTTGTTCTTGATGTGTCTTCTATAGCAATCAACATATGACAAATAGATAAAATGCAAGTAGGATCATTAAAGTATATGAAAACCAGTGATTAGCTATCAGAAAGTCAAACTCCATAAACTAATGACTGGCCTGACGTATACTAGACGATATACGCGTATTCTTCTCAGTTTGGACTACTAATTTAACACACATTTACGTATTTATATTTTATATTTATATTTATTTATATACTAAATAAAACACACAGATGATAGGATCTTTGACAACATGTTCACCTAATATTCCTTCTACTCTGCATTTGTTTTTTCTCTCACTGTTTCAGAAGTCAAATATAATTCAAAACATAAAGACTGAATGAAATCTATGTACTTGTTAACTTATGCGCACACTTAATTTAACACGGTTATTTGTCTATAAGGTCTTTTTAACCATTCGAGATAGCCTAGTGGTTGAGTCTCATATCCAACATGAGCTCTTGTAGATCCCGACATACGTGGATCGTTTAACAACAACGAGCAAGATCAAAAGAGGAAAGAGTGCGATGAGTCAAAGACAAGTCAATATTATTGAATAAACGTCGAGACATGATTAAAACATAGAAACATCGGTTGGCCAGGGGAGATCGAGCATGATCTCCTTTATGCACTGGAATTGCCAAACGGCTCTCCCAAATTAGGGTTTAACACTCTTACCCTAAAGTACAATGAACACTCGTATATATAGGCTGCTACTGGTTTACATCCGTACATATAGGTTTTTGGCCCTGGCCGATGGGTCTTCGTCCACATCCGCATATGCCCCTGCAAATGACGAGTTTCATGCATTAACTTTAAACTAGGTGCAATATAAACGTTAATAAATTATTCGCCCATTGACAAGCAATGGCCACATAAAATATGCATGAACAGCTCTCAGGTTCAAACGGACTAGCGTCATATATGGGGTGGTAGGTAAAAGGGTCGGAAACTGTCACGAATAACCCTGTTAGGCTGTTTACATCTAATTCATCTTCCTCCTTAAGAACACGAAACTTTTATTTGCTTATCTATCTATATGGTCTCGTACGATGTGCCGTACTGCCGAAGTATATGTAACAAGAATTCATCAAGTATATAGGTAGCTAATTACATTCGTGCTCTTATCCTAATCGAATGATCATTGGTAATCAGCATATTGTACGAGCTCTTAGGGTTTAATAAATGCTAAGCTCTTTTATAATTTTACGAAATGTATAGAAAAAATTATAAAGTTTTTACGAAATGTATAGAAAAAATTATAAAGTTTTTAACCTACTACATAAGTTTTGTTGACAAGTATGAGTATGCATAAATGATTAGTATTAGTACATCAATCAAATGAGAGAGCTGCTGTACCTAATAGATTAAAGAAATGGGAATAATGAAATGCATATGGAAAAACTTTTAGTGATGAGGAAAGGCCATGAAAAGGATGGGTGCAAGTGCAATATCCGTAAGAATGGGCCAATAGCCTAGTGGTGAATGACTCACTTTCTCTTAGGGGAGGTGAGGGTTCGATTCCCTGTAGGTGAGGATTTTCCAAATAATTGGATTAAAAACCATTCTTACCGGGCCCAAATGATCCCTTGGTCCCACGCATGCGAAGATTGAAACAATGACAATGCAGGTTCGTTTATCGGGCCTGACATGCTGTGGGAAAATGGGTAATGGTGTTTCGCCAGGCTCCAGTGGGCTACCGGGGACCGCTGGATGAGTTGACAAAGTCAACACATAGCTAACATGTCCCTGCCGATACACATGTTTTGAAACAACAAATGCAACAGCCGTTTGGGGTATTTTATCTTCTATTTTAAAGTGTAGTTGTTCACAGGCCGTTTTCATGTAGGTGTTTGGAATTTACCTCAATAAAAATGTTTTTTTTTCCAACTCTCTTTCATCTATAAGATAAAAGGTGTGTTATTTAGAATCTTGGTATTGGTATAGTTTATTTGATTAATATTTTTATCTTTGATGTCATCTTACACCATCTCATTTTTGTCAATGGGAGTATAACACAAATGTAATTTTTTGGAGCATTTACTATTTTAATCATCAACAAGTGAATTATCCTTTTCTTTTTTTTTAAAAGGCAAATATATTAAACACGAAAAAATACAACAAATAAGAGGGATCCATACAAAGCTTGGATCACCCCAATCTCCGACTAGGAGACACGAAAATATACTAATCTATACATTTGTAAAGATGCAAAGATAGCATCAAAAATTATGTAACTCACGAAACATTAAGATAAAAACTAGGATTAGAAAGCCAAGTGAGACATTCGAATTTCCTTCCTTTTGATCTATTTGAGATCCACTTGAACGATTTGACTTGAATCTCGTTTAACCCGCCTGCCCGTTCCAACATTTGCCTTTGAAAACCATATTGTTCATATTCCTCCAAATGTGGTACACACACGCCCATTTCATGACTTGCCATATCTTTTTTCCAAAGCTAGTCATGGATTAAGTGCCATTTTCACCAACGAGATCTCCAATGTTGAATGTTGCAAAATTTTCAAGGTTCCACCATTTCGCCACTCTATTCCAAATTTCCATCGCATGTTTGCAAAAGATCACCGAGTGTTCCACCGTTTCCAAATCGTCGTCGCAAAGAGGGCATCGTACACTATGAAGATCGACTCCTCTTTTGTCTAATTCGACTCTTACCGAAACCTTTTTTTGGTAGCCTCCAAATAAATATCTCGATCTTTTCTGGAACTAACGAATTTCGAATAGTGGCCTGTTGAGCGGCCACAGATTCCAATATCTGATCATCTAATAATGTCGGGAGTTCCTTTACAGTAAATAACCCATTCGAACCCAGGTTCCAGTGCCACATATCACGGGTGCTGTCATTAAGACCATTTGTATCGGACTAGAGTCACGCCGTCACTTGGTGACGTGGACCGGAAGTGACACCGGAAACTGGCGTAACAAGACGGCAGTAGTCGGCGTTTCGGTGGCGTCATTCGGAAAGAAACGAGGAGAGTAACACGCGTTTGTGACATGTGGCAGCTTTTGGTTGGTGGATTAAATATCCATTGCAAATCTTAATAATTATTATTATTTTTTTTTTAATAAAATGTAAACAAGAAGATATAGATATATAGATAGAAAGGGAAGATTGAAGATATAGATATAGATATAGTTAGAGAGAGAGAGATTGAAGATATAGATATATAGATAGAGAGGGAAGAAGGAAAGATTGAAGATATAGATATAGATATAGTTACAGAGAGAGAGAGATTGAATATATAGATATATATAAATAGAAAATACCACCCTGACTTGTTTTTTGGGATTAAATAAAAGAGAAGATAAAAAAATGTACAACTCTTTATGCTTATGTTACAACTATTTATAAAAAGTAGTAATGGTATTAGTAATTTAATTTAAATGCGTTTTTATTTAATTCATTATATGTATAATTTTTTTTTTTTTTTTGCATTTTTAATTACATAAGCAAAAATAAAAAAAATAAAAAAACAGAAAAAGAAAAACAAAATGCCACCTCAGCATTCCACTCAAAAGTAATACCAAAAAGTAACACCACCATTACTTCACCCAAACAAGTAACACGTCCTCGTAATCCAAAAAGTACAAAAAGATAAGTGACACCAAAAGAAACGACACTTACCGTTACGAATGGTCTAAAGGAGAAAGTCGAGATCATATTTAACAAACTGTCTAGCTTGTCCTTGGTGCGACCTGAAGGAATTACCCTTTTCTAAAAGACAAGAATAATAAAGAGTGGCTTATTTTAGACTTTAGTTGTATATAGTAAAAAAGTGGTGTAAAGACTTTTTTTTATATGGGCTAAGTTATGGTTTTCAAATAAAAGTAATCGAGTTAATTATCCTAATTTCATAAACGCTATATAAACCTACTAGTTTTTAGAGCTCATGCGTTGCACGAGTGTGTAAAAAGTCGTGCAAAAATCGTAACAGATTATATCATCCAAGTATGTAAATAGCGAAGTAAATAAGATGTTAGAGCTTGTGCGTTGCACTTGTGGGTAAAATAATCGTGCTAAATTAATTGATTTTTTCAAAAAATTATTCTTTTGAATTTTAGAGCCCGTGGTGCACGGTAATGACAGATTATATGCAAGCTAAATAATGTACTTAGTATGAGCTCGTGCATTGCACGATAATAGCATCTCTTGTAAGTGTCTATGTATGAGCCCGCACGAATTAAAAATCAGTAAAAATAAATTCGTTCATAGAAAAAAATAATGAAATAGTATATTATGAAATAGAATTATATTTAAGATACAACACATTTATATATATATATATATATATATATATATATATATATATATATATATATATATATATATATATATATATTTTAATGCACTCAGTTTATGTATAAAAAAAAATAATAATTTATAACACTTCAAAGTCGGAAGAGTTTATACCTCTGTATCATTATCTTTTATGTGTGAAATAATCTATTTTAGAATAATATATTTTAATCGTAATTAAGATATATAATATGCATAGATAGAATGGTAGTTCAGCAAAGGAATATTATATAACTTGATAATGATAATGAATTATTTTATTTTTTATTTTTACATATTAAATTATGTTTAATTTAATTTTGACCAAATCTTTTTAAGATCTAGTTAAGTATTTAATTGATTTTTTTAATAATAAAACGACACGTAAAATTCCATATTTGGTTAGGATTGATTAATAGAATGACACGTAGGATTAGTTTAATTCTGATTAATGAGCTAGTGATACGTAAGATTAATTTAATTCAGATTAATGAGAGAGTGACACGTAGGATTAAAGGGATGCGCTTTATATATATGTATAGATTTATTGAATGTATTGATGATGTGATTGTATACATCCATATAGCAATAATAGGTTGGATGTTTTGGTCTGTTTGTGTTCGTACAAGTGCGGCCTTTATCAAGATGGTGAAGAAAAAGATTCAAAAACTTAGAATTTGGGATTAAGAAAGTTTGATAATATATCAGGTAAGTTTTATAAGAGTACGTCCAATAAATGGATTGAGCGTGAAGGTTCTTTTGTATTGCATGATGAAGACGAAGATTTTGAGTTGGCGGATCTTCAAGCGGTCTTTTGGACTCTTTATTCAAGTCTGTGCTTGGTAAACTCGTGGAGCATTCCTCTTCCGCCCCGCCTAAATCTTATTCCTTTCATCTCGTTCGGGTAAATTTGTCCGGTTGGATAAGGTCGATGGAAGATCGGTTGTCCTTGACGTTGGTTCGTTTGTGTGTGGTTTTGTGTGTTCGTATTGTCCTTTTGGTGTAGTATGATGGTTTGTGTGGTTAGGTTGTCGTTTGTTTGTTTTGTCAGTCTTAGCTGTTTGGTTTGTTATTGTTGCATGTTTGTTTTATGATTTTTTTTAAATAGTAAATTTAATCAAGTTTGTTGCAAAAATGGAAAAACGGTTTTTTTTTTTTTACAGAAATGGTAAAACCGAAGTTTGAAACTTCGGTTTTGGCCTGTTGTGTCAGTGGAAACCCTAAACTGAAGTTTGGAACTTCGATTTTGCAGATAAACAGTAAAACCAAAGTTTTAAACTTCGGTTTTGCAGTTTGCTTCAACAGTCTCAATAATGGCCTGAAACCTGCAACCCTAGTCTCAATTATGGACTGAAACATGCAACCCTATCGTTTCAAAATCTGATTTATCATCTTTTTACATCTATTTATATCACCATTATCATCAACTCAAACACAAACATCACCAAAAACACAATTCAAACATATTAAAGTTAGTTTCAAACACCAAAACACAATGCAAACAAATCAAAATCGATTTCATACATCAACAATTACAAAAATGCCTATAATTCGTCCATTTATGGTTCATTTTCTTTGGGGAGGCCAAATTTCATTCCAAAATGGTTGGTGATCAAGCATAGAATAATCTGGTCGGGTTCAATCCATGCTTGACATCAATAAGGGGGGATTTAAGGGTTAATTGAGTTTAACTCTCCTGTCCGGAGTACCGTGAATAACCCCCTGCGAGATGATGATCTCAACAGGGGTGGTTAAACGTAGACCCACCATCGGCGGGTAGTCCGGTCATTGATGGCTCGCACTAGGTGGTAGGATTTATGTTCACGGAACGTTACCTGTATATCAAGAATGTCTAGTGTAAGGCTATGAGTCCGGTAGCGCGGGTATAATTGCGCTATGCGCTGCTGTTCTCAGAATATATGTGTGTGAAAGTAAATTCCAGGATCCCTTGTTCTGTGGATGAAGTCTTGTATTTATAGGATAACCTTTCTTGTCTTCTATCGCCACGTAATAAGGTTAAAAGGATCGTGGCCTGTAAATAGTACGTCTTCAGGCGAGCTGATCCGACAAAAGTAAAAAGTGTTCTTGTCGGCTCTGACCTTGTCTGCCAGGTGTCCTCTGCCAGTTACAGCATCGCCCGGCATATGGGCGCTGCTCACGCGCGCCGATGGAACTGGTGCCCCGCTATGAGTGTAGTGCTCTATTCCTTAACGCGCGCCGTCGTAAGTCCTTGTGGCGATGTTGTTTGATGCGCTACACGATCTAGTCGGGTATGCGTATCATTAAGTCCCCCTAGTTCAATGGTATGCGCAGGTTTAGCGCATGACGGTGAACTTGTAGCGACCCGACAAAATCGTCATTGACGGCACCGTCTACTTAGGTCCCATTACGTGGTCATAAGTCTTTAAAACAACGTTTGACCAAAATATGTCGCATTCATTTCATATGTAAAGATGTTTCAAAGTTTACAAAGTAGTTCAACGACTAATACGATACAACGTTTTTAAGTACAAATGAAACCTATGCGACACGATTTAATGTAAATTCAAAAGATGCTCCATGTATGCAAGTATACTCGACATCCAAGCAAGTATCAAAATAGAGTGTGGAAGCATGTAACACATATCGTTCAAGGACCTGAGAAAAACATAGGAAATCTGTCAACGAAAACGTTGGTGAAATCATAGGTTTAGTAAGTGAGTGCGTAAGTAAGTAAGCTGAACCACAAGATTTATAACGTTGAAATAATAGTAAACCATTCTAAAAGTTGTTATCACGAGCACCCAATTATCAAGGCTTAACTTTCCACGAACCCCATAAATAAAGTGTTAGAACCTACACTTATACCCGAAAATAAATTTCATTCGCTTAACGGTAGCGAACCGTCCGAGTGAGGGTTTGTCAAACCCGTATGGCCACACAACATAAGTTCTCACTTACACCCTGCAAGTGTAACTAATGATAATTGAATTGAGACATTTTTTGTTCTAACTCGTACGTAGAATGCTTGTTTTCGTACTTGTGTTCACTTTGTAAAACGAAACGTTTATGTTTTCTCATCCTAAATATAAGTATAAAAGAGTAAAGTGGGACTATGATCTCACCTTGAGTGTGAGAGTATAAAAGTACTTCACAAGTAAACGTGTGCAAGAACGAATGCTAGTCTTGACCTAAACAAGTATGTTGTATCAATAACGGTAAACACGGTTGGTCAAAGTTGTTCAATTAGTCCTATGGCTCATTACGACTCGATTATATAGCATGTGAATCAAGTTGTCAAGTTTCATGCAAGATATAAGCATAAAAGCACGTTAGAACGATTGCATAAGTGTTTGGTTAAGTTTGACTAAAAGTCAAACTTGGTCAAAGTCAACGGGGTCGGGTCGGGTATCCGGCGATTTTTCTATGAAAGATAAGCATATATAAGTATGTTGGCCAAGTTTCATGTTAATCGGAGGTGCGAAGCATAGTTAGAATTAAACGAAAATGTGCACTTTTGGACAGCCGGGGCCCGGAGCGCCGCTCAAGGTATTGGAGCGCCGCTCAGATATCTGTTCAGCAAATCTGGGTAGTTTTGATTTATGCACGAATCCAACTTCAAACAACCATAACTAATG
The DNA here is from genome assembly GCF_046630445.1 of Rutidosis leptorrhynchoides. Lineage (NCBI taxonomy): Eukaryota > Viridiplantae > Streptophyta > Magnoliopsida > Asterales > Asteraceae > Rutidosis > Rutidosis leptorrhynchoides. The sequence continues at coordinate 62,992,491 of NC_092333.1, read as the reverse complement.
AACCGTAAACATTCAAAACACGTATCTTATATCGTTGGAAAGGTATTTTGACGAAGAATACAACTAAACACATATCATCAATAAAATTTATCATTTACAATAACCGAATTCTCGCCGAATGATCATTAAAAGTTCATTATCAAAGTTTCAAGTTCAAAAAATGCATTTCATGATTCGGGAATCCAATCTACACATACGATATGCCGTTTCAAATGTAATTAAACATACAATACAACTAAACACTTACAAATAACATCTCATAGCATTCCATGCGTTAAATGTTCGTTTTAAAATCTATCAAACCCTAACCAAGAATCACAAAATCAATAATCATGTTTATGTAAGGTTTTCATGTCATCCAACATACCAAAATGAAGCTAATGAAGTAACTCACACTTTGAACACACAAACATTAACATCTAAACACATTTCATCATTTAAAATCAAAGAGTTAACTAACCCATTTTTCATATTCAAGCTAGTTACTCAAAACAACAAAATCGAACAAACCAAACACATATTCATGTTAGACTTGAGCCATAGACACTAATTAACACACTTTTAAGTCAAGAACATCAAGAACATGAAATCTAGAGTTTTTAGAAAGTTATCCAAACTAGATGAAATTAGTATCAAGTTGTAGAGGAAGATGCAAGGATTCCAAAAGTACAATTTGTTTTGATGTTTGCTTCCTAGATCCGAATTAGATGATGATTGAATGAATTGGGTGTTTGAGAGAAAAGAAAATGGAAGTAGTAGAGAAATAGGGAGGTGGAAGAATGAATGAGTGGTGGTGGTGGGTGATAACTAGCTCCACTAGTTACATCTTTGACCACATGGCAAAGTTAGTCCCTCAAGTTTGGAAGCGGGTGCGTGAATTAACCGAAAGAATATTTTAAATACGCTAGAGTAAACGAGAGATGTTATAATTAAATAACGAAAATATTAAGAACGTTAGCTAACGGAGGATACGAATTTAGATAGCGAAAGATATTATCAAAATAAAAAGACGGGCGTTAAAATAATTTAATGAAAAAATGCGGGATGTTACAGAACTCAGCTCGTAACTGCCACTCAACGGTATGCGCAAGTACGGCGCATGGAATTGAACTCAACTCGCAACCGTCACTCAATGGTATGCGCAAGTACGATGCACGACGTTGAATTCAACTCGTATTATCATTCGATGGTGTGCGCGAGTACAGCGCATGGCGTTGAACTCGACTCGTAACTGCCACTCAGCTATTCTTTACTGTGGGCCTTCACATTCTTCTATTTTTATATTTAAAAATATTTTGTCCTGTTGCATTAAATGCAGAAAAACCGAAGCGACGTTTTGTCAGATGCTACAGTTGCCATTCCGTCGATTTCGCCGCCTTTGATTGCCTCGTACTCTTCCCTTTCCATCTTTTGACACGTGGCTCAATCTCTGCCCTTCATGTTTTAACCGCCCATTTTCAACTTCCCCTAGGGCCTCTTCCATGTTTTCACTCTCCTATAAATACTTCATAATCATCTTTCTCAATTTTTTACTTCATCTGTGCTCTTCATTCTCGTGCAAATCTTATCAGCTTACTACTTCGACCTCGTCTTTTAGCTTTTTCAGGTTAGCGCTTTTTTAGTCTTTCTTCTTACGATTCTTTGATTTATTTGTTAAAAGATGGCATCTTCTTCCTCTACTTCTGAGCCTCCGAATTGTGAGGTTATTAAGTCTGTTATGATGCGACGCAAAGTCGCGCAGTTGGTAGAGTGGTACCCACCTTTGGCTGATTCAAATCCTGTAGCGCCCCTGGCTGATCAGCGCGCTAGCGATGTTATCGATGGTAAGGTTACCATGTATAGGCAGGTTATGGTGGATGGGAATGTGCGCTATCCTCCCACTTCTTTCTTCATGGAGGTTCTTAGTCACTTCAATGTTGGCATCGGACAGCTGCATCCTTATAGCGCATGTCGCGTTATTCTCTTCGAGATGATTTGCCAGCACTACCAATTTCCTTCATCGCTGAACTTGTTTAAGAACGTCTTTTCATATCGTAAGAATCAACCGAGCTGGTATTCTTTCAACGACATGATTAAGTTTGTACAGCACCTGAAAGCTGGGGTGCGCAAGAAGTGGAAGAACTCATTCTTCTTTATCGACGATTCATTTATCCCGCTCGCGTATAGAAATATTTGTGCATGGCATACCGACGCTACCAATGTGCAGTTAAACATTAGGCCTCCCCTTTCCCCAGAGGAGCAGCAGAGACTTGTTCATTTTTACAACCGTGAACTCCCTATCCGTCAATATAGCTCTGATATTTTATGGGTTGCTAATATGTGTCCCTATCCGCCTGCCCTGCCAGTTATCTTATATGCCGATGATAATGGTAGGCGGCAGACGGGCGTTATTTTTGTACTTGCTTTCTCTTCATCACTTGTGTCTAACTTAGCATGTTTTTTTGCAGAGATGCGTCTAGACAGACTTCTTGCTTCGCGCGACATTGATGGCGTTCATACTAAGACGCCCGACGTGGAGAATCAGGGTTATCAGGACATGGACATTGATAGTCAGGCTCAGGGTGATGTCGCTATTGGCGCCAGTGGGTCTGGTAGCGCTAGTCAGCGCGAGAGTCATGCGGATGAAGACTCTCATCAGACAGACGTTGAAGGGGGTAAGGCTAGTGAGCCCCCTGCTAAAGGTGGGAGTAAGCGCAAGCGCGTTAAAAAGGGAAAAGGTAATTTTTCCTTTTTTCAAGTGCTGGGACATTGCGCTGCCTTTTTTGTTACTAACCAGTTGCCTTCTTATTTGTAGAAGCTCTCCTGCAGTTTTATGGCATGAATGATCAGTTGTCTATTCCGGAGGCTACGGCGGCCTGTCAGTTCGACTACTTGGAAGACATCAAGCTTCCCAACTACTTTGGGCATCTCTCGCCCGTGGCAACATGGCGCTTTGACGTTCAGCTGACTATGTTGAACTTGATGCATGCTAAAAGTTTCCTTAAGGAGGCGAAGGTACGCCTGGAGCCGGCTCTTCCACGCCGGGTGCGCTGACTGCTGAGCAGATGCATGACCGCATCGTGCATCTGACTTCTGATCTCGAGCATTCAGAAAAGGCTAGTAACGAGGCAGTCAGCACCTCGTCGGTTCTAGCTGGGGAGAAAGCGTCCTTGGCTTCTTAGGTTGAGGAGTTGGCTAAGAAGGTCAAGTCTCTCGAGTCTGAAAAGAGCGCTTGGGAAAGAGAGCGCGACAACTTGACTGATCGCTTAACTTCTTGTCAGATTGATCGCGACACGGCAAAGTGTCAGTTTGAGACTTTGAAGAAGGGTCTCCCTACACTTGTTGGTCATGCATGCGACTCGAAATACGTGAGCGATCTTCTTGTTGACACCATTCTTGCTTTCAAGGCAGATGAGAGGCTTATTTTCTGGAGAAAGATTCAGCCTCACGTCCAATCTTCCGAGGCCCTGGAAGCTCTAATTGCTCAGGAAGTGGATCCTCTTGCAGCACATAAGAGCAAAGTTGTGGAGCCGACGCTTATAAACATCAGGGTCCCTTCACTTGTGGCTTTATCCGAAGACCCCGCTGCTGATGCTGATCGTTTGTTAAACGACCCATTGTAATTTTGTAATTTTCTTTAACAATGTAATCACTTTCTTAATAATAATGAAAACTGATCTTGTTTACTTGTCTATATTGTGCATGGTTCGCATGTTATAGTGTGCTTCACAGTTTACAAGTGCGCGTTAGCAATTTATACTTTAAGCATATTGCATTGTCAGCCATAGGTTGTGTATGCGCGCTAGACTTGAATCTGTCTTTTGCCACTTGTATGTTTCTAAGTTATAATTGTTAAATATTAGTGCGGCCAAGTATATGGGTTATGTTCGCGATTCTTGTATGATCATGCGAGTAAGATCGTTTGTTAAAATGTTTGGCTAAGTTTTCATTGATTTTCATTGTAATTATACTCGAGGCATGTCAACGTTTAACTTATCACATGTATTGTTGTGCACACAATATATGCTTAAGTTAAGCATCCGTGTGTGCACATCGGGAGTCTTTTAAGTGCGCCAACACTTAGGATTGAGGCCAGGCGCGACCAACGCCTTCATTTATAGTCATGACTTGCAGATCTCGAGTTCTGCGTGGGTTGGTTAGGTCAACCCAATGACGCTTAACCGTCCGATTATAATAGACTAGCTTGTCTCCAAATAAGCTTCTGTCGCACGGGTGCCGAAGAAAGCAACCCTTCAAAGGCAGGAGTGCGCGGCCTAAGAGATTGTGCGCATCATTTTCAAATTAAAAAACTACTTTGCATATAATGGCACAAAGATTATGGCAGACGATAACTTGAAGGCAATAATTAAACATAGATAGACATGCGTGTAAGGCGCTTAAGAGACATTGTTTCATCAGTACAGATTTTAAACATGCGCTAAACATGGCGCGCTCAATAACTTCCTATCTTTCTAATGCCAGCAATAGCTGTATCCACCTTGATCATAACTGTAGCCACATGCTCTCTCCTCCCTCAACTTCTCGTCCTTGTATTCTTCGAATTCATAGTCCACGCCAGCAATCTCGTCTCCCTCGTCATTTCCAGCTCTTGAAGAGTCGACCCCATCTCTCATCGCCTATGCCTCGGCTTGAATATTTCGGATCTGCGGATACCAGTCAGATAGTGTTACAAATCAATGAAAGCGCGAGTATGTGTGCAGGCGCACTCTAATATGCGTCTTATGTTTTGGATTATGTAAGATTGTGCTCATTTTAATGCGGTATGCGCGCAGACTAGTTGCGCGTTTATTGCATTTCATCCAGCGAAGCATGCAAGCACCGACTTTGCTGTAAAGCAGCTACGCGCGACCTGTGATTTTAATCTTCAAAACGATTTATTATACATGTTAGCGTGTACCTGTCGAAGTCGAAAGTCCTCTGTGGTGACTTTGGACTTTAGTGTGGCTTCTCCTAGTGATGGCGAAATGTGATAGTGCCGGTTGCCCAAGGATAGCATCGTACTCTAATTCGGCACGTATCACTCTGAAGTCGACCACCGTTATGTGCGCCCTGTTCTTGTTTTCATCGTCTCTCAAGGTTAACGCTGCCCCAAGTATCCCCTTCGATCATGTGGGGTCCCCACTTATCCCCCTGAACTGCTATTTTACCTTCCTCAAATTGCACTTCACAGTGTAGTTTAGGTTCTCGAAACAATGAAAGAACATGACATTGACGCAGCTGCCAGTATCGATGAGAATTTTGTCAATGTGTTGGGTGCATTCAGGCATATAACCTTCCACCACTAGAGGGGCGCATTTTCTTTCGAAAATGGGCTCGCGCGGGAGGTGCACCCTTAGGGTCTCATACGACAGTAGTGGTTTTTTCTCAACCCCCTTCTTCTCCCACGAGAAGACGTAAATGACCTTATCTTTCTCAACTCCTTCGCTCTCCTTCTTATACCCTCCTGATTTATCCTTGCTCGGCTTCAAATGTTTCAACTCTCCGCGTTTGAGGCACACAACCACCTTATCAACCAATGCTTTGTTGCGATTGGTTTCATGCCCGAAGTCATCGTGAAAGTCGCAGAACTTGGACTTATCACGTCGCGCGTACACAGCTTCTCAAACATTTTAGAGATTGGCTTAGTCACGTAGATCTCTTTTAGACTCTTTGTGAGGCTCTTGATCAAAGCTTGCTTATTTTCCCTGGTGTCGTTGTCCCTATTTCGATGATGTTGCTGGTTGTTGTTGTTCCCTTGGTGGTTTCGCTGGTGCTTCCTATCATTGTGGTGATTGTTGCTGTGGTGGAGGTAGGTGATAGAGTCGTGTTGGCTTCTCCCGAAACCACCTGACTGGCGCCCACCCCTGGGTGAATCGTAACCATCACGCCGACCATTTCCTGAATTCCTGTAACTCGAGTATCCCGTGGTGTCTTCTTCAGCGCGCATGTGTTTGTGCGCTTCCCTTATCGCTTCTGCTAATGTCTCTGGAGGGCGCTTCCTTAACCTTTGCCACAACGTTAGGTGGCGCTCCTGACAGATCCCGTGTATGAAACCGTATACCTTTAGTGACTCTGCACAGTTGGGAATTCTAGCTACCTCTTGGCAATACCTGTCAATGAACTACCCCAAGGACTCCCCTCTCTCATGCTTGATGTCTTGACATTCAACATGCGTCCTTCGAGTCGCGCGCATGTTATGAAAGTTAATCAGGAAACACGTCCGGAGATCATCATAGTAGCTTATAACTGACGCTGGCAGGTTGTTGAACCACTGTCGAGCCACGCCCCCAAGTAGCGGCGGGAACTCCATGCACTTTGTCTCGTCAGCCCAGCGCTGGTTTCACGCTATACCTTCATACTTTTGTAAGAAGTCATCTGGGTCTGAGAATCCATCATAGTACCCTAACGTTATCAGTATCACAGGTAGCGGCGTCGAGAAGTGGTTCAATATTTGCGATGAAAACTTTTCTCCAGTGGGAGCTGTTTCAAAAGAGGGTTTGACGGGCGCTCTTTTCATTCCTGCATACAAGTTTTTAATCATGAGCTCGGCCTTTCCGGGTTGCTCAAACTCATGCACCATATCATCTGGAGTGGCGTTCATCAAAGCGTATATCAGATTTGCTTGGCTCTGGGCGCGTTGCTCGCGTGTTCGAGCCGGTGACTCTGCGGATGCACCTCTCCCGGCAGACGAAGTTCCTTGCGCAAAAGTAGTAGCGCTAGACCCTGGGGTATTTAGGGAGGTATGTCTTTGAGGCGACGGTGAAGGACGCGCGCCCTGTGAACCAGCAGGACTGCTAGTGTAGCTAGGTCTATTGCACGCAAATTCAGTTGTTGGGTAGATGGGTATGAATCCCTTGCTTGTGGTGTTCGAGGCCCACGGTATCGGCCTAATTGCTTTCGGAGTCTTGAAAGACGATGCGGATGTGCCAGGGGGAGGCATCTGGGCGCCCCTTGGTGGCGCGTTATCAGAAGTTCCTGCCGGTCCCTTGGCGGCTGGCTTAGGTCCTGTAGGTGAGGTAGCTCGCACTTACGCGGGCTTTGGTGCTTCCTGCTTGCTTGCCATCTCAATACCTGTTACTGTATATCAAAGAGAAACAAGCGAGTTGTTAGTGGACATACAGAAAAAAGATCAAATCAAAATCTTTTAACTTGAGTGTCCCACGGATGGCGCCAAATGATCAAGCATAGAATAATCTGGTCAGGTTCGGTCCATGCTTGACATCAATAAGGGGGGATTTAAGGGTCAATTGAGTTTAACTCTCTGGTTCGGAGTACCGTGAATAACCCCTTGCGAGATGATGCTCTCAACAGGGGTGGTTAAACGTAGACCCACCATCGGCGGGTAGTCCGGTCATTGATGGCTCGCACTAGGTGGTAGGATTTATGTTCCTGGAACGTTACCTGTATATCAAGAATGTCTAGTGTAAGGCTATGAGTTCGGTAGCGCGGGTATAATCGCGCTATGCGCTACTGTTCTCAGAATATATGTGTGTGAAAGTGAATTCCAGGATCCCTTGTTCTGTGGATGAAGTATTGTATTTATAGGATAACCTTTCTTGTCTTCTATCGCCACATAATAAGGTTAAAAGGATCGTGGCCTGCAAATAGTACGTCTTCAGGCGAGCTGATCCGACAAAAGTAAAAAGTGTTCTTGTCGGCTCTGACCTTGTCTGCCAGGTGTCCTCTGCCAGTTACAGCATCGCCCGACATATGGGCACTTCTCACGCGCGCCGATGGAACTGGCGCCCCACTATGAGCGTAGTGCTCTATTCCTTAACGTGCGCCCTCGTAAGTCCTTGTGGCGATGCTGTTTGATGCGCTACACGATCATCTTTTTACATTTATTTATATCACCATTATCATCAACTCAAACACAAACATCACCAAAAACACAATTCAAACATATTAAAGTTATTTTCAAACACCAAAACACAATTCAAAGAAATCAAAATTGGTTTCATACATCAACAATTACAAAAATGCCTATAATTCGCCCATTTATGGTTCATTTTCTTTGGGGATGCCAAATTTCATTCCAAAATGGTTGGCTTACTGTTGATAACACAACAATTAGAAGGATTTTTGTGCTGAACACCAAGGTTAATTGTATGCAGTTAAACCAAATGGCGTATAATTATGTAGGGGCGAGTCAAAGATCACACACGTTAAAAATGTTCTTGTGGGTTCTTTTCAATGGAAATGAATGGAAAAGTGAACTTACTGACTATAACACTTTGGAAACAATATATTTTTATTCTCAGAATGATCCTAATTACGAGGCTCAAATTGAAATTCAGTTTGAGGAAGTTTTTCCAACCACACAAAGTTCGGATTTTATGGATCTTATTCAAACTTTAGAAGGTGGTCCATCAACAACTCACTACCATTCAACCGTTGTTGAAGATGAACAAGAATGAAGAGATGAATTACAAAATGTAGTAGACTCAGATGATGGTATGTCTACTGCAACTGACGATACAGTTTAAGATTATAGCATTGAAGAGAATGTTTCTGGTGATGAAGGTAGAGACGAGGAAGTGGAACCACATCTGGAGACTGCCCCAGTTTCACGTTTCGGGTTTGTTAATCAATGTGAGGCTAGTAATAGTTTTCCATTCGATGATGACCAAGAAGCTTCATGAGTTTTTTTATGATAAGGAGATCGGTATTATTTCAAAAGGAATGGTGTTCCAGAACAAAGCCGAACTTATATATGCTGTTTGGAAATGGAATATACACCATAATAGAGAAATAGTTTTTACACAAAGCAAGCCGGGTTATTGGCAAGCACATTGTAGAACAACTATCTCAAATTACAAGGGTCCACAATAAAGATACCATTGTTATTGGAGTGTAAGTGGTTCGTCTCACAATCGATCGAAGGTATGAAAAATTACAAAATGGAAAGATGAACACACGTGTTATGGAAACGTATCGGAAAACAACAATTGTTGTTTAACCTCTAGCTTAATTGCTAGTGAAATTGAGCATCAAATATGTTTAAACGTTGCTTTTCCTGTTTAAAACATCCAAGCCCAAATAAATAATACATGGCATGTGGATGTCCGTTACGCTAAAGCATGGAATGCTAGGCATATTGCAATCGAACGATTGTTTGAAACTTGTGAAAGTAATTTTATTCAACTACCAAATTATTTGAATTAATTAGTTTCTACCAATCCAGACACAATTGTTGTGTTTGAAAATGGACCTGAAATTGAAGAAGATTTCGCCACATTTAAATTTGTGTTTTGGGCATTTGGTCCAGCCATTAAAGCATATAAATTGTGTATTCCGATCATTTGCATCGATGACACCCATTTGAAAGGTAGTTATAGTGGTAAGTTGTTAACAACGGTTGGGAAAAATGCTAACAATCAAATTATACACGTTGCCTTTGCACTAGTTGATGAAGAAAGTAACGAAAGTTGGGTTTGGTTTTTGAAAATGCTCCAAGAAAATGTTGTTGAAAACGAAAAGTTGTGTGTCATCTCTGATCGATGCCCAGGTATCTTACATGCAATGGGTGCTCAAATGTATGGTTGGGAACATAGGTATTGTTTGCGCCACATTTCTCTTGACCAGAAAGCTTTTATAGCAAAATACCTTAAACAAATCATTACCAAAGTTTCGCTTACATTGCAACGAAAATTAACTCTACTAAAAATCAAATTAACTTTCTTTTAAGTATTCTCAGCGTATTTAATCTCCCATTAAGCTTGACTATATAAGTGTGTGTAGTCAGCCTTTATATCATATTTTAGGAGGATAAAACACCCATGATAAATGTGATGGCCCCGTCAAAATACTTAACGGCTCTGTCACTTGGTCCCACAGCTTGATCGAACTTAAATGAATTTAATAAATGACATTGCATTCTTTTATATCAAAAGTTTCCCAAAAAGAAAGCATACCAAAATATGTAGTTTAAAAGTAACCCAACATATTAATAATCCAAAGTTGACACAAAAACATTGTCAACAACCCACAAGTGTTAATTATTCAAAAACTGAATGCAAGCCAAAGTTTCATAAATTGTTTCATAAAAATCTGCCCAAATGCATGCAGACTCTTCTAAACACAGCGGAAGCATCATATAAACTCAAGTACCTGTGAAAACATGCGAGTAAACTGTCAACACAAAGGTTGAGTGAATTATAGGTTTAAATAATTGAATAAACTTTTGACCACAAGATTTAAAAATGTTAGAAAACATTAAACATTATTCCATTATCAATGAGCCACCTGGTAACCACTTAACCCTTTATTTACCCTTGCCAAACACAATAAAAATATACACTGGACAGTGTATCTACAACAAAATACGAAGTACTAAACATTCCGATTATAAATTGCTAGCGCGACTAGCTCGAAATGGGGTTGTCAAACCCGATAGATCTATCCGTAGGATTCGCGTTCACCGGTAGAAACCAATGATTACAGTTACCAGACTAGGGAATATTTTTGTCCAACTCACAATGAGTAATTTAAATTTAATTGTCACTTTTGTCTAAACGTGAAATAAAATGCATGTAATCACATCCCAAAAATATACTTTGAAAAGTATGTAAAAACGGGACTATAACTCACCTTAATAGTAATGAAGTAACCAACACAATTAAGCGAACAGCAAATGTAGTACAGTGATCAGGAATGATCACAACGCCGACCTATAAATAAAGCAGGTCGATATAAATAACTAACTTAGGTCAAGTCTTAGTATGATAGCTATTGTACATGTTGCAAGTAGTCATAGAACAATACTCAATATGCATCGGTTTGATTGGAACAGCTTACGGACACACACTTTCTATTTTTAGAAAGTTTCTATTTTTAGCAGGTTTCCATTTTTGGAAAGTTTCTATTTTCGGAAAGTTTCTATTTTTGGAAAGTTTCTATTTTTGGAAAGTTTCCAAATTTAGAAAGTTGCTATTTTAGGAAAGTTTATAAGTTAGGAAAGTTTCCTTAATTAGAAAGTCAACAAAAGTCAACTGAAAGTCAAAGTCAACTGAAAGTCAACTCAAAAGTCAACCTTGGTCAAACATGGTCAACGTTAATTTTAAAAGTGTAAGTTATAATAATAATATAAGTTATAACGTTTATTAAAGTTAAATATGTCTAATTATGTCATAACATAAGTTTAATTAAATTAAAATGAATTATTAAAGTTAATATAAGTTTAAATGATATAATTAATATAACATAAGTATTTAATTAATTAATTAAATATTAGTCATAATGTAAGTATTATTAATTAATAAAAATTTTTAAATCATATCATAAGTTTCTAATTATAATTATTAAATCATAAGTATTTAATAATTAAATTATAATTAAATAATAACTAAGTCTTATAATAATTAAATAATTATTTAATACTTATTATAAGTCTTATTATAATAATCTCATAATATAAGTTTAATACTTATCATAAGTATTTTTCCATTAATAATGAAGTATTATTAAACATATGTTTAATTAAAAAGTTAATTAAATCATAAATATTAATTAAATGATATAATAAATATATATATCATAAGTTGTAAATAATAATAATTACTTTTTTTATCATAAGTAATTAAATGATAATGAAATCCATTATTTATATCATAAGTTTCATAATTAGTCAAAAGTTTTAAATCAAAAGTTCATCGGGTCGTATCCTGAGCCCCGGGTGTCGATTTTCGGCGAGCCTTACATATATCTCCGCCTAATCAAACCACCCAACACTTTGGTACACTCAAGAACACCCCAAGAACAGTTCACAAGTCGTGATGTACAGCCAACACACTACTTGCAACTTCAATTCAATCAAAAACGTGTTTTAGACGTAACGGGTGATTCGTGGCTCGGATTGAGATGACCCGAACATGAAAGTTCGCCCCACCATCAGTCCTAACACACTAACACACCCTAGAGTCACCAAATATGGTCACAAAGTCGGACCAAACCTGGTTCATACCAAAATCACATTTCAATCTTAACAAAATACCACTTTCATCATATCTAGGGCTCCGGGAATCGAAACGACATGAATCCGGAGTCTAAAATTAATGTCTTGATGAGAGGAACTAATTTATATACTTTATTTTATGATCAACATCAGTTACAATATCAGAAACACACCAAAAAGCTGCTGTCCCAATTTTATCAAACCGAAAACATAAGTTTACGAGTAATTATACGCATACAATCAACATTACAACAACTAATAATCATCATACTAATAATATAAACATAAAATACAGAAAAATAAATAAAAATTAAAAGTTCTAGGGTTAGGGTTTATACCCTAATCAAGAAACAATTAGTACAATCGCGTAGAGAACGGAACGAGGAATCCGATTGTATGAACGATTTTGGTGATCCAAGTAATATTTTGTTGATGAATGATGATGGTGTTGATGGTTGTAGTCGTCGCCCAAGGAAGAAGAAAAGGGAGAAAGAGAGCAAAAAGAATATTTAGGTTTAGATAAAATTAGGAATGTAAATGAAATAAAGCAAAAAAATAGAAAAATGGGGAGTATACTCCCTCCCCCTTGGAATTTCAGCTGAATAGGGGTGTGTGGAGTGGGCCCCACTAGCCCAAGGGCCCGAAAGCCCGAACGAGTCCCGAAACGCGAAAACGCACTTACGCGATTAGAAATTCGGAAAGATAACAAACGCGCGACGAAAAATAAATATAAATACTATATATAATAATATGATCTTAAAATATCATATTTAAAATAATTAGGATGTAAATATCCCAAAAACGCGACCGTTGGTTTGAAAACCGAAAAGATTCGCCGGATAGAAATCCGCGACACGTAGAAACGTATAAATTAAAATATGAATACAATTATTCACATAACACTTAATAATTAATATATTATTATTAATATAATAATATAGGCCATAGAAATGACGTAGCACAAATAACAGTTAACGGTCGTTAAATAATTAACGGAAAAGATAACGGAAAAAGTAGGGTCGTGACAGTACCTTCCCGTTACGGAAATTTCGTCCCGAAATTTAAGCAGGTGCAGGGGTTGACTCAGCATCTGGAAACAAATGCGGGTACTTCTGCTTCATATGATCTTCATGCTCCCAAGTGAAATCGGGACCGTGTCTGGCGTTCCATCTAACCCGGACAATAGGAATTCGGCTTTGCTTAAGAGTCTTAACTTCTCGATCCATAATTTCAATAGGTTCCTCAATAATGTGTAGTTACTTATCAACATGAAGTTCTTCCAAAGGAATAGTCTTGTTGGCTTCGGCCAAACACTTCTTTAAGTTCGATACATGAAAAACATCGTGAACAGCACTGAGTTCTTGTGGCAACTTCAAACGATAAGCCGCCGGTCCAACTCTCTCAACAATCTTAAACAGTCCAACAAAGCGAGGACTTAGCTTTCCCCTTTTACCAAAACGGATCACACCCTTCCAAGGTGAAACCTTTAACATAACATGATCACCAACTTGAAATTCCACATCTTTCCTTCCCCTATCGGCATAACTCTTTTGCCGACTTCTAGTGGTTCTCAACCTTTCCTTAATCTGTACAATCTTCTCGGTAGTCTCGTGAATAATTTCTGGACCTGTGAGTTGAGCATCCCCAACCTCATTCCAACAGACAGGAGACCTATACTTCCTACCGTACAGAGCTTCAAACGGTGCGGCTTGAATACTTGCGTGATAACTGTTGTTATAAGAAAATTCAGCTAGCGGCAAATATTTATCCCACCCATTACCAAAATCAATAACACACGCTCGCAACATATCTTCCAACGTCTGAATGGTCCTTTCACTCTGACCATCCGTTTGAGGATGATAAGCGGTGCTCATATCTAATCTAGTTCCCAAGGCTTCCTGTAAAGATCGCCAAAACCTCGATACAAAACGACTGTCTCGGTCTGAAATAATGGATACAGGAACACCATGCCAAGAAACAATCTCCTTCAAGTACAAACGAGTGAGCTTCTCCATTGAATCTGTTTCCCTGATCAGCAAAAAGTGAGCCAACTTAGTGAGTCGATCTACAATCACCCAAATAGTGTCATAGCCACCCGCAACTCTCGGTAACTTAGTAATAAAATCCATCGTAATTCCTTCCCACTTCCACTCGGGAATCTCGGGTTGTACCAACATTCCAGACGGTTTTTGATGTTCAGCTTTAACCTTAGCACAGGTCAAACACTTAGTCACATACGTAGCCACATCACCTTTCAAATTTGGCCACCAATACAGCTCCTTAAGATCATGATACATCTTTCCTGAACCAGGATGAATAGAGTACCTAGACTTATGAGCCTCATCCAAAACAAGTTGTCGCAGTTCACCAAACTTCGGAACCCAAAGACGTCCTGCAAAGTACCTAGTACCATCTGCTCGAATCTTAAATTTCTTAGCCATACCTCTTACGTTCTCTTTCACAAAATTCTCTTCCTTTAAGGCTTCTTGCTGTGCCTCAAGAATCTGCCTTGCGAGGTTTGTTCTAATTTTCATATTCAAGGCCCTAAACCTGCGAGGTTCAGCCCTTTCTTTACGACTCAACGCATCAGCCACAACATTGGCCTTACCCGGATGATACAAAAGTTCACAATCGTAATCGTTCAATGTCTCAATCCATCTTCGTTGTCTCATGTTCAACTGTTTCTGATCGAGGATATGTTGAAGACTTTTGTGATCTGTGTACACAGTACTCTTGACCCCATACAAATAATGTCTCCAAATCTTAAGTGCAAAAACAACGACCCCCAACTCTAAATCATGAGTTGTATAGTTCTTCTCGTGAACCTTCAACTGACGTGATGCGTACGCAATAACTTTCTTTCGTTGCATCAAAACACAACCAAATCCTTGACGCGAAGCATCACAATAAATAATAAAATCATCATTACCCTCAGGTAGTGACAAAATCGGAGCGGTAGTCAACTTCTTCTTTAAAATCTGAAAAGCAGTCTCTTATTCATCCTTCTACTCATACTTCTTCCCTTTATGCGTTAAAGCAGTCAAAGGTTTTGCAATACGAGAGAAATCTTGAATGAACCTTCGATAGTAACCTGCCAATCCTAGGAACTGACGAATCTGGGTAGGAGTTTTCGGAGTTTCCCACCTTTCAATCGCCTCAATCTTAGCAGGATCAACTTGTATCCCTTGTTTACTAACAATGTGTCCAAGGAATTGAACTTCTCGTAACCAAAATGCACACTTAGAGAACTTAGCGTACAACTCTTCTTTTCTCAACAGAGCAAGCACTAACTTCAAATGTTCCTCGTGCTCTTCATCACTCTTCGAATAAATAAGGATGTCGTCGATAAACACAATAACGAACTTGTCCAGATAGGGTCTACACACACGGTTCATGAGGTCCATGAACACAGCAGGTGCATTCGTCAATCCGAACGGCATAACAAGAAACTCAAAGTGACCGTAACGGGTGCGAAAAGCAGTTTTCGAAACATTAGATTCTTTAACACGCAACTGATGATAGCCGGAACGAAGATTGATTTTTAAATAAACAGATGAACCCTGAAGTTGATCGAACAGATCATCAATTCTCGGAAGAGGATAACGGTTTTTAATAGTAAGCTTGTTCAACTCACGATAATCAATGCACAAACGAAAAGAACCGTCCTTCTTCTTAACAAACAGAACAGGAGCTCCTCAAGGGGACGAACTAGGACGAACAAAACCTTTATCTAACAACTCACGGAGTTGACTTGACAATTCTTGAAGTTCAGAAGGCGCAAGATGATAAGGAGCACGTGCTACGGGAGCACCACCGGGAACAAGATCAATTTGAAATTCTACCGCGCGTTGCGGCGGAAGGCTAGGTAAATCTTCGGGAAATACCTCGGGAAAATCTCTAACAATATGAACATTTCCAACACTCTTCGTTTCTCTTTCGGAATCAACAACATGGGCTAGAATAGCATGACAGCCTTTGCGAAGATGTTTAAGAACCTTCAGACAGCTAATAAGATTTAACTGTCGGCACCTCTTATCTCCAAAAACCATCAGCGGCTCTCCAACCACATTAGTAATACGAATAGCTTTATCATAACACATAATCTCAGCACGATTCGCAGATAACCAATCCATTCCAATAACAACATCAAAGCTACCAAGTTCAATCGGTACCAAATCTATCTCAAAATCTCTACCAGCTAAACTAATGTTACACTTACGATGCACAGTCTTAGCAGTGAGTACCTTACCATTAGCTATTTCAACAACATAAGTATTGTCTAAAGGAGTTAACGGTGTTTTGATTTTTGGACTTAATTTACTCGACACAAAACTCAAATCAGCCCCTGAATCAAATAGTACATAAACTAATAAATCGTTGATCGAGAACGTACCAGTAACAAGTTTAGGATCTTCCTCAGCATCCCTAGCGTTAATTTTGAACGCTCTACCACGCACAGTCTCTGCAGTCTTCTTGTTGGGACAGGCATTACGGAAATGCCCCGGCTTTCCACACTCGTAACACACTCTCGGATTACCACCATTATTCGAATTTCCATTTCCATTACCATTACCATTACCACCTCTATTACCAGCATTATTACCACCAGCGGCAAGAGTAGCAGAACCCGTCAGAAGCACCGTACAATCCTTAGCAATGTGTCCCTGTTTGGAACACCTCTTGCAAGTCACGGTACAGAAACCATCATGAGCCTTGTAACAACGTGGACACACACGCTGACTGCGGTTATTCGAACCAGAAGTATCCTGCTTTTTCTGCTGACTCTGGTTTTGATTGCGGTTATTATCCCACTTTCTCTTCCCATTATCAGCTTTCTTAACAGCCTCTTCACTGGGTTCGGTTACAGCAGCCTTGCTTCTTCTCAAGATCTTATCATTCAACTTATGAGCCATTGACATCGCGGCCTCAATAGTCTGGGGCTCACTAGATTCAACTCCATGTTCAATTTTCTTAGACAACCCATCAATGTAAGCTTCAATCTTAAGATTCTCATTGGCATAAACATTAGGGCACAACAAAGTCAACTCAAAGAATCTCTGCTCGTAGGCATCTAATTCGGTGCCCTTCATTTTAAAGTTTTTAAGTTCAACCTATAACTTCTTAAACTCACCCCTAGGTCAGTAGCGGGTGATCATTCTTTCCTTGAAATTTTTCCAAGTTAAACCATAAGCCACATCATTTCCCAAACTGTTAACCAAGTTGTTCCACCAGGTCAATGCACTATCCTTCAAAGTGCAGCTAGCAAAACTAACCTTGTCCTCCTCTCGGACTCGACTAACCCTGAAAATAGACTCGATTTTCTCGAACCAGCGGGTAAGTCCTATGGGTCCTTCTGTACCACTGAATTCCTGTGGGCGACTAGCCATGAACGTTTTGTGGGAGCATCCCACCTGATTGTTGTTCGCATTAGCATTTGCATTAGCATTCGCTGCCATAGCAGCAGCTATCCCTTCGGTAATAAGACATTGGATACGGGCTTCGTTGGACTCTCTAGGAGGCATGATCTTCAAAACAGAATAACACAACCGTTAGTACTAAGAATAATACCAGTGTTATAAAGGAATAGATCGAACACGAAAAGATTAACCATTAAAATAATAGTCAGTAACCACTATGTGTAATAACATGACAGTTATGATTGTTATAGAAATAACCACCACATGCATACATATTTTATGATAACATCATACAACATACATAGCACCTAACATACATGATCTACATTACGCATAATATAACATGCCAAGAGTCACAACATCAGAAATAAAATGTGATAATGATAATAGATGTCATAAAAATAACCATCCATACATAATGAAAAACATCACATAACAAAACTTTAATAAAATCCTCGGCAAAATGCCGTACATAATCCAAAAAATTTATGTATGAAAGGACATTAAGTTTTATGAAATAAGTAATCAATCATGAATCATCATATCACATCTGCTTAGAGCGGGTGTGATAAGCTGGGCCAGCATGAGTCTCAGCAGAAGGCTCATACTTCCGCAACTTTCCTTTCACTTCTTCCAACTCTTCCTTCAAACCACGAACTGTGCTCTCCAGAGCCTCGAACCTAGCATCAACTTCACGGTTACGCTTACGACTCTCGATCCCAACATTGTTCTTAAAGCTAACAAACGAATCCATACTAGCTCGAATCTGGTCCATCATCTCGTTATGTGGCAAAGTACGCATACAATCACTAAGAACATTAATACGCGTCACTTCATTATAAGCCCTGTTCATATGGGTAAGGGTGGAAAAGTAGTAGTGAACAGGATCATCGATCTCTGGTTGATCAGCACGGCGTCTGGCAGCAGCCGGAGGAGCAGGAGCAGTAACTGAGTTATCGCTCGAAGTCGAAATCTGCAAACAGTAAAACCGCAAACCACATACCAAAAGATATAAATGCTAATGATATAACACATCCGAAATTAAATGCATAATAATGCTATAGCAAAAGGTTCGGGCTGTAGACTAGACTCTAATGCACCCTAAGAACCACGGGTTGACCACATTAAGACCACCTAGTTCCCTACAACCAGAGCTCTGATACCAACTTTGATGGCCCCGTCAAAACACTTAACAGCTCCGTCACTTGGTCCCACAGCTTGATCGAACTTAAATGAATTTAATAAATGACATTGCATTCTTTTATATCAAAAGTTTCCCAAAAAGGAAAGCATACCAAAATATGTAGTTTAAAAGTAACCCAACATATTAATAATCTAAAGTTGACACAAAAACATTGTCAACAACCCACAAGTATTAATTATTCAAAAACCGAATGCAAGCCAAAGTTTCATAAATTGTTTCATAAAAATCTGCCTAAATGTATGCAGACTCTCCTAAACACAGCGGAAGCATCATATAAACTCAAGTACCTATGAAAACATGCGAGTAAACTGTCAACACAAAGGTTGAGTGAATTATAGGTTTAAATAATTCAATAAACTTTAGACCACAAGATTTAAAAATGTTAGAAAACATTAAACATTATTCCATTATCAATGAGCCACCTGGTAACCACTTAACCCTTTATTTACCCTTGCCAAACACAATAAAAATATACACCGGACAGTGTATCTACAACAAAATACGAAGTACTAAACATTCCGATTATAAATTGCTAGCGCGACTAGCTCAAAATGGGGTTGTCAAACCCGATAGATCTATCCGTAGGATTCGCGTTCACTGGTAGAAACTAATGATTACAGTTACCAGACTAGGAAATATTTTTGTCCAACTCCCAATGAATAATTTAAATTTAATTGTCACTTGTGTCTAAACGTGAAATAAAATGCATGTAATCACATCCCAAAAATATACTTTGAAAAGTATGTAAAAACGGGACTATAACTCACATTAATAGTAATGAAGTAACCAACACAATTAAGCGAACAACAAATGTAGTACAGTGATCAGGAATGATCACAACGCCGACCTATAAATAAAGCAGGTCGATATAAATAACTAACTTAGGTCAAGTCTTAGTATGATAGCTATTGTACATGTTGCAAGTAGTCATAGAACAATACTCAATATGCATCGGTTTGATTGGAACAGCTTACGGACACACACTTTCTATTTTTAGAAAGTTTCTATTTTTAGCAGGTTTCCATTTTTGGAAAGTTTCTATTTTCGAAAAGTTTCTATTTTTGGAAAGTTTCTATTTTTGGAAAGTTTCCAAATTTAGAAAGTTGCTATTTTAGGAAAGTTTATAAGTTAGGAAAGTTTCCTTAATTAGAAAGTCAACAAAAGTCAACTGAAAGTCAAAGTCAACCGAAAGTCAACTCAAAAGTCAACCTTGGTCAAACATGGTCAACGTTAATTTTAAAAGTGTAAGTTATATTTATAATATAAGTTATAATGTTTATTAAAGTTAAATATGTCTAATTATGTCATAACATAAGTTTAATTAAATTAAAATGAATTATTAAAGTTAATATAAGTTTAAATGATATAATTAATATAACGTAAGTATTTAATTAATTAATTAAATATTAGTCATAATGTAAGTATTATTAATTAATAAAAAATTTTAAATCATAGCATAAGTTTCTAATTATAATTATTAAATCATAAGTATTTAATAATTAAATTATAATTAAATAATAACTAAGTCTTATAATAATTAAATAATTATTTAATCCTTATTATAAGTCTTATTATAATAATCTCATAATATAAGTTTAATACTTATCATAAGTATTTTTCCATTAATAATGAAGTATTATTAATCATATGTTTAATTAAAAAGTTAATTAAATCATAAATATTAATTAAATGATATAATAAATATATATATCATAAGTTGTAAATAATAATAATTACTTTTTTTATCATAAGTAATTAAATGATAATGAAATCCATTATTTATATCATAAGTTTCATAATTAGTCAAAAGTTTTAAATCAAAAGTTCATCGGGTCGTATCATGAGCCCCGGGTGTTGGTTTTCGGCGAGCCTTACATATATCTCCGCCTAAACAAACCACCCAACACTTTGGTACACTTAAGAACACCCCAAGAATAGTCCACAAGTTGTGATGTACAGCCAACACACTACTTGCAACTTCAATTCAATCAAAAACGTGTTTTAGACGTAACGGGTGATTCGTGGCTCGGATTGAGATGACCCGAACATGAAAGTTCGCCCCACCATCAGTTCTAACACACTAACACACCCTAGAGTCACCAAATATGGTCACAAATTCGGACCAAACCTGGTTCATACCAAAATCACATTTCAATCTTAACAAAATACCACTTTGATCATATCTAGGGCTCCGGGAATCGAAACGACATGAATCCGGAGTCTAAAATTAATGCCTTGATGAGAGGAACTTATTTATATACTTTATTTTATGATCAACATCAGTTACAATATCAGAAACACACGAAAAAGCTGCTGTCCCAATTTTATCAAACCGAAAACATAAGTTTACGAGTAATTCAACGCATACAATCAACATTACAACAACTAATAATCATCATACTAATAATATAAACATAAAATACAGAAAAATAAATAAAAATTAAAAGTTATAGGGTTAGGGTTTATACCCTAATCAAGAAACAATTAGTATAATCGCGTAGAGAACGGAACGAGGAATCCGATTGTATGAACGATTTTGGTGATCCAAGTAATATTTTGTTGATGAATGATGATGGTGTTTATGGTTGTAGTTGTCGCCCAAGGAAGAAGAAAAGGGAGAAAGAGAGCAAAAAGAATATTTAGGTTTAGATAAAATTAGGAATGTAAATGAAATAAAACAAAAAAAATTGAAAAATGGGGAGTATACTCCCTCCCCCTTGGAATTTCGGCTGAATAGGGGTGTGTGGAGTGGGTCCCACTAGCCCAAGTTGCTAAGTGATTATTTCCTGATGGCCCGAAAGCCCGAACGAGTCCCGAAACGCGAAAACGCACTTACGCGATTAAAAATTCGGAAAGATAACAAACGCGCGACGAAAAATAAATATAAATACTATATATAATAATATGATCTTAAAATATCATATTTAAAATAATTAGGATTTAAATATCCCAAAAACGCGACCGTTGGTTTAAAAACCGAAAAGATTCGCGGGATAGAAATCCGCGACACGTAGAAACGTATAAATTAAAATATGAATACAATTATTCACATAACACTTAATAATTAATATATTATTATTAATATAATAATATAGGCCATAGAAATGACGTAGCACAAATAAAAGTTAACGGTCGTTAAATAATTAACGGAAAAGATAACGGAAAAAGTAGGGTCGTGACAATAAAGTAGTAAGTTTGACCCATATCAATGATAAAGTAGCAGCAGTAACTTTGACCCAATTTACAGGAACGATGACACAGGTCACCCATATCAGCTATGCATAAGTGATTAAACCCCATAGTATCCATCTTATTCATGCAAAGATAATGTTGACCCAAATTACTAAAGCAATACTCCATCCGTCCCAAATTTATTGTCCCAAGACAAAAAAAACACACGGTTTAAGAAAAAGTACCTGACACATGTACCTTTTTGTTAACTTTCCAGTCTTACCCTTTACTTTTTATCTATCTTTTTGTCATACATGAATAAAGTAGGGGCACCAAAGACTTTTATCAAATTATTCTTATCCATTTTTGGAAGTGGACAATTAATTTGGGACATCTCAAAATAGAATACTGGACTATAGATTTGGGACGGAGGGAGTATAATTTTTTACCAAAATAGATTGACATGACTATGAAATTTTTTACACAATTACAAAAAATGCATAACATTAGGAACATGATTAAATAAGCATGTTTGCATGTGAAATGGTTTAATAAATAAAACGCATGGTTGAAGCAAAAAAAAATAGAGTCCGCTGATGTGCAACACTGCAACTCATTTATCAAGAAAGTCACATTATATCAACAATTATAATCTTTACATTGCACAATGCACAAAAGTATGAGGATAAGGTTTACTTCAAAGCTGAATTATATACAAGAACTCACCCTTAAAGTGAACCATTGAAACTCCTTTGGTGTAACCTTCCCCGATCTTTCTTTCTCACCGAGTTCCTTGATTTTGAAATGATCTAAACATATAAATGAGCTTGATTTCATCAATGAAGCAAAAATACAAAGTTTTAGATCCGCCATGGGAACTGCATACAAATTGGTTTTTTATAACACTTCAAAGATGAAATTTGATACAATGTACTTATTAGATAAACACACAATATTGTCGTTTTCTTGAATTTTTGAATCACAATTAAGACTTTTGGAATTGATTACAAAACCTCTAAACTCGATTAGCATAAATGAAACTATCAAGGAAACTTTCTCATTTATAGAACAACCACCATACATTTTCTAAAGCCAAATATTAAATGTTCTGATGTTACATCACAAGATCAAAACTTTGATTTTGTCTAATGTTACATCTTGCAAAGTATATCAAAACAATATGTATTGGGGCACCAGAACAAACCACAAACATGTCCGAATAAATTTAGTTAACAATAACGAAACTGAGAAATAGAATTTAGAAAATTACCTTGTCAAGTCCAAGAGGACTAAGTGATGTATTCACGTATCTGAAATGCATAAAAATGGTAGTAATAAGTAAATGTATATAAATTCTTAGCAAATTTCCAGCAAAATAGTAAAATCCATATCCATAGCATAACACAACAACATACAACACATCAACAAAACAAAGTCTACAATTTCTATTTCTGTACCATATAAAATCAAAATAAGAAAAGGATTAGTCTGAGTCCTTAAATAAGTATATGAAATATAACGAAATCTATATTAGTTGTCATGACCCGGAAATTTCCGACCAAATTTAAACTTAATCTTTATATGATAACATTATTCCAACATGATAAGCAATGAATTTTGACAAGTTTTAAAACTTTTGAAAATGAGTTTTTATATAACGGTTGACCACTCTATTTGTCCGACGATTCACGAACGTCGTAACATGTATTATATATATATATATATATATATATATATATATATATATATATATATATATATATATATATATATATATATATATATATATAACTTGAAAACATAAGAATTTAATATCTTATTAACCATTTTCACAAAGTATTATATAAACATAAGAGTTTTCAATATATACGGAATCATGCGAATAATATTTATATACAAAATGATAAAAATTTACTATTGAATGATGCAATTTCAAATTAAAAATTTTACTTATATAATCATTTTATTTTTATGATGTAATTTTTTTTATTTATAAGAAGAAACACAATTAAATCAAAAATGTACAAGCTGTAAAGCACAACGTACAACAATGTAACTTAAATAGTTGAATCGAGATTTATTCATTTACTATTCATATGAATAGTAAATGAAACAAAATTAATTAATTTACTATTCACATGAAAACGACATGATATAAATTATTAATTATAAGTTACATAAAATACCCCTGAAATATTTAATAAATACGTCTTTTTAAAATATTAAAATTCATTCATTCGATTGAATTAAATGAATTTTGCGATTTACTGTGGCACGGAATGATCAACAGACTAGTACGTACACTCTACATCGAACGTATATAGTAATTTTATAAATGAATTTACCTTTTTACAACTAGTTTTATAAAAGCTTAAGACCAAAATAAATATATGTATTCAATTATAAAAAGTGGAATTCTATTTATTTATACTTTTACCCGTCAATTATTAGCAACAGAGTACAAAATACCGGTCCGTGAAAACTGTCGGTAGAAATGACAAAACGTGGGCGGCTTTTAATTCCCACCTTTGATTCTATATTATTATTTTATTATTACTTTATGATATTATTATATTATATTATATTTATATTATTATATTATTATATTTATTCTATATATATCGATCGAATTCGATTTCTGGTTCATCCATTTCATTTCTATCAATCTCGATATCTATATATATATATATATATATATATATATATATATATATATATATATATATATATATATATATATATATATATATATATATATATATATATTTATTATTATTATTATTAATATTATTATTATTAATCCTAATATTATTATTAGTAGTATTAGTATTATTATTATTAGTATTATACATAAAATATTACGACGAGGTCATGAGCGAGTTAATTTAAAAATTAGTTTTCGAGCGGGATAGAGCTAAGGAAATTATGGGTTATAGCTAAGGAGGTTATGGGTATTGCTCGGGGGTTTTGATCGTGAATCAAAGGCTAACCTTTCATTTGTCATCTCCGTTGCGTCTGCATATTTTTCCTACAATATTGAACCACAATATTAATACGTGAGTTTATAGATCCCTTTTTAATTACTTTTGCAATCTATATTTTTGGGCTGCGAATACATACAATTTATTTTAAGCGCAATGGGCACAAGTACATACTTAATTCTACACTGAGTTTGAACCGAAAATCCCTTAGCTTTGGTAACTAGTAACTGCTGGTTATAAGAACTGGTGGGCTTGAGTAGTTATATATGGATCCATAGGGCTTGACATTCCCGTCCGTTCCAGGTATAGCGACCCTAGCCTGAACTATAAAGCGGACGTATACTATTTGAGTTTAGTACACGTTGGTTTACGTGTATTGTACATGTTGGCTGCATGTATGTTAAAACATGGGTACTTATTATATATACGTTAAGTTTAGTTACCAGGGTGCTCAATTTCGTAGAATGTTTTGATAAACATTTTGGATGAAATAACTGAAATCTTGTGATCTACCTTTATATACAGAGTATGCGCAATATTAAAACTATGAACGCACCAACCTTTGTGTTGACACTTTTAAACATGTTTATTCTCAGGTTCCTAGAAGTCTTTTGATGTTTACTTATACGTTATACAAGCTATGTGCATGGAGTCATACATGCTTTATTTGAGAAAACTTTGCATTCACAAAATCATCACCATGTATCTTATTTTAACTGCATTGTCAACGGATGTATTATTATAAACTATTATTTACGGTGATTGTCTATATGTATAAATCATCAGATGTTAAAAACCTTGGAATTAGATATTCATTTATGGTGTGCCTTTTCAAAAGAATGTAATGTTTACAAAACGTATTATGTATAGGTCAAAACCTCACTATGAAATCAATGAATAATGTACCGCGTCAATAGCGATTTTGACGGGTCGTTACAGTTGGTATCAGAGCTTAAGGTCATAGGGAACCAGAATTTGCATTAGTGTGTTTAACTGGCAATTGTTAGGATGCATTAGTGAGTCTGGACTATGACCATATCTGTTTTTACCGATTTTTACTTATCATTTCTTGTCGGAAATTACATACTTATCATTCTTAAGTCTAGACACGTTTTCCAGCATTTATTTCATATATAGTGTACAGATAAATTCATATCTTAGCATATCTGTTACTGTAAACTTTGTCTGACATCTTCCAAAGATTCCTCCGTGATTTATGGGATTTTGGTATTATGTGACGACCCGGAAATTTCCGATCAAATTTAAACTTAATCTTTATATGTTTCCGACACGATAAGCAAAGACTGTAATGTAGAGTTTCGAAAAATTTGAAACTATATTCATGTATTCAAATTACCTTTGACTATTCCCGACGATTCACGAACAATTGTGTATAAGTGAATATGTAAATAAAAATGTATACATATTTGTATTATATATATATATATATATATTATATATATATATATATATATGAATATAAACAATAGTATATATAATGATTTGAGATAATAAAATACAACAGATCAGTAAGATTAAGTATGTAAAATAAAATACAAGATAATAAATTTATTATTAAAAATATGGTTATATATAAATGTGTATGAATTCTATAAATAATTATTATAATATATATGTTAGATATAAATATTATATGTTATTTAAATATAATTAATAATATGTAAATTAATATATTAAATTAAATTACAAGTTATAATATAATTTGTTATTATTATTACTTTCATTAGTATTATTAACATTAATATTAATATTAATATTAATATTAATATTAATATTAAAATCAGTATTATTAATATTATTTTTTTTAATATGAAATTTGATACATGTAACTTGTTGTATCTTAATTATTACTTATATTATATTTAGATATTATTATTACCTTTATCATTGAAAATCATTATTTTTATTATCATTAACATTAATAATAATAATATAATTATCATTTTTACATAAAATTATTATTATCATTACTTTATCATGATTCTTATTCATATTGGTATTATTCTGATATTAATATTACCAAAACTATTATTATTAATATTAGTATTATTGTTATCATTATTATATCGTAATTAGTAGAAAAATTACAAATTTTAGTTATTATTAATGAATATTTATTATCATTATTATTATCTTTATCAATATTAGTATTATTAATATCATTATAGTTATTATTATTAGAAAATAATACAATCTATTATTAATATCATTAATAAATATTGGTATTTTCATTATTAATAGTTCTATTAGTACAAATCAGTATTATTAATTATTATTAATAATAATTATTATTATTATTACTATATATATTTATTAATTATTAAAAATTAATTATATAATTTATAATAAACTGATAAAAGGAATCGGATTAGTTTCAAGTAGCTTTCGAGCTGTTGATAATTTTTGTTTATATCTTAAATTTGTTACACATCAACCTCAATTTGTACGAATCTGCTTCTTTCATAATCTACTTTATATTTTATTTATTAATTTATTATTCCTGATTAGAAGTATGTCGACCAATTTGGATATATATTAAACGAATTTCACGATAATTTTGGTTAACACATTCAGTTCTCTCAAGTATCACTATCAAATATAAATTACAAACACCCTTAACAGATGTTAGTGAATCAAATTCAATAGAAAAGTCGAAGAACATTGGTGGTGCTCTGTTCATGTAATTTTTTTTTATTTCTTCGAAATCTTAACAATTTTAAAAATGTATTGATGCATTCTTGTTAGAAACCTTTTACTTAAACTATCTGGAGAGTTTCAAGTCTCAATTTTAACCATCGAGTTCAAATTCATGAGTCAAACTTAATTTTCTAGAAAGTCAAACGTTTGTTCTATAATCAAATTGAAGTCGTAGATTTTGTTTCCATTGAAATTGTTAATTTCTAAAGTTTCAGAGAACAATTTACAACCTATTTCGTGTTGAATTCATGATCTAAAACAGACTAAAAATCAAATCAAGGTTTGAGTTATATGTGTTCTTCGCGTAAGTGTTTTCTGTAATTAAAATCTGTTCCTGTCTGTTAATAAAAAATAAATCGTTACGAGTTAGTTCCATTTTAAGTGAAGAATTTGAATCGTGTAATTAATTAGTTGTTAGAAGATAGTTTGCTGTGTTTGATTCGATTCTGTGTAGAAGATGAAGGAAACATATTAAACGGGTTAAAAGAAATTAGGTAGTTATTATAACAGAAAAATAAAATGGAGCAGCTGGCTGGGTACATGTTGTAGTGACCCGAACTTTTCCATGTTTTTATATATTAAATGAAATTGATATTTACATGATTAAATGTTTCCAACATGTTAAGCAATCAAACTTGTTAAGACTTGATTAATTGAAATAGGTTTCATATAGACAATTGACCACCCAAGTTGACCGGCGATTCACGAACGTTAAAACTTGTAAAAACTATATGATGACATATATATGGATATATATATATATATATATATATATATATATATATATATATATATATATATATATATATATATATATATATATATATATAGTTAACATGATATTATGATAAGTAAACATATCATTAAGTATATTAACAATGAACTACATATGTAAAAACAAGACTACTAACTTAATGATTTTGAAACGAGACATATATGTAACGATTATCGTTGTAACAACATTTAATATATATATATATATATATATATATATATATATATATATATATATATCATATTAAGATATATTAATACATCATGATATCATGATAATTTAATAATTTAACATCTCATTTGATTTAATAAACAATGGGTTAACAACATTTAACAAGATCGTTAACCTAAAGGTTTCAAAACAACACTTACATGTAACGACTAACGATGACTTAACGACTCAGTTAAAATGTATATACATGTAGTGTTTTAATATGTATTCATACACTTTTGAAAGACTTCAAGACACTTATCAAAATACTTCTACTTAACAAAAATGCTTACAATTACATCCTCATTCAGTTTCATCAACAATTCTACTCGTATGCACCCGTATTCGTACTCGTACAATACACAGCTTTTAGATGTATGTACTATTGGTATATACACTCCAATGATCAGCTCTTAGCATCCCATGTGAGTCACCTAACATATGTGGGAACCATCATTTGGCAACTAGCATGAAATATCTCATAAAATTACAAAAATATGAGTAACCATTCATGACTTATTTACATGTAAACAAAATTACACATCCTTTATATCTAATCCATATACCAACGACCAAAAACACCTACAAACACTTTCATTCTTCAATTTTCTTCATCTAATTAATCTCTCTCAAGTTCTATCTTCAAGTTCTAAGTGTTCTTCATAAATTCTACAAGTTCTAGTTTCATAAAATCAAGAATACTTCCAAGTTTGCTAGCTTACTTCCAATCTTGTAGAGTGATCCTCCAACCTCAAGAAATCTTTATTATTTACAGTAAGATATCTTTCTAATACAAGGTAATATTCATATTCAAACTTTGATTCAATTTTTATAACTATAACAATCTTATTTCGAGTGGAAATCTTACTTGAACTTGTTTTCGTGTCATGATTCTGCTTCAAGAACTTTCAAGCCATCCAAGGATCCTTTGAAGCTAGATCCATTTTTTCTCATTTCCAGTAGCTTTATCCAGAAAACTTGAGGTAGTAATGATGTTCATAACATCATTCGATTCATACATATAAAGCTATCTTATTCGAAGGTTTAAACTTGTAATCACTAGAACATAGTTTAGTTAATTCTAAACTTGTTCGCAAATAAAAGTTAATCCTTCTAACTTGAATTTTAAAATCAACTAAACACATGTTCTATATCTATATGATATGCTAACTTAATGATTTAAAACCTGGAAACACGAAGAACACTGTAAAACCGGACATACGCCGTCGTAGTAACACCGCGGGCTGTTTTGGGTTAGTTAATTAAAAACTATGATAAACTTTGATTTAAAAGTTGTTCTTCTGGGAAAATGATTTTTCTTATGAACATGAAACTATATCCAAAAATCATGATTAAACTCAAATTGGAAGTATGTTTTCTAAAATGGTCATCTAGACGTCGTTCTTTCGACTGAAATGACTACCTTTACAAAAACGACTTGTAACTTATATTTCCGACTATAAACCTATACTTTTTCTGTTTAGATTCATAAAATAGAGTTCAATATGAAACCATAACAATTTGATTCACTCAAAACGGATTTAAAATGAAGAAGTTATGGGTAAAACAAGATTGGATAATTTTTCTTGTTGTAGCAACGTGAAAATTGGTAACAAATCTATATTAATCATATCCTAGCTAACTTATATTGAATTATGCATGTATTTATTATGTAATCTTGGGATACCATAGACACGTATGCAAATGTTTTGACATATCATATCGACCCATGTGTATATATTATTTGGAACAACCATAGACACTCTATATGCAGTAATGTGGGAGTTAGCTATACAGGGTTGAGGTTGATTTCAAAAATATATATACTTTGAGTTGTGATCTAGCCTGAGACGTGTATACACTGGGTCGTTGATTGATTCAAGATAATATATATCAATTTTTTTCTGTACATCTAACGTTGGACAACTAGTTGTAGGTTACTAACGAGGACAACTGACTTAATAAACTTAAAACATCAAAATGTATTAAAAGTGTTGTAAATATATTTTGAATATACTTTGATATATATGTACATATTTGTTATAGGTTCATGAATCGACCAGTGGCCAAGTCTTACTTCCCGACGAAGTAAAAATCTGTGAAAGTGAGTTATAGTCCCACTTTTAAAATCTAATATTTTTGGGATGAGAATACATGCAGGTTTTATAAATGATTTACAAAATAGATACAAGTACGTGAAACTACATTCTATGGTTGAATTATTAAAATCGAATACGCCCCTTTTTATTAAGTCTGGTAATCTAAGAATTAGGGAACAGACACCCTAATTGACGCGAATCCTAAAGATAGATCTATTGGGCCTAACAAACCCCATCCAAAGTACCGGATGCTTTAGTACTTCGAAATTTATATCATATCCGAAGGGTGTCCCGGAATGATGCGGATATTCTTATATATGCATCTTGTTAATGTCGGTTACCAGGTGTTCACCATATAAATGATTTTTATCTCTATGTATGGGATGTATATTGAAATATGAAATCTTGTGGTCTATTGTTACGATTTGATATATATAGGTTAAACCTATAACTCACCAACATTTTTGTTGACGTTTGAAGCATGTTTGTTCTCAGGTGAATATTAAGAGCTTCCACTGTTGCATACTAAAATAAGGACAAGATTTGGAGTCCATGTTTGTATGATATTATGTAAAAACTGCATTCAAGAAACATATGTCGATGTAATATATTTCTATTGTAAACTATTATGTAATGGTCGTGTGTAAACAGTATATTTTAGATTATCATTATTTGATAATCTACGTAATGCTTTTTAAACCTTTATTGATAAAATAAAGGTTATGGTTTTTTTAAAAATGAATGCAGTCTTTGAAAAACGTCTCATATAGAGGTGAAAACCTCGCAACGAAATCAATTAATATGGAACGTTTATAATCAATATGAACGGGACATTTCAGTTGGTATCCGAGCGTTGGTCTTAGAGAACCAGAAAATTTGCATTAGTGTGTCTTATCGAGTTTGTTAGGATGCATTAGTGAGTCTGGACTTCGACCGTGTTTTCTTTAAAAATGATTGCTTAACATTTTTGTTGGAAACTATATATTTTTAACATGTGAATATTATGTGATATATTAATCTCTTAACGTGTTTGATATTATGTGATAGATGTCTACCTCTAGAATAAGTCCCATTGACTCACCTAATAATAATGAAGAGTCAAATGTAAATTGGAATGATTCGTGGACTGA
Source organism: Rutidosis leptorrhynchoides (assembly GCF_046630445.1). Classification (NCBI taxonomy): domain Eukaryota; kingdom Viridiplantae; phylum Streptophyta; class Magnoliopsida; order Asterales; family Asteraceae; genus Rutidosis; species Rutidosis leptorrhynchoides. Next base: position 62,960,854 of record NC_092333.1, on the reverse strand, counting down.
TTCACAAGTTCCCGAAGTGGAACCGGAAGAAGAGTCAGAACCGGAAGAAGAATCGGAACCGGAAGAAGAAATAGAACCAGTGGGGGAAATAATAAAACGGTTAAGTAGAAGAAAATCCTCAACCAACCGACCAAAGTTAATTATGGTCAATGGTGTTTCCGCCAAGGAAGCAAAGTATTGGGAGGATTACCAATTCTCCGATGAATCGGATCCCGACAAGGATTCCGATGATGTTATAGAAATTACCCCAACACAATTTAATAAGGCAAAAGAGAACAATAAGGGAAAGGGCATAAAAATAAAGAAATTTAATTCCAAACACGATGAACTTTATATGTATCGTCAACACCCGTATTTCTTAAGTTGTGACAATAACCCGGGAACCTCTAAACCACCAGGTTTTTCTAAACCAATGTGGAAAACGACGGCTCGTATTAGAGGAACATCATATATCGCTAGAAACTTGGCAAAACGAATCAACACCGAAGAAGAAGAAATGAGCGAGTCGGAATAAGATAGTTGTATTCGTGTGGTGTAATATATGTAATATAGTGTGCTTATGCTTTATGATATATGTAAAAATTGCTTGTATTAATAAGTATTTTTTTATGAATCTAACTCTTGTCTATTTTACAGTATAAAAACACAAAATGGATAGACAACCCAATATTTTAAGAGACCTACCCGGAGACATGATTGATGAAATCTTGTCTAGAGTCGGTCAGAATTCCTCGGCACAACTATTTAAGGCGAGATCAGTTTGTAAGACATTCGAAGAACGTTCCAAAAATGCCTTGATTTATAAAAGGCTTTCGTTCGAAAGATGGGGGATATCACATTGGGAAATCCATAAGTTACAATGTGTTTACTTTGACGCATATATTGCGGGGAACCCAAATGCTATTTTACGCAACGGTTTAAGAAATTATTTTGACTCCATATATCCGAATATAGGACTTCGTGATTTAGAAAAAGCGGCTAACATGCAACATAAAGAAGCATGTTATGCTTACGGGTTAGTAATGTTTTCTTCTCACCAAAGTGAGAACAAGAACATCGGGCTATAACTATTAAATAAAACGTTCCCACAAGTGACGGAGTCGGTAATTGGGGTAAGAAATAAGGGTTTTAGGTTATTACGAGACTGTTGGTCATTACGTAACCTTCATCCTTTTGACGACGTTACAACACATTGTCTTACTATCGGTCACAACGGTTATGTTCCACAAAATCAAGGATGGGAAGTGGTATTAGTAAAACCAGAATACATGACTTGTTTCTGGACGTATGAATTACGTGTCTTTATTGCCTTTGCTGAACTCCTTATTTATTAACTAGAATTATCTTTGCAACTACTTTGTATCAAAGTTTTATGTACTATATTTCATGCTATATGTAAAAAAAAGCGGTATTGTAAGTTTGCAAGTTATTGTATAAAGGTTTGAATATGATATTTTTTTTTTGTGATTAGTTTTTCATATAGAATTGTAGTAGTTGAAATGGTATGTTAGCTGCTAAGTATGAACTTAACGGGTAGGTACTACCCGAATTAAAGAGTATAAAACGCTAATATGAAGAAAGAGCTTTTATAAATAAGTTCATATTTCGCTACGAAATACTATTGACTACTCTTGATATTCTATATGATTAACTCGTTTCATTTGACTATTTTGAAGGAAATGGCACCGACTACTCGACACACCTTGAATATGAGCGAAGAGGAATTTCGTGCCTTTCTTGCTTCAAACATAGCCGCAGTACAGCCTGCGCTACATACCAACAATAACTCCGAATCTAGCAATGCAGCTAACGGTGCAAGAAATCGTGTAGGACGCACCTACAAAGAATTCACTGCCTGTAAACCTTTGGAATTTGATGGAACCGAAGGACCGATCGGATTGAAACGGTGGATCGAGAAGGTCGAATCGGTGTTTGCCATAAGTAAGTGTACTGAAGAGGACAAAGTGAAGTACGCTACGCATACCTTCACAGGTACTGCGTTAACATGGTGGAATACCTATCTAGAGCAAGTGGGACAAGATGATGCTTACGTACTACCGTGGTCAGCATTCAAGCACTTGATGAACGAGAAGTACCGTCCCAGAACCGAGGTCAATAAACTCAAGATAGAACTTAGAGGGTTACGAACCCAAGGATTTGATATTACCACGTACGAAAGACGATTCACAGAATTGTTCCTATTATGTCCGAGAGCGTTCGAAGATGAGGAAGAGAAGATCGACGCGTTTGTGAAAGGATTACCGGAAAGAATCCAAGAAGATATAAGTTCACACGAGCCCGCCTCCATACAACAGGCATGTAGAATGGCTCACAAACTAGTGAACCAGATTGAGGAAAGAATTAAAGAACAGGCAGCTGAAGAGGCCAATGTGAAGCAAGTCAAAAGAAAGTGGGAGGAAAACGGTGATAAGAATCACCAATACAACAACAACAGCAATTACAACAATAATCGCAACAACTATCCCAACAATCGCAACATCAATCGCAACTACAACAAACAGCCCAACAACAACAACAACAACAATAACAGCAACTACAACAATCATCCCAACAATAATAACAACCGCAACAACAACAACAACAACAACAACAATCAGAAGCAGCTATGCCAAAGGTGTGAAAAGTATCACTCGGGGTTCTGCACCAAATTTTGCAACAAGTGTAAAAGAAATGGTCATAGCGTGGCGAAGTGTGAGGTCTACGGACCAGGGGTTAATAGAACGAAAGAAACAAATGGTGTCGGAACGAGTAATGGTGGAGCAAGTAGTGTCGGAGCAAGTTATGCCAATGTAGTTTGTTATAAATGTGGAAAACCGAGTCACATTATTAGAAATTGCCTGAACCAGGAGAACACGAATGGACAAGGCCGTGGAAGAGTTTTCAATATTAATGTGACAGAGGCTCAGGAAGACCCGGAGCTTGTTACGGGTACGTTTCTTATTGACAATAAATCTGCTTACGTTTTTTTTTATTCGGGTGCGGATAGAAGCTATATGAGTAGAGATTTTTGTGCTAAATTATGTTGTCCATTGACGCCGTTGGATAGTAAATTTTTACTCGAATTAGCAAACGGTAAATTAATTTCAGCAGATTATATATGCCGGAATCAAGAAATTAAACTGGGTAGCGAAATATTTAAGATTGATTTGATACCCGTAGAGTTAGGGAATTTTGATATAATAGTTGGCATGGACTGGCTGAAGAAGGTGAAAGCAGAGATCGTATGTTATAAAAATGCAATTCGCATTGTACGAGAAGAAGGAGAACCCTTAATGGTGTACGGAGAAAAGGGCAACATGAAGCTACATCTTATTAGTAATTTGAAGGCACAAAAACTAATAAGAAAAGGTTGCTATGCTATTCTAGCACACGTCGAGAAAGTACAAACTGAAGAAAAGAGCATCAATGATGTTCCCGTCGCAAAAGAATTTCTCGATGTATTTCCGAAAGAATTACCAGGACTACCTCCACATCGATCTGTTGAATTTCAAATAGATCTTGTACCAGGAGCTGCACCAATAGCTCGTGCTCCTTATAGACTCGCACCCAGCGAGATGAAAGAACTGCAAAGCTAACTGCAAGAACTATTAGAACGTGGTTTCATTCGACCAAGCACATCACCATGGGGAGCTCCTGTTTTGTTTGTCAAGAAGAAGGATGGTACATTTAGGTTGTGTATTGACTACAGAGAGTTGAGCAAACTTACCATCAAAAACCGTTATCCACTGCCGAGAATTGACGACTTATTTGATCAACTACAAGGCTCGTCGGTTTATTCAAAGATCGATTTATGTTCTGGATATCATCAAATGCGAGTAAAGGAGGATGATATTCCAAAAACTGCTTTTAGGACGCGTTATGGTCATTACGAGTTTATGGTTATGCCGTTTGGATTGTCTAACGCACCAGCTGTGTTCATGGACCTTATGAACCGAGTGTGTGGGCCATATCTTGACAAGTTTGTCATTGTTTTCATCGATGACATACTTATTTACACAAAGAATGATCAAGAGCACGAAGAACATTTGAGAAAAGTGCTAGAAGTATTGAGGAAAGAAAAAGTGTACGCTAAGTTTTCAAAGTGTGCATTTTGGTTGGACGAAGTTCAATTCCTCAGTCACATAGTGAACAAAGAAGGTATCCAGGTGGACTCAGCAAAGATCGAAACCGTTGAAAAGTGGGAAACCCCAAAAACTCCGAAGCATATACGTCAATTTTTAGGATTGACTGGTTACTACAGAAGATTCAGCCAAGATTTCTCCAAAATAGCAAAACCCTTGACTGCATTAACGCATAAAGGGAAGAAATTTGAATGGAAGGATGAACAAGAGAAGGCGTTTCAATTATTGAAGAAAAAGCTAACTACGGCACCTATATTGTCATTGCCTGAAGGGAATGATGATTTTGTGATTTATTGTGATGCATCAAAGCAAGGTCTCGGTTGTGTATTAATGCAACGGACGAAGGTGATTGCTTATGCGTCTAGATAATTGAAGATTCACGAGCAAAATTATACGACGCATGATTTGGAATTAGGTGCGGTTGTTTTTGCATTAAAGACTTGGAGGCACTACTTATATGGGGTCAAAAGTATTATATATACCGACCACAAAAGTCTTCAACACATATTTAATCAGAAACAGCTGAATATGAGGTAGCGTAGGTGGATTGAATTGTTGAATGATTACGACTTTGAGATTCGTTACCACCCGGGGAAGGCAAATGTGGTAGCCGACACCTTGAGCAGAAAGGACAGAGAACCCATTCGAGTAAAATCTATGAATATAATGATTCACACTAACCTTACTACTCAAATAAAGGAGGCGCAACAAGGAGTTTTAAAAGAGAGAAATTTAAAGGATGAAATATCCAAAGGATTGGAGAAGCATCTTAATATTCAGGAAGACGGAACCCGGTATAGGGCTGAAAGAATTTGGGTACCAAAATTTGGAGATATGAGAGAAATGGTACTTAGAGAAGCTCATAAAACCAGATACTCAATACATCCTGGAACGGGTAAGATGTACAAGGATCTTAAGAAACATTTTTGGTGGCCAGGTATGAAAGCCAATATTGCTAAATATGTAGGAGAATGTTTGAAGTGTTCTAAGGTCAAAGCTGAACATCAGAAACCATCAGGTCTACTACAACAACCTGAAATCCCGGAATGGAAATGGGAAAACATTACCATGGATTTCATTACTAAATTGTCAAGGACTGCAAGTGGTTATGATACTATTTGGGTAATAGTTGATCGTCTCACCAAGTCAGCACACTTTCTGCCAATAAGAGAAGATGACAAGATGGAGAAGTTAGCACGACTGTATTTGAAGGAAGTCATCTCCAGACATGGAATACCAATCTCTATTATCTCTGATAGGGATGGCAGATTTATTTCAAGATTCTGGCAGACATTACAGCAAGCATTAGGAACTCGTCTAGACATGAGTACTGTCTATCATCCACAAACTGATGGGCAGAGCGAAAGGACAATACAAACACTTGAAGACATGCTACGAGCATGTGTTATTGATTTCAGAAACAGTTGGGATCGACATCTACCGTTAGCAGAATTTTCCTACAACAACCGCTATCATTCAAGCATTGAGATGGCGCCGTTTGAAGCACTTTATGGTAGAAAGTGCAGGTCTCCGGTTTGTTGGAGTGAAGTGGGGGATAGACAGATTACGGGTCCGGAGATAATACAAGAAACTACCGAGAAGATCATCCAAATTCAACAACGGTTGAAAACCGCCCAAAGTCGACAAAAGAGCTACGCCGACATTAAAAAAAAGACATAGAATTTGAAATTGGAGAAATGGTCATGCTTAAGGTTGCACCTTGGAAAGGTGTTGTTCGATTTGGTAAACGGGGAAAATTAAATCCAAGGTATATTGGACCATTCAAGATTATTGATCGTGTCGGACCAGTAGCTTACCGACTTGAGTTACCTCAAAAACTTGCGAATGTACATAACACTTTCCACGTCTCAAATTTGAAGAAATGTTTTGCTAAAGAAGATCTCACTATTCCGTTGGACGAAATCCAAATCAATGAAAAACTTCAATTCATTGAAGAACCCGTCGAAATAATGGATCGTGAGGTTAAGAGACTTAAACAAAACAAGATACCGATTGTTAAGGTTCGATGGAATGCTCGTAGAGGACCTTAGTTCACCTGGGAGCGTGAAGATCAGATGAAGAAGAAATACCCGCATCTATTTCCAGAAGATTCGTCAACACTTTCAACAGCTTAAAATTTCGGGACGAAATTTATTTAACGGGTAGGTACTGTAGTGACCCGAACTTTTCCATGTTTTTATATATTAAATGAAATTGATATTTACATGATTAAATGTTTCCAACATGTTAAGTAATCAAACTTGTTAAGACTTTATTAATTGAAATAGGTTTCATATAGACAATTGACCACCCAAGTTGACCGGCGATTCACGAACGTTAAAACTTGTAAAAACTATATGATGACATATATATGGATATATATATAGTTAACATGATATTATGATAAGTAAACATATCATTAAGTATATTAACAATGAACTACATATGTAAAAACAAGACTACTAACTTAATGATTTTGAAACGAGACATATATGTAACGATTATCGTTGTAACGACATTTAATGTATATATATCATATTAAGATATATTAATACATCATGATATCATGATAATGTAATAATTTAACATCTCATTTGATTTAATAAACAATGGGTTAACAACATTTAACAAGATCGTTAACCTAAAGGTTTCAAAACAACACTTACATGTAACGACTAACGATGACTTAACGACTCAGTTAAAATGTATATACATGTAGTGTTTTAATATGTATTCATACACTTTTGAAAGACTTCAAGACACTTATCATAATACTTCTACTTAACAAAAATGCTTACAATTACATCCTCGTTCAGTTTCATCAACAATTCTACTCGTATGCACCCGTATTCATACTCGTACAATACACAGCTTTTAGATGTATGTACTATTGGTATATACACTCCAATGATCAGCTCTTAGCAGCCCATGTGAGTCACCTAACACATGTGGGAACCATCATTTGGCAACTAGCATGAAATATCTCATAAAATTACAAAAATATGAGTAATCATTCATGACTTATTTACATGTAAACAAAATTACACATCCTTTATATCTAATCCATATACCAACGACCAAAAACACCTACAAACACTTTCATTCTTCAATTTTCTTCATCTAATTAATCTCTCTTAAGTTATATCTTCAAGTTCTAAGTGTTCTTCATAAATTCTACAAGTTCTAGTTTCATAAAATCAAGAATACTTCCAAGTTTGCTAGCTTACTTCCAATCTTGTAGAGTGATCATCCAACCTCTAGAAATCTTTATTATTTACAGTAAGATATCTTTCTAATACAAGATAATACTCATATTTAAACTTTGATTCAATTTCTATAACAATAACAATCTTATTTCGAGTGAAAATCTTACTTGAACTTGTTTTCGTGTCATGATTCTGCTTCAAGAACTTTCAAGCCATCCAAGGATCCTTTGAAGCTAGATCCATTTTTTCTCATTTCCAGTAGCTTTATCCAGAAAACTTGAGGTAGTAATGATGTTCATAACATCATTCGATTCATACATATAAAGCTATCTTATTCGAAGGTTTAAACTCGTAATCACTAGAACATAGTTTAGTTAATTCTAAACTTGTTCGCAAACAAAAGTTAATCCTTCTAACTTGACTTTTAAAATCAACTAAACACATGTTCTATATCTATATGATATGCTAACTTAATGATTTAAAACCTGGAAACACGAAGAACACTTTAAACCGGACATACGCCGTCGTAGTAACACCGCGGGCTGTTTTGGGTTAGTTAATTAAAAACTATGATAAACTTTGATTTAAAAGTTGTTCTTCTGGGAAAATGATTTTTCTTATGAACATGAAACTATATCCAAAAATCATGGTTAAACTCAAAGTGGAAGTATGTTTTCTAAAATGGTCATCTAGACGTCGTTCTTTCGACTGAAATGACTACCTTTACAAAAACGACTTGTAACTTATATTTCCAACTATAAACCTATACTTTTTCGGTTTAGATTCATAAAATAGAGTTCAATATGAAACCATAGCAATTTGATTCACTCAAAACGGATTTAAAATGAAGAAGTTATGGGTAAAACAAGATTGGATAATTTTTCTTGTTGTAGCAACGTGAAAATTGGTAACAAATCTATACTAATCATATCCTAGCTAACTTATATTATATTATACATGTATTCTAATATATTATGTAATCTTGGGATATCGTAGACACGTATGCAAATGTTTTGACATATCATATCGACCCATGTGTATATATTATTTGGAACAACCATAGACACTCTATATGCAGTAATGTGGGAGTTAGCTATACAGGGTTGAGGTTGATTCCAAAAATATATATACTTTGAGTTGTGATCTAGCCTGAAACGTGTATACACTGGGTCGTGGATTGATTCAAGATAATATATATCAATTTTTTCTGTACATCTAACGTTGGACAACTAGTTGTAGGTTACTAACGAGGACAGCTGACTTAATAAACTTAAAACATCAAAATGTATTAAAAGTGTTGTAAATATATTTTGAATATACTTTGATATATATGTACATATTTGTTATAGGTTCGTGAATCGACCAGTGGCCAAGTCTTACTTACCGACGAAGTAAAAATTTGTGAAAGTGAGTTATAGTCCCACTTTTAAAATCTAATATTTTTGGGATGAGAATACATGCGGGTTTTATAAATGATTTACAAAATAGACACAAGTACGTGAAACTACATTCTATGGTTGAATTATCGAAATCGAATATGCCCCTTTTTATTAAGTCTGGTAATCTAAGAATTAGGAAACATACACCCTAATTGACGTGGATCCTAAATATAGATCTATTGGGCCTAACAAACCCCATCCAAAGTATCGGATGCTTTAGTACTTCGAAATTTATATCATATCCGAAGGGTGTCCCGGAATGATGGGGATATTCTTATATATGCATCTTGTTAATGTCGGTTACCAGGTGTTCACCATATGAATGATTTTTATCTCTATGTATGGGATGTATATTGAAATATGAAATCTTGTGGTCTATTGTTACGATTTGATATATATAGGTTAAACCTATAACTCACCAACATTTTTGTTGACGTTTAAAGCATGTTTATTCTCAGGTGAATATTAAGAGCTTCCGCTGTTGCATACTAAAATAAGGACAAGATTTGGAGTCGATGTTTGTATGATATTATGTAAAAACTGCATTCAAGAAATATATGTCGATGTAATATATTTCTATTGTAAACCATTATGTAATGGTCGTGTGTAAACAGTATATTTTAGATTATCATTATTTGATAATCTACGTAATGCTTTTGAAACCTTTATTGATAAAATAAAGGTTATGGTTGTTTTAAAAATGAATGCTGTCTTTAAAAAACATCTCATATAGAGGTCAAAACCTCTCAACGAAATCAATTAATATGGAACGTTTATAATCAATATGAACGGGACATTTCACATGTCGGATGAGCGAGTGGTCGCGGGTTCGAGTCTCGTCATGGGCAATTCGTTTTAGGAAAGCATTTTTAATGGTATGTATTTTATTTCCTTTCCATTATCATTATAAGTATTATTATTATTATGATTATTGTTATTATAATTGTTATTATTATTATTATTATTATTATTATTATTATTATTATTATTATTATTAGGGTTATTAATATTATATTAGATAATAACATTTTAATTATCATTATAATTAATATTATTATTGGAATTACTACTATTATCATCGTTATTATTATTAACAAGTATTATTATTATTATTATTATTATTATTATTATCATTATAATTATAATTACTAATATAAGTATTAATATTATTATTATTGTTATTATTGTGATTATTATTGTTATTGTTATTATTAGTATTATAATTATTATTATTATTATTATTATCATAATTGTATTTATTATTATTAATTTTAAAACTTTAATATTATTATCATTATGATGAAAATGAAAGTTTTAAAGATATTGTTAAGATTATAACTATCAAATTCTGAATATGAATATAAATGTTAAAACGGAATATCATTATTATTACTGATATTAACACTATTATTATTATGGTTTTTATTACAAATAAAAAATGTATATAAAAACACATTACAATACTTATTACTAAATTTTTCATCTTGTTAAAAACTACTATTATTATCATTATCATAAGATTTATTATTAAAACTATCATTAACAGTAAAAGTAATATTTTTATAGTTAGTATTATTTATATCATTATAATTACTACTAAGATTATTAACATTATTATTTTTAGTAATATTAAGTATTATCAATATTATCATTTTTACCATTACAAATATTATTTTATTATTATTACGATTACTAGCTTCAACAAACAAATGATATATATAAAAATAATATATTCAACATACATAACTTAACTACATTAATACTTTTATATACAAAATGAATACATTTAATTAAATAATGAAAAATATATAAGTTAATACTATAAAAATTATATCACTAATAATAATATATATATTTACTCCATTACGAATATGTGTGTTAATATATATATGAATGATATAGGTTCTTGAATCCGAGGCCAACCCTGCATTGTTCAATGTCGTCATATGTATTTTTACTACAAAATACAGTATTGTGAGTTTCATTTACTCCCTTTTTAAATGCTTTTGCAATATATATTTTTGGGACTGAGAATACATGCGCTGCTTTTATAAATGTTTTATGAAATAGACACAAGTAATCGAAACTACATTCTATGTTTAGATTATAGAAATCGAATATGCCCCCTTTTAGCTTGGTAGCCTAAGAATTAGGGAAATGGCCCCTAATTGACGCGAATCCTAAAGATAGATCTATGGACCTTGACACGTCCCATTCGGGTTACGAATGCTTTAGTACTTCGATTATCATGTCCGATGAGAGTCCCGGAATGATGGGGATATTCTATATGCATCCTGTTAGTTCGGTTATCAAGCGTTCACCATATGAATGATTTTTATCTCTATGCTGTGCGAAATGCCTGATATGAGATTATGTTTATGAGAAATGGAAATGAAAATCTTGTGGTCTATTAAAATTATGGAAACGATTGATTACGATAAACTAGTAAACTCACCAACCTTTGTGACAACCCGAAAATTTCCAACCAAATTTAAACTTTAATCTTTATATGTTTCCGACACGTTAAGCAATATTTGTTAAGTTAAATTTCAAGAATTTTAAACTATGTTCATACATTCATTCAACCTCGACCAAGTTCTAACGATTCACGAACCATTAAACGAATATGATTATATATGTATATGTGTATATATATTATAACTTGAAACGTAAACAAAATATTAGATTAAATACTTTATATGATTGTATCTGTTTCAAAATGTTTATCAATGGAATTAGAAGATAAGATCAAATGATTGAATTATCAGATATATTGAATTATGATTACAAGTCTCTGTTGAAAGGCCCACGTTGATTTGAGAAATCTTTCCATTTTAACAATATTCGGAAAATGGTAAAGTGATTTATAAATAAGAACAAATTGTCAATCATTGAGAACTAGACAAAGGATAGTGGAAGATTGAATCTCATAAAGACTCGATTGATCTATTTAGTTTCAAACGTACAAAAACGTTTTCAGTTTAAAAAGAACTTTATTATTAAAACGTATATAACATTTATAAATATCTAGAACCACTTTTGACAACCCATTACTTAACTAGTATGATAAAGATAAAGATATTTATATTTTATTTTATTAAATATATATAACGATTTAAATTAATATTATATATATTTATACGCGTATTATACGTACATAGTTTTATACTTCTAATATACTTAAACTTTACCTTTACTTTATTTTTACTTTACTTTAACTTTAATAATTCATACTTTAATAATTTACTTTAATAATTCATACTTTAATAATTCACTTTAATAATTCATACTTTAATAATTCACTTTAATAATTCATACTTTAATAATTCACTTTAATAATTCATACTTTAATAATTCACTTTAATAATTCAAAGTGAATTATTAAAGTATGAATTATTAAAGTTAATATATATAAAAGTATATTTTATTATATAAATTTAATATAAAATTTTATTACTTAATATATATAAAAGTATATTTTATTATATAAATTTAATATAAAATTTTATTTATTAATAAATAAATTATATTATTTACTCTAATAAATCTTTTAAAAATATAAAATGATTATATTTAAACTATATATTAATCATGTATAGATTTTTGGAAATTATTTTGAGTCAAATTTACTTTTGTTGACTTTTGCATATTAGTCTCGAGCATTAGGATTGTGGTACACTATGACTTGACCTAATTTGTTAGACAAATATTGACCAACACATAAATATATATAATTAATTTAGGTTCGTGAATCCGAGGCCAACCTTGCACTTGTTCAATGACGTTATATGTATTTTTACTACGAAATACAGTATGGTGAGTTTCATTTGCCCTTTTTACTCTTTACGTTTTTGGGCTGAGAATACATGCATGCAAATGTTTTATTAACTGTTTTACAATATTTATATGCGTGAGTTTCATTAATCCCTTTTTAAATGCTTTTGCAATATATATTTTTGGGACTGAGAATACATGCGCTGTTTTTATAACTGTTTTACGAAATAGACACAAGTAATTGAAACTACATTATATGGTTGAATGACCGAAATCGAATATGCCCCTTTTTATTAAGTCTGGTAATCTAAGAATTAGGGAACAGATACCCTAATTGACGCGAACTCTAAAGATAGATCTATCGGGCCTAACAAACCCCATCCAAAGTACCGGATGCTTTAGTACTTCGAAATTTATATCATGTCCGAAGGAGGATCCCGGAATGATAGGGGATATTCTTATATGTATCTAGTTAATGTCGGTTACCAGGTGTTCACCATATGAATGATTATTTTTGTCTCTATGCATGGGACGTATATTTATGAGAACTGGAAATGAAATTCTTGTGGTCTATTAAAATGATGGAAATAAATGATTATGATAAACTAATGAACTCACCAACCTTTTGGTTGACACTTTAAAGCATGTTTATTCTCAGGTGTTAAAGAAATCTTCCGCTGTGCATTTGCTCATTTTAAAGATATTACTTGGAGTCTTTCATAGCATATTTTGAAGAACGTTGCATTCGAGTCATTGAGTTCATCAAAGATTATTATTAAATCAATTTATAGTTGGATAGTGGATATTATGAAATGGTATGCATGCCTGTTAATTTTCGATGTAAAGAAAGTTTGTCTTTTAAAAACGAATGCAATGTTTGTAAACTGTATCATATAGAGGTCAAATACCTCGCAATGTAATCAACTATTGTGAATCGTTTATAATGTATATGAACGGGTCCTTTCATTTGGTATCAGAGCGGTGGTCTTAGCGAACCAGGTTTGCATTAGTGTGTCTAACTGATAAGTCGATAGGATGCATTAGTGAGTCTGGACTTCGACCGTGTCTGCATGTCAAAAGTTTTGCATATCATTTTGTGTCAAAAATTAACTACTTATCATCCTCAGGAAATTACCTGTTTATCATTTTTAGTCTAAGACACGTCTTGCTGCATTGATTGCATGAATAGTGTATAGACAAAAAAATTCATATCTTAGCATATCTGCTAAATCATATCTTATCGTATCTGTTACTTTAAACTTTGCCTGACATATCCCGCAAAGTCCTCCGTAATCTACGAAATCTTTTGATATATATATATATATATATATATATATATATATATATATATATATATATATATATATATATATATATATTCTATGTAATTAGAATACCATCCGTTAGCCAAAATCATTTCATATCGGAAAAAAATCCTTTATCCAATCGTACGAAATGGAATTCGTCATTAGTTCAAGTCACTCAGATTCCGAAATGGAATCCCATTTAAGCTCCGAAAGCAGTGTGACCGGAATAGATCAACCAATCAGTCATCACCTATTCTGGATGAATTGGGGATGGGTTCGTAGCCTCCTCAATCATTAGAGACAAGAAGAAGGTGATCCCTTCCATCCACCACATTGCCCTCTTGACGAAGAACCTGAAGCACTTACCGGCGAACCTGTCCGAAACACCATTTTCTCGCTCATTTCCAGAGTATCTCGTCACGATTATATATTACATCAAATTTTAGATTTTATTTATCCGCTCGTCTGAACCGATAATCACCCCGGTGTAATAGAAGAAGTCAACGAGCTTCGCGCTCGGGTAGTAGCTTTGGAGAATACGGTGCAGAGATTACAAACACCAGCAGCAGCATCAGCAGCATAACCAGTACCACTATCATCAATGCCAACAGTACCATTACCACCTCCAACCACAACCGCGTCGTAAACCTCAACTTCACAATCTGTCCCACGAGCATCAACGTCATGCGCATCATAGATACCAAGGAGTACCAACAACAATAACTGACGAAGTATTAATTCATAACTTCATTGGAGAAACATTCCGCGGCGATTATGTAATCTCTAAAGTCTTAGAGATTATCTAATCTAGCCCTAACCATAAATCAGTTAAGCGAACCAAAATGATAGAAGGAAGAGTATAAACTCTGACAAAAATGGTGTGTGATTAACAAGCTAAACTTGCTTTACCAACAACATCAACAGTACCATCAGCGTTACCAGCATCGTCAGTACAGTCAACATTCAAATCAACAACACCGATAACATCACAAACTCCGTCAGTTCAAGAATCACTGTGGACATCATTACGAATCAATAACGTGTATATTGTATCAACGAGTTATGAAGAATTAACTCATTCCCTCTGAAGAAATTATATGTATATTATATATATATATATATATATATATATATATATATATATATATATATATATATATATATATATATATATATATTTGAAATAAATCTTTCCAGGCTAGGCTATTGCGTGTGAATCTTAACTACTTGGTTAATTCATATTACAAATATGGTACGTCCTTCGGCCGCAACTTAACCAGCGTTAACTACAATCTCTGTCGCAATTCAACAAATTCCAATTCATAATAAATCAAGTATATATTTGATTTTACACTTTCATCATCGATGTACCTGAAACTTTTCAGATAACATCATTCGTACTTTGCAAAATTCACAAGAATTCCACGAACCGAACATCATACATCAACAAATAACAAAGTATTGATTCATAATTTCAATGTCATTAAAGAAATACTGCGTAAAAGTTATGTACTTTTTAAAGCCTTTAGGGAATATTCAATTCTAGTTTCAACCGTAAATCAAATGAGTTTAATTTAACATTAACTCATTAAATCTATGTTACATCTGAAGAAAATATACATATATATATTTTCATAAAGACTGTAATAAAATTATTTTGTACAAAATATTAATTGTGAAATTTTTTTAACGGGTAGGTAATACCCGAGAGATATATAAATTCACAATTAATATGTTACATTCTTCGATTCTGATTCAGCAAATCATCCATTATACTCCCTACTTTCACAACAATATACATTCTTTTATAGAAATTAAAACAACCATACTCATTCAAAATTTAATTACATATTCTGATTTTGAAATCTCAAAATTCAACTTGAGATATGACCAAAATCATCACTCTTAGATCCTTACATCTTTCACAAGCTATATTTTGACTTCAAAACTGTGTTAGAATATCAAATGTATGTTAACGATTACAATCTGTGTTCAAACCCTTTGAAAATTTCTGAAGACACTTCGAATGATGAGCAATCGAGATGATGATCCAACCACATGTTACCCACAATTATGTACCCGAAAAACTCTTGAAACCAAAGTAAAAGTTTAAACAACGTATCCGCGTCAGATTCTTTGGCATTTATTAGCAAAAATAACTTTGCGACTCCTATTCAAAGTAGCCAGTTTTGTCACAGCTCCAGCAAGTCAACTTCGACTTTTCAGTCAGATTAACCTTATTATAACCTTGAGATATACACCATCGTTACCAGGGAACCTTTTACATTCCACCACATTATTAGCAGATGTACCAACAACTTCATTACCCTTTTACTTTAGCCTCTCCAAAAAGTCATTATAATTATTCATTGAAACCCCATCATTTACTCATTCGCATCTTGTAATGAGAATTGCCATACGAATCATTGGGAATTAGCAATCAGTATTTTGAAATCTCGCAGCATGTCTACGCCAACAGTTATATGTGTATATATAACGTCTATCTTCTGGACTTAATTTGAATGTGAAGTTTCTGAAAAACACTCCGAACTACGAATTGGTTCTCCGAAAATGGAAAAAATGCTGATGAAGCAGCAAAAACTATAAACGACTTTAAACGGTAAAAGCTGGATGATAATGATGAAGTGTGCTGGCAAAGCGCAGAAAAAGAGAAGTTTTGGAACTGGAAAACGAATTGAGCAAAGTAGGAAGGAGGCTGTGGGCAAATTACAAAGACTGAACCTGACTTCAAAGGATCCAAATGATTCAGTACCTGCTGAAGTCATTAACGAATACCTTGCTCCTGACTCTAAACCCCTGCGGACAATATTCTTTATCATCCTCTGATATTAGAAATTCTAAAATATCATCATATCTTTCATTATAAATATCCTCCATATTTCTGAAGATATTTTCTTAATTTTTCTTATTTGAAATCATTTACCTCTTCGCGCTATCTGTATTACATCATAAAATAAACTATTTTAGTTTCTAAATTCTGAAACATTCAAGTTTAAAATAGGAATATTTTGAAGTAGTGTTGGGAACTGAAGCATGAATTAGTATAATATAATGACATTTGATCAATGTGATTATATTACAGTAAGTCATGCTGAGTTTCTAAATGGAACGTGATGATTCACAGATCATAACATCATCATGTGCCATGTTATACGACTCTTGTATTCTATTTAACCTCTAAAATATCAAGAAAATATTTCTTGATGATTCGGCCTTTTCCAAGGTATTCTAGTAATTTGGGAAGTTAAGATCGTGCCATCACAATTTCCTTCCTAGAACATTAACAACGTTCATTCCGAAATTCACAACGAAATTCATATCTGTGAATTCTGGACCATTACAAGCGGTGCTTAATCGCAAGAAGAAGAAACGAAAGGACAAAACTTCGAAATAGAAATTGGGGTATAAATTGCAGCAAATAAAAGAGAGCATTAACTGTAAATGATAATGATTATAGAAGATAGAAGCAAAGACTTTGAAATATAAGGGAACATATAAAGCCCAATGACAAACCAGAAATTATAAACCATATATATCGATGCATATAGCAATATAAAGACACGGGAGAACTAGAAACACTATAAACCCAAGAGTATAGTAGAAGTAAATAGATTCTTCCGGCGGTAGATGAAAAAGAAGAATGACCGATATGAAAGTTAGAAGTATATCGAGAATCAGAACTGGATGGAGTATATTGATGAATACTTTAAAATATGAGTTGAGGAGGAAAGAATAGAAGGTGATGAAACATGACTAGGAACTTAGAAATCAATAGATTTAACTCACACAATGGCAGAATAAGTGAATCAAACCCTCTAGTGAATAGGTTAAGTTTTTTTTTTTTGATTAATTTAGTCAAACCACAACTAAATCAAGTGTGATTAGATCAACACCTAGAGCTATTATTCACCACCTGGGTGATTTGGACTGAGAGAGAATCGGAGGAGCTCACTAGATCTGAGTGTGTGTAACAAATGAGAGGCTTAACCTAAAATGAAGAACATAAGACTTTATATACCCCTGCTGTTGACTCACCCATACAATTCATTCATCACACGTACGAGTTGGCTTCATCAGCCGTACGGGTGATCACTCACTCGTGTCTTCTCATTTAGGTTGTAATTGTGACTTAGCTCAGCATCAACCGTGCGTATGAGCCTGTCAGCCGTACTAGTGAGGCTTCACTCGTACGTCTGACTAAGTCTAACATAGTCAAACATCTAAATCTCGTTCCTGCAGTTCATGTAACCACATACAAACACGGATAGGATAATAACGAGCAATCATGGTGGCCTGTAAACTGTTGTACCTGCAATGGACGTGGGTAGATGTCTAGGGACTTGCATAAAATGCATCAACAGAAGGTGTGAGTTGAAAGGAAACGAAGGAGGTGAATTTATAAGAAAATCTCTGACAGAACAATTAAAATGGACGATCGCATTTAAAGCGGATCCTAATTCCCTTGATTACCGGAGAGTCAAATCTTATTAAGAATATTTTCTTCAAATCCCTTGAAATCTGTGAATCAATCATATCTACGTCAAATGATAAGATGAATCTACACTTACTCATTTCACTCTTCTATGTTAGCTTCATTCGTACTCTTCATATAAATGGATTGTTTATCCAAATTATTCGCTGATGATAAAACTCTAATTTTCAGCCCGTATGCATCATGAAAACATACTTATTATCATTCACAACCTTTCCACTCAAATTTCGGGACGAAATTTCTTTAACGGGTAGGTACTGTGACAACCCGGAAATTTCCAACCAAATTTAAACTTTAATCTTTATATGTTTCCGACACGTTAAGCAATATTTGTTAAGTTAAATTTCAAGAATTTTAAACTATGTTCATACATTCATTCAACCTCAACCAAGTTCTAACGATTCACGAACTATTAAACGAATATGATTATATATGTATATGTGTATATATATTATAACTTGAAACGTAAACAAAATATTAGATTAAATACTTTATATGATTGTATCTGTTTCAAAATGTTTATCAATGGAATTAGAAGATAAGGTCAAATGATTGAATTATCAGATATATTGAATTATGATTACAAGTCTCTGTTGAAAGGCCCACGTTGATTTGAGAAATCTTTCCATTTTAACAATATTCGAAAAATGGTAAAGTGATTTATAAATAAGAACAAATTGTCAATCATTGAGAACTAGACAAAGGATAGTGGAAGATTGAATCTCATAAAGACTCGATTGATCTATTTAGTTTCAAACGTACAAAAACGTTTTCAGTTTAAAAAGAACTTTATTATTAAAATGTATATAACATTTATAAATATCTAGAACCACTTTTGACAACTCATTACTTAACTAGTATGATAAAGATAAAGATATTTATATTTTATTTTATTAAATATATATAACGATTTAAATTAATATTATATATATTTATACGCGTATTATACGTACATAGTTTTATACTTTTACTATACTTAAACTTTACCTTTACTTTATTTTTACTTTACTTTAACTTTAATAATTCACTTTAATAATTCATACTTTAATAATTCACTTTAATAATTCATACTTTAATAATTCACTTTAATAATTCATACTTTAATAATTCACTTTAATAATTCATACTTTAATAATTCACTTTAATAATTCATACTTTAATAATTCACTTTAATAATTCAAAAATCTATTATAAATAGAATTCAATAAGTTTCATTATTTTATAGAAACTTGAAAATATTTTTCTCTAAACTCTCTCAATCGATTTACATATATATATATATATATATAAATATATATATATATATATATATATATATATATATATATATATATATATATATATATATATTTACTCCATATTATTTCAAGATATTATTAGTATACATAAAATATTACGACGGAGTGCTGTCCGAGTGATTTCGAAATTGTTTTTCGAGTAGGATAGGATTAAGGAAATTATGGGTTATAGCTATGGAGGTGATTGAGTATGGTTCATGGGTATGCTCGTGAGGCCAATATAGTGTTTATCATTTCCGTTGCGTCTACGTACCTTTCCTGCAATATTGAATCTCAATATTAATACGTGAGTACTCATAATTTAACTTTTACATACTAATAGTGTATCCCTGACTAGTGCTCGAGTATTTAGGATTATGCATGCTTGTACTTTTGATATTGCCCTTAGACAGGTTAGGTTGAATCTTGAATTAGTTACACTTGCGGTTGAGATAAGGTATAAGATATGCATGTCCTTGGAAAGCTAGCGAAAAATTAAAAACTTTTCCTTTAGATATCGAATGGTTTCGATGAACGGATTATAAGTTATAATCAATTGAATTTTCGATATTTTTATTAAAAATGATTATTATTATCGTCGTTTTTATCGTCGTTCTAGTTTTATCTTATTATTATCATTATTATTATCTTTATCAATAAAAGGGATTTATCGTTAAAAATTGTTATTTTTTTTATTATTACTATCGTTATTATCGTTAAAGTTATAATTAGTATTATTATTATTATCCAATTATTATTATTATTATTATTATTATTATTATTATTATTATTATTATTATTATTATCATTATTAATATATATATATATCATTATTTAAAAATGTTTATTGTTATTGTTATTATTATTATTACTATATTATCATTAAGAAAATTATTAGTATTATCGTTAATAATGTTATAGTAACTATCATTATTAATATTAGTATAATTAAGACAAATATTTGTAACACCTAATTATTTTGATTACTATTATTATCATTATTATGAACACGATATAAAAGACGATTAAAAGCTATTAAACGAAACGATTAGGAAATAATGAGTAAGAGTATCATGATGAAATTAAAACATTATAAGATATTGATTTAGATAAAATTATCGTTCTTATTATTTTTATCATTACTATTATTATTAAAAGTATCGTTAGTATTAAAACTATCATTTTAACAAAAATTATCATTTTAATAGAAATGTCATTGTTACTATAAAATATCATTATTATTATTATTTTAAATAGAATTATTATTTTAAAGATAATATTAAAAATTATCGTAAATATTAAAGTTATCATAATTAGAATTATCGTTTTATCATAATGTCATCTTAGTAATTATAAATATTGATATTTTTATAATAATAATTATTATTACAAAATAATACAACTTTTATTTACTATCATTATAGATATTATTTTATCAAATAAATATGTGATACAAACATATTTTACTACGTGTAATAACTTACTTTAATAATACCTATCATATTATCTTTATGATATTAAATGAACCCTATAAATTTTATTACTTAATATATATAAAAGTATATTTTATTATATAAATTTAATATAAAATTTTATTTATTAATAAATAAATTATATTATTTACTCTAATAAATCTTTTAAAAATATAAAACGACGATATTTAAACTATATATTAATCATGTATAGATTTTTGGAAATTATTTTGAGTCAAATTTACTTTTGTTGACTTTTGCATATTAGTCTCGAGCATTAGGATTGTGGTACACTATGACTTGACCTAATTTGTTAGACAAATATTGACCAACACATAAATATATATAATTAATTTAGGTTCGTGAATCCGAGGCCAACCTTGCACTTGTTCAATGACGTTATATGTATTTTTACTACGAAATACAGTATGGTGAGTTTCATTTGCCCTTTTTACTCTTTACGTTTTTGGGCTGAGAATACATGCATGCAAATGTTTTATTAACTGTTTTACAATATTTATATGCGTGAGTTTCATTAATCCCTTTTTAAATGCTTTTGCAATATATATTTTTGGGACTGAGAATACATGCGCTGTTTTTATAACTGTTTTACGAAATAGACACAAGTAATTGAAACTACATTATATGGTTGAATGATTGAAATCGAATATGCCCCTTTTTATTAAGTCTGGTAATCTAAGAATTAGGGAACAGACACCCTAATTGACGCGAAATCTAAAGATAGATCTATCGGGCCTAACAAACCCCATCCAAAGTACCGGATGCTTTAGTACTTCGAAATTTATATCATGTCCGAAGGAGGATCCCGGAATGATAGGGGATATTCTTATATGTATCTAGTTAATGTCGGTTACCAGGTGTTCACCATATGAATGATTATTTTTATCTCTATGCATGGGACGTATATTTATGAGAACTGGAAATGAAATTCTTGTGGTCTATTAAAATGATGGAAATAAATGATTATGATAAACTAATGAACTCACCAACCTTTTGGTTGACACTTTAAAGCATGTTTATTCTCAGGTGTTAAAGAAATCTTCCGCTGTGCATTTGCTCATTTTAAAGATATTACTTGGAGTCTTTCATAGCATATTTTGAAGAACGTTGCATTCGAGTCATTGAGTTCATCAAAGATTATTATTAAATCAATTTATAGTTGGATAGTGGATATTATGAAATGGTATCATGCCTGTCAATTTTTGATGTAAAGAAAGTTTGTCTTTTAAAAACGAATGCAATGTTTGCAAACTGTATCATATAGAGGTCAAATACCTCGCAATGTAATCAACTATTGTGAATCGTTTATAATGTATATGAACGGGTCCTTTCAACCTTTTGGTTGATACTTTAAAGCATGTTTATTCTCAGGTATGAAAGAAATCTTCCGCTGTGCATTTGCTCATTTTAGAGATATTACTTGGAGTCATTCATGACATATTTCAAAAGTCGTTGCATTCGAGTCGTTGAGTTCATCAAGATTATTACTAAGTCAATTATAGTTGGATATATTATGAAATGGTATGCATGCCGTCAATTATCGATGTAATGAAAGTTTGTCTTTTAAAAACGAACGTAATGTTTGTAAAATGTATCATATAGAGGTCAAGTACCTCGCGATGTAACCAAATGTAATGTATTCGTCGAGTTGGATTAGGACGGGCCGTCTCTTGTTATATATACATATGTAAATTATGTATTGAAGAATACCAATCTAGGTCCTATAATCTATTTCATATCAAAAATCCTTTAGCTGATCGTGTAAGATGGATCCTGTACCAAATTCGAGTCCATATAGTTCCGAAGGCGATTCTGAAGACTCTGAAGGTAGTGTGACCGAAGTGCCCCAACTGGTTGACTACACTTCTTTCTGGAGGAGATGGAGATGGGTTCGAGACATACTCACTAGCTGGAGAAATGAAGAGGGAGAACTCTACAGCGGACCAAATTTACCTCCCGACATCGGAGAACTTGACGCGCTCACCGGTCAACCAATTCGCAATACCGTTTTCACACTCTTTGCCTGAATATTCTGCCTTGAAGAACGCATTCATAGAATTATGTTGGTGATTCAGCCTCTACTCCCGACTACTAATCATGTAGGATTAGTGGAAGAAGTTAGAGAGCTTCGTGCTAGGCTTGAAGAAAGAATGGAGTCTCTGGAAAGTACAGTACGCAATTTGGAAGATAGACTTAATTACTTCTACAACATCAACACTAATAGTACCATTACCACCACCAACAACAACATCCACATCACACACCTCGACATCACAATCTGTACCTCGAGCATCAACATCATGCGCACCATAGATACTAAGGAGTACCAGCAACAACAAACGATGAAGTATTGATTCATCACTTCATTGAAGAAATATTCTACAGAGAATATGTAGTTTCTATAAATTTTAAAGGTTACTTATTCTAGTTCTAACCGTAAAGCAGACGAGTGAATGGGTAGAGATGATAGAAGGGAGAGTAGAAACCCTGACAAGAATGATGCGTAATTTACAAGCTAGACTTATTATACAAGCGCCACCAGAAGTACCACCAGCATCACCATCAGTATCACCAACACCAGCAACACCTGTAGCACCACAAGCTACACCAGCTCCATAACCACCAACTATATCGACACCACAAATCACCAATAGGTATATTGAAATAACGAGTTATGAAGTATTAACTCATTATTTCCAAAGAATTTATATATTATATATATATGAATTTTGGAAACTATAATATATCTTTTCATACTAAGCTATTATGTATGAATTGAAAAAGGGTAGATACTACTCGATTAATTCATATTACCAATATGCTATGATGTACATCCTTCGTTAACGACTTAACCATCGTTAACTACAATCTCTGTTTCAACTCAATGAATTCCATTTCATAATAAACCAAGTGTATTATTCAATTATATGTTTGATTTTACACCTTCATTTTCGATGTACTCGAAACTTTCTAGAAAACATCATTCATATCTTGCGAAGTTCACAAGAATTCCACGAGCACCAACATCATTCACTGAGGAAATATCAATAAAAAGGAATAATGAAGTATTGGTTCATAATTTCATTTATGAGATAATCCGCGAAGATTACGAAATTTCTAAAGTTTTAGAGATTATTCATTCCTAGTTCCAGCCGAAAATCAAATGAGTTTAATTTAATATTAACTCATTAAATCTATGTTACATCTGCAGAAAATATATATATATATATATATATATATATATATATATATATATATATATATATATATATATATATATATATATATTGTCATAAAGACTGTAATAAAAATTCTCTTGTACAAAATATTACTTGTGAAACTTTTAACGGGTAGGTAATACCCGAGAGATATATAAATTCACAATTAATATGTTACATTCTTCGATTCTGATTCAGAAATCATCAACTATACTCTCTACTTTCACAACGATACACATTCTTTCATAAAAATCAGAACAAACATTTTCATATAAATTTGATTACATATTTTGATTTTGACAAATCATAATTCAAGTCAAGATTTAACAGAAGACATCACTCTTAGATTCCTACATCTTTCAAAGCCATACTTTGAATTCAAAACTGTGCTAGAACATCACTTTTATTCATAAAACTCAGAAAGATATTAGAATCATTCAAAATTCACGACGATTTCATCATTTGGATATTGACGATGACAATCTGCATTTAAACCCTTCAAAGTTTCTGAAGACACCTCAAATAATGAACAATCGAGAAGATGAACCAACCACGCATTATCTACAAAAAGAAAGATTTATGCATATAGATATGCACCTGAAAAACTCTCGAAACCTAAGTAAAATTTTAACACGTATATGTGTTAGATCCTTTGGCATTGTAATTACCGAAAATAACCTTGCAATTCCTTTTTAAGGTACCTAGTGTTATCACCCTTCCAACAAGTCAACTTCGACTTTTCAGATCAGCCTTATTATAACCTTGATATATACGTTCTTGTTACCGAGGAACCTTTTATATTCCACCATATTAACAGTAAACGTACCAGCAACTTCTTTAATCTGTGTAGAGACCCATCCTAATCCACCTGGACGAAGTCATCAACATTTGGTCCCATTGCGAGGTGCTGTCCTAAATATGCCATGAATGACTCCATGTAATATGAGCAAATGCACAGCGGAAGATTTCTTTCATACCTGAGAATAAACATTCTTAAAAGTGTCAACCAAAAGGTTGGTGAGTTCATAGGTTTATCATAACAATCATTTCAATAACTTTAATAGACCATAAGATTTCAGTTTCATGAATATATGTACACTCGCAAGTGTATAAAAGTATTCTATAAGTTGTTGAGCGCTTCGGTAACCATACTTAACAATTAATGTGGCATATTTCCTTTATTATGAAATCTCCCTACACTGTACCAAGTATAGTAAAAATGAAGTACTATGCAACCGTTTACGATACTAGAGCGACTAGCCCGATTGGGGTTGTCAAACCCGATAGATCTATCAATAGGATTCGCGTATACATGTTCTTCCAACATGTAAATATTAGTTACCAAGCTATTAGGGAAGATATGCAAGGTGGTACAACTCAACGTAGAATATATTTTAAGTACTTATGTCTATTTCGTCAAACATAAAAGCAGCGCATGTATTCTCAGCCCAAAAATATATGTTGCAAAAGCAATTAAAAAGGGAGCAAATGAAACTCACATACTGTATTTTGTAGTAAAAATACATAGAACGACATTGAACAAGTATAGGGTTGGCCTCGGATTCACGAACCTATATCATTTGTTTATTTGTTAATACATATACTTGTAATCGAACAAATTTATATATTATTATTAATGATATATCTGTTATTTTAATTATTTTTATGTATTTCATTATTAACTTAAATATATTTATTTTATATATCTTAATTATTATAAAAATAATAATAGAGTTAGATTATAGGTATTAGATATATTATTATATAACTAATGTTTATTTGGTTAGGGTAATACTGATAACTGAAAAATTGTAATATTCATAATAATAATAATAATAATAATAATAATAATAATAATAATAATAATAATAATAATAATAATAATAATAATAATATATGTAAACTACCTTTAAGGGCTTTAAAAAGTATAAGCTGCTAGAGCCGGGACTCGAACCCAAGACCTCACGCTCAAACCAATACACCCTAACCGTCCAGCTGCATTCATTTTTCTGAATTAATTCTATCCGAAATTAAATTAAACCGTTCCATCTGTTTTCCTGTTTTCTTCTTCTTCCTCGAAATATTTTGTCAACAGGGAACCCACTCATAATTAAAACAACGATTTAAGATGTAAAATAACATTGAAATTCATTTACAATGATCTGTAATGGATGCTTGTTAAGTAAAAAAAAAAATATAAACAAAATCTGTTGTTCGCGAATAAGTAAAAAAAAAATTAATCTTAAATCGATTTTCGAATTCCAGAGGGTTTCAGACCAAAGTTAAAACATGAAATCAGTTCCAAATCGTTATTGAAAACTTTATGCATCATCAATTTAAATTAAATCATTAAACTGAATTCGAATTTTGCCAAGAACCATTCGTTTGACTTTTTGATCCAAAAGTTTGACTCTTGAAATTACTAACGATATGATAAATTGGAACTTGACAGTTTACAGATAGTTTGAGTACAAGGTTCCAAACACAACTGCATTTCTGGATTTTGAAGAACAATTCGAATTCTAGGTTTTTGTGAAAATAAGAAGGAACAGAGGTAATGGTTTTCTGCTTTCTGTTTTTTTTTTAGCGAATTGCCTCCAACTAATTATACATAGTGATTAGATATATAGTGTAGCTATTATAAGTTATCCAAAAACGTATTACAGTACTTGAATTGGACGTCTAACTGATTACAGACAGAAATTAGACATAAACAAAAATATGAAGAAAAATTAAACAAAAAGTGATCATGATAGATGTCATAATTTGTTCTATAATGGAATTGAGATCGTATAAAATCAGACAGGATCTAAAAAGATGAGCAGGAGATGAGGAAAAAAAATAAACACCAAATGATATCAGATTCGGTTGTCAATTGTTTGTATATATATATAATATTAATAATTAGTATATAATATAGTAATAATAATTATGCTGCAAAATAATAATAAAGTAATAATACTGTTAATATTAATAGTAATTATCATAATAATAATATAATAACATTTGAAGCAAAGATAATAATCATAATAATATTGAAAATAACAATAATGATAATTTTAATAAAATTACTAAGTTTAATACTAGGTAATAATAATAATATAGTAAAAAATGTATATCACTTTCATACCTCTATATATATATATATATATATATATATATATATATATATATATATATATATATATATATATATATATCTATATATATATATATATATATATATATATATATATATATATATTAATTATACATAAATAAACTCAAAGTATACATTACATTTTTAACAAATGACAATTAAGCATTACCGTCGTTTGCTTAATATTTTGAAATCACCAAATATATATTCTATACACTTTATTTATATGTATATATACTTTCTGAATAATATTTATAAAATGTTATTATTATTTACATAATTAAGTCTAACAATTAAAATATATAATATTTTAATTTATATTTCCAATTAATATATATATATACACACACACATATCTATCTACAATTAAGTGTTCGTGAATCTTCGGAACCAGTCGAAGAGTAATTGCATATATGAAATAGTTCAAACTTTTTGAGATTCAACCTTACAGACTTTGCTTATCGTGTATAAATCATATAAAGATTAAGTTTAAATTTGGTCGAAAATTTCCGGGTCGTCACAGTACCTACCCGTTAAAGAAATTTCGTCTCGAAATTTGATTGGGATAGTCATGGCTGACAATAATTATGTTTTCATGACACATATGAGTTGTTAAATAGAGTTTTATCACTATTGAGTAATATAGATAAAACAATTCGATCACGTAAAGAGTAAGAGTGAAGCTATCACAGAATAGTGAACTGAGGAAAATAAAATTTTTCTTGACTTTTGACGTAGTCATGTTTGAATTTAGAAAACAGGATGCGTCTTAACTTTTGATGTTGTTTTGGTTGAATTCTGGAATTCAAGGGATTTAAAAGAAAATTTTCAAAATCTAAAAGATTTGATTCTTCGGCGAGTAAGGAAATTTAAGATCTCTATAATTAAATACGATTATCTGTCTCGATTGCTTTGTCTGATATGTTCACTATAAATGAACTTCTTCCATTCCATTATTTTCACCACTCCAATTCTTTCTTTCTCGGTCCATTCTTTCAAACGATTGTGAAAATGTTTAATCCAGTTCTGATCCTTGTCCTCATCCTTACTATCGCAACATTCATTCTGTGATGACCCGGAAATTTCTGACCAAATTTAAACTTAATCTTTAACGTTTCCGACACGATAAGCAAAGTCTATGAAGTTGAATTTCAAAATTTTAGAACTGTTTCATGTATTCAATTACATTTGACTGCTCTCGACGATTCATGAACAATTATATGTATGTGTGTGTGTATATATATATATATATATATACAAGTAAAAACAACTTTTCTACAGTAAAACACTATTTGCTACAGTAAAAATGACTTTGCTACAGTAAAACACTATTTGCTACAGTAAAACACTATTTGCTACAGTGAACCCGTACTTTGCTACGGTAAACACTATTTGCTACGGTACACTATTTGCTACAGTACACTATTTGATGTCGACGAACTAGCAAACAAAAATGGATAAGGTGGCCATGCGATCGCATGGCAAAAACACTGAAAACTCATGCGATCGCATGAGGTACTGTAGCAGGCCACATACTATAAAAGCTCGATCTGGTCTCCACATACTATTATTATTTATTATATTATTATTATTATTATTATTATTATTATTATTATTATTATTATTATTATTATTATTAAGATTGATATTATTATTATTAATCTTATTATAATATTATTATTAGTAGTATATATACATAAAATACTACGACGAGGTTATGAGCGTGTCACCTTCAAAATGGGGTTTTGAGCGGGATAGAGCTAAGGAAATTATGGGTTATTGCCAAGGAGGTTATGGGTAATGTTCGAGGGTATATTTGTGAATCAAATCTAGTGTTTATCATCTCTGTTGCGTCTACGTACTTTCCTACAATATTGAATCTCAATATTGATACGTAAGCATTCATATCTTATCTTTTATATATTAATTGTGTATCCATGTCTAGTGCTCGAGTATATATGTTTATGCATGCTTGTATGCTAAATTTTGTCTTTAAACAGTTTATGATGAATCACGAATTTAATATATATATTACTGATAAAAGGTATATGATATGCATGTTTTTGGAAAGCTGGCGAAAAATCAATAACTTTTCATTTAGAAATCGCGAAATTTCGATGAACGAATTAAAAGATATGGGCAACTAAATTATGATCAATGTTAATTGAAATTGCTTTTGAATCTGCAATTAGGATTTAAACAACTTGTTTACGAGATTGATAAAATGGATTTTTAAATATTACCAGCCGAGTAAATGAATCCTTATTTAAGGCACGTCTCATTTTGTTGAACAATTGTCAAAATTGACTGTTTTATCATGTTTTAAAGCCTTATAAAAACTATAGACTAATTTTACAAGAATTGGGAAACTATGTGAAATGTTAAAATGTTTCGATTGCCATGATCATTCAACTATAGTATTAAGTCAGAATGACTTTTTGAAATGACTTTTGATAAACTTTTGCATGTCGATCTCGAGCATTAGGATTGTGATACACTATGACCTGACTTAGCTTGATAGACATTTATTGACCAACATATGTTCTCTAGGTTGAGATATACGGTTATTTAGTAATCCGAGTTTCAGTCACATTTTGGTGAACGACTTTATATGCTACTAAGGTGAGTTTCATTGATCCCTTTTTAATTACTTTTGCAATATATATTTTTGGGCGGAGAATACATGCACTTTATTTTAAACGCAATGGATATAAGTACATACTAAATTCTACACTGAGTTTGAACCGAAAATCCCTTAGCTTTGGTAACTGTTAACTGCCAGTTATAAGAACTGGTGGGCGCGAGTAGTAGTATATGGATCCATAGGGCTTGACATCCCCGTCTGTTCCAGGTATAGAAACCTTAGCCTGAACTATAAAACAGACGTATGCTATTTGAGTGTATCGTACATGTTGGTTGCATGTTAAACACATGGGTACTTATTAGATAGACGTTAAAGCTTAGTTACCAGGGTGATCAATCTTATAGAATATTTTGATAAACGTTTCTAGATGAAATAACTGAAATCTTGTGATCCACCTTTACATACAGATTATACGAAACAATAAAACTATGAACTCACCAACCTTTATGTTGACACTTGTTAGCATGTTTATTCTCAGGTTTCCAAGAAGTCTTCCGCTGTTTCCTTATATGTTACACAAGCTATGTGCATGGAGTCTTACATGACATATTTTTCAAGGAAACATTGCATTCACCAAATCATCACCATGTATCTTATTTTGACTGCATTGTCAACGGAAGTATTGTTATAAACTATTATTTACGGTGATTGTCTATATGTAGAAATCATCAGATGTCGAAAACCTTTGATTTAAATATTCATTTATGGTGTGCCTTTTCAAAAGAATGCAATGTTTACAAAACGTATCATATAGAGGTCAAATACCTCGCAATGAAATCAATGAATGACGTGTTCGTCCATATGGATTTGGAGCGATCGTCGCACATTCTCCTTTTCTAACTCCCACCAGAGGAATCTGCTTTCTTCTACTTCGCCCTTGGGGTTATAGTGTTTTTAATTCTCCCGTGTGTTTATGTTGCAATAAACATTGACATACACGGTTTGTAATTTATGTATTGTTTTTGGATTTTATATCCTCCTTTATATTTCGAAGCTCCATGCTTTTGTTTTCTCTTCCCGACTTTAAATCAAGCGAATAATGATTTAGAATTTGTAGACATAGAGTTTCGATTGGTTATAATGTTCTAAGCAGGAAGGAACGTGATAGCACGTTTTAATTTTCAAATTTATCAACATTACGGAAGATAGAACCATTAAGAATACATTTTCTTGATATGTTCAGAAGTTAAATAGAATGAAAGAGTTATGTAACATGGCACATGATGATGGTATGATCTACTGTGAACCATCATCACGTTTCATTAGAAACTCAGCATGACTTACTGTAATATAATCACGTTGGCCAAGCGCCATTATATTATACCAACTCATGCTTCAATTCCCAACACTTCTCCACAATTCATTCATAATTTATATTTAGATTTTATAGAAGTTTCCAATATAATGAATTACAGAAAACACGAAGAGGTAGATAATTTCAGACAAGAATATTTATGAAAATATCCTCAGAAATATCGAAGATATTTATGATGATATTTTGGAATTTCTAAGTTCGAAGGTTGATGAAAAAAAAATCCGCAAGATTTTAGAGTCAGGAGTAAGGTATTCGTTAATGACTTCAGTAGATACTGAATCATTTGGATTCTTTGAAGTCAAACTTATTCTTTGTGATTTGTCCACAGCTTCCTTCATAGTTTCGCATAATCCGCTTTTCGGTACTAAATTTTCTATTGAGTGTTTCCAATACTCCATCCTTTATCATCAAACTTTCGACGGTTAAGGTCGTGTACAGTTTTTGCTGCTGTATTCAGCTTTTTCAGAATTTGTGGTATTAATTTGTAGACTGGGTGCTTTTCAGAATTTCAGAATTGAAGATCATAATTCTAAGAGATAAATGTTATATGTTTACATATACCTGTTGATGTAGACATGCTGCGAGATTTCAAAATACTGTTTGCTAATTCCCGGTAGTTGGTATAGTAATTCTCGTTATAAGATGTAAATGAGTGAATGATAGGGTTTCACTTAATATAGTGATTTCTCGGAAAGTCAAAGATTAACGGAGTTGTTGGTAAATTTACTGCTAATGTGGTGAGATATAAACGGTTTCCCGGTATCGATGACGCAAGACAACTTATATATCAGGGTTATAATAAGCTAATCCGAGTAAAAAGTCGAAGTTGACTTGTTGGAGCTGTGACAAAATTGGCTAATTTAGAAAGGGATTGCAAAGTTAT
The DNA here is from genome assembly GCF_046630445.1 of Rutidosis leptorrhynchoides. Taxonomy (NCBI): domain Eukaryota; kingdom Viridiplantae; phylum Streptophyta; class Magnoliopsida; order Asterales; family Asteraceae; genus Rutidosis; species Rutidosis leptorrhynchoides. Next base: position 62,928,504 of record NC_092333.1, on the reverse strand, counting down.
TTTCGGTAATAACAATGCTAAAGGATCTGACACAGATACGTGTAGTTGGATCATCCTCTCGATTGAGGTGTTTCTAAGATTCGTGAAAGGTTTGAACGCGGATTGTAATTGTCAAGATACAAATGAGGTTTAAGATGAAATCAAGTGGCAACTTGAAGAATTGTTTAGTTTCATATGTTATAATCAATATTTTAATTCATTTTTAATTGTCCAATGTTGATAGTCCAATAATCAGTTTATATATATATAATCTTAGAATTACCCCCACGACGTATTGTATACGTATTGTCTTTGCATCAACCCAGAGACGTATTGTATACGTATTGTCTTATAATTAACTAAGACGTATTGTGTACGTATTGTCTTAGGATTTATCAAAACGTATTGTATACTTATTGTGTTAGGATGTACCAAGAATATTATTATACATATATACAATTACTATGATATGTCAAAACTTTGTATACGTGTCCCGATATTTAAAGTACGTAAAATAAATAACAGAAATTAAATGACGATAAATAAAATTGCGAGAATATAAATTGCGATAAATAAATTGCGATAAATAAAATGTAATCAGTTCGCTAGGAACAGTTAGCATGGATTCTTAACAAAATTCTTCTCATAGTTAATTTGTTTGTTTCTATCAAATTTTATTTTGTCCAATGTTTTTTTCATTATGCCACTTGTTGAATTTTTGATGAGTCAAAATTGAAATATGAAATTGAATGAAAATAGTTATTCGGTGGTGAACAGATACGTATATCGGTGAATGTAAGTAGGATAGTAATTGACCGTTGAATCAGATTGAAAAGAATGTACAGTATAACTTATTAATGTGAAATCTAAATATTCCTTGGGTATTACCTACCCGTTAAAATATTTTCACCATTAACAGTTTGTATAAAAGAATTTTTAATTACAATCTTTATGAAAACATATATACATATATATTTTCTTCAGATGTAATCATAGATTTAATGAGTTAATATGATATTAAACTCATATGAATTTCGGTTTGAGCTAGAATAAGTAATCTCTAAGACTATTAGGAACTACATATTCTTCACAGAATATTAATGAAGTTATGGATCAATACTTCATCGGTTATTGTTGTTGGTACTCCTTGGTATCTATGGTGCGTATGATGTTGATGTTCGTAGGACAGATTGTGAATTTGAGGTGTGAGATGCGGATGTTGTTGTTTCTGGTTGGTGGTGGTACGGTTGATGTTGCTGATGGTGGTACTGTTGCTGCCGGTGCTGCTGCTGGTGCTTGTAACCTTTGCACCATATTCTCCAAAGCCATTACTCGAGCGCAAAGTTCGTTGACTTCTTCTATTATTCCGGGATGATTGTCGGTCAGAACGAGCGGATGAATAAGGTTTAGAATTTAGGATATCATATAATCATTGCGAGATATCCTGGAAATGAGGGTGAATATGGTGTTTCGGACTGGTTTACCGGTATGTGCTTCAGGTTCATCGCCAAGAGGTGAATTTGGTTGGTGGAAGGGATCGCCTTCTTCGCGTCTCCATTGATTAAGTCGACTACGAACCTATCAGATGAATTGGGGATGGCTGATTGGTTGATTCATTCTGGTGTCACTGCTTCCGGAGCTTAGGTGAACATCCATGTCGGAATAGCTGTCGGGTTCCGAAGAAATTGAACTAGTGATGAGTTCCATTTCGTACGATTGAATAAAGGATTTTTCGATATGAAATGATTTTCTGGCTATCGAGTGGTATTCTAATTACATAGAATATCTATATATATAGAGCAAAAGATTTCGTAGATTACAGAGGAGTTTACGGAATATGTCAGGCAAAGTTTACAGTAACAGATACGCTAAGATATGAATTATTAGATACGCTAAGATATGAATTTTGTCTATACACTATTTATGCAGTCAATGCAGTAAAACGTGTCTAGACTAAGAAAGATAAGCAGGTAATTCCCTAAGGATGATAAGCAGGTAATTTTCGAAACGAAATGATAAGCAAAACTGTTGACATGCAGACACGGTCGAAGTCCAGACTCACTAATGCATCTTAACAACTATCAGTTACACATACTAATGCAAGACCTGGTTCGCTAAGACCACCGCTCTGATACCAACTGTAGAGACCCGTCCTAATCCACCTGGACGAAGTCATCAACATTTGGTCCCATTGCGAGGTGCTGTCCTAAATATGCCATGAATGACTCCATGTAATATGAGCAAATGCACAGTGAAAGATTTCTTTCATACCTGAGAATAAGCATGCTTAAAAGTGTCAACCAAAAGGTTAGTGAGTTCATAGGTTTATCATAACAATCATTTCAATAACTTTAATAGACCACAAGATTTCAGTTTCATGAATATATGTACACTCGCAAGTGTATAAAAGTATTCTATAAGTTGTTGAGCACTTCGGTAACCATACTTAACAATTAATGTGGCATATTTCCTTTATTATGAAATCTCCCTACACTGTACCAAGTGTAGTAAAAACGAAGTACTATGCAACCGTTTACGATACTAGAGCGAATAGCCCGGTTGGGGTTATCAAACCCGATAGATCTATCAATAGGATTCGCGTATACATGTTTTCCAACATGTAAATATTAGTTACCAAGCTATTAGGGAAGATATGCAAGGTGGTACAACTCAACGTAGAATATATTTTAAGTACTTATGTCTATTTCGTCAAACATAAAAGCAGCGCATGTATTCTCAGCCCAAAAATATATGTTGCAAAAGCAATTAAAAAGGGAGCAAATGAAACTCACCTACTGTATTTTGTAGTAAAAATACATAGAACGACATTGAACAAGTATAGGGTTGGCCTCGGATTCACGAACCTATATCATTTGTTTATTTGTTAATACATATACTTGTAATCGAACAAATTTATATATTATTATTAATGATATATCTGTTATTTTAATTATTTTTATGTATTTCATTATTAACTTAAATATATTTATTTTATATATCTTACTTATTATAAAAATAATAATAGAGTTAGATTATAGGTATTAGATATATTCTTATATAACTAATGTTTATTTGGTTAGGGTAATACTGATAACTGAAAAATTGTAATATTCATAATAATAATAATAATAATAATAACAATAATAATAATAATAATATCAGTAGTAATAATAATAATACTCATAATGATAATAATAGTAATATTAATAATTAAAAGTGGTAATAATATAATACTTACAATTATAATAACTATGAAACTAATAATTTTTCTACTAATGATAATTATGATAATATTTTAGTTGTAACAATAATAATAGTGGTAAAATGTTGATAATAAATATTATCTATTTTACTTGATAATAATACTAGTGATGATAATATTAGTATTAACAATAATAATACTAGTAATCCTAATTGTAATTTAAATTATGTTAGTAAAAATAAATGGTAACTCTTTTTAGTAATAATAATAATAATAATAATAATAATAATAATAATAATAATAATAATAATAATAATAATAATAATAATAATAATAATAATAATAATAATAATATATGTAAACTACCTTTAAGGGCTTTAAAAAGAATAAGCTGCTAGAGCTGGGACTCGAACACAAGACCTTACGCTCAAACCAATACACCCTAACCGTCCAGCTGCATTCATTTTTCTGAATTAATTCTATCCTAAATTAAATTAAACCGTTCCATCTGTTTTCCTGTTTTCTTCTTCTTCCTTGAAATATTTTGTCAACAGGGAACCCACTCATAATTAAAACAACGATTTAAGATGTAAAATAACATTGAAATTCATTTACAATGATCTGTAATGGATGCTTATTAAGTAAAAATAAAAATAAAAAAAATATATAAACAAAATCTGTTGTTCGCGAATAAGTAAAAAAAAATTAATCTTAAATCGATTTTCGAATTCCAGAGGGTTTCAGACCAAAGTTAAAACATGAAATCAGTTCCAAATTGTTATTGAAAACTTTATGCATCATCAATTTAACTTAAATCATTAAAATGAATTCGAATTTTGCCAAGAACCATTTGTTTGACTTTTTGATCCAAAAGTTTGACTCTTGAAATTACTAATCGATATGATAAATTGGAACTTGACAGTTTACAGATAGTTTGAGTACAAGGTTCCAAACACAATTGCATTTCTGGATTTTGAAGAACAATTCGAATTCTAGGTTTTTGTGAAAATAAGATGGAAAAGAGGTAATGGTTTTCTGCTTTCTGTTTTTTTTAGCGAATTGCCTCCAACTAATTATACATAGTGATTAGATATATAGTGTAGCTATTATAAGTGATCCAAAAATGTATTACAGTACTTGAATTGGACGTCTAACTGATTACAGACAGAAATTAGACATAAATAAAATGTGATGACCCGTCCTAATCCACCTGGACGAATATATCAACATCTAGTCCCATTGCGAGGTTTTGACCTCTATGTGATACGTTTTGTAACATTGCATTCGTTTGAGAAGGTATTTCATAAATGAATATATAAATTCCAGGTTTTTAACATCTGATGATTCCTACGTATAGACAATCACCATTTAAATGGTTTACAATAATACATCTGTTGACAATACAGTCAAAATAAGGTACATGGTAATGGTTTGGTGAATGCAAGTTTCTTGTATATAGCATGTATGACTCCAAGCACATATCTTGTATCACGTATAAGCAAACAGCGGAAGACTTCTAGAAACCTGAGAATAAACATGCTTCAAGTGTCAACACAAAGGTTGGTGAGTTCATAGTTTTAATATTACACATAATCCGTATATCAATGTGGATTACAAAAGTTTGGTTATTTCATTCAAAACGTTTATCAATATGTTTTAACATTTCAAATCATCTGTATGTAAAGGTTAATCACAAGATCTCAGTTGTTTTATTCAAAACGTTTATCAATAGGTTTTACATAAAAGGTGGACCACAAGATTTCAGTTATTTCATCCGAAACGTTTATCAAAATATTCTACGAAATTGAGCACCCTGGTAACTAAACTTAACGTATATATAATTTGTACCCTTTGTATAATCATCTTAATAATACACGCAAACCAACGTGTACGCTTCTCAAATAGCATACGTCCGTTAAAAGGCTAGTGCTCTAGCTCGGACAGGGATATCAAGCCCTATGGATCCATATACTACTACTCGCGCCCACCAGTTCTTATAACTGGCAGTTAACAGTTACCAAAGCTAAGGGATTTTCGGTTCAAACTCAGTGTAGAATTTAGTATGTACTTGTATCTATTGCGTTTAAAATAAAATGCATGTATTCTCAGCCCAAAAATATATATAAAAAGGGAGTAATGAAACTCACGCATATAAATCTAGTATTTTCAATATTTATAAACAGTCGCATGTATTCTCAGCCCAAAAATATATTGAGTATAAGGGATCATATGAAACTCACTGTTTAATATTGATATACAATATTGCAGGAAAGTACGTAGACGCATCGGAGATGATAAACACGAGGTTTGATTCACAAAAATACCCCCGAACATTACCCATAATTTCCTTGGTAATAACCCATATTTTCCTTAGCTTTAGCTCGCTCGGAAATTCGTTTTGAAAATTACTTGGACAGCACTCCGTCGTAATATTTTATGTACATTATTATTTTTGTATCGCAAAAATAATAGCACTAATAATAAAAATAATAAGATTAATAATAATCTTATTAATAATAATAATAATAATAATAATAATAATAATTTACATAATTTAAATAATACGGAGTAAAATTAAATTAAATCAGAAGTAGAAATGGTCGAGCTTTTATAGTGTGGCCTAATTTCTTCTTCCATGCGATCGCATTGTTTCATGGGCATATGGCCATGCGATCGCATGGCCAACTGTCACCAGCCTGGTTCATTTGTTTTTATCTTTGTCGACATAATATAAAAATTAATATATAATTTATATAATTAATTATATATTATATTAAATTCACGTGCATAGTTGACTTGTAATTTTTGTTCTGATATGTCGTACGTCGTCACTCGACTTATGTCCCGGTTCCGGTTTCTCGAACGCATTTTCGTACGCTTAGAAAACTTGCATTTTACATTTCGTGACTCGTACCTTTGTCAAAATATAGTCTTAAATCATCCATAAACTATACCACTGTAGCAATTCACTGTAGCAAATGGCGATTTTTAAAAACACTGTAGCATTTTGGGTACTGTAGCAATTTGAAAATGTTACTATCGTTTACTAAATAACTTGAAATTATATATATGTATATATCTTTTTAATATACATAAATCAGTTTTTAAATACACATTGGAAGTTATTTATAAATAAATTTTAATAATAAATATTTCAACTTATCATATATATTTAAATAAATATTTAAACCAATAAGTTTAATGTACGGTATCAAATAATTAATACATTGTTACCTTTTCAAGTTATAGTATATATGTATCTATTTACATATAATTGTTCGCGAATCGTCGAAAACAACCGAAGGGTATTTAAATATATAAAAGTAGTTCAAAAATTTTGAGATTCAGTTTTACAGACTTTGCTTATCGTGTCGGAAATGTTAATCATACAAAGATTAATTTTAAATTTGGTCAGAAATTTTCGGGTCATCACACAAAAATATGAAGAAAAATTAAACAAAAAGTGATCGTGATAGCTGTCATAATTTGTTCTATAATGGAATTGAGATCGTATAAAATCAGACAGGATCTAAAAAGATGAGCAGGAGATGAGGAAAAAAAATAAACACCAAATGATATCAAATTCGGTTGTCAATTGTTTATATATATATATAATATTAATAATTAGTATATAATATAGTAATAATAATTATGCTGCAAAATAATGATAAAGTAATAATACTGTTAATATTAATAATAATTATCATAATAATAATAACATTTGAAGCAAAGATAATAATCATAATAATATTGAAAATAACAATAATGATAATTTTAATAAAATCACTAAGTTTAATACTAGGTAATAATAATAATAATATAGTAAATCATGTATATCACTTTCATACCTATATATATATATATATATATATATATATATATATATATATATATATATATATATATATATATATATATATATATATATATATATATTAATTATACATAAATAAACTCAAAGTATACATTACATTTTTAACAAATGACAATTAAGCGTTACCGTCGTTTGCTTAATATTTTGAAATCATCAAATATATATTCTATACACTTTATTTATATGTATATATACTTTCTGAATAATATTTATTATATGTTATTATTATTTACATAATTAAGTCTAACAATTAAAATATATAATATTTCATTTTATATTTCCAATTAATATATATATATATATATATATATATATATATATATATATATATATATATATATATATATATATACATACACATATCTATCTACTATTAAGTGTTCGTGAATCGTCGGAACCAGTCGAAGAGTAATTGCATATATGAAATAGTTCAAACTTTTTAAGATTCAACCTTACAGACTTTGCTTATCGTGTAGAAATCATATAAAGATTAAGTTTAATTTTGGTCGGAAATTTCCGGGTCGTCACAATCTGTGACTTAAGTCTCTCCGAAAAATCACTATATTTATTCATTGAAACCCTATCATGTATTCGTCTACATCTTCTAACGATAATTACCATGTCAAATACCGAGAATCATCAATCATTATTTTGAATCTCGCAGCGCTTCTACATATAACATCTATTGTACTTCAATTCTGAAATTCTGAAAAACACCCAGTCTGCGAAACAATTCTTTGAGTTTTGAAAAAGTTAATGAATCAGCGAAAATTGTAGATAGCCTTAACAGCCAAAAGTTTGATGATAAAGAATAGTGTGTGGAAAAGCTCAGAAAAAGTTTGGAACTGAAAAACGGATTGAGAAAACTATGAAGAAGGCTGTGGACAAATCACAAGGACTAAACATGTAATCAAAGAATCCAGATGATTTGATTTCTGATGAAATTCCAGAAGATATGTAAATCTCTTTACATCCTTACATGAGAATTTTCCTCATTATCTTATGATTTTAGACATTCTAAGATATCATCGTATCTTTCATTATGAATATCTTCGTTATTTCTGAAGATATCTTTATAACTATTCTTATCCGAAAATATTCATCTCTTCGCGCTATCAGTGTTACATTATAAAGAAAACTGTTTTAGTTTCTAAATTCTAAAAAATTCGAATTTAAAATATGAATGTTTTTGAAGTAGTGTTGGGAATTGAAGCATGCTTAGTATAATATAATGACACTTGATCAACGTGATTATATTACAGTAAGTCATGTTGAGTTTCTAATGGAACGTGATGATTCACATACTATAACGTCATCATGTGCCATGTTACACGACTCTTACATTCTACCTAATCTCCAAACATATTAAGAACATATCTTTTTGATAGTTCTATCTTTTCTCTTGAATTCTGGTAATTTAACAAATCAATATCGTGCTATTACAATTTCTCTCTTAGAACATTAGTCATGTTAATTCGAAACTCCATACCTACGAATTCTGGACCATTACTTGCTGTACTTAAAGTCGAGAAGAAAAAACAAAAGCATGAAGCTTCGAAATAGAGATAGGAGTATAAATCGCAGCAAATAGGAGAAATTATTAACCGTGGATGTCAATTATTATGAAAGACAGAAGCAGGGGCTGTGAAATATAAGGAAAAGTATAAGCACGACAACAACATAGAAGTTACAAACCGTGTATATCAATGCGTATAGCAATATAAAGACACAGGAGAACTAAAAACACTATAAACCCAAGAGCATAGTAGAAGTAAACAGATTCCTCCGGTGGTAGATGAAAAAGAAGAATGACTGATACGAAAGTCAGGAATATATCAAGGATCAGAACTGGATGGAGCTTATTGACGAATGTTTTGAAAGTATGAATTAGAGTATAGAAGATGAGAATTGTGGAAAAAAGGAAATGAAGGGGGTGGATTTATAGTGAAATATCAGACAGAGCAATTGAGACAGATTATCGCATTTAATCAAAGAGGATCCTAATTTCCTTAATTACCGAAGAATCAAATCTTATATAGATTACAAAGATTTTATTTAGTTCGGAGATCAACCATGTCTACGTCAAAAGATATGACGAAACTTTACCTTTCTCATTTCACTCTTTTGTGACAGCTTCACTCGTACTCTTCACATAAACGAATTGTTTTATCCATACTACTTACTGATGATAAAACTATAATTTTCAACTCGTATTCGTCATGAAAACATACTTATTGTCAGCCATGACGATCCCAGTCAAATTTCGGGACGAAATTTCTTTTAACGGGTAGGTATTATCACGACCCGGAAATTTTCGACCACATTTAAACTTAATCTTTATATGATAACACTATTCTGACATGATAAACAATGAATTTTGACAAGTTTTAAAACTTTTGAAAATGAGTTTTTATATAACGGTTGACCACTCTATTTGTCCGACGATTCACGAACGTCATAACATGTATTATATATATACATCTAACTTGAAAACATAAGATTTTAATATCTTATTAATCATTTTCACAAAGTATTATATAAACATAAGAGTTTTCAATATATACGGAATCATGCGAATAATATTTATATACAAAATGATAAAAATTTACTATTGAATGATGCAATTTCAAATTAAAAATTTTGCGTATATAATCGTTTTATTTTTATGATGTAATTTTTTTTTATTTATGAGAAGAAACGCAATTAAATCAAAAATGTACAAGTTATAAAGCACAACGTACAACAATGTAACTTAAATAGTTGAATCGAAATTAATTCATTTACTATTCATATGAATAGTAAATGAAACGAAATTAATTAATTTACTATTCACATGAAAATGACATGATAGAAATTATTAATTATAAGTTAAATAAAATACCCCTGAAGTATTTAATAAATACGTCCTTTTAAAATATTAAAATTCATTCATTCGATTGAATTAAATGAATTTTGCGATTTACTGTGGCACGGAATGATCAACAGACTAGTACGTACACTCTACATCCTACGTATATAGTAATTTTATAAATAAATGGACCTTTTTACAACTAGTTTTATAAAAGCTTAAGACCAAAATAAATATATGTATTCAATTATAAAAAGTGAAATTCTTTTTATTTATACTTTTACCCGTCAATTATTAGCAACAGAGTACGAAATACCGGTCCGTAAAAACTGTCGGTAGAAATGACAAAACATGGGCGGCTTTTAGTTCCCACGTTTGATTCTATATTATTATTTTATTATTACTTTATTATATTATTATATTATATTTATATTATTATATTATTATATTTATTCTATATATATCGACCGAATTCGATTTCTGGTTCATTCATTTCATTTCTATCAATCTCGATATCTCTCTAAATATATAATATATATATATATATATATATATATATATATATATATATATATATATATATATATATATTATTAATATTATTATTATTAATCCTAATATTATTATTAGTAGTATTAGTATTATTATTATTATTAGTATTATACATAAAATATTACGACGAGTTCATGAGCGAGTTATTTTAAAAATTAGTTTTCGAGCGGGATAGAGCTAAGGAAATTATGGGTTATAGCTAAGGAGGTTATGGGTATTGCTCGGGGGTTTTGATCGTGAATCAAAGGCTAACCTTTCATTTGTCATCTCCGTTGCATCTGCATACTTTTCCTACAATATTGAACCACAATATTAATACATGAGTTTATAGATCCCCTTTTAATTGCTTTTGCAATCTATATTTTTGGGCTGAGAATACATACAATTTATTTTAAACGCAATGGGCACAAGTACATATTTAATTCTACACTGAGTTTGAACCGAAAATCCCTTAGCTTTGGTAACTAGTAACTGCCGGTTATAAGAACTGGTGGGCGTGAGTAGTTATATATGGATCCATAGGGCTTGACATCCCCGTCCGTTCCAGGTATAGAGACCTGATGTCAAAGCTAAGGGGTATAAAATACTATTAAATTTTATAAGGAAATACTATTAAATACGATACAATTTTACACAAGATATTTATTTATTTAGAGAATGGATATACTTAAACCTTGCTACAACACTTATAGGCAGTGTACCTAATCGTACAGTAGTGTAGTTTTTAGTAAGTCCGGTTCGTTCCACAGGGAAAATCTTTTAATCAAAGCTTAACGCTATATTAGTTTAATTTATAAAAATACAAATATATATATATATATAAGTAATATTATTATTATAAAGGGGGGTTTTTACCATTTAATGACCGGTTTGTCGATTTTAAAACTTTAGTCGCAGTTAAAACCAAATGTAAAATATTAAATAAATAAAAGACTTAATTTAAAGCGTAAAGTAAATAACGATAATGAAATTGCGAATAATAAAAGTGCGATAAAATAAACTTGCGATAATTAAAAAGTAGTGCAATTAAATACAATAACAATAAATAAAAATGCGATAATTAGAAGTGCAATTAAATATAAAATAAAGGAAATTAAATATGAAATAAAAGAATTATGCTTATTTAAACTTCCGTAATCATGATGTTTGACGTGTTGATTTTAGTTTTATGCCCATGGGTTAATTGTCCTTTGTCCTGGATTATTTAATATGTCCGTCTGGTTTTTGTCCATAACAGTCCATCAGTCATAAATATAAAGTGCGAGTGTCCTCGTCAAATTATCCTTATACCCGAAGTCAAATATTCCAACTAATTGGGGACTTAAACTGTAACAAGATTTTAATACTTTGTTTAATAATTACACCAGGATGTCGACTGAGTGTAACCCAAGGTTTTAATACTTTGTTAACAATTATGCCAAGTGTTCTTGTACATAATTTCACCACTGTTTTAATAATTCTAGTGGCTATTAATCCATTCCCGTGTCCGGTTAAATGAACGATTATTCGTACATATAAATACCCCGCCCATCGTGTCCGATTGAGTGTATATGGTTATTTATAGGGACGTCCAATTGTAAATCTTTATATTAAAATTAACAAACTATCATTTAGTTAAACAAATATAAAGCCCATTAATAGCCCATAGTCTAATTTCCACAAGTGTCGTTCTTTTGTCCAAACCCCAATTATGGTACAAAGCTCAATTACCCAATTTTAATATTTTTAGCCCAACATCATGATTACTTCGGATTAAATAAGCATAATAATAACTTAGCTACGAGACATTAATGTAAAAAGGTTGAACATAACTTACAATGATTAAAAATAGCGTAGCGTTACACGGACAGAATTTTGACTTACACCCTTACACCATTCGCTAACATACCCTTATTATTAGAATTAAAATTAAAATTAAAATTAAAATTAAAATATAAATATATATATATATATATATATATATATATATATATATATATATATATTACGTATACATTGAGAGAGAGAGAGATTATATGATATTAAAACTTGTCGAACTGCGTTGGCTTTTATAGGAATTTGAGTCCAGGTGAACTCCGTGAGTCGCGTAATTTTTTGCCTTCAAACTCCGCAACTCGCGGAGTTTGAAATTACAGCTCACCCAGCTTTGGCTCTTTGTTTGCCGACGGATTTTTAATATAAATATATTATATAAATAATTTTAAGAATTATTTAAATATTGTATTATATTTATGTGCATAGTTGACTCGTAATTTTTAGTCCGTTGCGTCGAGCGTTGAGAGTTTACTCATGTCCCGGTTCCGGATTTTCGAACGTCCTTGCGTACAATTTAATATCTTGTACTTTGCGTTTTGAATCTTGTACTCTTGTAATTTCGAGACGTTTCTTATCAATAATTGGAACCACTTTGATTGTATTTTGTACTTTTGAGCTTTTTGGACCTTTGCGTCTTCAATTCGTCGAATCTATCTTTTGTCTTCACCTTTTATTATTTAAACGAATATCACTTTTAAATAGAACAATTGCAACTAAAAGCTTGTCTTTCTTGAGGAATAATGCTATGAAATATATGTTCGTTTTTAGCATTATCAAATATTCCCACACTTGAGCGTTGCTTGTCCTCAAGCAATATAGTCTTGAAATACTAGAATCACTTCTTTATTATTCACACTTTGTACATCAGTGATTTCTATACGGCGATATAAACAATGATAGTAACGATATGGTTACAGTCCCACATGACTATAAAATTTAGATCCATTAAGGAAATTGGATCTTTATGAAAACATTTGATCTTTTGAAAATTTTAATCTAGCTTTTACCCTAGATAAGTTTTCCGGAATAACCCTTCACCGGTGTTTGCAAAATATTTTCGTGGGTTTGGTGGGTTTCAGATTTGAAAATTTTAGCTCAAAACTTGAGGTTTTGTGTCACCCACTTGCTAACCTTGTATTAGGAAAGCAACACATCCAGTATACTTGCTCCGTATATTACCTTTCGGTAAACTACCGTCCAGTTGTAAAGGAAAGCGTTGAACAAGCAATTGTTAAGGCAATGTCCCCTGACATGCTTTTAATTATGGTCTATAACGTGTCGGACGCAATTACTATCCTTGGTATGAGTAATAATAAAGCTCACCCTTATAATTTTTCGGTCTGGCACAAGGTCCTGTCTTTGACCATGCTATGCAACCACCGTTCTTACGATTGACACCCGATTTGGTTCAGGTGACCTAATGAATTCCAGGTGAATTCCTAGGATTTTACGTTCAATGGTAATGAACGCATTGAAAATGGGTTTTCAGAAAACAAATCGGTTTGTAATTTTGATCAAAATATTTTCTCGTTCAAGCTCGAGTTTAGATATCATTGAATTCCATGAGTTTGTAATTCTCAATCTTTAAGGTCAATCTCTAGGATTGAGTAATATCAGTCTTAAAAGCTAATTTTTAATCTTTAAGGAGATTATCCTTTCTGGGGATCTGATTCATTAGTCTTATCCAGCTAACTTGCACGGTGCCCCCCCATTTTACGAGATAAATCCTTCTCATGGTTAGGATAAATCTGACCACTTGGTGACCCTGTTTTATGCTGAGGTCCGTGGATTTCCTGCTGATTTTAGTGATGACTTTTCTAGATTTTTCGTCAACCTACAGCTGGTCTGGACGACAACTTCCTGACCTAAATCAAGAAGCGCGTTTCTTTTTCGGAAGACTTTACTTCCTTTTAATGATGAAATTGATTCATCGTGTAGATCCATCTCTTCTTTTCTTTCATCGGGTAAAACAGTTTAGTTTAGTCCAAAGCAAAAGTATTTTCAGTTATTTGTTACAGAAATATGTGACATATGTTTAAAATATCTTGGTAAATTTTCCCACACTTGGCTTTTATTTTCCTTTTTATTGTCCTCTATTCCATTTTAAATGAATTTTAACATTTTGGTTTGTTTCTCAATTTATGTCCTTTCCGAGGTAACAATAATTTCGGTGTTAAAACCTAGTTTTATCGTTCATAAATATGTATAAACATGATTTTGAGTTCATTTAATTGAAAATTTTGAAAAATTTTACTAGAATTGGGTAGTCAGTATATAAGACTAGGGCTGTTCTTTATTATCAGAGAGCACTAGATTCTAATACAACTACTACTTTACTAGTATTTCTAATGGTAACCAAGTGTATAAAGTAAAAATTTTAAAATCCGAAAGAATTTAACCCCTTCCCACACTTAAGATTTTGCAATGCCCTCATTTGCAAGAAATCAATAACAATTTAAATTATTGATGGTGATTTGTGTGAAAATGATTAAATTTTACCAAAGTTTCCAAACATATTGGCGTTTGTTTGCTGAATGATAAATGGTGCATATCATTTGTTCATTCCGTCTTGTTGTTATATCACATTTATTTTGCATCTTGTCGTCAAAATTAGTTGCTTTTGCTGAACTTAATGTCAGTCTTTGAAAATGTGTTGTTTTACCCTGTTGTGTACATAAGATAAACTGCAAACATATATACATATTTTTGAAGTTTGGTATATTACCCCACATTCAAACATTATTAAAATCTAAAAATAAAAATTTGTAAATTATAAAAACTAATACAATTCCAACATAAGTATTAAATGTATCAACATTACAAATTATAAAATAAATAAAACTAAGTAGACTAGGGATGATACTGATACCAGTAGGGGTTCCATGCATAACCATATGTGTTATAAAATGCTTCGGCTGGGTTATACGTAGGATACGGTGGTTGGATCTCTATAGACCAGGGAGGAAATACGGGCGATGGAGTAGGAATATAGTTTATACCTACATGTTAGCAATGAGCTATGATTTGGTTTTGATGAACTTGCCAATCTTCAAATGCTCGATGTCTAGCATTTTCATACTCTTGTGAAGCTATAAACCTTTGCATTTCTGTCATTTCATTTCCTCCTCCCACATTACCTGGCTGTTGGTTTCTCTCAACCTGTGGATGTCTACCATGGTATTGTACTGCGGCGTTATTTCGCCTCTTCAAAACCTTCGCACCATGGTATACATTTAAACCTATTGTATCGCGGGGTTCTGGTTCTTTGACTAATAATCCCCCCGACTTATATCCACATCGAGATATTCAACAATCAAAGTAATAAATATACCACCTCCTATTATGCTATGCGGTCTCATCCCCCTAACCATAGCTGATAAATAATAACCCACACAATAAGGTATACTTACAGCGCTTTGTGGGTCTCGAATACACATGTGGTAAAACAAATCCTGTTCATTTACCTTTTCCTTATTCTTACCTCCTTGTGTAATCGAATTGGCTAAAAACCTATGAATTACTCTTAACTCTGCTCTATCTATATCCAAATAAGAGTAATTTCCCCCTTTAAATCGGTGATGGCTAGTCATTTGACTCCATACACCATGCGTATCAAAATTTTCGTCTATCTTTCTACCATTTAGTATCAACCCTCTACAATTGGCAGATGCTAACTCCTCAGGCGTATATATACGTAAAGCCTGAGCCATGTCTAGTAAAGACATGTGGCGCATCGAACCTCCTAACAAAAATCTAATAAAAGATCGATCGGTTAAACTAACTACCCGATCATTTATTTCTATACTACACAATAATTCTTCACACCATACTTTATATACAGGTCTACGCATGTTGAATAAACATACCCAATCGTTAAAAGTAGAATTACCATACCTCTGTGTAAGTAATTCCCTAATTGGCCCGGCTAATTGTACAGCTTCTAACGGTGCCCATTCTATTACCCTAGGTACTTCAACAGCTTTAGAATGAAGAGTATGCAAACCCCTTTGGTATTTTGGATAATCTATCCAACGTCTATCAAATCTCAAGTTCGGGTGCAAATCTTCCAAGTGCATATCTGAAAATGTCATGACTGGATGAGGTATATCTTGTTTGTAGTAGTTATCCACCTCCTGTTGTTCCATATTCTCAGCAGGAGCATTGCGAGCTTGGGATGAAGATTCACCCCTTTCAGTCTGCAAAACACATCAAACACAATTTTTGTGCATCCAAATATGCATTAGTGTCAGCAAAATCATCAATCAAAATAATTACAATGACATATTCCATTTATATCAAACATAAGCTCATTTTCATATTTTTATCAAATCTACACTTTTTCAAATAAGCATATACGAAAATGTTCACCAAGTTCATAAGCATTCAACTCAAATAACATGTCAAAATAATCATTACTAGCAATTAAACAAGTTTCAAATGGCATTATCTCTCAAAAATCAAGTTCATGAATTTTAGACTTGAAAAAGTCCACTTTAATTCTCAAAATCATGCTTAGGCTCAAAGTTTGGATCATTTAACTACCTAAACATGTTACACTACTTAATTTAGCAACAATTCATGACAAAAATCGGCCATAACCTGTTTATATCAAAAAGCCCCAAATTTGCTCAAGAACACAAACCCTAGATTACTCAAAATTTGAAGTTTAAGGCATCTAATAATGTTAAATAGCATCAATCTAGGTTATACAAGCATAATACATAAGCAATTTAAGCATAATTACACTAAAAAGTATCAAAATCGAATTGGGGAAAAATTGCTCAAGAACACCAATTTTCGAATTAAATGGTGTTTAGGTGTAGAAATTTACCCTTTTTCTGGAGTAATTCCTTGATAGCATCCTTCTCAACATGATTTTAGTAAAAGATTTAATGAAAAACGGTGAAAAATTTCGATTTTTGGAGGTTTTAGTGTGTGTTTTTCGGGTGTTTTGTTCGCAGTTTTTGTGTGTGGTGTGTGGACTGATCAGTTCCAGTGATTTTATTTTTTTATATATTTTGGTCTCTCCGCGAGTCGCGGCGTTTGGCAGTTTCAAATACCGCGAGTCGTGGTGTTTGGTTTTTTTTTTTTTTTTTTTTTTTTTATATAAGCCTTAACTTATAAAACAAATATAAAATAAATTTAAAATTTTGTTTTCCTTTGTTTTAGGACGAGGTCGTTTCGGATCGATGTCCTAGTCCGTCCTTCGACAAAATTTTAAAATTTGTCTTTTTGTAGCGATTGTTTTAAAAGCTAAGATTTTTGGGTTTTTTTTTAATGTTTTTGGCATACTTTAATTCAATAAGTTTAAAAATAATGATAATAAAAGTTCTCGTCCCTCCCTCGGGTAAAGCAATTTCGGTTCAAAGACCTAGTCTTCAACTCACGACGAATTTTAAAAATCATATTTTTAACTTAGCGAAATAAAGTAAATTTTTGTTTTTAAATTCACACCAAACTTAAATTTAAAATGCATAAAATTGAGAATTCATATAATAAAAATTAAAAATTCACACCAAACTTATATTATATTTTTGTTTTTAAATATACAAACTTATATTAAAAAGATTAATTTTTCAAATATTTACAATTTTAAATATATTAATTTTAAAAAGTTTATAATATTATTTTAATTTTTATATATTAATTTTTTAAAACATGGTAAAATTAAAAATCTTTTTGGCTTTTATCCCACTTTAATCAATCAAATATTATCAAAAATATACGCCCCTCTTTTCGGTAAAGTAATTTCGGTTCCATGACCTAATTTAACTCATGACGAATTTTTGAAATATTTTGGGTTGATTGATTAAAGATATTTATACCTTAAGAATAAACGTTAAATTTCGCAGTGATGTAATAAATTTTTGAATGATATCAATAATTTCGGTCGCCAAACCTAATTTTATTCAATACCAATTTAATACTTTATAACGAACAAATTAGCATTTATTATCAAAAGGTTAAAAATAAAAATAAAAAAATAAAAACTGTACAGACTTACCTGTGAGATAGTATTCTTAGTTATATGATCTATCCCATTCATAAGATAGTCGGTTTAATTGGTTTTCCATGGCTACATAGGCGTAACCTCGAGCATTCAGTGTTTTTTCTTCTAAACATATGAACGGTCCGTCTCTGCATAAAGTAACAAATTCGGTGTTTGAATAGGTTTGATTATTTGAACATTTACCTCCATGTGACCATTTTCCGCATTTGTGACATCTTTCTAGGTGTCGTGCTCTTCTTTTCGCTGCGGATTTTGATTTTTCTTTACCAAATTGTAACTTATTATCTTCGCATCTGGATTCTTTTCTTACTCCGTCCAATCTTTCTCTGATTACTGATACTATTTCACTCGGAAGTGTGTCATTATTACGTTTAGTGATCAAAGCGTGTAACATTAGACCATGGTTTAGTTCGCAGGAAGTTTTCATTTCGTAAAAACCTAAAAAAATAAAAATTCAGAATGGGGGGAGAAGACTAGTTCTTTAGGGTCTGCTAGGGAAAGACCATTCGGGTTCCATTTTCGAGAACTACACGAAAACAGACAATCTAACTATAACAGAAATACATATTATCCTTTAAAGACTTGATTCTCCCCACACTTAGTTAGCTGTGGTATCGAAATTGTGATTAACTTCATTGTCAACTTCCATTGGACTATCTATGTAATGTTTAACTCTGTGACGATTAACCTTAAATTCAATCCCATTTGAATTTATTAATTCTATCGTTCCGTATGGGAAAACTCTTTTGACTATGAATGGTCCAGACCATCTTGATTTCAATTTTCCAGGAAATAGCTTGAATCGTGAATTGAAAAGAAGAACTCTGTCTCCTTCTTTAAATTCTTTTAAACTTCTGATTCTTTTATCATGCTATTTCTTCGTTATTTCCTTATAGATTAACGAATTTTCGTATGCTTCATGTCTTAATTCTTCTAATTCGTTTAGTTGACTTAATCGTAGACGTCCGGCTTCATGTAAATCAAGATTACATGTCTTCAAAGCCCAAAATGCTTTGTGTTCAATTTCTACTGGAAGATGACATGCTTTTCCGTAGACGAGTTTAAAAGGTGTGGTTCCAATTGGAGTTTTGTAGGCTGTTCTAAAAGCCCAGAGTGCATCCTCCAATTTAATGGACCATTCCTTCGGATTTGATCCTACGGTTTTTTCTAGAATACATTTTAAAGCTCGGTTGGTATTTTCAACTTGTCCACTTGTTTGTGGATGATATGCGGTGGAGATTTTATGAGTTACTCCATATCTTTTGAGAACTTTCTCAAGTTGATTATTACAAAAATGAGTTCCCCGATCACTTATTAAAGCTTTCGGTGTTCCAAACCTTGCAAAAAGACGTTTTAAAAAGTTGACTACAACTCGTGCATCGTTAGTTGGGAGAGCTTGTGCTTCCGCCCATTTAGATACATAATCAATGGCTACGAGAATATAGAGATTATTATGAGATTTTGGAAATGGACCCATAAAGTCAATACCCCAAATGTCAAATACTTCGCATACTTGAATGACATTTTGTGGCATTTCATCACGTTGACTTATTTTTCCGGCCCTTTGACAAGCATCACAGGATTTGCAAAGAAGGTGTGCGTCTTTGTAAATTGTAGGCCAATAGAATCCAGCATCATAAACTTTTCTTGCTGTTAGTTGAGGCCCATAATGCCCTCCTGTTGGTCCTGTGTGACAATGGTTTAAAATTTTACTAGCTTCATCTCCGAATACACATCGGCGTATTATTCCATCTGGACAACTTTTAAATAGATGTGGATCTTCCCAGAAATAGTGTTTTATATCACTGAAGAATTTCTTTCGTTTTTGGTACGATAATCCTTTTTCAAGGAATCCACATACTAAATAGTTTGCATAGTCTGCAAACCATGAAATTTCATTATAATCTATCTTCAATAGATATTCATCAGGAAAGTTGTCTTGTATGGCCGATTCATTTAGAACTTCTAATTCGGGATTTTCAAGACGAGAAAGATGATCAGCGGCGAGATTTTCTGCTCCTCTTTTATCTCGGATTTCAATATCAAACTCTTGTAAGAGTAATATCTAACGGATTAATCTTGGTTTGGCATCTTATTTCGAAAATAGGTATCTAAGAGCAGAATAGTCGGTATAGACCACCGTTTTTGCTAGAACGAGATATGAACAAAATTTGTCAAAAGCAAAGACAATAGCAAGGAGTTCTTTTTCAGTAGTTGTATAGTTCGTTTGTGCTCCTTGTAACGTCTTACTAGCATAATATATAGGTTGAAATCGTTTTTCAATCCTTTGTCCTAAAACGGCTCCCATTGCAAAATCACTTGCATCGCACATTAGTTCAAACGGTAGATTCCAATTTGGTGTTATCATGATCGGCGCATTAGTAAGTTTCTCTTTAAGAATATTAAAAGATTTGATACATTCATCTGAAAAGATGAATGGAGCATCCTTTTCTAGGAGTTTATTCATAGGAGTGGCAATTTTAGAAAAATATTTTATAAAACGTCGGTAAAAACCGACATGCCCTAGAAAACTCCTAACTCCTCTAACATTGGTGGGATGTGGAAGTTTAGCAATTACATCTACTTTAGCTCTATCCACTTCAATTCCTTCTTTTGAAATTTTATGTCCAAGATCGATGCCTTCTTTAACCATGAAATGGCATTTCTCCCAATTAAGTACTAGATTTGATTGTTCGCATCTAATCAGCATTCGTTCAAGATTAGCTAGACATGATTCAAATGTATCACCGAAGACTGAAAAGTCATCCATGAAAACTTCCATGCATTCTTCTATCATGTCGTGAAAAATCGCCATCATACACCTTTGAAAGGTTGCAGGGGCGTTGCAAAGTCCAAATGGCATGCGTTTGTAAGCAAAAGTACCATAAGGGCACGTGAACGTGGTTTTCTCTTGATCTTCGGGTGCTATTGGAATTTGAAAATATCCGAAAAATCCATCAAGAAAACAATAGTAACTATTTCCGGCTAGCCTTTCCAACATTTGATCAATGAAAGGTAAGGGAAAGTGATCTTTTCTGGTGGCGTCATTTAATTTTTTATAATCAATACATACACGCCATCCTGTTACAGTCCTAGTAGGAATAAGCTCATTTTTCTCATTTGTAATGACAGTCATGCCACCCTTCTTAGGCACGCATTGAACTGGGCTTACCCATGGGCTATCAGAAATTGGATAAATTAAACCTGCATCTAGCAGTTTAATTATTTCTTTTTTAACAACATCTTGCATATTCGGATTTAGTATTCGTTGGCGTTGCACATACGTTTTATGACCTTCTTCCATAAGGATTTTATGTGTGCAATACGAAGGACTTATTCCTTTAATATCATGAATCTTCCATGCAATGGCTGGTTTATGAGCTTTCAACACAGAAATGAGTTGTGATTTCTCATTTTCAGTAAGAGAAGACGATATTATTACAGGTAATTCAGATTCACCATGTAAATAAGCGTATTCCAAATGGTTTGGAAGTGGCTTTAACTCTAATTTCGGTGGTTCTTCTATCGATGATTTATATCGATATCTGTCTTCTTCTTTTAGCATTTGAATTTCTTCTGTTGTTGGTTCATATCCATTAGCTATAAGTGTAGCTAACATTTCAACTTCATCAATTGGTTCAGTTCCTTCTCCTAAAGAACATTCTCCTGTTCCTTGTAATTCTGAAAATTCTTCTAACAATTCTGCATGTGAATCTATAGTTTGAATATAATAACATGTATCATCTGCAGATTGCGGTTGTTGCATTGCTCTATCAACTGAAAAGGTAACACTCTCGTCCTCTATACTTAGGGTCAATTTCTTACCAAACACGTCTATCATTGCTTTAGCCGTGTTTAAGAATGGTCTTCCTAATATGAGAGGAACTTGAGAATCTTCTTCCATGTCCAGAACAACAAAATCTACTGGAAATACTAAAGTACCAACTTTAACTAGCATGTTCTCCATTATCCCTCTAGGATATTTTATTGATCGATCGGCTAGTTGTATGCTTATTCTTGTTGGTTTCAATTCTCCAAGGTCTAGTTTAGCGTATAGTGAATACGGCATTAAATTTATACTAGCACCTAAGTCTGCCAATGCTTCTATTGAACTAAGACTACCCAGAAAACATGGAATTGTGAAACTTCCTGGATCAGATAATTTTTCTGGAATCTTATTCAACAGCACTGCTGAACAATTAGCGTTCATAGTAACAGCCGAGAGTTCTTCCATTTTCTTTCTATTCGTGATCAGATCTTTCAAGAATTTAGCATATCTAGGCATTCCTGAAATCACATCAATGAAAGGAAGATTTACATTTATCTGTTTAAACATATCCAAGAATTTGGATTGCTCGGCTTCAAGTTTCTCTTTCTTCATTTTACTCGGGTAAGGAAGTGGTGGTTGGTATGGTTTAACATAAGGTTTAGCCTTAACTGTGTTATCTTCATTAACTTTTTCAACTACCGGTTCTTTTTCCTTATCTTGATCAGGTTGTGGTTCTTGTGGAGTAGGAATAGCTTCATCAGAAGTTACAGGTATTTCAGGTGGTTTAAGTGTTGTACCACTTCTTGTGGTAATGGCTTTAGCTGTTTCATTCCGGGGGTTTGCATTTGTATCACTAGGTAAACTTCTCGGTTTTCTTTCACCTATTAACCTTGCTAGGTTACTTACTTCTTGTTCCAAGTTTTGAATAGAAGCTTGTTGATTTCTAAATGCTTGAGCATTTTGTTCATTAGTTTGTTTTTGAGATGTGAAAAACTGCGTTTGAGTTT
This sequence comes from Rutidosis leptorrhynchoides, assembly GCF_046630445.1. Taxonomy (NCBI): domain Eukaryota; kingdom Viridiplantae; phylum Streptophyta; class Magnoliopsida; order Asterales; family Asteraceae; genus Rutidosis; species Rutidosis leptorrhynchoides. Next base: position 62,905,448 of record NC_092333.1, on the reverse strand, counting down.
CAACTAGCTTCGTCATCATATCTTCTAAATTCGGCTTTTTATCATCGGTTTGTTTTGAAAATTAGGTCTTTGCTGGTTGTAAGTATTGTTAGATACTTGTTGATTGCTAGGACCTTGTTGGTTGTTGTATGGAATATTTCGATTATAATTCTAGTTTTGATTGTAGATCGGTCTTGGAGGTTGATAATTATTCTGATAATTATTTCCAGGCCTTTGGTTTATATATGAAATATTCTCTCTTTGTTCTATTGTTAATTCAATACTGAGACAATCTTTTGTCAAATGTGGTCCTCCACACTGCTCACAACTAATTCGTATTGAGTGAATATCCTTAGTCATCTTTTCCATTCGTCTCTCGACAGCATCTATCTTTGCGGAAATGGAATCTAAGTCATGGCTAGAATCGGCTCTAGCTGCTTTAGATGATCTAACGATATCTTTTTCTTGGTGCCACTCATGTGAGTGGGAAGCAGTGTTATCAATAATTTTATAAGCATCAGTTTCGGTTTTCTTCATAATGGAACCACCAGGTGCTATATCGATGTCTTTTCTTGTAGTGATGTCGCATCCTTGGTAGAATATTTGTACTATTTGACAGGTGTCTAAACCATGTTGCGGACATCCTCTTAATAACTTTCTAAATCTTGTCCACGCCTCATATAGAGTTTCATTCGGTTTCTGTGTGAACGTAACAATTTCTCCTTGAAGTCTTACGGCTTTAGATGCCGGAAAGAATTGTTTAAGAAATTTTTCAACTAAAACGTCCCATGTATCAATCGCCCCTTCAGGTAACGATTCCAACCAATCTTTGGCTTCTCCCTTTAAAGTCCAGGGAAATAACATGAGATATATCTGTTCATCCTCAACTTCTCTTATTTTAAATAGAGTGCAGATCCTATTAAAGGTACGAAGATGTTCATTTGGATCTTCCTTCGGCGCACCACTAAATTGGCATTGATTAGTCACCATGTGTAGAATTTATCCTTTGATTTCATAATCTGGCGCATTAATGTCTGGATGAGTAATTGTGTGACCTTGGCCAGTACGTTTAGCTCTCATTCGGTCTTCCATACTTAAAGGTTCTAGATTCTCCATAATTGAATTTGTTGAATCGGAATCACTAGAGGATTCTGATTTAATGGTTCGTTCCTCAACAATCTCTGTTTGAATGATTGGTGGTTCCGGAGGAAAATTTAATGGTTCAGGATCTATGAATCGTCCCTGAATATTCTCCGGATTCTCAATTGTGAGGTCGGGTTCAAAAAATGGATTATCGAAATTTGAATTGGAGTACTTGGTCGACTGGATGACGATTCTAAAGAAAAATCAACGGCGGTAATATTTGCTAAATGTCTTGAACTAGTTACAGGTGGTGAACGTACAAAAGGTGGTGAACGTCTTGCTCGGTGCATTCACTGAATATCCTATTCCTATTAGTTTTTAAAAAGGAAAGAAAAATTATATAAGTTATCCAATTAATAGACTTTTCTGATTTTGCCCACGTTTCGAATAGCCAAAAGATGCAGCAGAGGGGCAGGATTCGTTTGGTCTCAATATAATTGAGGACTGTTTGGCTCCAATAACCCGGTCCACGTACAAATCCAACTATTACTACGAACCAGAAAATTTTGATGTCTATCAATTTAACCACTTAAAATAAATTTTTGTAATTTTAAGAAATTTAGATAAGAAGTAGAAAAAAAATCTATGTCCTAAAACTAGAATAGCGAGAAATAAGAAAGAAAAAGAGTGCGTCGAAAAAGAAAAATAAAAGGGTTGAAAAATAAAAGGCGTCGGAAAATAAGAAATAAAAAGAAATGACTTATAGAACTTAAAAACACTCGACTAACCCAACTTTATTACTATCACTAACTTAAAATTATAATCGCAAATTGAGATTACTAATTGGAATGATAATTGATACATAGGTAAAAGGTGTCTAAAAATATTAAAGCTTACAAGTAAAACTATATCCCAAATGGCAATAACTTAAAAAAAAGCACTAAAATTTAAAAAGGCGTAAGCACCTAGATCTTAGTCTAAAGAAAAAGCACTTAAGGGATTTTACGACAAAGCCTAAAAATCTATAAATAAAAATAACTATGGCAAAAATTAAGTTTAAAACTAAAAACTAGCAAAAAACACAAATATTACGCTAAAACAATTAAAAAGGGACAAAATATAAAAATATACTAAAAGTTGTAAAAAGTACAATTTTTATAAAAATATTATTTTTATATTATTTATTTTATAAAATTATTAATTTTATAATTTAATTAAACTAAATAAAATTAAATAAAACAAAATAAACTAATTAAAACTAAATATTATAATAAAAATACCCTAATTAGGGTTTAGAATTAATAATAATAATAATTATCCCGTAATTAATGCTGTTAGGGTTCCTGTGTACCCGTGTCAGGGCTGCTCCGCGACTTGCGGTGCCCGAGGCTGGAAAACTCCGCGAGTCGCGGGGTTTTAAATTTCAGACCAGGTTGCTTCGTTTGACAGGTTTAACGTAATTTTATTTATATATATTTTTTTATTTTTCTGTTTTTAATTTAATTAAAATATTTATATAATTTAAATAAAACTTATATTTTAAAAACTAGAATAGAAATAAAAATATGTTACAATTTTATAAATAAAAATCTTAAAACTAGATTTATATATAATTTTTTTTTCAGTTTTTGATTTTATGTTTTAAATAAAAACAAAATATTTAAATAAAACTTATATTTTTATAAAATAAAAATAAAGAAACTTTATAAAACTTAAATATTTAACAAACTCTTAAAAATATTATATTTTTGTTTTTCTTTTTATGTTTTCGAATATTTAAAACGTATTTTTACAAAAGCGTCTTTTTATAAAAGTAAACTAAAAATAATTTTTTTTTTTTAATATTTAGCGTTGCGCTTTCGGCGTTTAAGTTCCCCGGCAGCGGCGCCAAAAATACTTGATGTCAAAGCTAAGGGGTATAAAATACTATTAAATTTTACAAGGAAATACTATTAAATACGATACAATTTTACACAAGATATTTATTTATTTAGAGAATGGATATACTTAAACCTTGCTACAACACTTATAGACAGTGTACCTAATCGTACAGTAGTGTAGTTTTTAGTAAGTCCGGTTCGTTCCACAGGGAAAATCTTTTAATCAAAGCTTAACGCTATATTAGTTTAATTTATAAAAATACAAATATATATATAAGTAATATTATTATTATAAAGGGGGTTTTTAATGACCGGTTTGTCGATTTTAAAACTTTAGTCGCAGTTAAAACCAAATGTAAAATATTAAATAAATAAAAGACTTAATTTAAAGCGTAAAGTAAATAACGATAATGAAATTGCGAATAATAAAAGTGCGATAAAATAAACTTGCGATAATTAAAAAGTACGATAATTAAAAGTGCAATTAAATACAATAACAATAAATAAAAATGCGATAATTAGAAGTGCAATTAAATATAAAATAAAGGAAATTAAATATGAAATAAAAGAATTATGCTTATTTAAACTTCCGTAATCATGATGTTTGACGTGTTGATTTTAGTTTTATGCCCATGGGTTAATTGTCCTTTGTCCTGGATTATTTAATATGTCCGTCTGGTTTTTATCCATAACAGTCCATCAGTCATAAATATAAAGTGCGAGTGTCCTCGTCAAATTATCCTTATACCCGAAGTCAAATATTCTAACTAATTGGGGACTTAAACTGTAACAAGATTTTAATACTTTGTTTAATAATTACACCAGGATGTCGACTGAGTGTAACCCAAGGTTTTAATACTTTGTTAACAATTATGCCAAGTGTCCTTGTACATAATTTCACCACTGTTTTAATAATTCTAGTGGCTATTAATCCATTCCCGTGTCCGGTTAAATGAACGATTATTCGTACATATAAATACCCCGCCCATCGTGTCCGATTGAGTGTATATGGTTATTTATAGGGACGTCCAATTGTAAATCTTTATATTAAAATTAACAAACTATCATTTAGTTAAACAAATATAAAGCTCATTAATAGCCCATAGTCTAATTTCCACAAGTGTCGTTCTTTTGTCCAAACCCCAATTATGGTACAAAGCCCAATTACCCAATTTTAATATTTTTAGCCCAACATCATGATTACTTCGGATTAAATAAGCATAATAATAACTTAGCTACGAGATATTAATGTAAAAAGGTTGAACATAACTTACAATGATTAAAAATAGCGTAGCGTTACACGGACAGAATTTTGACTTACACCCTTACAACATTCGCTAACATACCCTTATTATTAGAATTAAAATTAAAATTAAAATTAAAATATAAATATATATATATATATATATATATATATATATATATATATATATATATATATATATATATATATATATATATATTACGTATATATTGAGAGAGAGATAGATTATATGATATTAAAACTCGTCGAACTGCGTTGGCTTTTATAGGAATTTGAGTCCAGGTGAACTCCGCGAGTCGCGTAATTTTTTGCCTTCAAACTCCGCAACTCGCGGAGTTTGAAATTACAGCTCACCCAGCTTTGGCTCTTTGTTTGCCGACGGATTTTTAATATAAATATAATATATAAATAATTTTAAGAATTATTTAAATATTATATTATATTTATGTGCATAGTTGACTCGTAATTTTTAGTCCGTTGCGTCGAGCGTTGAGAGTTTACTCATGTCCCGGTTCCGGATTTTCGAACGTCCTTGCGTACAATTTAATATCTTGTACTTTGCGTTTTAAATCTTGTACTCTTGTAATTTCGAGACGTTTCTTATCAATAATTGGAACCACTTTGATTGTATTTTGTACTTTTGAGCTTTTTGGACCTTTGCGTCTTCAATTCGTCGAATCTGTCTTTTGTCTTCACCTTTTATTATTTAAACGAATATCACTTTTAAATAGAACAATTGCAACTAAAAGCTTGTCTTTCTTGAGGAATAATGCTATGAAATATATGTTCGTTTTTAGCATTATCAAGACCCTAGCCTGAACTATAAAGTTGATGTATACTATTTGAGTTTAGTACACGTTGGTTTGCGTGTATTGTACATGTTGGTTGCATGTATGTTAAAACATGGGTACTTATTATATATACGTTAAGTTTAGTTATCAGGGTGCTCAATTTCGTAGAATATTTTGATAAACGTTTTGGATGAAATAACTGAAATCTTGTGATCCACCTTTATATACAGAGTATGCGCAATATTAAACTATGAACTCACCAACCTTTGTGTTGACACTTTTAAACATATTTATTCTCAGGTTCCTAGAAGTCTTCGGCTGTTTGCTTATACGTTATACAAGCTATGTGCATGGAGTCATACATTATTTATTCGAGAAAACTTTGCATTCACAAAATCATCACCATGTATCTTATTTTGACTGCATTGTCAACGGATGTATTATTATAAACTATTATTTACGGTGATTGTCTATATGTAGAAATCATCAGATGTTAAAAACCTTGGAATTAGATATTCATTTATGGTGTGCCTTTTCAAAAAAATGCAATGTTTACAAAACGTATCATGTAGAGGTCAAAACCTCACTATGAAATCAATGAATAACGTACCGCGTCAATAGCGATTTTGACAGGTCGTTACATTAGTCACCTGAATAATTTTTTGACAAAAATGTACCTGTAATTGTCTTCCTCATGATGGTAACAATCAGGTTTATGCATCAACTCCAAAGCAATTAGCAATTCTTGAACCTTGAATCAAACAAATCCATGAATCTTTAAAAGATATTAATATTGCCCTGTTACAGAATATCAAAACGAATACTAAACATTATTTGATTCAACAATATTTGAAACAAATCTATACATATAAATAAATAAGCAGACACTAATATGAATGTAAATAATATTTTCAAAAACGATTTTTATTCTAAATATAAAAAATCAGAAATCAAAATACTCAATCGATAATTTAATAATAATTTGTGACTAAGAGTAATATGATTTTTGAAAATTACATACCTAAATCTAATTGAATGAATCAATAAAACTGAATCAATTGTTTGAGATTAAATACCAATTCGAGTGCTGCTATAAACAATCGTTTCAAAATCATAAGGAAGAAAATTAGGTTGAATATGAAAAATAACAACAATTGTTCCAAGAGGAATTGCTCATTCATCGTTGGTGGAACATTGAAAAATTAGGGACACTTGTAATTTCCTCAGATTAATTAACACTAATAATAGATTATTTATATTATCTATGAACCAACATCTAAAAATTTGAATAGACGGCAGGACAATACATGTATTAGTATAATCGAACGAAATCGATTACTTGAAATGTATTAGTAACAACATATGCGGCGATAGCGGTGGCAGCATCGGCGGTGATAAAGAAATATACGATGGTAGCGGCGATGAACAAAAAAAACCTAGAAGAAGATGAGATCAGTTCTGTGATTAGGTTAGAGATGGAAGTTACGTAACTCTAATTTCAGATCCGATTGATGAGTGAATGAGAGAAAGAAAGAGGCGAATGGAGAAGCACAGATGGCAGACTGTGGTTAATTGTGTAGAATAGGCTCTAGAGTAGATTGTAGCATGTCACGTGATCATGCACATGTCTCACATAATAATAGGTTATAGAATAGAATTTAAGCATTAATCACTTCTTCGGTGGATATAAATTTTTTCGAACGAGAAGAATACACCTCACGTGCCGCATCCAATTAGAACGTAAGGCATATACCCGATATATAAATATCTCTACTAGGGTTACGAAATTCGTATTCGTCCTCAACAAGTCGATAACACAATTCATCCAAAACAGATCGAAAAAACTATTGGTGGCTTTCGAATTTCAATCCCATCTATCTTGCCCTCCTGTAGACACCTTAATTCTTATGCCGTTTGCCCTACACACGGTATACTTTTATATTCTATCTGTTTGTACTGTTTCTGTTTTCAGTTCTTCGATGATGTGCGGTTGGTAATTAGGTTTTGAATACTTGTTTGTAGACGATTCGATTTAATTAGAGTTCAATTAGGTTTGAATTCTAACATTTTGCGTTTAAATCAGGTTGTAAGTTGACCTAGTCTTGATTTAGGTTGTATCGGATGGTTGACTAATAGTATAGATTATTGATTATTATAGTCTGGAAATACATCTATGGTTGTAATTTCGGAATTTGTCATTATTTGCAATGTTTAATGCATCATGAAAGCAATTTTTGAGACTTGAATATGCAAATCATTTATTTTGTCAATTTTTTTTTCCAGATATTTAATAATGGAAAAATGCACTTTTATATTGAGCATGAAAATAATATAAGGACAATTGAGATATAAGTAGTTACGTAAAATCTTTTTAACTGGTGAACTGACGTTCAACTTGTATCTCTGTTTGTAGCTTTATTGAATCCCACGAGGGACGAAATAAGACACATTCCTGAGTTCTATATCAGAAAGACTACTCTTTTTATAGATCAAATCATCATTTGTGAATTTGGACCTTCTTTCTTGAATATTGGACTATGTATTATGCAAGGATAATTGAATGCTAATACAGACATTATTCCTGCAAGATTTTAAATTCTTTGTGTATATAATATTGTCTATGCTGGTTTCTTTACAAAATAGTTTTGATTTAGATGGTCCAAATGGTTCTAATGTATGTTTATATTTACTAATTTTCAGCTTGGAAAGATTTCAATTTCGTCTGAGATATGGAGCAGGTGTGCCCTTGGTCAGGTTGTTTCCAGAGACAGGTTTTTTCTTTCCAGGAAGTGCTTGATTGGCGTTGTCTTGTTCTTGGAGATTTCGATTTTGTTTCACATAATTGCACTTAGTGAATCTACAGCATACAAGCAGTTAAGAAGGCCTGATGCCCTTTTATCTTGAAATAGGTGTTGGAAACGTCTGCAAGTAAGCATTTACTGTTTTGAATTTGTGCTATTTGCACTTATCGGTATGACATTTGTTCTATTTTTTTTACCGTGACATCATTTATTATGGTTTTAATCTGCAGGGCTGAACCTTGCTTGTAAATGCTGCATTCTCTGTCAGTTAGTAGATGAGATTATCGGTTCGAGATTAGTTTTAGCAATGCATTTATTTTCTTCTGATGGGTTTCAGATACATCTATATCAAACATCGACGGATAATTATGAATCTGAATTTAAGTAGAGTATTCAAGATAGCCGTTTAAGGTCCAAGTCAGGGTTTTGAAGATTTTAATGGTGGCTACATGTAGTGTGCTTATATATAAATTCCTGTTTCAGTGTCTCCATGTTGATGAAATGGCGTCTCCAACGAATAAGGGTTCAAAGACTGTTCATCAGAAGTTTACATTTCTTTTGCTCTTGCACTAAGAGTGAAAGCTGATCCAGTTATAACGTCTAGGCTGGAAATTCTTATATTTATAGTTTCTTAAGTAGTTATCTATTTAAAGTGTGTTATTTCTTCTATTTGTCTCTTTTTTTATAAATAAAGTACTACGCGAAGTTGTGGACATGGAAATGGAAAGGTGGGATAAGTTTTCATTAGTGTTTTTGGTTATTTATGATGTGATAGCCTATCTTACATGTCAAATGTTTTCATTATTTTGAACAGGTTCCAGTTAATAAAAGAAGTTGGTAGTGGGACCTTTGGGGTTGTTTGTCAAGCGTTGAATAAGAATAATGGTGATGTGGTGAGTTTTCTCTTATGGGCATTGCATTTCAACGAATTATTACTGATTTGTTACTGTATTTATTATAATTGAGCTAATATGGTTACAGGTTGCCATCAAGAAAATGAAGAGAAAATTTTATTCCTGGGAAGAATGCATAAGTTTGAGAGAAGTCAAGGTATTATCACATTCGTGTTAGATCTGGCAAAATAGATCACTTGGGCGGGTATGGTAATGGGTAAAAAGGGTTACGGCTTGTGTTCAGAGATGCTATTTAGTAAAGGTTGGGTTAGTTACTTGAACGACTGAGACTAAACTATCCGTATATTAAGAATAGTTTGCGAGTCAATTTTATAATTATGTTGTTAGTATAATAATTAGTTTTTCCAAGTGTAAAATGATCTAAGAGGCTGTAAGCGTATAAAATACGCTAGAAGGGATTTCGTTTAAATTATTTGATCGGTTTTTTCTTATATCTAATACTCTGTGGTTTTTATTTGACCATATAGTTATAGACCATATTTTTAAAAAAGCCTACCTCAAGTAAATAGATTGACATAGCCACCTACATTTTATCTGTTGGTCTTTTTTTTTTGCTTCCTGTTCTTAAGCACAAATATTCTGCCATTGACAGTCGCTACGTAAGTTGAATCATCCAAATATTGTGAAGCTTAAGGAAGTCATTAGAGAAAGTTACATTTTGTACTTCGTGTTTGAATATATGGTATGTAGTTTTTCAATAGTATCTATTTACAGTTGTCCTTTGCCATCATAATACCTGTATGGATATCATTTGTTTTTTTCTTTTTCTTCCAGGAATGCAATCTTTATGATCTTATGAAAGACCGAGTGAAGCCTTTCACGGAAAGCGAAATTAAAAATTGGTGCTTCAATGTGTTTCAAGGCCTTGTATACATGCACCAGCATGGCTACTTTCATCGTGATCTCAAACCAGGTAGTTTTTGGATAAATTTATCCGATTTTCAGTGTAAGATTGAGTTTTTATATCTGTTCTGTAGTAAATGCTATCCGAGTTAAATGATATGTAGCAATATGTAAGCATTAAGGCACCCTGTTTAATCCTTTAAGCTTTCTACATTTTTTTTGGTTAATTTACAGTATTTTAGTTAGATACTTAATTCGATTTTCTGTATTTATGATGTCAGAGAACTTGCTTGTTTCCAAAGGGGTGATAAAAATAGCTGATTTCGGTCTTGCTCGTGAGATTACTTCCCAGCCACCATACACTGAATATGTTTCAACACGCTGGTGAGTCTTATACTTTTATTCTAAATTTTCACGAAACATGATGATATTATCTTTCTATGCTTATTACTTTGAGTTATCATCTGCCACTTGTATTCTACATTTCTACTATTTACGGAAAATGGGCCTGTAGGTATCGGGCCCCAGAGGTGCTTCTCCAGTCACCAAAATATGGCTCTGCAGTTGGTAAGTTGAACGGTTTCTTGATGGTTTTGTGTTTTTTGTATTACAATTACAATTATTTTGAAACTGATGTTTTCGATCTCATTTCATTTTTTAGATTTGTGGGCGATGGGTGCAATCATGGCTGAGTTATTTACTCTGCATCCACTCTTTCCTGGCTCAAGGTATGTATGGCTTTCCCCTATGTTGCCTCTATAAATAAAACAAATTGCTTCCCTGCTCAAGAAAACTTTACTGGCGAGGGAGGTTTATGGTTGTGCATTTTGAGAGAATCATATAATGTAATGTCCAATAATTAGAAGACGATAATCTGTTGCTCAGGGATTTAGTCGGTAGGTGCTTATCAGCTAGTTTGGTTTTGAGATTTGTTAAGTTCATCTTAATCCATTTTGTTTTAGTAACTTTTAAAGTTCATCAGTTTGCATTGATGTATTCATGTAGATTCCTTATAATTTGTCTTCTCTTCCAACAAAACTTCCTTTACAATATATTTTTGTATTTTCTAGTAATATAAACAAGCTGTAAAATAATAGTGTGTGGATTTGCTTTGAAATTCGAAGTGATTTTTTGTTAGGCAAATCTATTTAGGGAGAAATTTTATGAGATAAAACTACCTTATGCATAAATATTAGAGAAATATGGACCTTTTGTTAGATTGGGAGTAGAAATCTCTTAAATTGCTTTAATGAGGCTTATGTATCATGGGTTTTTTTTAACCCTTGGTCAGTCAATTTTGTGATGGTTTTTCTAAAATTGGTTTTCAAAAGCTAACTGATTCAACCCTAGAAAATCATCTACTCATTAGAGGATCTGTTTATCTTTGCCCAAAGACCCCCTTTCTAAGTCGTAATATCTAGATATTTTGTTTTGAAGTACGATTTTATCATATGCAGTGAGGCAGATGAAATATACAAAATCTGTAGCGTAATTGGAAGTCCAACTGAAAGCACTTGGCAGGAAGGACTTGGACTGGCAAGTAAAATCAATTATCAGTTTCCAAAGGTTAGTTTTGTCCTATTCTTGACATCATACCATTCTTCGACATCTGTAAGTTGTTAATTGCGTATCAAATAGGACTAAATTACATCTGTATATATAATTGCAGCATACTGGTGTAAACCTTTCTGGACTAATGCCATCTGCGAGCAAGGAAGCAGTCAGTTTGATTACTGTAAGTACCTCTCTCTTTTGTACTATAAAACATTCTTATAACATTTCAATCGTATCCGACCCTCAGATGTGTTGTATCGTAATTACATTATATTCATCTTTATGCAACGTAGGCTCTCTGTTCTTGGGACCCACTTAAGAGGCCAACAGCTGTGGAGGCCCTTCAGCATCCCTTCTTTCAGGTACACACTTTTATTATCTAAATAATAAATAATAAATGTTGTTCAAAATAGATACCGGAGGTTAAAGTGATAAACTGATTACTATAATAAAAAAAATTTGAATATGCAGAGCTGTTACTATATTCCTCCATTTCTTCGCCCTAAGCCTGATATTACCAGGACATCTCCATCTGGTTTGGTTACCTTTATCTTAGTATTTAATTTTTGGGAAACTAGCCAATTGAATTGGTTAGATAAGATTTTGACGGGTATTTTATTTATTTATTTAATTTTTTCAGTTGGATTACACGGAAGGGGATCTATGGAGCAGAATTGTTATGCAACGGGATATTCTGGTCCTTTGCCTAACGTGAAACCGGCAAACAACGTTATTTCATCTGCAAAGTTTTCTTCTCCCTTGAGCACAGGTAGCATATGAATGAGAGATGATTTTAACAACTGGTCCCATTCACTTTTGCAGTTACAGTTTTGTTGAACTGATAGTTTTTCAATAAAGTTTATTATTTGTATGTGTTTGAAATGTGATCATTCATTAAAATTCTCTTAGATTCTAAAATTTAACTCTTAATTTGTACTACAGGGATGTATACTAAAGTGGAATATAATCAACAGGTGTGTAGTACTGATTGTAGCTAATTTTGGTACCGTGTTACATGTATATATTATTGCATTTTCATTATTGACCTTATAACATAGTTATCTTCCTTGGTTTCAGACTGGAGTCACGAACGGAAAGATTTTCAACACCGCTGCCAGACTACCAAAATACCAACCGACTGGAAAGTACATTACAAGTAAGAACTTGTTTGGTTGGGCTAATAATGGTTCAAACTTGCATTTTACAATTCCAAGTATTTTCATATCATCTATTTTAATAAATTAATAATAATCCTATTTTTCAAATGAAGTATATAGGAGGTTTTATGCATTAGGAGTACACTTAGTGCATCTCTAGAATTGTTGGGACTTACTCAACCCATATTTTTATTTTCCTTATATTTTAAACTCAACTGATTCATAGATTAGATTAGCATTCCAACCTCTATAAATCATGGTTAGTTTAGGGTGTACTTTTGGAATATTACACTTGCAATATGATTTGATTTAGTGTATTGACTAAAAACATGTTTTTAACGGAACAGCGGGATTGATGGGAACGGGTGGAGTTGTTTCTGAGACTGCTGAGAAGTTTACAAACATGACCCTCGGTTCAGCTACAGTCGCTCCTAGACAGCTGCAGCCGCAGCAGGAGCGGGTGTATATTCCTCCACCTGCAAAAGCTGGGATACGTCATGGAAGACCTGACTTGTTTTCTGGAAGGTCTCGCGATTATCATTATCAGCATGGTACTAGACCTTATTATAGCAAGGTGGCAGGGTAAATGGAGATTTCAAAACAAACGCTCGTATTTAAGTAAACTGGTGGTTCTCTTTCAGTGTGGTACTTCTTGAATTAATATTTATGTGTTGTGTGTACTTGTGTCACTTGAACTAAAGTTTTGTTTTCCCTACTTTAACATATCTAATTTGTATTCTTGTTTAAGAGGTTTGTAATGTTCTAATTTGTTATTTTATGGAGCCAATTATGAATGATATATATGGTAAACAACTGTTGTGAAATACTTTATGATTGATGTTTACTTTTAATGTGTGCTGTAAACTGAATGTAACATTGCGTTTTATGATTTGAAAACTGTAAGCATGACTAACGATAAACAAATATACATAAGTTTTTGACAGCACATTTATGGATTGAGCTTGAGCCTAACACAAAATAAGATTGTATAGTCATCATGTATGATGAAGAAAGCGGAGTAAATTTGTTCTCCTATCAGAAATCCTTGTTTTTGTTAATGTCATGCCATGCCATGCTTGATCTGTTAGAAAGATTAGTATTCAGTATATCTTCGAAGGTACTGAGATAGTATTCTCTCTGGGTTTTGTTCCCACCACTGCTTTGCATTAACATCCCCAAACTTCTTACGGCTGCATACAAACCCAAAAGCGAAAATGTCCACATATTAATCAGAAAAGTACTGTGTTGGGCGAGTCAAGTAATGGTGTTAAAACAAGTACCTGAATCTGACACGACGAAGTTCTCGGGTTCCATCTACTAACTGCTCTATGGTAATAGATACACCAGGTTCATCTTCTTCAATCCACTCTGAATCAATTTCACTTGCTTACTAATTGAAACCGATGCATCATCTGTAGATGATGTTGTCGTTCTTGATGCATCCATGGAGGGACCCCCATTGTAATGGTGGTTGCCACCTTGCTCTGGTGGAGGTTTATAGTAGTTCCATGACTGGTTCATCATTGGGCTGTTTACTGATCCAAGTCTTGAATAATTTGAGTCTGTCTGCACAGCTCATAACATAAATCTCTTTATAGAAGCGGCCAAGTGTGTGGATCTTTTTAAACTGGGTAACGGGTCACAAGGCACTTTTGGGTAGTACAGACACGGGTTGACCCAATTTAAAAAATGGTACGGAATACATTTTTTGTAAATAATTACGTGTCAAATAGCATAATTGCAATCTGGTACAAATCACGGGGACCTACCGTGTAATTTTGTCTTATAACTACACATAAGCCAATGACCCATTCAACCAACTTGACACTTTTTTTAGAGGTCATTTTTCGACCCATTCATAACCGAAGTCAAATACATGTTTGAACGGTTTTAAAGAAAAAGAGAGAAATAATTTACCCCATCTTCGGACCTTGAGGGCGTGTCAAGTGCTTGACGATTGAACCCCTGAACATTGTAGAGCTCCATGATTCGATCATGGTTGTCTCCCCACCTCCTTTGTGCTTGCCATTTATCAAACATCTCCCGCCTAAAATTTAAAGAATTTAAACGAACATCACTATGTGTAACTAAGTAAGCTAAAGTTAATACTCCGTAATAAATAATGAAAACGAAATAATAATAATATCAATCAATCATTGGAATAAAGTTCCGTATATAACGAGAGGACCAATTTCCAGACAATATTTCTTGCACATTAAAGTACATCTGTATGTATACAAGGAGCATATTTGCATTTGGTCCCTAAGTTAACCCACAAATCTGTTATCTTTATGCAGGGCTTTAGATAAACAGGACCATATGTGTTAAATTATACAAATATGTTTTATTTCTACCTTTTCACTGCAAAATTTTGGATTTTTCTAACGCAGTTCTTTGGGTTGTCGTTAAGGTGCTATCAATCTGATGTATAAAGTGGTTAATGTTGACTTTACATGGCGTACAAGTATTTTTTGCACGTTAAAAGTGTAAGGGCCGTCATTAATAAAACCAAACTTTTAACTTATTCATACGTTTTACTATAAACATCCTTACGAGATCATCGTGTTAGTCATGATCTCGTAACTGATCATGAAGTAAATAACAATACTAATTATTTTCACGATTCTCATTCGTTTACTTACAAAGATATCGACAACTAGGTAATTTTGAGGTATTAGATTAAAACGTACAATGATATGATTTAATCTTATTAATTGAGATTTGTAAACATATTTTTTTAGTTAATGTAATTCTGAACTTTGTTTTTAGTTAATCTAATTTTGATTTAATCTGATGTCTACTTATCTATTTTATCCATACTATATTCTACAGTTCAATAAATATATTTTTAAGCCAGTTTTTTTTTTTTTTTTTTTTTTTTTTTTTTTTTTTTTTTTGGCAAAAAAACGATAACATTAATAAACGGATCCGGAGATCAACTCGTACAACCGAAACAATAGAATTCAAACCGAGCGCTAGCTAAAAATTAAAATTCCTAATCAAACGGCTCACCAACTGGGTGAGAAAAACACGTTTCATCAAGAACATAACAACAACTAAAGCTATAACAAAGGAAACTACTATACCGGCTATACTACACAAATTTACTAAATAAACAGAACGGCAGAGACGGTCAGGAGAACGCCGTCCGCCACTGCAACTAAAACATAACAAAACCAACAACCGCGATGAAAGTCAGCCGTCGAAGAAAAGTCCAAACCGCAAAAAACCAAACTCTGTCCTCGGATCTAAACCATATCTCCAACAGGAAGATCATCGCCTGGTTTAGACCCAATGACATCCCCGGAAAGGAAAGGGCCCAGCAAACATTACCACGACAACGCAAAACCCGACCCGTCACGGACATGTCGACCACCCACACCCCACCTCCCACCGTCCTCCAGCATCCACCAGCTCCAGCGGTCACCACCAACAGGGTGGTGAGCCGCCAAACGCCACCGGAATAGGAGAAAAAACGGGCAGGAGAGCAGGTAAGGGAGCCAAACCAAACGAACCACACCAAACCGCCACAAAACGACTGGAGGCCACCACATGCCGTCGATCGAAGAATCCGTCAAGATCCGTCACTAGCAGAGAAGAAGCGACGGAAAGCAAAGAAACACCCAAACAAACCGGCCTTCAACACCACGAGAACGGTGGTATTAAACGGTCGAACCCGTCGAGAAGAACCTCTGGCCACCAAGACCACACCGCTGTCGCCGGAAAGATCAAACAGAAGGAGAAAAAACCGGACCACCGGCGAGATGCCGGTGGCTGGAGAAGAGAGATGTCAACGGCTACAAAACGGAGAAGAAAGGTAGGAGTAAAAGGTGGTGATTAGAGGTGAAAGAAAGGTGGAGATGGGTGATTAGTGGTGGAGATAAGGTGGTTGGTGGTGGTGGAAAAAAGAGATTTAAAAAAGAAAAGATGGTGCACTTCCCAAGTCAGAGAGAACGCCTGTGACTTCTTTCCCCAAATTTTAAGTTATTTTTAAGCCAGTTATAAAATTACTACTGTATTATTTTAATTAACTTATTACAAATATAAATTAACAAGTTGTAATATACAAGTTATTGTACACATTATAGTGATTGTATAAGAAATGATAGTAAAAGTATCACCGCTCAGTTTCTAAATTTGAGTTAGGGTGCGTTTGTTTGCTTTTTAATGGAATGGTTTAGCTCTGAATGCTGAACTATTCAGCATTCAGTGCGTTTGTTTCTGACCTCTGAATGGCATATGGTGCTGAATGGTTCAGAATTTAGCTCTGAACCATTCATAGATGAAACACTCTCTTAACCATTAAGAGCCCAAATTATTTATAATATTCTCCTAAGATCATATCCAAATCACCTAACTAACAAGTATATTGAATTTTTTTATTCATATCACACGTTAATAAGGTAGTTTTAGTCAGTTCATATCGTTCATTCTAAATAATTATCAAACAACTTATTTTCATTCAGAGCAAACCTTATTCAGAGGCTCTAGACCATTCAGATTCTGAATCATTCAGCACTAAATCATTCAATTTTATCAAACGCACCCTTACTCTACTATGTAACTATTATTGTATATTGATTTGTAAAACATTATTTATTTTAATTCATTTTGTTGAAATTAAAATATATTTGAAAAATGCCCGTTTTTCCCTTAGCATCCGTCCTAGAGTTTTAGTTGAAAAGAAAGAAAATGAATTGGAAAGAAACAAATCTTTTTAGTGTTCTGGGTTTTTTTTTAAAGAGATAAAGGGAATGAACTGAAAGAAAAATCGTGCCTGATATTTTCTCCATTACTTTCTTTCAAATCAGAAGAATCTCATTTCTTTCTCATTCATTTCTCTTCTTCCATAAAATAACTCGAGAACTTAAAGTTAAGTTTGTCTTAATTTAGTTAAAAAAATAAGTGACAAATTAATAGGTAATGTAAATGAGAAATTTAATAATACTTGGTGGTTATTCTTATCTTTTTACAAGCTAAGACTTTTCTTAAACAAATACTCCGTACAAATAGTCAACTGAAATCAAAACTAAATTTTATATCAAAACCAAAATCAATTGAAAACCGCATTCATATTTCTGTTAGGGTTCGATTGAATTTAAAAATCCGAAAAATCATAAATTAACCAAAATGATCATCAAAACTAATTTTAAATTTGACTTTTGATTAAAAGGTCATTTTTGTGTGGATATATATTAACAACTTAATATGTTATTTGTGGAATCAAAAAATGAATACAAAATTGAAAATAGAAAATGAATCGAAAATCAAATTCAAATTCGTTTGTTTTTTTTTTTTTTTTTTTTTGATTTTTGATTTAATCATCATGGAACCAAAAATGGATGTAAGGTAGTTTTTTAAGGGGTTGTTTGGCTTAGCGATTTGGACCTAATTATTTGATTATTACATTTTCAAATCGCAAATAATTAAATAATAGTGTTTGACAAATTCAACTTTAAAATCAATTAATTGCGATTTGAAAGCTCAAAACGTGAAAATGAAAAAGCAAGTCACCCGTTACTGCAGCGCAACGTGATTTTAGGATTTTCTGATTCTTTCCTTTTCCGCCTATGTTTCTTCCTATTTGTTTGCTAATTCATCAAATAATCTGATTTACCAAACAATTACATAATCAAATTCAAACACCATTAATATAAAACCCGTTTTGCTACAGCCAAGGTTGTAAAAGGCGCGAGCCGGAGACGCAGCGATCAGGACCTTAGAGGGACGAGTCGGTTTGGACGGGGGTGCCACGGGGACTTGTCGGGCGTTGACCAACGTTGACTTTTTAAAATAGGTTTATTAAATATATACTTATATATAATATTATATAGAAATCGAATCTTAAGATATAAACTACTACTATATTTAATAAACATGAACAATTAACAATTATTATTAACAATATTACAAAATAAAAATATAATATTTTTTACTTTGACCGGCTTTGACCACCTTTCACCGACTTTTAACCGAATTTGACAGACTTTTTCTGACGTTGACCGACTTTTTACCGTTGATCGGGTTTTTAGGTACTGGGCATCGGCCATGCCTAAAAAATGACGCATCGGTTAAGTCGGCTGACTTTCGCAACACTGACTACAGCTGATTATTTGATTATAATTATCTAAAACGCATAATCTATATCTATCTATATAATCATATAAAGCTCTAAAATGATGATATCATTATTAATCTAATTACCCTTTAATTTTCATAATGATGATGTCATAATTATATATTAATTTAATTAAAAAATATTATGAAATCTTTTATAAAAGGAAATACTGAAATGTCCCGTTCTTATTGGTTAAAAACGTTCCATATTAATTGATTTCGTTGCGAGGTTTTGACCTCTATATGAGACGTTTTTCAAAGACTGCATTCATTTTTAAAACAAACCATAACCTTTATTTTATAAATGAAGGTTTAAAAAGCTTTACGTAGATTATCAAATAATGATAATCTAAAATATCCTGTTTACACACGACCATTACATAATGGTTTACAATACAAATATGTTACATCGAAATCAGTTTCTTGAATGCAGTTTTTACACAATATCATACAAACATGGACTCCAAATCTTGTCCTTATTTTAGTATGCAACAGCGGAAGCTCTTAATATTCACCTGAGAATAAACATGCTTTAAACGTCAACAAAAATGTTGGTGAGTGATAGGTTTAACCTATATATATCAAATCGTAACAATAGACCACAAGATTTTATATTTCAATACACATCCCATACATAGAGATAAAAATCATTCATATGGTGAACACCTGGTAATCGACATTAACAAGATGCATATATAAAAATATCCCCATCATTCCGGGACACCCTTCGGATATGATATAAATTTCGAAGTACTAAAGCATCCGGTACTTTGGATGGGGTTTGTTAGGCCCAATAGATCTATCTTTAGGATTCGCGTCAATTAGGGTGCCTGTTCCCTAATTCTTAGATTACCAGACTTAATAAAAAGGGGCATATTCGATTTCGATAATTCAACCATAGAATGTAGTTTCACGTACTTGTGTCTATTTTGTAAATCATTTATAAAACCTGCATGTATTCTCATCCCAAAAATATTAGATTTTAAAAGTGGGACTATAACTCACTTTCACAGATTTTTACTTAGTCGGGAAGTAAGACTTGGCCACTGGTTGATTCACGAACCTATAACAATATATACATATATATCAAAGTATGTTCAAAATATACTTACAACACTTTTAATATATTTTGATGTTTTAAGTTTATTAAGTCAGCTGTCCTCGTTAGTAACCTACAACTAGTTGTCCACAGTTAGATGTACAGAAATAAATAAATATTATCTTGAATCAATCCACGACCCAGTGTATACGTATCTCAGTATTGATCACAACTCAAACTATATATATTTTGGAATCAACCTCAACCCTGTATAGCTAACTCCAACATTCACATATAGAGTGTCTATGGTTGTTCCGAAATATATATAGATGTGTCGACATGATAGGTCAAAACATTGTATACGTGTCTATGGTATCTCAAGATTACATAATATACAATACAAGTTGATTAAGTTATGGTTGGAATAGATTTGTTACCAATTTTCACGTAGCTAAAATGAGAAAAATTATCCAATCTTGTTTTACCCATAACTTCTTCATTTTAAATCTGTTTTGAGTGAATCAAATTGCTATGGTTTCATATTGAACTCTATTTTATGAATCTAAACAGAAAAGTATAGGTTTATAGTCGGAAAAATAAGTTACAAGTCGTTTTTGTAAAGGTAGTCATTTCAGTCGAAAGAACGACGTCTAGATGACCATTTTAGAAAACATACTTCCACTTTGCGTTTAACCATAATTTTTGGATATAGTTTCATGTTCATAATAAAAATCATTTTCTCAGAATAACAACTTTTAAATCAAAGTTTATCATAGTTTTTAATTAACTAACCCAAAACAGCCCGCGGTGTTACTACGACGGCGTAAATCCGGTTTTACGGTGTTTTTCGTGTTTCCAGGTTTTAAATCATTAAGTTAGCATATCATATAGATATAGAACATGTGTTTAGTTGATTTTAAAAGTCAAGTTAGAAGGATTAACTTTTGTTTGCGAACAAGTTTAGAATTAACTAAACTATGTTCTAGTGATTACAAGTTTAAACCTTCAAATAAGATAGTTTTATATGTATGAATCGAATGATGTTATGAACATCATTACTACCTTAATTTCATTGGATAAACCTACTGGAAAAGAGAAAAATTGGATCTAGCTTCAATGGATCCTTGGATGGCTCGAAGTTCTTGAAGCAAAATCATGACACGAAAACAAGTTCAAGTAAGATCATCACTTGAAATAAGATTGTTATAGTTATAGAAATTGAACCAAAGTTTGAATATGATTATTACCTTGTATTAGAATGATAACCTACTGTAAGAAACAAAGATTTATTGAGGTTGGATGATCACCTTACAAGATTGGAAGTGAGCTAGCAAACTTGAAAGTATTCTTGATTTTATGAAACTAGAACTTTTGGAATTTATGAAGAACACTTAGAACTTGAAGATAGAACTTGAGAGAGATCAATTAGATGAAGAAAATTGAAGAATGAAAGTGTTTGTAGGTGTTTTTGGTCGTTGGTGTATGGATTAGATATAAAGGATATGTAATTTTGTTTTCATGTAAATAAGTCATGAATGATTACTCATATTTTTGTAATTTTATGAGATATTTCATGCTAGTTGCCAAATGATGGTTCCCACATGTGTTAGGTGACTCACATGGGCTACTAAGAGCTGATCATTGGAGTGTATATACCAATAGTACATACATCTAAAAGCTGTGTATTGTACGAGTACGAATACGGGTGCATACGAGTAGAATTGTTGATGAAACTGAACGAGGATGTAATTGTATGCATTTTTGTTAAGTAGAAGTATTTTGATAAGTGTATTGAAGTCTTTCAAAAGTGTATAAATACATATTAAAACACTACATGTATATACATTTTAACTGAGTCGTTAAGTCATCGTTAGTCGTTACATGTAAGTGTTGTTTTGAAACCTTTAGGTTAACGATCTTGTTAAATGTTGTTAACCCAATGTTTATAATATCAAATGAGATTTTAAATTATTATATTATCATGATATTATCATGTATGAATATCTCTTAATATGATATATATACATTAAATGTCTTTACAACGATAATCGTTACATATATTTCTCGTTTAAAAATCATTAAGTTAGTAGTCTTGTTTTTACATATGTAGTTCATTGTTAATATACTTAATGATATATTTACTTATCATAGTATCATGTTAACTATATATATATCCATATATATGTCATCATATAGTTTTTACAAGTTTTAACGTTCGTGAATCACCGGTCAACTTGGGTGGTCAATTGTCTATATGAAACCTATTTCAATTAATCAAGTCTTAACAAGTTTGATTGCTTAACATGTTGGAAACATTTAATCATGTAAATATCAATCTCAATTAATATATATAAACATGGAAAAGTTCGGGTCACTACAGTACCTACCCGTTAAATAAATTTCGTCCCGAAATTTTAAGCTGTTGAAGGTGTTGACGAATCTTCTGGAAATAGATGCGGGTATTTCTTCTTCATCTGATCTTCACGCTCCCAGGTGAACTCGGGTCCTCTACGAGCATTCCATCGAACCTTAACAATTGGTATCTTGTTTTGCTTAAGTCTTTTAACCTCACGATCCATTATTTCGACGGGTTCTTCGATGAATTGAAGTTTTTCGTTGATTTGGATTTCATCTAACGGAATAGTGAGATCTTCTTTAGCAAAACATTTCTTTAAATTCGAGACGTGGAAAGTGTTATGTACAGCCGCGAGTTGTTGAGGTAACTCTAGTCGGTAAGCTACTGGTCCGACACGATCAATAATCTTGAATGGTCCAATATACATTGGATTTAATTTCCCTCGTTTACCAAATCGAACAACGCCTTTCCAAGGTGCAACTTTAAGCATGACCATCTCTCCAATTTCAAATTCTATATCTTTTCTTTTAATGTCAGCGTAGCTCTTTTGTCGACTTTGGGCGGTTTTCAACCGTTGTTGAATTTGGATGATCTTCTCGGTAGTTTCTTGTATAATCTCCGGACCCGTAATCTGTCTATCCCCCACTTCACTCCAACAAATCGGAGACCTACACTTTCTACCATAAAGTGCTTCAAACGGCGCCATCTCAATGCTTGAATGGTAGCTGTTGTTGTAGGAAAATTCTGCTAACGGTAGATGTCGATCCCAACTGTTTCCGAAATCAATAACACATGCTCGTAGCATGTCTTCAAGCGTTTGTATCATCCTTTCGCTCTGCCCATCAGTTTGTGGATGATAGGCAGTACTCATGTCTAGACGAGTTCCTAATGCTTGCTGTAATGTCTGCCAGAATCTTGAAATAAATCTGCCATCCCTATCAGAGATAATAGAGATTGGTATTCCATGTCTGGAGATGACTTCCTTCAAATACAGTCGTGCTAACTTCTCCATCTTGTCATCTTCTCTTATTGGTAGGAAGTGTGCTGATTTGGTGAGACGATCAACTATTACCCAAATAGTATCAAAACCACTTGCAGTCCTTGGCAATTTAGTGATGAAATCCATGGTAATGTTTTCCCATTTCCATTCCGGGATTTCGGGTTGTTGAAGTAGACCTGATGGTTTCTGATGCTCAGCTTTGACCTTAGAACACGTCAAACATTCTCCTACGTATTTAGCAACATCGGCTTTCATACCCGGCCACCAAAAATGTTTCTTGAGATCCTTGTACATCTTCCCCGTTCCAGGATGTATTGAGTATCTGGTTTTATGAGCTTCTCTAAGTACCATTTCTCTCATATCTCCAAATTTTGGTACCCAAATCCTTTCAGCCCTATACCGGGTTCCGTCTTCCCGAATATTAAGATGCTTCTCCGATCCTTTGGGTATTTCATCCTTTAAATTTTCCTCTTTTAAAACTCCTTGTTGCGCCTCCTTTATTTGAGTAGTAATGTTATTATGAATCATTATATTCATAGATTTTACTCGAATGGGTTCTCTGTCCTTCCTGCTCAAGGCATCGGCTACCACATTTGCCTTCCCCGGGTGGTAACGAATCTCAAAGTCGTAATCATTCAATAATTCAATCCACCTACACTGCCTCATATTCAGTTGTTTCTAATTAAATATGTGTTGAAGACTTTTGTGGTCGGTATATATAATACTTTTGACCCCATATAAGTAGTGCCTCCAAGTCTTTAATGCAAAAACAACCGCGCCTAATTCCAAATCATGCGTCGTATAATTTTGTTCGTGAATCTTCAATTGTCTAGACGCATAAGCAATCACCTTCGTTCGTTGCATTAATACACAACCGAGACCTTGCTTTGATGCATCACAATAAATCACAAAATCATCATTCCCTTCAGGCAATGACAATATAGGTGCCGTAGTTAGCTTTTTCTTCAATAACTGAAACGCTTTCTCTTGTTCATCATTCCATTCAAATTTCTTCCCTTTATGCGTTAATGCAGTCAAGGGTTTTGCTATTCTGGAAAAGTCTTGGATGAACCTTCTGTAGTAACCAGCTAGTCCTAAAAACTGGCGTATGTGTTTCGGAGTTTTCGGGGTTTCCCACATTTCAACAGTTTCTATCTTTGCCGGATCCACCTTAATACCTTCTTTGTTCACTATGTGACCGAGGAATTGAACTTCTTCCAACCAAAATGCACACTTTGAAAACTTAGCGTACAATTCTTCCTTCCTCAATACTTCTAACACCTTTCTCAAATGTTCACCGTGTTCTTGGTCATTCTTTGAGTAAATAAGTATGTCATCAATGAAAACAATGACAAACTTGTCAAGGTATGGTCCACACACTCGGTTCATAAGGTCCATGAACACAGCTGGTGCATTAGTTAAACCAAACGGCATGACCATAAACTCGTAATGACCGTAACGTGTTCTGAAAGCAGTCTTTGGAATATCATCTTCTTTCACCCGCATTTGATGATACCCGGAACGTAAGTCAATCTTTGAATAAACAGACGAGCCTTGTAGTTGATCAAATAAGTCGTCGATTCTCGGTAGTGGGTAGCGGTTCTTGATGGTAAGTTTGTTCAACTCTCGGTAGTCGATACACAACCTGAATGTACCATCTTTCTTCTTGACAAACAAAACAGGAGCTCCCCACGGTGATGTGCTTGGTCGAATGAAACCACGCTCTAAAAGTTCTTGTAATTGACTTTGCAGTTCTTTCATCTCGCTGGGTGAGAGTCTGTAAGGAGCACGAGCTATTGGTGCAGCTCCTGGTACAAGATCTATTTGAAATTCAACGGATCGATGTGGGGGTAATCCCGGTAATTCTTTCGGAAATACATCGGGAAATTCTTTTGCAATGGGAACATCATTGATGCTCTTTTCTTCAGTTTGTACTTTCTCGACGTGTGCTAGAACAGCATAGCAACCTTTTCTTATTAGTTTTTGTGCCTTCAAATTACTAATAAGATGTAGCTTCGTGTTGCCCTTTTCTCCGTACACCATTAAGGGTTTTCCTTTTTCTCGTATAATGCGAATTGCATTTTTGTAACAAACGATCTCTGCTTTCACTTCTTTCAACCAGTCCATACCGATTATCACATCAAAACTCCCTAACTCTACTGGTATCAAATCAATCTTAAATGTTTCGCTAACCAGTTTAATTTCTCGATTCCGACATATATTATCTGCTGAAATTAATTTACCATTTGCTAATTCGAGTAAAAATTTACTATCCAAAGGCGTCAATGGACAACTTAATTTAGCACAAAAATCTCTACTCATATAGCTTCTATCCGCACCCGAATCAAATAAAACGTAAGCAGATTTATTGTCAATAAGAAACGTACCCGTAACAAGCTCTGGGTCTTCCTGTGCCTCTACCGCATTAATATTGAAAACTCTTCCACGGCCTTGTCCATTCGTGTTCTCCTGGTTCGGGCAATTTCTAATAATGTGGCCTGGTTTTCCACATTTATAACAAACTACATTGGCATAACTTGCTCCGACACTACTTGCTCCGCCATTACTCGTTCCGACACCATTTGTTCCTTTCGTTCTATTAACCCCTGGCCCGTAGACCTCACACTTCGCCGCGCTATGACCATTTCTTTTACACTTGTTGCAAAATTTGGTGCAGAACCCCGAGTGATTCTTTTCACACCTTTGGCATAGCTGCTTCTGATTGTTGTTGTTGTTGCGATTATTATTGTTGTTGGGATGATTGTTGTAGTTGCTGTTGTTGTTGTTGTTGTTGTTGTTGTTGTTGTTGGGCCGTTTGTTGTAGTTGCGATTGATGTTGCGATTGTTGGGATAATTGTTGCGATTATTGTTGTAATTGCTGTTGTTGTTGTATTGGTGATTCTTATCACCGTTTTCCTCCCACTTTCTTTTGACTTGCTTCACATTGGCCTCTTCAGCAGTCTGTTCTTTAATTCTTTCTTCAATCTGGTTCACTAGTTTGTGAGCCATTCTACATGCCTGTTGTATGGAGGCGGGCTCGTGTGAACTTATATCTTCTTGGATTCTTTCCGGTAATCCTTTCACAAACGCGTCGATCTTCTCTTCCTCATCTTCGAATGCTCCCGGACACAATAGGCACAATTCTGTGAATCGTCTTTCGTACGTGGTAATATCAAATCCTTGGGTTCGTAACCCTCTAAGTTCTGTCTTGAGCTTATTGACCTCAGTTCTGGGACGGTACTTCTCGTTCATTAAGTGCTTGAATGCTGACCACGGTAGTGCGTACGCATCGTCTTGTCCCACTTGCTCTAGATAGGTATTCCACCATGTTAACGCAGAACCTGTGAAGGTATGCGTAGCGTACTTCACTTTGTCCTCTTCAGTACACTTACTTATGGCAAACACCGATTCGACCTTCTCGGTCCACCGTTTCAATCCGATCGGTCCTTCGGTTCCATCAAATTCCAAAGGTTTGCAGGCAGTGAATTCTTTGTAGGTGCATCCTACACGATTTCCTGTACTGCTAGATCCAATGTTATTGTTGGTATGTAGCGCAGCCTGTACTGCGACTATGTTTGAAGCTAGAAAAGTACGGAATTCCTCTTCATTCATATTCACGGTGTGTCGAGTAGTCGGTGCCATTTCCTTCAAAATAGTTAAATGGAACAAGTTAATCATACAGAATATTAAGAGTAGTTAATAGTATTTCGTAGCATAATATGAACTCATTTATAAAAGCTTTTTCTTCATATTAGCGTTTTATAAGTTTAAATTCGGGTAGTACCTACCCGTTAAGTTCATACTTAGTAGCTAATATACAATTCAACTACTACAATTCTATATGAAAAACTGATTATAATAATATTTCACGTTCAAACTTTTATACAATATTTTACAAACTTACAATTCCGCTTATTTTACATAAAGCATGAAATATAGCACATAATAACTTTGATACAAGATATAGTTGTGAATATAATTCTAGCTAATACACAAGTCGTTCAGCAAAGGCAATAAAGACACGTAATTCATACGTCCAGAAACAAGTCATGCATTCTGGTTTTACTAAGACTACTTCCCATCCTTGGTCTTGTGCAACATAACCGTTATGGCCGTTGATAAGACAGCGTGTTGTAACGTCATCAAAGGGACGAGGGTTACGTAATGTCCAACAGTCCCGTAATAATCTAAAAACCTCATTTCTTACCCCAATTACCGACTCCGTCACTTGTGGAAACGTTTTGTTTAATAGCTGTAGCCCGATGTTCTTTTTCTCACTTTGGTGAGAAGCGAACATTACTAACCCGTAAGCATAGCATGCTTCTTT
Organism: Rutidosis leptorrhynchoides; assembly: GCF_046630445.1. Lineage (NCBI taxonomy): Eukaryota > Viridiplantae > Streptophyta > Magnoliopsida > Asterales > Asteraceae > Rutidosis > Rutidosis leptorrhynchoides. Next base: position 62,878,343 of record NC_092333.1, on the reverse strand, counting down.
ATGTTGCATGTTAGCCGCTTTTTCTAAATCATGAAGTCCTATATTCGGATACATTGAGTCAAAATAATTTCTTAACCCGTTGCGTAAAATAGCATTTGGGTTCCCCGCAATATATGCGTCAAAGTAAACACATCGTAACTTATGGGTTTCCCAATGTGATATCCCCCATCTTTCAAACGAAAGTCTCTTATAAACCAAGACATTCTTGGAACGTTCTTCGAATGTCTTACAAACTGATCTCGCCTTAAATAGTTGTGCCGAAGAATTCTGGCCGACTCTAGACAAGATTTCATCAATCATGTCTCCGGGTAGGTCTCTTAAAATATTGGGTTGTCTATCCATTTTGTGTTTTTAAACTGTAAAATAGACAAGAGTTAGATTCATAAAAAAAAATACTTATTAATACAAGCAATTTTTACATATATCATAAAGCATAAGAACACTATATTACATATATTACACCACACGAATACAACTATCTTATTCCGACTCGCTCGTTTCTTCTTCTTCGGTTTTGGTTCGTTTTGCCAAGTTTCTAGGGATATATGATGTTCCCCTAATACGAGCCGTCGTTGTCCACATTGGTTTAGAAAAACCTGGTGGTTTAGAGGTTCCCGGGTCATTGTTACAACTTAAGGACTTCGGGGGTTGACGATACATATAAAGTTCATCGGGGTTGGAATTAGATTTCTCTATTTTTATGCCCTTTCCCTTATTATTTTCTTTTGCCCTTTTAAATTCAGTTGGGGTAATTTCTATAACATCATCGGAATTCTCGTCGGAATCCGATTCATCGGAGAATTGGTAATCCTCCCAATATTTTGCTTCCTTGGCGGAAACACCATTGACCATAATTAACCTTGATCGGTTGGTTGAGGATTTTCTTTTACTTAACCGTTTTATTATTTCCCCCACCGATTCTATTTCTTCATCCGGTTCCGATTCTTCTTCCGGTTCCGATTCTTCTTCCGGTTCCGACTCTTCTTCCGGTTCCTCTTCGGGAACTTGTGAATCAGTCCATGAATCATTCCAATTTACATTTGACTCTTCATTATTATTAGGTGAGTCAATGGGACTTGTTCTAGAGGTAGACATCTATCACATAATATCAAACGCGTTAAGAGATTAATATATCACATAATATTCACATGTTAAAAATATATAGTTTCCAACAAAATTTGTTAAGCAATCATTTTTCAAGTAAACACGGTCGAAGTCCAGACTCACTAATGCATCCTAACAAACTCGATAAGACACACTAATGCAAAATTCTGGTTCTCTAAGACCAACGCTCTGATACCAACTGAAATGTCCCGTTCTTATTGATTAAAACGTTCCATATTAATTGATTTCGTTGCGAGGTTTTGACCTCTATATGAGACGTTTTTCAAAGACTGCATTCATTTTTAAAACAAACCATAACCTTTATTTCATAAATAAAGGTTTAAAAAGCTTTACGTAGATTATCAAATAATGATAATCTAAAATATCCTGTTTACACACGACCATTACATAATGGTTTACAATACAAATATGTTACATCGAAATCAGTTTCTTGAATGCAGTTTTTACACAATATCATACTAACATGGACTCCAAATCTTGTCCTTATTTTAGTATGCAACAGCGGAAGCTATTAATATTCACCTGAGAATAAACATGCTTTAAACGTCAACAAAAATGTTGGTGAGTTATAGGTTTAACCTATATATATCAAATCGTAACAATAGACCACAAGATTTCATATTTCAATACACATCCCATACATAGAGATAAAAATCATTCATATGGTGAACACCTGGTAACCGACAATAACAAGATGCATATATAAGAATATCCCCATCATTCCGGGACACCCTTCGGATATGATATAAATTTCGAAGTACTAAAGCATCCGGTACTTTGGATGGGGCTTGTTGGGCCCGATAGATCTATCTTTAGGATTCGCGTATATTAGGGTGTCTGTTCCCTAATTCTTAGATTACCAGACTTAATAAAAAGGGGCATATTCGATTTCGATAATTCAACCATAGAATGTAGTTTCACGTACTTGTGTCTATTTTGTAAATCATTTATAAAACCTGCATGTATTCTCATCCCAAAAATATTAGATTTTAAAAGTGGGACTATAACTCACTTTCACAGATTTTTACTTAGTCGGGAAGTAAGACTTGGCCACTGGTTGATTCAAGAACCTATAACAATATATACATATATATCAAAGTATGTTCAAAATATACTTACAACACTTTTAATATATTTTGATGTTTTAAGTTTATTAAGTCAGCTGTCCTCGTTAGTAACCTACAACTAGTTGCCCACAGTTAGATGTACAGAAATAAATAAATATTATCTTGAATCAATCCACGACCCAGTGTATACGTATCTCAGTATTGATCACAACTCAAACTATATATATTTTGGAATCAACCTCAACCCTGTATAGCTAACTCCAACATTCACATATAGAGTGTCTATGGTTGTTCCGAAATATATATAGATGTGTCGACATGATAGGTCAAAACATTGTATACGTGTCTATGGTATCTCAAGATTACATAATATACAATACAAGTTGATTAAGTTATGGTTGGAATAGATTTGTTACCAATTTTCACGTAGCTAAAATGAGAAAAATTATCCAATCTTGTTTTACCCATAACTTCTTCATTTTAAATCTGTTTTGAGTGAATCAAATTGCTATGGTTTCATATTGAACTCTATTTTATGAATCTAAACAGAAAAGTATAGGTTTATAGTCGGAAAAATAAGTTACAAGTCGTTTTTGTAAAGGTAGTCATTTCAGTCGAAAGAACGACGTCTAGATGACCATTTTAGAAAACATACTTCCACTTTGCGTTTAACCATAATTTTTGGATATAGTTTCATGTTCATAATAAAAATCATTTTCTCAGAATAACAACTTTTAAATCAAAGTTTATCATAGTTTTTAATTAACTAACCCAAAACAGCCCGCGGTGTTACTACGACGGCGTAAATCCGGTTTTACGGTGTTTTTCGTGTTTCCAGGTTTTAAATCATTAAGTTAGCATATCATATAGATATAGAACATGTGTTTAGTTGATTTTAAAAGTCAAGTTAGAAGGATTAACTTTTGTTTGCGAACAAGTTTAGAATTAACTAAACTATGTTCTAGTGATTACAAGTTTAAACCTTCAAATAAGATAGTTTTATATGTATGAATCGAATGATGTTATGAACATCATTACTACCTTAATTTCATTGGATAAACCTACTGGAAAAGAGAAAAATTGGATCTAGCTTCAATGGATCCTTGGATGGCTCGAAGTTCTTGAAGCAAAATCATGACACGAAAACAAGTTCAAGTAAGATCATCACTTGAAATAAGATTGTTATAGTTATAGAAATTGAACCAAAATTTGAATATGATTATTACCTTGTATTAGAATGATAACCTACTGTAAGAAACAAAGATTTCTTGAGGTTGGATGATCACCTTACAAGATTGGAAGTGAGCTAGCAAACTTGAAAGTATTCTTGATTTTATGAAACTAGAACTTTTGGAATTTATGAAGAACACTTAGAACTTGAAGATAGAACTTGAGAGAGATCAATTAGATGAAGAAAATTGAAGAATGAAAGTGTTTGTAGGTGTTTTTGGTCGTTGGTGTATGGATTAGATATAAAGGATATGTAATTTTGTTTTCATGTAAATAAGTCATGAATGATTACTCATATTTTTGTAATTTTATGAGATATTTCATGCTAGTTGCCAAATGATGGTTCCCACATGTGTTAGGTGACTCACATGGGCTGCTAAGAGCTGATCATTGGAGTGTATATACCAATAGTACATACATCTAAAAGCTGTGTATTGTACGAGTACGAATACGGGTGCATACGAGTAGAATTGTTGATGAAACTGAACGAGGATGTAATTGTATGCATTTTTGTTAAGTAGAAGTATTTTGATAAGTGTATTGAAGTCTTTCAAAAGTGTATAAATACATATTAAAACACTACATGTATATACATTTTAACTGAGTCGTTAAGTCATCGTTAGTCGTTACATGTAAGTGTTGTTTTGAAACCTTTAGGTTAACGATCTTGTTAAATGTTGTTAACCCAATGTTTATAATATCAAATGAGATTTTAAATTATTATATTATCATGATATTATCATGTATGAATATCTCTTAATATGATATATATACATTAAATGTCTTTACAACGATAATCGTTACATATATGTCTCGTTTAAAAATCATTAAGTTAGTAGTCTTGTTTTTACATATGTAGTTCATTGTTAATATACTTAATGATATATTTACTTATCATAGTATCATGTTAACTATATATATATCCATATATATGTCATCATATAGTTTTTACAAGTTTTAACGTTCGTGAATCACCGGTCAACTTGGGTGGTCAATTGTCTATATGAAACCTATTTCAATTAATCAAGTCTTAACAAGTTTGATTGCTTAACATGTTGGAAACATTTAATCATGTAAATATCAATCTCAATTAATATATATAAACATGGAAAAGTTCGGGTCACTACAAATACTAATTTCTCCTAAATTGTAATTTTAATTTTCTAAAAAAATTTAAAAGACATTTATTAATACTAATAATAATAATTATTATTAAAAATATAAATACTAAATCTTTAGTGAACTTTATTATTATTATTTACTTTTAATATAATAATAATTATAATAATAATTATTATATTATTAATATTCAAATATAGATTCTTTTTACGAAATTAATTACGCTACATATGTATGCGAAAATACATGTCTCTATATATTTGTAAAAACAACGACAAGTTTCTTAGTCAAACGGGTTATTAAAATAAATGACTTTATCATTTACATTTACTAATACCTAAAACATGTTTCACTAATTAATTTTTAAAACGCAAATCCATACACCTTTAAATCATCGCTGACGCTAGCAAATTCATTAAATAAAATTGTGATTACATTTAACGTAATAAGAGAAAAGGAAATAAAAACAATTTCATCCCTGTCATGAAGTATCCACCCATTGCACATTTCCCATATTGTTTGGGGGTAAAGAGGAGTGGAGTTTTATTTGGTCGTTCCCTTGGATCGGTTTCAAGATTTCCTCCCGGGCAGCGATGGGGGCGGAGTTATTATCGCTATATCGGCATAATCGAAAAGGAAGATGATCGCAATGGGTAGCTTAGTTCCCCTCGAGTGATCCCAATCGCTGTAAAAAAAAAAAAAAAAAAAAAAAAAAAAGGAATACTTTTGCCCAAAGTTACCATAACCAAAAACTCAAAATCTATATTTACGCGTATATTTTTACAGTATATATTCCGGATCAAGCTCAGTGCTTTATAATTATCAATCAATCAATCCTCTCTAATTCTCTTACAAAACATCACCCTTTTTTCTCTCGATCATATCACAACTCAATTTTCTCCCAAAATATACGATAATACTCCGTATAATAATTGTATTCTTTTTATTTTTTAATTAATTCAAAAAACACACCATCGTCCGACAACCACCATCACGATGGTTATAACAAATTTTTCCGGCGAAACAAGCAAGAAGAAAAAACAAACTCAGGGCCGTAAAAAGATCGAAATCAAGAAAATTCAAGAAACCAACAGCCTTCTAGTCACATTCTCCAAACGCCGAACCGGACTTTTCAAGAAAATAGCGGAACTTTGTGTCTTGACCGGTGTCGAAGTCGCCATTCTTGTTCACTCACCCGGTGGTAAAGTTTATACATTCGGTCATTCTAATACTGACGTCATCATTGACCGTTATTTGAACAACGGTGACCAGAATTACGTTACGCCGCCGTTGTTTCCGGTGGACGAGTTTAATCGACATTATGATTTAGTTTCGAAGGAGTTGGAATTGGAGAAGCAAAAGATGGTTTTGAACAGTGGCGGCGGACGGCGGCGGTGGTACGAGGATGATGATATCGACGGAATGGATGTGATGCAATTGGAAGAGTATCTTTATTCGTTGATTGAACTGAAGAAAAAAGTGGTGACTAGAGCTCATGAGGTGATGATCCTCAACAATACTGCGCCGGCGTTGGGTTCCGGCGATGGATTAAATGATGTGGTCAACGGTCAGTTGGACTTTTTTTACGGTGGAGGAGTGGGGAGATTTAATTAGATTATGGGATTGATTTGGTTTATTGTTTATGAAGATTTGGTTGTTAGGGTTTAATTAATTACTTTTGGTAATTGGTAAATGTTTATTTTTGAGTAGTGACATTTTTTTATCGTGGAAGTATTACTTTGTAAATTTATCAATGGGTCTCAATAATTAAAAAACAATCGATAGTTGTTTTATTGATATGTTTCTTACCTGTTTTACTCCGTATTATTGCAAGTATTTTCAGTATTTTTTTTTTTTTTTAAATCAATTGTCAGGCATTATTCAAAAAGGACTAGAGATTGATTAATAGGATGAACCGAACCCATGACCTAAACTCAAGCATCACATGATGAGGATTTAAGGGACTGGAAGTGGGTCATGGACCCCCCAAAAAACTTGTCTTTAGTAGCAACTAGATTCGGAAGCCCGCGCGTTGCTGCGGTTCTCAACATTTTCGTCATAACGTTTTTACAATAACGTGTTTTGACAAAACATTAACATTTTAAAGTTAACGTTGTAATGGTACTTTGGATTAGATTTAGCGTTGATTATTTAATCATTTATTCCCACTATAAATTTATAGACATTTATTTTTATTATGTTTTTGAGAACAAAATATATGAAAAATTAAAGGATAAATTAAAAAACTAAGAAGTAAAATGAACAAAAATAAGGCTTTCCCTTTTTGGTGTGGGGCTTTATTCCTTTATTTATACTCCTGAATATTGTAGTATTTTTTCGATTAAAAAAAGTTGAAAGACGCAACGGCCAACCAGACTCCGGATTTGGTAGCCACATGATTTGATCAACAATTACTTTACTACTATGTCTTACCCTTTTACTATCTCAGTCGCTCATCTCTCTTTTTTCTTTCTACCTACTACTATTTCACCTCCTCATCTTCTAACAAAGAAAGAGATTTTTTATAGTAACCACCACTGTCTTAACTTCATGGTATCCACAACCGTCAAAACATCTTGGTACCACCATCGCACACATTTCTTTCTATAGAAATCTACCCAATATCGCTGCCCTCAAAAGTTAATAATAATTTTATTAAAAACATATAAATTAAAAAATTTACATATCTAAATTTAAAACAGTTAAAGTAATATTTATATATGTAAGTATATAAATGTATGTTATACAGAGTATGTTGCTCCGTATAGATAGATAGAAAAGTAGGTGAATATCAAGTAGTCACCTTCACCATAATCAAAGTAACTGTTATGATTAAATTGAATTTAACAGCTTTTAGTATACCAATCTAACTACAAATTTCTTATAACATAAGAATAGAATATATATGAGAGAAATGAGAGAATACTTCTTGAAAGTATATTAGAATGGTGCAAGTGTTTTAGCTTGCAATACATGGAAATTTATACCACAAGCAAAGCTACCCAATATTGACTAAGTATTGGTACAAAATTGACTATCCACATATAAATAATATTACTATTATTATAACACTCCCCCTTGAATATCAATTTTGTTTTATTGAAGATCAACTATAAGTTACTGCCTCGTTAAAAACCTTGCTAAAGAAAACCCAGTGGGAAAAAACTTTAGCTAAGGGAAAAAGAGTGCAGCATGGAGTTGACTCCCCCTCAAGTAGACATCGCTTCAGCTGTTACATATTTTGAACATGTCTCATGCCAATGTTATGAACGTGTGTTTTGAAAATAGCAGTTGAAAGTGCTTTCGTGAAAAGATCAGCAAAGTTTTTGCTGGATTGAACATATCTCATTTCAATCCGGTTGTCCTTAATGAGATTTTGAGTGTATGAGAAGAATCTAGGAGGTATGTGTTTTGTTCGGTCACTTTTGATATACCCTTCTTTCATATGTGCTATGCAAGCTACATTATCTTCATAGATAGTTGTTGGACTTTTATCGCGTTCTAGTCCACAATAATCAGTAATGAGTTGTGTCATTGATCTCAAACAAAAAAACATTCCCGAGTAGCTTCATGTAATGCAATCACTTCGGCATGATTTGATGATGTAGCATCAAGTGTTCGTTTTTGAGAACGCCGTGATATTGCAGTACCTCCATTTAGGAATACATATCCAGTTTGAGATTTAGCTTTATGTGGATCAGATAAATAACCTGCATCTGCATAACCAACCAAATCTTGTTTTGATTCGTTAGAATAAAATAATCCTAAATCAGTAGTTCCTCGAAGGTATCGAAATATGTGTTTGATCTCATTCCAGTGTCTTTTGGTAGGAGCATAGCTGAACCTTGCCAATAAATTAACTGCAAAAGAAATGTCAGGTCTTGTACAATTTGTAAGATACATAAGAGCTCCAATTGCACTAAGATATGGTACCTCTGGTCCAAGAATATCTTCATGATCTTCACATGGACGAAATGGATCAGCTTCAACATTGAGTGATCTAACAACTATAGGAGTACTTAATGGTTTTATCTTGTCCATATTGAAACGTTTCAAAATCTTTTCAGTATATGTTGTTTGATATATATATATATATATATATATATATATATATATATATATATATATATATATATATATATATATATTTTAAAATGTAAATTTGTACATAATATATATGTTCGAAATACTTATCTAATGATATAATATTTAGTCTTTCAAAACCAATTATATTTCAAAGTTCGTTTTATATAATTTAACTCTTTTTAAATATTAGTAGTTATTCTACCAAACAATGTTTTTAATATGAAAAACTAAATGGTTGATTTATCAAGGGACACTAGTTAATCAAAGTAAATTACACTTTTGAAATTTAAACAGAAATGATTACTAACATTTGACTAACTCTTGTAAATGACACTTTTGTAAATCACTTTTACCAACAATTCCGGATACCGTTAAAAAGGAAAGGTTTTCTAAATCAGAGTGGACCTCTCAATAGGGACTCGTAATCAAAATTCAATGTATCTGAAAAATCAATCATTTGATATTATCTTCTAATTCCATCGCTAATCATATTGAAACAAATACGTTCATTTAAAGTATTATACGTTTAATATTTTGTTAATATTCTCAAACTGTTATATATACATATACCTATACATATTCATATCCAATTAAATAATAGTTCGTGAATCATCTTAATTTGGTCGAGGTTAAATGAATGTATGAACACCGTTTAAAATTCTTGAGATTCAACTTAAAAACTTTGCTTATCATGTCGGGAATGTATAAAGATTAAAGTTTAAATTTGGTCGGAAATTTCTGGGTTGTCACAGTACCTACCCGTTAAAGAAATTTCGTCCCGAAATTTGAGTGGAAAGGTCGTGAATGATAATAAGTATGTTTTCATGATGCATACGGGCTGAAAATTATAGTTTTATCATCAACGAATAATTTGGATAAACAATCCATTTATATGAAAAGTACGAATGAAGCTAACATAGAAGAGTGAAATGAGTAAGTGTAGATTCATCTTATCATTTGACGTAGATATGATTGATTTCCAGATTTTAAGGGATTTGAAGAAAATCTTCGTAATAAGATTTGATTCTCCGGTAACCAAGGGAATTAGGATCCGCTTTAAATACGATCGTCCATTTTAATTGTTCTTCCAGAGATTTTCTTATAAATTCACCTCCTTCGTTTCCTTACAACTCACACTTTCTGTTGATGCATTTAATGCAAGTCCCTAAACATCTACCCACGTCCATTGCAGGTACAACAGTTTACAGGCCACCATGATTGCTCGTTATCATCCTATCCGTGTTTGTATGTGGTTACAGGAACTGCAGGAACGAGATTTGGATGTTTGACTATGTTAGACTTAGTCAGACGTACAAGTGAAGCCTCACTAGTACGGCTAACAGGCTCATACGCACGGTTGATGCTGAGCTAAGTCACAATTACAACCTAAATGAGAAGACACGAGTGAGTGATCACCCGTACGGCTGATGAAGCCAACTCGTATGTGTGATGGATGAATCGTATGGGTGAGTCAACAGCAGGGGTATATAAAGTCTTATGTTTTTCATTTTAGGTTAAGCCTCTCATTGGTTACACACACTCAGATCTGATGAGTTCCTCTGATTTTCTCGCAGCCCAAATCACCTAGGTGGTGAATAATAGCTCTAGGTGTTGATCTAATCATACTTGATTTAGTTGTGGTTTGACTAAATTAATCCTAAAAAGCTTAACCTATTCACTAGAGGGTTTGATTCGCTTATTCCGCCATTGTGTGAGTTAAATCTGTTAATTTCTAAGTTCCTAGTCATGTTTCATCACCTTCTATTCTTTCTCCCTCAACTCATATTTTAAAGTATTCATAAATATGCTCCATCCAGTTTTGATTCTCGATATACTTCTAACTTTCATATCGGTCATTCTTCTTTTTTTTCATCTACCGCCGGAAGAATCTATTTACTTCTACTATACTCTTGGGTTTATAGTGTTTCTAGTTCTCCCGTGTCTTTATATTGCTATATGCATCGATATATATGGTTTATAATTTCCGGTTTGTCGTTAGGCTTTATATCTTCCCTTATATTTCAAAGTCTCTGCTTCTGTCTTCTTTAATCATTGTCATTCACAGTTAATTCTCTCTTTTATTTGCTGCAATTTATACCCCAATTTCTATTTCGGAGTCTTGTCCTTTCGTTTCTTCTTCTTGCGATTAAGCACCGCTTGTAATGGTCCAGAATTCACAGATATGAATTTCGGAATGAACATTGTTAATGTTCTAGGAAGGAAATTGTGATGGCACGATCTTGACTTGTCGAATTACCAGAATACCTTGGAAAAAGCGGAATCATCAAGAAATATTTTCTTGATATTTTAGAGGTTAAATAGAATTCAAGAGTCGTATAACATTGCACATGATGATGTTATGATCTGTGAATCATCATGTTCCATTTAGAAACTCAGCATGACTTACTGTAATATAATCACGTTGATCAAGTGTCATTATATTATACTAATTCATGCTTCAGTTCCCAACACTACTTCAAAAATATTCCTATTTTAAACTCGAATGTTTTAGAATTTAGAAACTAAAATAGTTTCTTTTATGATATAATACAGATAGTGCGAAGAGGTAAATGATCTCAGATAAGAATAATTATGAAAATATTTTCAGAAATATGGAGGATATTTATAATGAAAGATACGATGATATCTTAGAATTTCTAATATCAGAGGTTAATGAAGGATATTGTCCGCAGGGGTTTAGAGTCAGAAGTAAGGTATTCGTTAATGACTTCAGCAGGTACTGAATCATTTGGACCCTTTGAAGTCAGGTTCAGTCTTTGTGATTTGTCCACAACCTCCTTCATACTTTGCTCAATCCGTTTTCCAGTTCCAACTCTTTTCTTTTTCTGAGCTCTACCAACACACTACTCTTTATTATCAAACTTTTTACTGTTAAGGTCGTTTATAGTTTTTGCTGCTTCATCATCAATTTCGAGAACTATTCCGCAGTTTAGGGTGTTTTTCAGAAACTTCACATTCAAGTATGTAAGTCCAAGAGATAGACGTTATATATACACATATAACTGTTGGCGTGGACATGCTGCGAGATTTCAAAATACTGATTGCTAATTCCCGATGATTCGTATGGCAATTCTCGTTACAAGATGCGAACGAGTAAATGATGGGGTTTTGATAAATATAATGATTTTTTTTAGAAAATCTCAGATCATTACGGTTGCTGATAAGTTTACAGCTAATGTGGTGAGATATGAAAGGTTTCCCGGTAACAATGGCGAAAGGGCAACATTTTATCAAGATTATGATAAGGCTACTTCGAATGAAAAATCATAGTTGTCTTGCTGGAGCTGTGATAGAATTTTCTACTTTGAAAAAGGAATTGCATAGTTATTTTTGCTAATAAATGCCAAAGGATCTGACACAGATATGTGTTGAATTATGACTTTGGTTTCGAGAGCTTTTTAAGTACATAACTGTGGGTAATATGTGGTTGGATCATCATCTCGATTGCTCATTAATTGAAGTGTCTTCAGAAATTTTCGAAGGGTTTGAACACAGATTGTAATCGTTAATATACATTTGATGTTCTAACACAGTTTTGAAGTCAAAGTATAGCTTCGAAAGATGTAGGAATCAAAAAGTGATGGTACCGGTTATATCTCGAATTGAATTCTGAGGTTTCAAAATCAAAATATGTAATTGGGTTTGAATGAGTATGGTTGTTTTGATTTCTATGAAAGAATGTATATTATTGTGAAAGTAGGAAGTATAGTTGATAATTTGCTTAATCTGATTTGAAGAATGTAACATATCAATTGTGAATATATATATATATATATATATATATATATATATATATATATATATATATATATATATATATCTCGGGTATTACCTACCCGTTAAAAAAAAATTTCACAATTAATATTTTGTACATAAGAATTTTATTACAGTCTTTATGAAAATATATATGTATATATTCTCTTCAGATGTAACATAGATTTCAATGAGTCAATATTAAACTCATTCGATTTATGGTTGAAACCAGTATTGAATAATCCATTGAAGGCTTTAGAGATTAAATAAGTATTTCTTCAATAATATTGAAATTATGAATCAATACTTCGTTATTTGTTGAGATGTGGTGTTGGTTTTCGTTAAATTCTTGTGAACTTTGCAAAGTACGAATGATGTTATCTGACAAGTTTTGGTTACATCAATGATGAAGTGTAAAATCAAATATATACTTGATTTATTAGGAATTGGAATTTTGTTGAATTGAGACAGAGATTGTAGTTAACGATGGTTAAGTCGCGGGCGAGGGACGTACATTATTGCATATTTGTAATATGAATTAACTGAGTAGTTAAGATTCACACACAATAGCTTAGCACGAAAAGATTTATTTTTATTTCAAAATATATATATATATATATATATATATATATATATATATATATATATATATAATATACATATAATTTCTTCAGAGGGAATAAGTTAATTCTTCATAACTTGTTGATACAATATACGCGTTATTGATTCGTAATGATGTCCACAGTGATTTTTGAACTGACGGAGTTTGTGATGTTATAGGTGTTGTTGATTCTGATGTTGACTGTACTGACGATGATGGTGACGCTGAAGGTACTGTTGATATTGTTGGCAAAACAAGTTTAGCTTGTTAATCACACACAATTTTTGTCAGGGTTTCTACTCTTCCTTCTATCATTTTGGTTCGCTTAACTGATTTATGGTTATGGCTAGATTAGATAATCTCTAAGACTTTAGAGATTACATAATCGCCGCGGAATGTTTCTCCAATGAAGTTATGAATTAATACTTCGTCAGTTATTGTTGTTGGTACTCCTTGGTATCTATGGTGTGTATGACGTTGATGCTCGTGGGACAGATTGTGACATTGAGGTTTATGACACGGTTGTGGTTGGAGGTGGTAATGGTACTGTTGGCATTGATGATGATGGTACTGGTTATGCTGCTGGTGCTGCTGGTGCTGCTGCTGGTGTTTGTAACCCTTGCACCATATTCTCCAAAGTCACTACCCGAGCGTGAAGCTCGCTGACTTCTTCTATTACACCGGGGTGTTTGTCGGTTCGGACGAGAGGATAAATAAAATCTAGAATTTGATGTAGTATATAATCGTGACGAGATACCCTGGAAATGAGAGAGAAAATGGTGTTTCGAACAGGTTCGCCGGTAAGTGCTTCAGGTTCTTCGCCAAGAGGGCAATGTGGTGGATGGAAAGGATCGCCTTCTTCTTGTTTCCAATGATTGAGGAGGCTACGAACCCATCCCCAATTCATCCAGAATAGGTGATGACTGATTGGTTGATCCATTCCGGTCACACTACTTTCGGAGCTTGAGTGAGATTCCATTTCGGAATCCGAGTGACTTGTATTGATGACAAATTCCATTTCGTACGATTGGATAAAGGATTTTTCCGATATAAAATGATTCTCCGGCTATCGGGTGGTATTATATTTACATAGGATATCTATATATATATATATATATATATATATATATATATATATATATATATATATATATATATATATAGATCAAAAGATTTCATAGATTACGGAGGAATTTGCGGGATATGTCAGACAAAGTTTAAAGTAACAGATACGATAAGATATGATTTAGCAGATACGCTAAGATATGAATTTTTGTCTATACATTACTAATGCAATTAATGTAGCAAGACGTGTCTAGACTAATAATGATAAGCAGGTAATTTTCTAAGGATGATAAGCAGATGATTTTCGACTAGAAATGATAAGCAAAACTTTTGACATGCAGACACGGTCGAAGTCCAGACTCACTAATGCATCCTAACGACTTATCAGTTAGACACACTAATGCAAACCTGGTTCGCTAAGACCACCGCTCTGATACTAACTGAAAGGACCCGTTCATATACATTATAAACGATTCACAATAGTTGATTACATAGCGAGGTAATTGACCTCTATATGATACATTTTACAAACATTGCATTCGTTTTTGAAAGACAGACTTTCTTTACATCGAAAATTGACAGGCATGCATACCATTTCATAATATCCACTATCCAACTATAAACTGACTTAATAATAATCTTTGATGAACTCAATGACTCGAATGCAACGTTCTTCAAAATTATGCCATGAAAGACTTCAAGTAATGTCTTTAAAATGAGCTAATGTACAGCGAAAGATTTTTCTCTAACACCTGAGAATAAACATGCTTTAAAGTGTCAACCAAAAGGTTGGTGAGTTCATTAGTTTATCATAATCATTCATTTTCATCGTTTTAATAGACCACAAGAATTTCATTTCCAGTTCTCATAAATACACATCCCATGCATAGAGATAAAAATATCATTCATATGGATTGAACACCTGGTAACCGACATTAACAAGATGCATATAAGAATATCCCCATCATTCCGGGACACCCTTCGGATATGATATAAATTTTGAAGTACTAAAGCATCTGGTACTTTGGATGGGGTTTGTTAGGCCCAATAGATCTATCTTTAGGATTCGCGTCAATTAGGGTGTCTGTTCCCTAATTCTTAGATTACCAGACTTAATAAAAGGGGGGCATATTCGATTTCGATAATTCAACCATAGAATGTAGTTTCAATTACTTGTGTCTATTTCGTCAAACATTTATAAAAGCGCATGTATTCTCAGTCTCAAAAATATTTATTGCAAAAGCATTTAAAAAGGGAGTAATGAAACTCACCTATTGTATTTCGTAGTAAAAATACATATAACGCCATTGAACATGTGCAAGGTTGGCCTCGGATTCACGAACCTATATTAATTATATTTTTATATGTTGGTCAATAGTTGTCTAATAATTTAAGTCAAGTTATAGTGTACCACAATCCTAATGCTCGAGACTAATATGCAAAAGTCAACAAAAGTCAATTTGAATCAAAAATGATTTCCAGAATTTATAAATGATTATTATATATTTTAAATATCGTCATTTTATATTTTTAAATATTTTTAAAAGATTTATTAGAGTAATAATATAATAAAATTTTATATAAAAATATACTTTGACATATCTTATAAAGTTCGTTTAGTAAAGATATTATGATAGGTTTTATTAAAGTAATTTTATTATTTGTATTACATATTTATTTGATAAAATAACACTGATAATAATAGTAGGTAAAAGTTGTATTATTTTGTAATAATAATTATTATTATCCTATTAATAAAAATATTAATTTTTATATTTACCAAAATAATATTATGAGAGATGATAACTCTAATTCATGATATTTGTGAAATTTATATTAACAATGATATTTCTATTAAAAATAATAACTTTTATAAAAATAATATTTTTAATAATAATAGTGATAAAAATAATGAAAAACGATAATTTTATTTAAATCAATTTCTTACAATATTTTAAATTTTATCATGATACCCATACTCATTATTTCCTAATTGAATTATTAGTAGCTTTTAAATCGTATTTTATGTCGCGTTCATTTTAATGATAATAATAGTAAATTATAATAATTAAGTGTTACTAATATTAGTTTAATTATAATAATACTAATAATAATAAATATTTTGATAATGATATTATTAATAACTATTTTAATGATAATAATAACTTTAACGATAGTAATAATAATAAAAAATAACAATTTTTAATGATAATACTTTTTATTGATAATAATAATAATAATAATAATAATAATAATAATTTGATAAAACTAGAACGACGATAATAACGACGATAATAATAATCATTTTTACAAAAAAATTCAATTGACTATAACTCCTAATCCGTTTATCGAAACCATTCGACATCTAAAGGAAAAGTTCTTAATTTTTCGCTAGCTTTCCAAGGACATGCATATCTTATACCTTATCTCAATCACAGGTGTAACTAATTCAAGATTCAACATAACCTATCTAAGGGCAATATCAAAAATACAAGTGATGTTATGCGAGGTGTATATAAAATAGCTTATATTTTACTAGGAAAAACTATTAAATACGATACAATTTTACACAAGATATTTATTTATTTATAGAATGGATATACTTAAACCTTGCTACAACACTTATAGGCAGTGTACCTAATCGTACAGTAGTGTAGTTTTTAGTAAGTCCGGTTCGTTCCACAGGGAAATCTTTAAACAAAGCTCAACGCTATATTAGTTTACTTTTATAAAAATACAAATATATATATAGGTAATATTATTATTATAAAGGGGGGTTTTTACCGTTTAATGACCGGTTTGTCGATTTTAAGACTTTAGTCGCAGTTAAAACCTAATGTAAAATATAAAATAAATACAAGACTTAAATTAAAGCGTAAAGTAAATAACGATAATGAAATTGCGAATAATAAAAATGCGATAAAATAAAATTGCGATAATTAAAAAGTACGATAATTAAAAGTGCGATTAAATAACAAATAATAAAAGTGCGATAATTAGAAGTGCAATTAAATATAAAATAAAGGAAATTAAATATGAAATAAAAGAATTATGCTTATTTAAACTTCCGTAATCATGATGTTTGACGTGTTGATTTTAGTTTTATGCCCATGGGTTAATTGTCCTTTGTCCTGGATTATTCAATATGTCCGTCTGGTTTTTGTCCATAACAGTCCATCAGTCATAAATATAAATTGCAAGTGTCCTTGTCAAATTATTATTATACCCGAAGTTAAATATTCCAACTAATTGGGGATTCGAATTGTAACAAGGTTTTAATACTTTGTTTAATGAATACACCAGGTTATCGACTGCGTGTAAACCAAGGTTTTACTACTTTGTTAACAATTACACCAATTACCCTTGAATGTAATTTCACCCCTGTTTTAATTATTCTAGTGGCTATTAATCCATTCCCGTGTCCGGTTAAATGAACGATTATTCGTACATATAAATACCCCGCCCATCGTGTCCGATCGAGTGTATATGGTAATTTATAGGGACGCCCAATTGTAATTCTTTATATTAACATTAACAAACTTTCATTTAGTTAAACAAATATAAAGCTCATTAATAGCCCATAGTCTAATTTCCACAAGTGTCGTTCTTTTGTCCAAACCCCAATTATGGTACAAAGCCCAATTACCCAATTTTAGTAATTAGCCCAACATCATGATTACTTCGTTTTAAATAAGCATAATAATAACTTAGCTACGAGACATTAATGTAAAAAGGTTGAACATAACTTACAATGATTAAAAATAGCGTAGCGTTACACGGACAGAATTTCGACTTACACCCTTACAACATTCGCTAACATACCCTTATTATTAGAATTAAAATTAAAATTAAAATATAAATTATAAATATAAATATAAGTTTTACGTATGAAGAGGAAGAAAAAAGATATGAAATTTGATCAGAATTCGGTTGGCTTTATAGCCAGAGTTGAAAATTGGGGCTCCGCGACTCGCGGTAAAATGCCCTTCAAACTCCGCGAGTCGCGGAGATAGAAATTACAGCTCACACCCTTGGAGTTTCTCTGCCGACGGTTTTTATTATATATATATAATATATATATAATTAATATAATTAATTATATATTATATTATATTTATATACATAGTTAACTTGTAATTTTTAGTCCGTTGCGTCGAGCGTTAAGAGTTGACTCTAGTCCCGGTTCCGGATTTTCGAACGTCCTTGCGTACAATTTTATATTTTGTACTTTGCGTTTTGAATCTTGTACTCTTGTGATTTCGAGACGTTTCTTATCAATAATTGGAACCTTTTCGATTGTCTTTTGTACTTTTGAGCTTTTTGGTCGTTTGCGTCTTCAATTCGTCGAATCTGTCTTTTGTCTTCACCTTTTATTATTTAAACGAATATCACTTGTAAATAGAACAATTGCAACTAAAAGCTTGTCTTTCTTGAGGAATAATGCTATGAAATATATGTTTGTTTTTAGCATTATCAAATATTCCCACACTTGAGCGTTGCTTGTCCTCAAGCAATATTGTCTTGAAATACTAGAATCACTTCTTTATTCTTCACACTTTGTACATCAGTGATTTCTATACGGCGGTATAAACAATGGTAGTAACGATATGGTTTACAGTCCCACATGACTATAAAAATTTAGATCCATTAAGGAAATTGGATCTTTATGAAAACATTTGATCTTTTGAAATCTAGTTTTTACCCTAGATAAGTTTTCCGGGATAACCCTTTACCGGTGTTTGCAAAATATTTTTGTGGGTTTGGTGGGTTTTAGATTTGAAAATTTTAGCTCAAAACTTGCGGTTTTGTGTCACCCACTTGCTAACCTTGTATTTGGAAAGCAACACGTCCAGTTTACTTGTCCCGTATATTACCTTTCGGCAAACTACCGTCCGGTTGTAAAGGAAAGCGTTGAACAAGCAACTGTTAAGGCAATGTCCCGTGACATGCTTTTAATTATGGTCTATAACGTGTCGGACGCAATTACTATCCTTGGTAGGAGCAATAGTAAAGCTCACCCTTATAATTTGTCGGTTTGACACAAGGTCCTGTCTTTGACCATGCTATGCAACCACCGTTCTTACGGTTGACACCCGATTTAGTTCAGGTGACCTAATGAATTCCAGGTGAATTCCTAGGATTTTACGTTCAATGGTAATGAACGCATTGAAAATGGGTTTTCAGAAAACAAATCGGTTTGTATTTTTGATCAAAATATTTTTTCGTTTAAGCTCGAGTTTAGATATCATTGAATTCCATGAGTTTGAATTCTCAATCTTTAAGGTCAATCTCTAGGATTGAGTAATATCAGTCTTAAAAGCTGATTTTTAATCTTTAAGGAGATTATCCTTTCTGGGGATCTGATTCATTAGTCTTATCAAGCTAATTTGCACGGTGCCCCCCCATTGTACGAGATAAATCCTTCTCATGGTTAGGATAAATCTGACCACTTGGCGACCCTGTTTAATGCTGAGGTCCGTGGATTTCCTGCTGATTTTAGTGATGACTTTTCTAGATTTTTCGTCAACCTACAGCTGGTCTGAACGACAACTTCATGACCTAAATCAAGAAGCGCGTTTCTTTTTCGGAAGACTTTACTTCCTTTTAATGATGGAATTGATTCATCGTGTAGATCCATCTCTTCTTTTCTTTCATCGGGTAAAACAGTTTAGTTTAGTCCAAAGCAAAAGTATTTTCAGTTATTTGTTACAGATATATGTGACATATGTTTAAAATAACTTGGTAAATTTTCCCACACTTGGCTTTTTATTTTCCTTTTTATCGTCCTCTATTCCATTTTAAATGAATTTTAACATTTTAGTTTGTTTCTCAATTTATGTCCTTTCCGAGGTAACAATAATTTCGGTGTTAAAACCTAGTTTTATCGTTCATAAATATGTATAAACATGATTTTAAATTCATTTAATTGAAAAATTTTACTAGAATTGGGTAGTCAGTATATAAGACTAGGGCTGTTCTTTATTATCAGAGAGCACTAGATTCTAATACAACTACTGCTTTACTAGTATTTTTAATGGGTTTTTTCAATGTTTTTGGCATACTCTAATTCAGTAAGATTAAAAATAATGATAATAAAAGTTCTCGTCCTTCCCTCGGGTAAAGCAATTTCGGTTCAAAGACCTAGTCTTCAACTTACGACGAATTTTAAAAATCATATTCTTAACTTAATGAGATAAAGTAAATTTTTGTTTTTAAATTCACACAACTTAAATATAAAATTCAAAATTAAAAATTAAAAATTAAAAATTCACACCAAACTTAAAATTTGAAATGCATAAAATTAAAATTTCATATTTTAAAAATTAAAAATTCACACCAAACTTAATTTAAAAATTCATAAATTCATACCAAACTTATATTAATTTTTCAAATATTTACAATTTTAAAAATATTGTTTTTACAAAGTTTACAATATTAATTTAAGATTTAAATATTAATTTTAAAAACATGGTAAAAATAAAATAAAAAATCTTTTTGTCTTTTTATCCCACTTTAATTAATCAAATATTATCAAAAATATGCGCCCCTCTTTTCGGTAAAGTAATTTCGGTTCCAAGACCTAATTTAACTCATGACGAATTTTTGAAATATTTTGGGTTGATTGATTAAAGATATTTATACCTTAAGAATAAACGTTAAATTTCGCAGTGATGTAATAAATTTTTGAACGATATCAATAATTTCGGTCGCCAAACCTAATTTTATTTAATACCAATTTAATACTTTTTAGCGAACAAATTAGCGTTTATTATCAAAAGGTTAAAAATAAAAATAAAAACTAAAAACTGTACAGACATACCTGTGAAATAGATTTTTTAGTTATATGATCTATTCCATTCATAAGATAGTCGGTTTAATTGATTTTCCATGGCTCCAAAGGCGTAACCTCGAGCATTCAGTGTCTTTTCTTCTAAACATATGAACGGTCCGTCTCTGCATAAAGTAACAAATTCGGTATTTGAATAGGTTTGATTATTTGAACATTTACCTCCATGTGACCATTTTCCGCATTTGTGACATCGTTCTAGGTGTCGTGCTCTTCTTTTCGCTGCGGATTTTGATTTTCCTTTACCAAATTGTAACTTATTATCTTCGCATCTGGATCCTTTTCTAACTCCGTCCATTCTTTCTCTGATTACTGATACTAATTCACTCGGTAGTATGTCATTATTTCTTTTAGTGATCAAAGCGTGTAGCATTAGACCATGGTTTAATTCACAGGCAGTCTTCATTTCGTAAAAACCTAAAAAAATAAAAATTCAGAATGGGGGGAGAAGACTAGTTCTTTAGGGTCTGCTAGGGAAAGACCATACGTGTTCCATTTTCGAGAACTACACGAAAACAGACAATCTAACTCTAACAGAAATACATATTATCCTTTAAAGACTTGATTCTCCCCACACTTAGTTAGCTGTGGTATCGAAATTGTGATTAACTTCGTTGTCGACTTCCATCGGACCATGTATGTAATGTTTAACTCTGTGACCATTAACTTTAAATTCCATCCCATTTGAATTTATTAATTCTATCGTTCCGTATGGGAAAACTCTTTTGACTATGAATGGTCCAGACCATCTTGATTTCAATTTTCCAGGAAATAGCTTGAATCGTGAATTGAAAAGAAGAACTCTGTCTCCTTCTTTAAATTCTTTTGAACTTCTGATTCTTTTATCATGCCATTTCTTCGTTCTTTCTTTATAGATTAACGAATTTTCGTATGCTTCATGTCTTAATTCTTCTAATTCGTTTAGTTGACTTAATCGTAGACGTCCGGCTTCATGTAAATCAAGATTACATGTCTTCAAAGCCCAAAATGCTTTGTGTTCAATTTCTACTGGAAGATGACATGCTTTTCCATAAACAAGTCTAAAAGGTGTGGTTCCAATTGGAGTTTTGTAGGCTGTTCTAAAAGCCCAGAGTGCATCCTCCAATTTAATGGACCATTCCTTCGGATTTGATCCTACGGTTTTCTCTAGAATACGTTTTAAAGCTCGGTTGGTATTTTCAACTTGTCCACTTGTTTGTGGATGATATGCGGTGGAGATTTTATGAGTTACTCCATATCTTTTAAGAACTTTCTCAAGTTGATTATTACAGAAATGAGTACCCCGATCACTTATTAAAGCTTTCGGTGTTCCAAACCTTGCAAAAAGACGTTTTAAAAAGTTGACTACAACTCGTGCATCGCTAGTTGGGAGAGCTTGTGCTTCCGCCCATTTAGATACATAATCAATGGCTACGAGTATATATAGATTATTATGAGATTTTGGAAATGGACCCATAAAGTCAATACCCCAAATGTCAAATACTTCACATACTTGGATGACATTTTGTGGCATTTCATCACGTTGACTTATTTTTCCGGCCCTTTGACATGCATCACAGGATTTGCAAAGAAGGTGTGCGTCTTTGTAAATTGTAGGCCAATAGAATCCAGCTTCATAAACTTTTCTTGCTGTTAGTTGAGGCCCATAATGCCCTCCTGTTGGTCCTGTGTGACAATGGTTTAAAATTTTACTAGCTTCATCTCCAAATACACATCGGCGTATTATTCCATCGGGACAACTTTTAAACAGATGTGGATCTTCCCAAAAATAGTGTTTTATATCACTGAAGAATTTCTTTCGTCTTTGGTACGATAATCCTTTTTCAAGGAATCCACAAACTAAGTAGTTTGCATAGTCTGCAAACCATGGGATTTCTTTATAATCTATCTTCAATAGATATTCATCAGGAAAGTTGTCTTGTATGGCCGATTCATTCAGAACTTCTAATTCGGGATTTTCAAGACGAGAAAGATGATCAGCGGCGAGATTTTCTGCTCCTTTTTTATCTCGGATTTCAATATCAAACTCTTGTAAGAGTAAGATCCAACGGATTAATCTTGGTTTAGCATCTTGTTTTGAAAATAGGTATCTAAGAGCAGAATGGTCGGTATAAACCACCGTTTTTGCTAGAACGAGATATGATCGAAATTTGTCAAAAGCAAAGACAATAGCAAGGAGTTCTTTTTCAGTAGTTGTATAGTTCGTTTGTGCTCCTTGTAATGTCTTGCTAGCATAATATATAGGTTGAAATCGTTTTTCAATTCTTTGTCCTAAAACGGCTCCCATTGCAAAATCACTTGCATCGCACATTAGTTCAAATGGTAGATTCCAATTTGGTGTTATCATGATCGGTGCATTAGTGAGTTTTTCTTTAAGAATATTAAAAGATTTGATACACTCATCTGAAAAGATGAATGGCGCATCCTTTTCTAGGAGTTTATTCATAGGAGTGGCAATTTTTGAAAAATCTTTTATAAAACGTCGGTAAAAACCGGCATGCCCTAGAAAACTCCTAACTCCTCTAACATTGGTGGGATGTGGATGTTTAGCAATTACATCTACTTTAGCTCTATCCACTTCAATTCCTTCTTTTGAAATTTTTGTCCAAGAACGATGCCTTCTTTAACCATGAAATGGCATTTCTCCCAATTAAGTACTAGATTTGATTTTTCGCATCTAATTAGCATTCGTTCCAGATTAACTAGACATGATTTAAATGTATCACCGAAGACTGAAAAGTCATCCATGAATACTTCCATGCATTCTTCTATCATGTCGTGAAAAATCGCCATCATACACCTTTGAAAGGTTGCAGGGGCGTTACAAAGTCCAAATGGCATGCGTTTGTAAGCAAAAGTACCATAAGGGCACGTGAATGTGGTTTTCTCTTGATCTTCGGGTGCTATTGGAATTTGAAAATATCCGGAAAATCCATCTAGGAAACAATAGTAACTATTTCCGGCTAATCTTTCCAACATTTGATCTATGAAAGGTAAGGGAAAGTGATCTTTTCTGGTGGCGTCATTTAATTTTCTATAATCAATACATACACGCCATCCTGTTACAGTCCTAGTAGGAATAAGCTCATTTTTCTCATTTGTGATGACAGTCATGCCACCCTTCTTAGGTACGCATTGAACTGGGCTTACCCATGGACTATCAGAGATTGGATATATCAAACCTGCATCTAGCAGTTTAATAATCTCTTTCTTAACTACATCTTGCATATTAGGATTTAGTCTTCGTTGGCGTTGCACATACGTTTTATGACCTTCTTCCATAAGGATTTTATGTGTGCAATACGAAGGACTTATTCCTTTAATATCATGAATCTTCCATGCAATGGCTGGTTTATGAGCTTTCAACACAGAAATGAGTTGTGATTTCTCATTTTCAGTAAGAGAAGATGATATTATTACAGGTAATTCAGATTCACCATGTAAATAAGCGTATTCCAAATGGTTTGGAAGTGGCTTTAACTCTAATTTCGGAGGTTCTTCTATCGATGATTTATATCGATATCTGTCTTCTTCTTTTAGCATTTGAATTTCTTCTGTTGTTGGTTCATATCCATTGGCTATAAGTGTAGCTAACATTTCAGCTTCATCAATTGGTTCATTACCTTCTCCTAAAGAACATTCTCCTGTTCCTTGTAATTCTGGAAATTCTTCTAATAATTCCGCATGTGCATCTATAGTTTGAATATAATAACATGTATCATCTGCAGATTGTGGCTGTTGCATTGCTCTATCAACTGAAAAGGTAACACTCTCATCCTCTATACTTAGGGTCAGTTTCTTACCGAACACGTCTATCATTGCTTTAGCCGTGTTTAAGAATGGTCTTCCTAATATGAGAGGAACTTGAGAATCTTCTTCCATGTCTAAAACAACAAAATCTACTGGAAATACTAAAGTACCAACTTTAACTAGCATGTTCTCCATTATCCCTCTAGGATATTTTATTGATCTATCGGCTAGTTGTATGCTTATTCTGGTTGGTTTCAATTCTCCAAGGTCTAGTTTAGCGTATAGTGAATACGGCATTAAATTTATACTAGCACCTAAGTCTGCCAATGCTTCTATTGAACTAAGACTACCCAGAAAACATGGAATTGTGAAACTTCCTGAATCAGATAGTTTTTTTGGTATCTTATTCAACAGCACTGCTGAACAATTAGCATTCATAGTAACAGCCGAGAGTTCTTTCATTTTCTTTCTATTCGTGATTAGATCTTTCAAGAATTTAGCATATCTTGGCATTCCTGAAATCACATCAATGAAAGGAAGATTTACATTTATCTGTTTAAACATATCCAAAAATTTGGATTGCTCGGCTTCAAGTTTTTCTTTCTTCATTTTACTCGGGTAAGGAAGTGGTGGTTGGTATGGTTTAACATAAGGTTTATCCTTAACTGTGTTATCTTCATTAACCTTTTCAACTACCGGTTCTTTTTCCTTATCTTGATCAGGTTGTGGTTCTTGTGGAGTAGGAATAGTTTCATCAGAAGTTACAGGTATTTCAGGTGGTTTAAGTGTTGTACCACTTCTTGTGGTAATAGCTTTAGCTGTTTCATTCCGGGGGTTAGCATTTGTATCGCTAGGTAGACTTCCCGGTTTTCTTTCACCTATTAACCTTGCTAGGTTACTTACTTCTTGTTCCAGATTTTGAATAGAAGCTTGTTGATTTCAAAATGCTTGAGCATTTTGTTCATTTGTTTGTTTCTGAGATGTGAAAAACTGTGTTTGAGTTTCAACTAGCTTCGTCATCATATCTTCTAAATTCGGCTTTTTATCATCGGTTTGTTGTGGTGGTTTGTTTTGAAAATTAGGTCTTTGCTGATTGTAAGTATTATTGGATACTTGTTGATTGCTAGGACCTTGTTGGTTGTTGTATGGAATATTTCGGTTATAATTCTGGTTTTGATTGTAAATCGGTCTTGGCGGTTGATAATTATTCTGATAATTATTTCCAGGCCTTTGGTTTATGTATGAAATATTCTCTCTTTGTTCCATTGTTAATTCAATACTGAGACAATCTTTTGTCAAATGTGGTCCTCCACACTGCTCACAACTAATTCGTATTGAGTGAATATCCTTAGTCATCTTTTCCATTCGTCTCTCGAAAGCATCTATCTTTGCGGAAATGGAATCTAAGTCATGGCTAGAATCGGCTCTAGCTGCTTTAGATGATCTAATGATGTCTTTTTCTTGGTGCCACTCATGTGAGTGGGAAGCAGTATTATCAATAATTTTGTAAGCATCAGTTTCGGTTTTCTTCATAATAGAACCGCCAGCTGCTATATCTATGTCTTTTCTTGTAGTGATGTCGCATCCTCGGTAGAATATTTGTACTATTTGACAGGTGTCTAAACCATGTTGCGGACATCCTCTTAATAACTTTCCATATCTTGTCCACGCCTCATATAGAGTTTCATTTGGTTTCTGTGTGAACGTAACAATTTCTGCTTGAAGTCTTACGGCTTTAGATGCAGGAAAGAATTGTTTAAGAAATTTATCAATTAAAACGTCCCATGTATCGATCGCCCCTTCAGGTAACGATTCCAACCAATCTTTGGCTTCTCCCTTTAAAGTCCAGGGAAATAACATGAGATATATCTGTTCATCCTCCACTTCTCGTATTTTAAATAGTGTGCAGATTCTATTAAAGGTACGTAAATGTTCATTTGGATCTTCCTTCGGCGCACCACTAAATTGGCATTGATTAGTCACCATGTGTAGAATTTGTCCTTTGATTTCATAATCTGGCGCATTAATGTCTGGATGAGTAATTGCGTGACCTTGGCCAGTGCGTTTAGCTCTCATTCGGTCTTCCATACTTAAAGGTTCCAGATTCTCCATAATTGAATTTGTTGAATCGGTATCACTGAATGATTCTGATTTAATAGTTCGTTCCTCAACAATCTCTGTTTGAATGATTGGTGGTTCCGGAGGAAAGTTTAGTGGTTCAGGATCTACGAACCGTTCCTGAATATTCTCTGGATTCTCAATTGTGAGGTTGGGTTCAAAAAATGGATTATCGGAAATTTGAACTGAAGTACTTGGTCGACTGGATGACGATTCTAAAGAAAAATCAACGGCGGTTATATTTGTTAAACGATGTCTTGATCGAGTTACAGGTGGTGAACGTACAAAAGGTGATGAACGTCTTGCTCGGTGCATTCACTGAATATCCTATTAGTTTTAAAAAGGAAAGAAAAATTATAATAAGTTATCCAATCAATAGACTTTTCTGATTTTGCCCACGTTTCGAATAGCCAAAAGATGCAGCAGAGGGGCAGGATTCGTTTGGTCTCAATATAATTGAGGACTGTTTGGCTCCAATAACCCGGTCCACGTACAAATCCAACTATTACTACGAACCAGAAAATTTTGATGTCTATCAATTTAACCACTTAAAATAAATTTTCGTAATTTTAAGAAATTTAGATAAGAAGTAGAAAAAAAAATTCTAAGTCCTAAAAACTAGAATGGCGAGAAATAAGAGAGAAAAAGAGTTCGTCGCAAAAGGTTGAAAAAGAAAAAATGGTTGAAAAATAAAAGGTGACGGAAAAATAAAAGAAACTTATAAAAACTTAAAAATACTTGACTAACCTAACCTTATTACTACAACTAACTTAAAATTATAATCGCAAATTGAAATTACTAATTGGAATGATAATTGGTACATAGTAAAAGGTGTCTAAAAATATTAAAGCTTACAGGGAAAAACTAAATCCCAAATGGAAATAACTTAAAAAGAAACTAAAACTTAAAAAGGCGTCGCAAAATTCTAAAGCACTTAAATCTTAGTCTAAAGAAAAAGCACTTAAGGAATTCTACGGCAAAGCCTAAAAATCTAGGAGTAAAAATAACTATAGCAAAAACTAAGTTTAAAATTAAAAATGAGCTAAAAAAATACAAATATTACGCTACAACGATTAAAAAGGTACAAAATATAAAAATATACAAAAAGTTGTAAAAAGTACAATTTTTATAAAAATATTATTTTTATATTATTTATTTAATAAAACTACAAATTTTACAATTTTATAAAAACTAATTAATACTAAATACAACAAATTAAATAAAAAGTAAAATTAAAACTAAAACTAATAATAATAATAATAATAATAATAATAAGGTTTAAATAATAATAATAAATAATAACCCGTAATTAATGCAGTTTTAGGGCTTCCTGTCCGCGTGTTAGAGTGGCTCCGCGAGTCGCGGCAAATAAAGAAGAAAACCCCGCGAGTCGCGGGGATCAGAAATTCAGCTGACAGGGTTGAGTTTTTACGCGTTTTCTTTATTTTTTTATTTTTATTTTATGTTTTCTGTTTTTTTTTTAAATAAAAGGTTTTAAAATAAAACTTATATTTTTATAAACTAAAATAGAAATAAAGAAACTTATAAAACTTAAATATTTAACAAAATCTTAAAAATACTAATATTTTTGTTTTTCTTTTTATATTTTCGAATATTTAAAACGTATTTTTACAAAAATGACTTTTAATAAAAGTAACTAAATTTTTTTTTTTTTTTTTTTATATTAGCGTTGCGCTTCCGGCTTTTAAGATAGTTCCCCGGCAGCGGCGCCAAAAATACTTGATGTTATGCGAGGTGTATATAAAATAGCTTATATTTTACTAGGAAAAACTATTAAATACGATACAATTTTACACAAGATATTTATTTATTTATAGAATGGATATACTTAAACCTTGCTACAACACTTATAGGCAGTGTACCTAATCGTACAGTAGTGTAGTTTTTAGTAAGTCCGGTTCGTTCCACAGGGAAATCTTTAAACAAAGCTCAACGCTATATTAGTTTACTTTTATAAAAATACAAATATATATATAGGTAATATTATTATTATAAAGGGGGGTTTTTACCGTTTAATGACCGGTTTGTCGATTTTAAGACTTTAGTCGCAGTTAAAACCTAATGTAAAATATAAAATAAATACAAGACTTAAATTAAAGCGTAAAGTAAATAACGATAATGAAATTGCGAATAATAAAAATGCGATAAAATAAAATTGCGATAATTAAAAAGTACGATAATTAAAAGTGCGATTAAATAACAAATAATAAAAGTGCGATAATTAGAAGTGCAATTAAATATAAAATAAAGGAAATTAAATATGAAATAAAAGAATTATGCTTATTTAAACTTCCGTAATCATGATGTTTGACGTGTTGATTTTAGTTTTATGCCCATGGGTTAATTGTCCTTTGTCCTGGATTATTCAATATGTCCGTCTGGTTTTTGTCCATAACAGTCCATCAGTCATAAATATAAATTGCAAGTGTCCTTGTCAAATTATTATTATACCCGAAGTTAAATATTCCAACTAATTGGGGATTCGAATTGTAACAAGGTTTTAATACTTTGTTTAATGAATACACCAGGTTATCGACTGCGTGTAAACCAAGGTTTTACTACTTTGTTAACAATTACACCAATTACCCTTGAATGTAATTTTACCCCTGTTTTAATTATTCTAGTGGCTATTAATCCATTCCCGTGTCCGGTTAAATGAACGATTATTCGTACATATAAATACCCCGCCCATCGTGTCCGATCGAGTGTATATGGTAATTTATAGGGACGCCCAATTGTAATTCTTTATATTAACATTAACATACTTTCATTTAGTTAAACAAATATAAAGCTCATTAATAGCCCATAGTCTAATTTCCACAAGTGTCGTTCTTTTGTCCAAACCCCAATTATGGTACAAAGCCCAATTACCCAATTTTAGTAATTAGCCCAACATCATGATTACTTCGTTTTAAATAAGCATAATAATAACTTAGCTACGAGACATTAATGTAAAAAGGTTGAACATAACTTACAATGATTAAAAATAGCGTAGCGTTACACGGACAGAATTTCGACTTACACCCTTACAACATTCGCTAACATACCCTTATTATTAGAATTAAAATTAAAATTAAAATATAAAATATAAATATAAATATAAGTTTTACGTATGAAGAGGAAGAAAAAAGATATGAAATTTGATCAGAATTCGGTTGGCTTTATAGCCAGAGTTGAAAATTGGGGCTCCGCGACTCGCGGTAAAATGCCCTTCAAACTCCGCGAGTCGCGGAGATAGAAATTACAGCTCACACCCTTGGAGTTTCTCTGCCGACGGTTTTTATTATATATATATAATATATATATAATTAATATAATTAATTATATATTATATTATATTTATATACATAGTTAACTTGTAATTTTTAGTCCGTTGCGTCGAGCGTTAAGAGTTGACTCTAGTCCCGGTTCCGGATTTTTGAACGTCCTTGCGTACAATTTTATATTTTGTACTTTGCGTTTTGAATCTTGTACTCTTGTGATTTCGAGACGTTTCTTATCAATAATTGGAACCTTTTCGATTGTCTTTTGTACTTTTGAGCTTTTTGGACGTTTGCGTCTTCAATTCGTCGAATCTGTCTTTTGTCTTCACCTTTTATTATTTAAACGAATATCACTTGTAAATAGAACAATTGCAACTAAAAGCTTGTCTTTCTTGAGGAATAATGCTATGAAATATATGTTCGTTTTTAGCATTATCAACAAGCATGCATAATCCTATATTCTCGAGCACTAGTCAGGGATACACTATTAGTATGCCAAAATTTATTTACGAGTACTCACGTATCAATATTGAGATTCAATATTTCAGGAAAGCTACGTTGACGCAACGGAGATGACAAACACTAAATTGACCTCACGAGCATACCCATGACCCACACCCATAACCTCCATAGCTATAACCCATAATTTTCTTAGCTCTATCCCATTCGAAAAACTGAGTTTGAAATCACGCGAGCAGAACCTCGTCGTAGTATTTTATGTATAATACATAATAATAATAACACTTAATACTCCTACTAATAGTAATATGATTAATAATAATAATAATAATAATAATAATAATAATAATAATAATAATAATAATAATAATAATAATAATAATAATAATAATAATAATAATAATAATAATAAATAATAAGTATATAGATATAGAGAGAGTACGAGAGTTAGAAGGAAAGAAAGAAAGAAAAAAAATGAATTAGAAAGACAGGCTCGTTCGACTTTATGCACCCTTCCTCACAAATCCCCCCATGCGATCGCATGGGGGCTCTTTGGTAAAATCATGCGACTGCATGACTAATAAAGGTGGCTCAACATCTACCAATCCCCATTGCCGACACCCTTTCTTTTACTTCTATTACATATGATACGTAAAGTATATATTATTTAATATATATTATATTTAATCTTTAGAATTAATTAAATATTATATTATATTTATGCTCATGGAAAAAATATAATTTTTACAAAAATGATATGGACGTGGTCTCACGACTCATGTACCACTTTCGGTTTTTCGAGCGCACTCTCGTACGTTTAGAAAACTAGCCTTTTACGTTACGCGACGTGTACCTTTAGTAATAGTTTGATTTATTCATCAATAAATTACCTTATAAAAATGTAACTTTATAAAATTGAGTGTTGTGGTTATTTGCTTCTATAAATCAGTGGCTCGTTGTTTGTCAAAATATTTTATTTTAAATCAGGACGTTTATGACTAAGTTATATATATATATATATATATATATATATATATATATATATATATATATATATATATATATATATATATATATATATATATATACAAGTAAACCATTAGGCATATGCTCAATTTGTAAACCAAGGCAATACTTGGTTTTTCTGAGATCTTTCATTTCAAATTCTTTCTTTAGAAGTTGAATGGCTTCATGGATCTCTTTATTTGTACCTTTTGCTTGTCAAGTAATCACTTAATCGTTTGCGACCCGATTGTTTCAACCCATATAAAGATCTTTGTAACTTGATTGAGTACATTTCTTTGAGTTTTGCATTGGTTGCTTCGGATACCTTAAATCCTTCAGGTATCTTCACATATATATATATATATATATATATATATATATATATATATA
Source organism: Rutidosis leptorrhynchoides (assembly GCF_046630445.1). Classification (NCBI taxonomy): domain Eukaryota; kingdom Viridiplantae; phylum Streptophyta; class Magnoliopsida; order Asterales; family Asteraceae; genus Rutidosis; species Rutidosis leptorrhynchoides. The sequence continues at coordinate 62,846,423 of NC_092333.1, read as the reverse complement.
TATATATATATATATATATATATATATATATATATATATCACTATCAAGTGATCCATATAGATAAGCAGTCACAACATCCATGAGATGCATTTTTAAATTTTTAGAAACTGTCAGGCTGATTAAGTATCTAAAAGTAATTGCATCCATAACAGGAGAATAAGTTTCCTCATAATCAATTCATGGTCTTTGAGAAAAACCTTGAGCTACAAGTCTAGCTTTGTACCTTGTAACTTCATTTTTCTCATTTCTTTTTCGCACAAAAATCCATCTATACTCCACATGTTTCACATCTTTAGGTGTGAGAATGATAGATCCGAAAACTTTTCTTTTATTGAGCGATTCAAATTCAGCTCGTATTGCTCTTTTTCAATGATCTCAATCATGTATATTTTTTCATGACAGATTTTGATTCTAGATCATCATCATCATTCATGATGTCATATGCAACATTATATGAAATTATCTCATCAAGATTTTTCATGTCATTTCGGTTCCATAATATTTTTTTGAATTTGCATAATTAATTGCAATTTCCGTATTGACATCATCAATCTCCTCTGCAGAAGGAGTATTGATTTGTGGTTCTTCTTGAACACTTTTTTTTACCTCATTATCAGCTGATTTTCTTTTTCGAGGATTTTTATCTTTGGAACCAATTGGTCTCCCACGTTTCTGGCGTGGCAAAGACTCATGAGTGACATTATTGCCAGCTTTTAGAATTTTAATTCTAGCTGAAGCATTTACTGCTAGTATATATGATTTAGTCACTACTTTTTGTATCTGTAAATACATCAGGTAATTTATTTGCAAGTTCTTGCATATATATTATTTTTGAACTTTCTTTTTGCATTCTTTTGTGCGATGATCAAGATACATTAATTTATGTTCACATCATGAAACATCTTTTTCTTTATTTTTCATTTCTCCCCCTAATATAGGGAATAATTTTTCATTATAATGACAATCAGCAAAATGTGCAGTAAAAACATCACCCGTCATGGGTTCAATATATCTAATAATTGAATATGTTTCATATTCAACATATATTCCCATCCTCCTTTGAGGACTCATTTTAGTGCGTTGTGGTTTTGCAACTAGAACATACACTACACAATCAAATGTCTTAATGGTGTGAAATATTTGGCTCTTGACCAAGATCAAGTTGTAGAGGAGAATATTTAAGAGTTGCACTTTGTTTAATGTGAAATAAAGTCGCAGCATGTAAATTTGCATGTCCTCATATAAATTCTGAGAGTTATGTACTCATTTTTAATGGTCTAGCTATTAGTTGCATGCTTTTAATTATTGATTCAGCTATACCAATTTTTTTTATGCACATGAGCAACTGGATGTTCAATAACAATACCTTTAGACATATAATAATCATAAAATATTTGAGATGTTGACTCACCAACATTATCAAATCTCACCCTTTTAATAGTGTAATCGAGAAATGTGCTATTAATTTAATAATTCAAACAAGAAACTTTCCTAATGCCACATTTCGATTTGATAATAAACAAATATGAGACCATCTGTTAGATGTGTCTATTAGAACCATGAAATATCGAAATGGTCTACATGATGGATGTGTTGATCCATATATATCACCTTAAATTCTTTCAAGAAACATTTGTGATTCCTTTTCACAATATACTTTTCATTAATCACCATATGTACTTTTCATTAATCACCATATGTACTTTTTCATTAATCACCATATGTACTTTTTCATTAATCATCATATGTACTTTTTCATTAATCACCATATGTGCTTTTCATTAATCTCCATATGTGCTTTTCATTAATCACCATATGTGCTTTTTCATTAATCATCATATGCGCTTTTCATCATATATCCATTTCACCATATGCGCTTTTAATCATATGCGCTGCGCTTTTAATCATATGCGCTGCGCTTTTCATCATATGCGCTTTTAATCATATGCGCTGCGCTTTTCATCATATGCGATGCGCTTTTCATCATATGCGCTTTTTATCATATGCGATTTTAATCATATGCGCTGCGCTTTTCATCATATGCGCTTTTCGGTGCTACATAGGTATTTCTCATTTCCGGTTATCGTTGACTGATAATCATATCCATTATGATATATATCAGAGAAACTTAACAAATTTCTTTTTTAACTGTGGAGAAAATAAGGCATTATTTATTAGAAAATTCGTACCATTTGGTAACATGAATTTTCCCTTTCCCGTTTATTTTTGCAATACCTGATATAGTATTTATAATTCCCTTAGTTGATTTCAAATCAATGAAATATTTCTTAGATTTGATCATAGTGTGTATGTTACCACTATCTGCAATACATAGGTCTTTACCATTTAATTGATGTTGTATTTCAGCAAAATTTATACTAAAATTTTAAATAAGATAAGCAAATAATGAATAATATTTCAGCAAGATAATCAAATTATATTACCTGCAAATAAGTTACAATCTGAAATACATAAAAGATAACACTTAATAAACATATATATGTTATGGTCTAAAATCATTTATTTAGGGGTGATACGTAACAAGCTAGGCATTTTAGAAAATTCAAATTCATTCAAGTCTCAAGGTAGCTCAAGGTTTATTTAATCAAGATTTTTCAACATATTCACTCTCGTTTTCTTTGCTTTTAGGACTTATTTGTAGAGCTAAACAAGATGTTCATGTATTCAAGAAATACTAGACTGATGATCCATGTTACCATATCATTAATAAGAATCTCTGGGATTCTTATAAGCGCGTCTACTAACATCTTCAATTTTATTTGTTCATAGATCACGATTGTTTCTGAATAATTAATATCATATCTATCTTTGAGCTTTTTCCACAATACACTTGAATCTTTAAACATATATGTATGATTAAGAAGTTTGGTTTGATTATAATAATTTTCTAAAATATACAAGTAGCTAGCTAGCTTGTAATTTTTGATTACTCGTTTATATTTTATATATAAAATAATCGTACGTGGATTGATTAAAGTGCAAGTGCTATTGTACTGTATATTATTATTTTGTTGTACTTCGTGCAACAAGGGTTGTACATCCATTGTTAATATAAGCAACTCTATTAAACATTTAGAATATGGCCAGTTAAAATATATGGAAGTTACCGAACATTCCATACTTCGACAAATATAACCGGATCCAAACCAAGGGATACCAAATCTTTCTGAATCGTCATAACAAGATAAAAGATATTCAAATCTCCTTGTGTCCTCCACGTATATCATAACCAAAACATAATTCGTACACATATTAAGTCGGTGGTGGCGGATAAATAATTAAATCGATTGTTCGAAATCTATTTTTCTTTCAAATTCATTATTCAGTCGAAAAATTAACACGTGATTTACATAAGATTATGATACCAATCACATGAATAAAGCGTTCTCCATTGTTAAATTAAACCTGATGAAAAATTCATAGTCGAACAAGTGATTGAAAAATAGAGACGTATAACATAATTAAAATTTGTAATCATGTATTGGTTCCGCCACCGTACATTAATATTTGAAGATATGGATATAGAAACTTACAGTGATAATTATATCGAATGCCTTTGTCTTTCTCTTATGGACATTATCCATCCCATCCCGTTTATTAACAAACGGATCCACACAACTAAAAGACGATCAGTATCATTGATAAAAAAAAATGTTGGTCCTAGTTTTAAGCTCCTAGGGTTTAGGTTTGTTAGTTTGTATGTATGAACTTGAGAGAGAATGAGATAGAGCACATACAAGATGAAATATGGTTTCAATTAATAGGTAAACTTATTAGTAATCTTAATATTACATATATTTTTTTAGACTTTATTAATTATCTTATTTTCATATTTTTAACTGAAATCAATTGAGACAAACCACTAAAACCATCGTTACAGTGGTTATATCTAAAAGTTTTGAGTCATAAAATATATAATTTGATAATCGGTACTTTTAAATGTTATAAAAAGAATACTCGATTATATAATACGATTAGTTGCATAAATAAAAGTAAGTAATTATAAATAAATGTTAGATAACATAAATATAAATGTTAGTGAAGTTAATAAGAGTTAGATAATAGAAATATAATGTTAGTACACATAAATTATACTTAGGCGACAATGTCGACTATATATTATTCAGGTGGCAGAGCCAACCATATATCATTCAGGTGGCAGAGCCAACCATATAATAAGAACAATACAAGTGCAATAATAACTTAATAAAAGTTAGTAGTTAAAAATGTTAGTAGTCCAAAATTTGATATGTTCGAGTCTGAAAATTATTAATAATTTCATACCTTGATTAGTAGCTTGTGATCGTTTGAGATATCCTTTGAATACACTAAGCTCTTCGTGCTGATAACGTGTTATGATTAAATTGAATTTAACAACTTTTAGTATACCAATCTAACTACAAATTTCTTATAACATAAGAATAGAATATATATGAGAGAAAGGAGAGAATACTTCTTGAAAGTATATTAGAATGGTGCAAGTGTTTTAGCTTGCAATACATGGAAATTTATACCACAAGCAAAGCTACCCAATATTGACTAAGTATTGGTACAAAATTGGCTATCCACATATAAATAATATTACTATTATTATAACAGTAACAAAGTTGTCAACTTGTCATTGATTTTAAATATCGAAATATTTATTTTTAATTTTTAATTTTAATTTTAATTTTAATTCTATTTTATTATTAAATAAATGGTAAAATGAAATTGAGATTGAGTACAGAAAGATTCCTTTACATACAAAACCGGGTGCGGTTTTTGTTACATCTCTTTTCACCTCCTTTTTTTTATTTTAATAACCTCTCTCTTTTCATCTCTCATTTATTTCTTCTTCCTATCCATCATTTATTGGCCCTTTTCACATACATTGAAATTTCCTAACTCACCCACAACTGTCACCATCATCGTCACCATGACCGTTGCTGCCATCACCAACACCGGCACCGACACCTACAGAATCTGGGAGACCACTCTTTCTTTTCTTAACTCGCTAAATGTCGTTCCCGACATAGATCTGAACTAAGGTCACCTTAAAATTGGTTTTCTTTTTCTTTTTGTGGTTTTTCCGTTTTCTGTGTTTTATGGTTTTAAGAAACAAAAGTTGTGGCTGATGGTGGTCGTTGGTGGCGGTTATCAGATTTGTTTCAAGTTTTTTTTTTTTTTCAATTTATAAAAATTAATAAGTTGCCAATTTTGGTTTATGATCTTCTTTATCAGATTTGTTTCAGGTTTTTTTTTTTTTTTTTTTTTTTTTTCAATTTATGGGGTGTAAAAAGACAAAATTACCTATGTTCGTTACAGATTTTCCGTTTTGTAGATGACTGAGGTTAAGGGTGGTAGGTGACGGTGGTTGACGGTGGTCGGTGATGGTGGTTAACAATTGTAGAAGCAGATTTATTTCAAGTTTTGTTTTTTGTTTTTTTTTTTTTTTTTTTGTCATTTGTGTAAAAAGACAAAAAAAAATTAATTGGTGGACGTTGTCCACACAAAAAAAAAAAAAACAAAAAAATTGCTACAGTAGCTACATGATTGCTACAGTAGCTACAGTGATGTAAGGGTAGGTGGCGAGGTGTTATTGGCTATCGTTGTCCATATTTAGTATATAGTATAATTTCCATTGTTAATTGCAAATTCGCTTCGGATGTATGGTCTCGATTATTTAAATGGTGGAACCTCGGTCCTTGTTCATCCTCAAATGTTGACCTTCTTGAAGGTTCTTTGGCTCACTCCTCTTCCGCCCTTGGTCAAAAAATTTGGCAAGGTGTCGTTTGGGTGGGTGCATACTACATATGAAAAAATCGCAATATGAAAGTCTTTCACAATGATTCGTGGTCCCCTTCGGTTTTAGTAAGCGAAATCCAAGTCAAGGCTTTCGAATGGATATCGGTACGGCTTAAAGGGACATCTATCGATTGGCTAAAGTGGCTTACAAGTCCTCAAACTTTTCTTGTTTTGTAGCGTCTTTATTGTATTTGTGTGGTGCTTATATTGCACATTCATGTAATCGTTTTGTTTTCTTTTGGATTGGTCATTCGTTTGTGACCGGCACCTTGCTTTGTACACTTTTCGTGTTTTTATATAATCATCTTGCTTTTCAAAAAAAAAAAAAAAAAAAAAAATGACCCACCAAGTTAAATTTACTCGTAGAACATAGAGAAATTACGTAACCTGCAATGATTTTTGGTATATTTATAAAATTTCTCACACACACACACACACACACACACACACACACACACACACACACACACACATATATATATATATATATATATATATATATATATATATATATATATATATTTTTTATATATATAAACAGCATGATAGCTGGGGTTGGAAACAATTGCTAGCTATGAGGGACATAATCAAGCATCATGTGTTTGAAGATAATGACGGGACAGTTCAATGGGTTACAAATAAGGGCAACAAAGTTTCTTATTCAACTGGTCAGACATGGGATGATCTTAAAGTAAATAAAGTCAATGTACCATGGCACCATGTAGTTTGGTTTCCTCAGGCCAATCCTAAGCATGCCTTCATAATGTGGCTTGCTATACAGGAAAGGCTAACTACACAAGATAAACTTATGAAATGGTACCCACTCAAAACATTTCAATGTGAGCTATGTGGCAAGGAAGCAGATTCAATTAATCATCTGTTCTTTGGTTGTGAGTATTCAAAAGCTGTATGGTTAGAAGTTAAGAAATTACTTCTATTTAGAGGTCTGCCAACAAACATTCATGCCATTGTCCAAAAGATTGCTGTTTTTTCTTATAGAAACCAAATATGGGATGTGATAAACAGAATTACCATTGCAGCTACGGTGTATAATGTATGGCAGGAAAGGAATAGCAGAATTTTCAAAGGAAGAAGGAGAAGCGAGTCTGAGCTTGTCAAGTGTATCGTTGAAGGTATCAAATTGAATCCGACGTCATTCAAAATCAAGAATTCGGTTTCTATGGCTAGGGCTGCAAAGAATTGGGGATTGGATCTGGATGGTAGCAGATTGGTGATTAAGCATTTGATGTAATTGTGTTTTTTGTTTTCTAGGATTTGCATTTTGATTCTAGGTTATGCTCTGTATTGTATGTTGTGTGTTTATGGGTAAGTCCTGCCCGTTGTATTCTTCTCGTTTGAATTTAATAAATAAAATCTTTTTCTGTTAATATATATATATATATATATATATATATATATATATATATATATATATATATATATATATATATTTATTTATTATATACATAACATAATAAACTCCAAACAAAGTAATAAAATAAATTATGCGAAGTATATATCTTAAGGTGTTTTTTATATAAATCTGCTATTATCCCTACTCAATTTTACCAAAACCCGTTTAGATCCAACCATCCAAACTCGCTTACCTATTCAGTTCGACTAGAGTGTTAATTTGATTATTATTCATTCCAATATAGCCGCTCGTTAAGGCCATGAATCCCTCTTGCAAGGAATCCCTTCCGAGAGGTCGCAAGTTCAAATTGTGAGATGACCAGTTCAAAAAATGATCACGAATTGTTCCGAATTGATCGAGCACATCAAATTTAAACGTATTTCTTTTCTATGATAACTCGAACATTGAATACCTAACATTAAATAATTAGTTGAATCTGTAACAAGAAGGAGGCCCATTAGGATGAAGTTATTATTTAATTTTTTTGACAAAAAAACTTGGAATTAAATAAAGTCAATTTTCACAAACAGTGAAAATTGCAAATACAAGGGCACCAGAAGCTAGACTACAAATTGACATGTCCATACAGGGGCGGTTTCATGTAAGTGTAAAATTTTAGATTTTTCGACTTTGCTTCCAGTGGATTTTTTTTGTCCCAAAACCTACATATTTTGCCCCAAAACCTTCAAATGTTGTCCAACAACATTCAAATTTTGCTCAAAAACAGTCAAATTTTGCCCAAAAACCTCCATATTTTGCCAAAAAAATTGCTATGTTAAAAAAAATAATAATAATTCGCCGCCGATGAAAAAAATGCATGCTTCCGCCACTGTCTCTATATACATATACCAAAAGGAAATAAAAAGTCCAACACTTATACTTGCTAGCCTCTATTACATTAAGAAAAAAAAAAAGGAAATCAGAAAAAGGCTTCAGGATGAAGTTATTTTTATTTTTTATTTTTTTTGGCAAAAAATTTACTTTATAAACTCGAGCTTCAGGATGAAGTTAATGATTTGATCAATCTACGTACATTGATGATGGTCCTTAGTATTTGATGGAATGAGTGTCAAATGTGTTGAAAAACTTGTAAAACGGCTTTGATGTAATATACGAGTATAAAAATTTATATTTGTAACCAACTGATCTTCGGTCCAGCGGTACCGCGGTTACACTTGTGTACTCGCAGGGCTAGAGGTCTCGGGTTCGAACCTCGTCACCCGCTCTAGGAATTGAAATATATTCCTTGAAAGTGGCCCAAAGGGAAGGTTTTACCGACCCGCTCCAGGACTAAGGTCCGGCCCGCCTGCCTCTCGGGATGGTTTAAGGGTCAGATCCTCAGAGTGTGGTTCGGGTTTCCTGCCCGAAAGCGCGTGTGTGTGTGTGCAAATGATGAGTGTCGTTGAAATAAATGATACGCTGATACAAGCTTGCCTTTCAAAAAAAAAAAAAAAAAAAAATTATATTTGTAATTGTGCGTATGAATCTTTATATTAGAAAATGTTACACAAAGTAAAAATGCCATGGATTTGATACGTCCTTAATGCAATTGTATTTATAGAGCGGTAAATGATGTGTTTAGTTATTTTTAATAAAGTTTTAAGAAATCTTACTAACGTTTTTCTTCACTAATAAAAAAAATCTTCTCTCCACCATAATCTCTTCTGATTGGTTGAAATATAAAGCGAATACTTGAAATGTGAGGTCTCAAAATAGTAATCTGAACACTTCCAGTGAAACGGATAGAGTAACTTTCATTCGGTTTCAATGGAATTTCAATTTAGTTGAAAGATAGGAATTATTTACTTTTCAAGAATATTTGTGTATAAATGTCACCAAAATGTAAATGGTTTTGTTTTGATTAGAAGATAACAGCGAATTAAATATGACGATTGGAAATCATCAATTTGTAGAACTTGTTAACATGATCAAAAATTTAGATTTAGATAAAATAAGATTTCCTGATTCTAAATAACATATAGTAGTTTGTTAAGAACTAAGAAGATACATTTTGTGTTTATTATTATGATTGCTCTTTGTATTTTGATTGGAAAATATTTATACTTATATAGTGATTCTATCTTTAACACAAAATATAGTACTACTAGATTTAAGAGCCCGTGCGTTGCACGGCAGCTCAATGATATAGTATTCAAACGCGTTAATATCGGTACCGATTATTTGAAGTAGTACATGTTAAGTAAATCGATTATTAAAGTGTAACATGAGCTGCTCCTGCTTAGTCGATGTCATTTAGGAAGAGGAGGCCAATAAGGAAAATGAGGTCTTCCAATTGACACCTATAAAACAATACAACATCAAACTAAGGAAACAAAATTAACAAAATTGAAGTAGTTAATGAATTATAAGTCTGATTAATTTCAAAGAGATGGAATGAACAGATGGATCGGTATTTGAACTCATGGTATGGATAATTCACGGACAAATTTCGAGTTTTAGAGCCAACTGATACACAGATTCAACTGATACATAGAGCGCTGCTCGTTGTTGACCTTATTAATGTTGTCATACCATAACATCAAGTTGAATATCATAGAGAATATGAAATCATGATTGTACTAAAATTAAGAAGTTATTAACACTTCACAGCTGACATATATCATATACAAAGGTCAATATTAAAAAGTCAGAGCACTAACTTTTACTATAAAAACTAACTTAATCAATTTCATTGTAACCAACAGTTACTAACTCAAAACTTTTACTCTATGTGAAGTAACTTTGAGTCTTGCATCCATCCTAAATACAAAAAACAGGAGGTTAACTTTATATGATCAGATAGAACCCGACTGACCTGCTTTTACACTGGACGGTTTTTCCTCTTGATCCGATGTATTAACAACTTCAATTTTCTTCCTTAAAAAATATACCTGTTACAAATTAATAAAGTTGATCGTCAAAATACTAAGAAGGTACAAATGGAATTTAAAGTGATACGAACCTGCAACACTTCGTTGAAGATAACATTTTGTGTTGATTTTAGTATTTCTTTATCTTTGTTTCAAATAAGCACCTTCAGTCCCTTTCTATTACTAACTATTGAGAGAGCAACATAAAGTTGTCTGTGACTTAAAGTCTGAAAATGGGGTTGGAAGAAATAAACCAACGTGCGATAAGGATTGTCCTTGGCTTTTATTGATTTTCATTGGAAAGCACATGGACATTGGTAACTGTCATCTTTAAAAACTCGAAGAAATTCTTTAATCTGATGGAACAAAGCAGTTATGGTGCCAACGTGGGTTCCGGTTAAGATTTAGCTTTGGTCATTTGTACCCAAGTTCTGTTATTTGTAAACGTGTTCCATTGCACAATCCTCTAGCAGAATTGACATTCCTAAGCAACAATACGTGTACACCTACTTTGAGCCCGTGTGTAGCACGACTTTAAAAAAACGGTATAAATTAGCTTAGAATTAAGATAAACATGTAATAGGATTAATAAAACTACAAATGTTAAAGGCTTGATAAAACTATAAATGTTAAAGACTTAACCAAAACCATATTTGTTAGTGGACTAAGTGCAAGAATGATAACTTCACCAGGATATTTAAAGACTTCATCGACTAAATATTAAGATGTTGATTTTTCTATTTTCTTCAATTTTGGACCAGGTAGAGTTAGGTTTCCTAATCCATATGAACCGTGGATAAAGTCTTGAATCTCAGGCTCTCCCCCGTCACAAAATTAGAGTTATACTTTGATTTCAATGAGAGAATAAAATCGAGGGAAACTAAAACAATATACAAAAGAACAAAATAGGTAACAGTATAACACTTGTAGTAAAAAGTTAGAAAATGACTGGGCTAGGAATATGGCCAAACATGTATGTTCTCAATATGGGCTTAAATAGATCAGGTCCAATTGGGAGTCATCTTCCTAATTCTACTCATTCTTCTAGTTAATAAATAACTAATGCCTTATATTATACTAAAAATTATACATTTTAAAATAATAAGAATAATCTAACTCTCTTTAATAGATTAAGATACTTTGGGTGACTTTCGGCCGGTTTAACCTTTTGGCAATTGGTACAAATGAACATCTATTGCCTCCAATGTTCAGGACTACCCTCAATAACTTGTTCACCTGGACGTCCTACAATTTCACAATATCCTTTTGGATATAAACCGGAAGGCTTCCTATCGTTAATCAATATGCTCACAATGTATAAACACAGAGATAAATGAAGTCATAATATTTGACATGCTACATGAAGTTCATAATATTTGACCTGCAAAAGGTCTGCAACAAACAGAGTACTGATGTAAGCATATACTAAAAGTAATTTAAAATCATGAAGATAATATGATAAGATGTAAGAAAAAAATATCAATTATATAACCTGAGCCACCAATAAAGTGTGCGTAGATGCACATTGTTTTTTTTTTTTAACGTAAAACGATAAAATTTTATAACCAAATAAGAGTTCATCAAAAAAGATGAAACCCTTATGAAACTTACAAACATAAAAAAAATAAAAACCTCCGAGCTAAACTAACAAAAACATGACGAAAGCTCACGACATATAGATGCACATAGTATAGGTACTGCACATTCAGCAACACAATATTGTCTCAATATATCGACACAAATTATGATGACTCAATCACAGTGGCAGGAGGATCAAGGTTATATGAGCGTCCATATAATTATAATATACCAAATGGGCATGTATCTGCAAACTGACATATCTATATTGACACCTGATATACCAAATGTATTTTCATCAAAATAGCCATAAGGTTTGGTAATATTTAACTAATATCAGTAAGATAAGTGGCAACACATTAATTGGGGCAAATTCATATTTAAACAAAGATACTCATATTGACACATGATATATGTAGTACCGGTCTGTTAATATAGTCATATATTCTCATCTCTTAGAGCCAAATGCTAAGAGATGTCCAATTCAACATCATTGGTATATTATCAATTCAATTTGATTGGAGACTTTCAATATCTAGCACAAAAGTTACAAAGTGCAATTGAACATATAACCGAAACAATGGGAGTTAATAAATTTATAAATATTGAGCATATAACCAAAGCAATGTAAATTTGTAAATCAGAAAACTTCATGAAGTCAAGAAACATAAATGGTAGTTTGTGTACAAAGCGAAATCAAATCCAGTAAACATACCTGACAACATTTTTAGAAACCGTGTGTACACTGATGCGATGATTTTTGTAAGTGAAGATGAAGAATTAATTGATGGAGATGAATCAAAATAGGTTTAGGGTTTGAGTCGAGTACGTCCATCAATACAATATTCAATTTAAACGGATCAAATCGTTTAATCGATGGATAAACAAAGCCTAATTTCTTCAAACCCTATAAATTGGCACTTTCCGGTTGAAGACGCGGTTTGATAATGGATGAATAATTGAGATTTCTGGATTTTGAATTTTGAAACCCTAAACTGAGCGTAATTGAGATTTAGGGTTTGTATTGGATGGGTTGCAGTGACTACGAAGGAGAAAGAGATGTACGAACGGTGTGTTTTTTTTTACAGCTTGATTAGGTGTTAATTGTAATTAGAATAAGGATTAACATGTCAGCAAGTGAGATTAGGAGTTGCTAATGAAGTGACACCTCAGATTATTTTTCATGATTTATAAGATGTACTAATAGAAATAGATAGATAGATAGATATTTTTTTTATGGCTAATTTTACGTTAGAAATACTGTATATGCAAACGTCAAACTAAACATTGTTACTAATTTAAGTTTATATGTGATATGTGATAGGTACGCCCAAAGTTATTTGTTTACCAAACAGGTTAATGAGATATAACTTAGCCGGCTTGCAGAATTGAAATCTTTCGACACGAAATATTTTGATCATTAAGTGATCCACTGTTAAGCTATTTTGTCAAAATCTCAGTACATTTGATTCATGCTAAAATAGCAAAATGTTGACATGAAATTTTGACTAACCTTTATTCATGTTTTGTGTTAGAGTGTTTTTGACCTAAAATGCAGCCCAATGAAACCAATCTCTATCTGCAGCAACATCCAGAGTAGGTCAACCCTGTCACCAAGTGCAATCTAATAACAAAAGAAAATGTTTGAACATTTCAAAATTTCTAAGGCCATTCTTATTAGTACAGCTAACCTACCACTATACAATATACACAGAAGCATGTATACAGCCAACAGCACAAACAATAACGAAACTAGAGATTATATACAGTTACAAATAAGTAAATGAAGCTACTAATCGCTAATGTCGTTATATTTTTTCATCTGCCAACGATTTGAAGTCCATTCAAACTTTTAATTTAAATTTCGTTGAGAGCAATCGACCCGCACCACCACTTATTTTTGTAACACCTTTTGGTTTCGGTTTTTCCATATCACATAGCCACTCACCCAATGGATAGCTTGGCAAAGTGTAGTCCCCCATTCTGAGTGTATATTCCCATTTTTCCCGCAAAATAATTCTTTTAAACTTAGATTATTGAAGTTTTCAATGCCACACAATTTGAAGACGCTTTCCCAAATGTCTGATGGGTATTTGAAATGACAAGAACGTGATCAATAGTTTCAATTCGGTCGTCACATGTTGTGCAACGTATCAAACCTACGTCAATTCTCCTTTTGTCTAACTCAATGCGAACATGTAATCTTTTGCGTTTTGCCCTCCAACAAAGATTTCAAATTTTTGAGGTAGCAAAGTTTTGCACATAGTTTTCTCTCCATGTCCAGCATTCTCCAAATTCAAATTGTCAGTAAAATTTCCAAGCATGTTGTACGGATCTGAGTGTTGGCCAATGACGAAGGCTGTGATGACCCGAAAATTTCTGACCAAATTTAAACTTAATGATTAACGTTTTCAACACGATAAGCAAAGTCTGTAATGTTGAGTCACGAAAGTTTTGGAACTATATTCATGTAATCAATTATTCTTTGACTGTTCTCGAAGATTCACGAACAATATATATATAACTTAATGTGCATATATATATATATATATGATTTCAAGTTATTTAGTAAACGATAGTAACATTCGATTATTAATTCGATTGATATTTAGATAAGTTAACTAAAACGTTTAAGACGAACCAGTAAAACACTAATTTGCTACAGTATTTTCGAATTGCTACAGTACCCGAAAAACTACAGTGTTTTCGAAAAATCACTATTTGCTACAGTAAAAAACCCGAAATATAATGGAAAATATAAAGTCCGATAACAACCCCGAAATTTACAAACCGTGTATATCAATACGTATAGCAATATAAAGACACGGGAGAATGAAAAATACTATAACTCCAAGGTAATAGTAGAAGAAAATAACCTCATCTGGTGGCAGATGAAAAAGAAGAATGAAGGATACGATAGCCAAGAAAATATCAAGAATCAGAACTGGATTAAGCATTTTCATAATCTATTAGGAAGTATGAAATAAGGAAGAAGCTTATAGGAGTGGTGAAAATAAATGAAACAGAAGAGGTCAATTTATAGTGAAATATCAGACATAGCAATCGAGGCAGATTACGCATTTAATTAAAGAAGATCTTAATCTCCTTAATTCCCGAAGAATCAAATCTTATTTAAAATATGAAGATTTTCTATTCCTTAAATTCCGGAAATCAATCGTTACTACGTCAAAAATTAAGACGAATCTCATATTTCCTTCATTTCACTCTTTTACGATAACTTCTCTCATACGCTTCGAGTAACCGGATTGTTTTATCCATATTATTCAACGGTGATAAAATTCTATTTATCAACGCATATTCGTCATGAAAACATTTTTATTGTTAGCCATAACGACCTCACTCAAATTTCGGGGCGAAATTTCTTTAACGGGTAGGTACTGTGATGACCCGGAAATTTCTGACCAAATTTAAACTTAATGATTAACATTTCCAACACGATAAGCAAAGTCTGTAATGTTGAGTAACGAAAGTTTTGGAACTATATTCATGTAATCAATTATTCTTTGACTGTTCTCGAAGATTTACGAACAATATATATATAACTTAATGTGCATATATATATATATATATATATATATATATATATATATATATATATATATATATATATATATATATATATATATATATATATATATATATATATATATATATATATATATATATATATATATATATATATATATATATATATATATGATTTCAAGTTATTTAGTAAACGATAATAACATTCGATTATTGATTCGATTGATATTTAGATAAGTTAACTAAAACGTTTAAGATGAACCAGTAAAATACTAATTTGCTACAGTATTTTCGAATTGCTACAGTACCCGAAAAGCTACAGTGTTTTTGAAAATCACTATTTGCTACAGTAAAAAAACTTTGCTACAGTAACTTTGCTACAGTAAAACACTATTTTAAAATGAAAATGTATATATGTATATGTGTATACTACGATACGATGATTTATAGAAGCAAATAACCAAAACACTTAATTGATTAAAGCTACACTTCGAGTGACATAGTTTATCAATGATTAAGTTTAATTTTTGATAAAGGTACACGTCGCGTAATGAAAAGTACTAGTTTTCTAAGCGTACGAAAATGCATTCGAGAAACCGGAACCGGGACATAAGTCGAGTAACAACGTACGAGTCAACGGACCAAAAATTACAAGTCAACTATGCACGTGAATTTAATATAATATATAATTAATTATTTAAATTATATATATTATATATTAATAAATAAATATGTCGACGAGGAAGAGTTAAATTACATGTGTGAGCTGGAAAAGGGATCCATGCGATCGCATGGAATCCCCTCACATTAGCCATGCGATCGCATGGCAGGGGAATTCAGGTCACACTATAAAAGCTCGATCATTCTGGCTCAGTTGCACACTCTCAATCTCTCTCGTATATATACATATATATTATTATTATTATTATTATTATTATTATTATTATTATTATTATTATTATTATTATTATTATTAAGATTAATAATATTAATCTTATTATTATTAGTATTAGTATTATCAGATATCGTTACCGTTATTTTAGTATTTTACATAAAATATTACGACGAGGTTCTGCTCGCATGTTTTCAAAATGAGTTTTTGAGCGGAATAGAGCTAAGGAAAATATGGGTTATGGCTATGGAGGTTATGGGTAATGTTCATGGGTATTGTTCGCAAGTCTAACCTAGTGTTCAGCATCTCTGTTACGTCTACGTACTTTCCTGCAATATTGAATCACAATATTGATACGTTGAGATTTACGGTTATTTGGTATTCCAAGTTTCGGTCACATTTCGGTGAACGACTATATGTGCTACTAAGGTGAGTTTCATATGCTCCCTTTTTAATTGCTTTTGCAATCTATATTTTTGGGCTGAGAATACATGCACTTTATTTTAAACGCAATGGATACAAGTACATACTAAATTCTACACTGAGTTTGAACCGAAAATCCCTTAGCTTTGGTAACTAGTAACTGCCAGTTATAAGAACTGGTGGGCACGGGTAGTTGTATATAGATCCATAGGGCTTGACATCCCCGTCTGTTCCAGGTATAGAAACCCTAGCCTGAACTATAAAACAGACGTATGCTATTTGAGGTTAGTACACGTTGGTTTGCGTGTATTGTACATGTTGGTTGCATGTGTAACATCCCGCGTTTTTCCGTTAAATTTATTTTAACACCGTCTTTTTTTTTTTGATAATATCTTCCATTATCTAAATTAAAACTTTCGTTAACTAATGTTCTTAATATTTCCGTTATTGGATTATAACACATTCCGTTTACTCTCGCGTGTTTAAAATATCCGTTCGATTAAATCCCGCACCCGCTTTTAAACTCGAGGGACTATTGGCGTCAAGTGGGCAATCTAGTTGACTAGGTCAACTAGTCAACCCACCACTACCACCACTCATTCACTTCCTCTTCCATTTCTCTCTTTTCTCTCTAGTTACCAAGAAACCATTTTAAACATCTTCAAAGATTCATCATCTAAATCAATTCAAGCAAGCAAACATCAAAACAAATTACATATTCGTGATCCTCTCTTCATCCTCTTCGAATTGGTACCAATTTCACTACTTGGGGTAAGGTTTCTAAAAACTCTAGATTTCTCTAAATTCATTTTATATACTTGAAATGGTGTTAGTTAGTGTCTATGGCTCAAGTCTAACATGAATATATGTTTGGTTTGCTCAATTTGTTGTTTTTGGAGTAACTAGCATGAACTTGAAATGAGTGTGCTTAATCTTTGATTTTGGATGAGTTAATGTTGTTTAAATGTTAAAGTTCATGTATTAAAAGTGTTACTAGCATCATTAGCTTCCAATTGATGTGTAGGTTGATTTAGAAAAGCTTCCTTTACAAAATTGTTGAATTCATGATTTTGGTTAGGGTTTAATGAACTTTAAAATGGGATTTTTGATGCATTGAATGCTTGTTAATGTTGTTAGTAAGTATTTAATTGTATTGTATGTTTCATTACCTTCAAAACAATGTATCGTATGTGTAAATTGGATTCCCGAGTTAAGAAATGCGTTTTATGAACTTGAAACTTCGATTTTGAACGTTTAATGATCATTTGATGAGGTTTTCATTGTTTTTAATGATGAATTTGATTCATGAAATGTGTTTAGTTGTGTTCTTCTTTAAATTACCTTTCCAACGATATAAGATACGTGTTTTGAATGTTAACGAGTCAAAAGTTATGATCGTTTGAAGTTGAAATCGCCTAAGTGCTAAACTGCCCAGAAATGGCTGATACAGGTGCAGATGCGGCGCATCTGCCTCAGATGCGGCGCATCTGAGGTAGACTGCCCATTTTCGTTAATTTTCGTTCAATTCTAAGCATGCTACGCACCCCCGATCAACATGAAACTTGGACAACATGCCCATATATGATTTCTAAGCTTAGGAAAATAGTTCGGGACCCGACCCGACCCCGTTGACTTTTTCGTTGACTTTGACCAAGTTTGACTTTTAGTCAAACTTAACAAAACACTTATGCAATCGTTCTAACATGCTTTCATACTTGATTCTTGCATGAAACTTGATAACGTGACTCACATGCTACATATTCGAGTCGTAACGAGCCATAGGACTAATTGAACACATTTCGCCCGACCTTGTGTCGTAACTGGTTAATTTACACAACTTACTTGTTTAGGTCGAGGCTAAGCAACTATCATGCACACGTTTACTTTGTGAAGTACTTTTATACTCGTGCACTCGAGGTGAGATCATAGTCCCATCTTTCAACAACTTTTATACTTTTAAATTATGGGATGAGAAACATATACAGTTTTATACTACATACTTTTATACTTTGAACACAAGTACAAGGAAACAAACATTCCACAGCGAGTTAGAACAAAAATCCTCAATTCGATTATCATTAGTTACACTTGCAGGGTGTAAGCGAGAACTTATATTGTGTGGCCATACGGGTTTGACAAACCCTCATTACGGACGGTTCGCTACCGTCTACGGATGAAATATATTTTCGAGAAACAGTGTATGTTCTAACACTATTGTGATGGGGTTCTATGGAAGGAAACGTTAAGTCTTGATAATTGGGTGCTCGCGAACAAACTTTTGGAATGCAAACGATTTAGATAATCAACGTTATGGAAATACAAAATCTTGTGGTTCAAAAACAACGTTTACAAACACCTATGATTTCACCCACGTTTTTCGTTGACAGTTTTCTATATGTTTCTCAGGTTCATACATGGCTATTTGATACATACTTCCGCGTACACTCATACTTGCTTGGGGTCAAGCATACATGCATACACTTTGATTACTTACTTAGAGTCAAGCATACTTACATACGCTAGTGATACCACCTTTGGATTCAAACATTTGTTTACATACTTACGCTATTTATAGCAACCGTGACTTTCAACTTATATTATGTCGCAAGTTTATTTCATTTATACATTATACTTTTGTAAACTTAAACTTGTTGTCGATCCGTTTGGTAAACTAAACTTTGTAAGTCTTGTACTTTTCAAATGAATGCGACATAATTTTGGTCAAACGAGTCTCATATAGGGACTACGACCACGTAACGGGACCTAAGTTAGCGGCGCCGTCAATGATGATTTTGTCGGGTCGCTACAGATGGTATCAGAGCGTTGGTTGTAGGGATCTAGGATGTGCATTAGTGTGTCTACCAGAGTCGTTAGGACGCATTAGTGAATCTAGACTACAATCAGATAGTTAGTCATTGCATTCTTCATGCATTTGCTATAGATAGCACTTATTTGACTACTTGTGCATTATACTTGAATCATTCTTAGGCAAACTTCTTAATGGTACCAAGCTTTCATCATACGAACTCGTATTCTGCAACTTTCTAGTAACACACGTAAATTCATGATTCACACGCGTAAGGATGACGACGACTTCATTAGTCACACTTGTTCGAGAACTCTGTCTCCCAGATTGTTATTCGCCACCGTTTCAACTTACTATCGGTGTCACACCAGTGTTCCTCACTATCTATCATTTCTTGTTACTACCACCACTACTCTAGGTGAGTATCGTCATCACTATTTATCACTATGATTGCGTACTACTCGTTATCATGATTCGTTACTCTTTTCATACCTAAATACATTATTATTTGACTTGAACCGCATGGACATGAACAATCATTTATACACTTCCCTCGGGGAACGCTTCTATAGAGTTGCACTAATTCTTACGATTAATACGAGTCACGTTTGAGACGTCGTTACACTTTGTTCATTTTAAATCTTCACGATTACAAGAACTTGATTTTATGGAGTGATGTGAGAATGGAGGTATGAGTTAGCATAATATAACGACACTCGATCAACGTGGTTATATTATGGTAAGTCATACCAAAGTTCTAATGACACGTGATGGTGATTGGACTCGATCAACCTAATCACCACCATCTGCCATGTACATGACTTCATTTTTATTTTTCTTGTTTGGATATCCGAAAACTCCGAGAATACTGATAACAACCATACCCGGGACACATCGTCGATTATTGTCGAACCATATTTATGCTTCCGAATGAATGACAAATTCTTCCGACTTCAAACATACGTTACACGTGTATACTATCTTGTCTTCGAGCAGTTTTATCGACGAACTACAAAATGTTTGGTATGCTCATATCGAGGCGGAAACTTCTCTCGCCTTATACTCGTACTTCCGTTTAAGGAAATCTTTATTCTAAATTCTCAATGGAGAGAGAGACTCTTCACGTTATACTAGTATTCGCCACGAGGGTGAATAGTCCTAAGGAACGTTTTTCAGAACCCGATAAGAAACATGCTCTAACGAACATTTTCGAAAACCGATAAATCTTCCGCGGCGCGAAATTCTTGAGAAACAGAAACTTGTTCCAACAAATATTTTCAAGTCCTAACAAACTTTTTCAAACATACCTTAATGAAATGTACCTCGTTTCGGATCGAGATCCTCATTTCACTTCTAAATTTCGGGGTGCCTTGCAAAAAGTCTCGGGACCACATTTAGACATAAGTACCGCGTGTCATCCATGAACCGACGAACAACGCAAATGTACGATTCGAACCTCGGGAACCATAATACGAATTTGTGTTATCAACCTCAAATTTACTTTAGAAAAGTCTTTGCCATTAACTAAATTCTCTTACGACGAGGGTTATCATTCAAGTCTTAACGTCACACCTTTTGAAATCTTATGTGACCGGAAACGTCATTCTCCTTTTGTAGAACCAAGTAAATGATAATCGAATCACCGGACCCGCACTCATTCATGAAATAACCGTTAAAATCGTTCAAATCCAAGAAAGGCTCGAGACGGCTCGTAATCGCCACTATGCCGATGTTAGACGTAAACCTCCCAAATTCGATTTGGGTAACTGCGTAACGTTAAAAGTCGCACCTTGAAAAGGTGCAATCCGTTTCGGAAAACGTAGAAAGCTAAATCCGCGATATTTTGATCCTTTAAAAATCTTGGGGCGTTTTGGACCCGTTGCTAGCCGTTTAGACTTTTCCGACTCATTTGAGCTCCGTTCATCCTACTTTCCATGTGTCGAACTTGAAAGTGTCTTACCAAACAAGAACTTGTTATTCCTTTTGATGAGCTTACTATCGATGACAAACTCCACTTCATGAGAAAAACCAATTGAAATTTTGAATCGTGAAATCAAACTTTAAAACAACGTAAACTCCCGACCGTCAAAGTTCGTTGGAATGTCCAAGGAAGTACCTTCACTCATTCGTGGAATCGGAAACGCAAGGTTTCAGAGAAGAAACAACAACTACTACTTCCAACTAAATTTCGGGACGAAATTTCTTTTAAGGTGTAGGTAATGTAACATCCCGCGTTTTTCCGTTAAATTTATTTTAACACCGTCTTTTTTTTTTGATAATATCTTCCATTATCTAAATTAAAACTTTCGTTAACTAATGTTCTTAATATTTCCGTTATTGGATTATAACACATTCCGTTTACTCTCGCGTGTTTAAAATATCCGTTCGATTAAATCCCGCACCCGCTTTTAAACTCGAGGGACTATTGGCGTCAAGTGGGCAATCTAGTTGACTAGGTCAACTAGTCAACCCACCACTACCACCACTCATTCACTTCCTCTTCCATTTATCTCTTTTCTCTCTAGTTACCAAGAAACCATTTTAAACATCTTCAAAGATTCATCATCTAAATCAATTCAAGCAAGCAAACATCAAAACAAATTACATATTCGTGATCCTCTCTTCATCCTCTTCGAATTGGTACCAATTTCACTACTTGGGGTAAGGTTTCTAAAAACTCTAGATTTCTCTAAATTCATTTTATATACTTGAAATGGTGTTAGTTAGTGTCTATGGCTCAAATCTAACATGAATATATGTTTGGTTTGCTCAATTTGTTGTTTTTGGAGTAACTAGCATGAACTTGAAATGGGTGTGCTTAATCTTTGATTTTGGATGAGTTAATGTTGTTTAAATATTAAAGTTCATGTATTAAAAGTGTTACTAGCATCATTAGCTTCAAATTGATGTGTAGGTTGATTTAGAAAAGCTTCCTTTACAAAATTGTTGAATTCATGATTTTGGTTAGGGTTTAATGAACTTTAAAACGGGATTTTGATGCATTGAATGCTTGTTAATGTTGTTAGTAAGTATTTAATTGTATTGTATGTTTCATTACCTTCAAAACAATGTATCGTATGTGTAAATTGGATTCCCGAGTTAAGAAATGCGTTTTATGAACTTGAAACTTCGATTTTGAACGTTTAATGATCATTTGATGAGGTTTTCATTGTTTTTAATGATGAATTTGATTCATGAAATGTATTTAGTTGTGTTCCTCTTTAAATTACCTTTCCAACGATGTAAGATACGTGTTTTGAATGTTAACGAGTCAAAAGTTATGATCGTTTGAAGTTGAAATCGCCTAAGTGCTAAACTGCCCAGAAATGGCTGATACAGGTGCAGATGCGGCGCATCTGCCTCAGATGCGGCGCATCTGAGGCAGACTGCCCATTTTCGTCAATTTTCGTTCAATTCTAAGCATGCTACGCACCTCCGATCAACATGAAACTTGGACAACATGCCCATATATGATTTCTAAGCTTAGGAAAATAGTTCGGGACCCGACCCGACCCGAACCCGTTGACTTTTTCGTTGACTTTGACCAAGTTTGACTTTTAGTCAAACTTAACAAAACACTTATACAATCGTTCTAACATGCTTTCATACTTGATTCTTGCATGAAACTTGATAACGTGACTCACATGCTACATATTCGAGTCGTAACGAGCCATAGGACTAATTGAACACATTTCGCCCGACCTTGTGTCGTAACCGGTTAATTTATACAACTTACTTGTTTAGGTCGAGGCTAAGCAACTATCATGCACACGTTTACTTTGTGAAGTACTTTTATACTCGTGCACTCGAGGTGAGATCATAGTCCCATCTTTCAACAACTTTTATACTTTTAATTTATGGGATGAGAAACATATACAGTTTTATACTACATACTTTTATACTTTGAACACAAGTACAAGGAAACAAACATTCCACAGCGAGTTAGAACAAAAATCCTCAATTCGATTATCATTAGTTACACTTGTAGGGTGTAAGCGAGAACTTATATTGTGTGGCCATACGGGTTTGACAAACCCTCATTGCGGACGGTTCGCTACCGTCTACGGATGAAATATATTTTCGAGAAACAGTGTATGTTCTAACACTATTGTGATGGGGTTCTATGGAAGGAAACGTTAAGTCTTGATAATTGGGTGCTCGCGAACAAACTTTTGGAATGCAAACGATTTAGATAATCAACGTTATGGAAATACAAAATCTTGTGGTTCAAAAACAACGTTTACAAACGCCTATGATTTCACCAACGTTTTTCGTTGACAGTTTTCTATATGTTTCTCAGGTTCATACATGGCTATTTGATACATACTTCCGCGTACACTCATACTTGCTTGGGGTCAAGCATACATGCATACACTTTGATTACTTGCTTAGAGTCAAGCATACTTACATACGCTAGTGATAGCACCTTTGGATTCGAACATTTATTTACATACTTACGCTATTTATAGCAACCGTGACTTTCAACTTATATTATGTCGCAAGTTTATTTCATTTATACATTATACTTTTGTAAACTTAAACTTGTTGTCGATCCGTTTGGTAAACTAAACTTTGTAAGTCTTGTACTTTTCAAATGAATGCGACATAATTTTGGTCAAACGAGTCTCATATAGGGACTACGACCACGTAACGGGACCTAAGTTAGCGGCGCCGTTAATGATGATTTTGTCGGGTCGCTACAGCATGTATGTTAAAACATGGGTACTTATTATATAGACGTTAAAGTTTAGTTACCAGGGTGCTCAATCTTATAGAATATTTTGATAAACGTTTCTGGATGAAACAACTGAAATCTTGTGATCCACCTTTATATACAGATTATACGAAACATTAAAACTATGAACTTACCAACCTTTGTGTTGACCCTTGTTAGCATGTTTATTCTCAGGTTCCCTAGAAGTCTTCCACTGTTTTCTTATATGTTAGACAAGCTATGTGCATAGAGTCTTACATGGCATATTTTTCAAGGAAACGTTGCATTCACCAAATCATCACCATGTATCTTATTTTGACTGCATTGTCAACGGAAGTACTAATGTAAACTATTATATTACGGTGATTGTCTATATGTAGAAATCATCAGATGTCGAAAACCTTTGATTTAAATATTCATTTATGGTGTGCCTTTTCAAAATAATGCAATATTTACAAAACGTATCATATAGAGGTCAAATACCTTGCAATGAAATCGATGAATGACGTGTTCGTCCATATGGATTTGGAGCGATCGTCACAGTTGATATCAGAGAGTTGGTCCTAACGAATCAGGTCTTGCATGAGTGTGTTTAATTGATAGTTGTTAAGATGCATTAGTAAGTCTGGACTTCGACCGTGTCTGCATGTTAAAAGTATTGCTTATAATTTCTTGTTGGAAATTACATGCTTATCATTCTTAAGTCTAGACACATTTTCCTGCATTTATTGCATAAATAGTGTATAGACAAAAATTCATATCTTAGCGTATCTGTTACTGTAAACTTTTTCTGACATCTTTCGAAAATTTCTCCGTGATTTATGGAATTTGGTATTATATATACATATGTAAATTATGTATTGAAGAATACCAAACTAAATTTTATAATCTAATTCATATCAAAAATCATCTCCCTAATTATACAAGATGGATCCCGTATCTAGTTCAAATTCCTTAAACTCCGACAGCTATTCCGATATGGATATTCACCTGAACTCTGAAGACAGTGTAACTAGAATGGATCACCCAATCAGCCATCACCTATTCTGGATGAATTGGGGATGGGTTCGTAGCTTACTTAATCATTAGAG
This sequence comes from Rutidosis leptorrhynchoides, assembly GCF_046630445.1. Lineage (NCBI taxonomy): Eukaryota > Viridiplantae > Streptophyta > Magnoliopsida > Asterales > Asteraceae > Rutidosis > Rutidosis leptorrhynchoides. Next base: position 62,821,280 of record NC_092333.1, on the reverse strand, counting down.
ACAAGAAGAAGGCGATCCCTTCCATCTACCACATTGCCCTCTTGGCGAAGAACCTGAAGCACTTACCGGCAAACTTGTTCGTAATACCATTTTCTCTCTCATCTCCAGAATATCTCGTCATGATTATATACTCTCTCAAATTCTGGATCTTATTCATCCGCTCGTCCGAACCGCCAATCATCCCGGTGTAGTAGAAGAAGTCAACGAGCTTCGCGCTCGGGTAGTGGCTTTGGAGAATATGGTGCAAAGGTTACAAGCACCAGCAGAATCATCGGCATCAACAGTACCACCGACAACAACACCAACAGTACCATTACCACCACCAACAACATCCGCACCGCAAGCCTCAACATCACAATATGTACCTTGAACATCAACGTCATACGCACCGTAGTTACCAAGAAATACCAGCAACAATAACCGATGAAGTATTAACTCATTTCCCCTGAAGAAATTTTATGTATATTTAATATATATGAATTTTGAAATCAAAATAAATCTTTTCGTACTAAGCTATTACGTGTGAATCTTAACTGGTAGGTACTACTCGGTTAGTTCATATTACTAATATGCAATGATGTACATCCTTCCTTAACAACTTAACCATTGTTAACTACAATCTCTGTTTCAACTTAATGAATTCAATTTCATAATAAACCAAGTGTATTATTCAATTACATAATTGATTTTACATTTTCATTTTCGATGTACTCGAAACTTTCCAGAAAACATCATCTGTGCCTTGTAAGGTTCACAAAAATTCCACGAGCATCAACATCCTTCACCGATGAATAAGAATAAATAATGAAGTATCGATTACATTAGCGAAATACTCCGCAAAGATTATGTAATCTTTAATGTTTTAGAGATTAATCATTTCTATGTCAAGCCGAAAATCAAATGAGCTTAATATGATATTAACTCATTAAATCTGTGTTACATCTGAAGAAAATATACATACATATATTTTCATAAAGACGATAATAAAAATTCTATTGTATAAAGTATTAATTGTGAAATCTTTAACGGGTAGGTAATACCCGGGAAATATTAAAGTTCACAATTAATATGTTACACTGTACATTCTTCAATTTTGATTCAAAAATCATTAACTATACTCACTACCTTAACTACAATACACAATCATTCTCATACAAATTCGATTACATATTCTGATATTGACGGATCAGAATCCAAGTCATAACTCCGAACCGGTGACATCACTCTTAGATCTCTACATCTTTCAAAGCTATACTTTGACTTCAAAACTGTGCAAGATCCTTTAGCGTTGTTTTTACCGAAAATAATCTTGCAATCCCTTTTCAAAGTATCCAGTATTATCAACCATTCAACCAGTCAATGATAACCTTTCAGACTAGAAACTTTGGTATATACGTTCTTGTTACAGGGGAACCTTTTATGTTCCACCACATTAGCAGTAAATTTACCAACAACTTCATTGATCCTTGACCTTCCGAAAAATCCTTATACTCATTGAAACCCTATCATGTACTCATCCACATCTTGTAACGGTAATTGTCATACCAACTACCGGGAATTAGCAATCAGTATTTTGAATCTCGCAGCATTTTCTACGACAACAGTTATATATAGATAACATCTATCTTCTAGACTTGCATACTTCGAATGTGAAGTTTCTGAAAAACACCCCAAACTGCGAAACTAGTTCTCCGAACTTTGAAAAAAAAAATGTTGATGATGCAGCAAAAACTGTAAACGACTTTAACAGTCGAAAGTTTAATGATAAAATGTAGTGTGTTGGAAAAGCACAGAAAAAGAGAAGGTTTGGAACTGAAAAACGGATTGAGCAGACCATAAAGGAGATCAAGGACAAATACAAGGACCAAACTCTGTATTTAAAGAATTCTGATGATTCTGTTTCTGATGAAGTCTTTAGCAAATACCTTGCTCCTTACTCTAAAACCTTTGCGGACAATATTCTTCATCATCATCTTATCTTAAATATTCTAAGATATCATCGTATCTCTCATTATAAATATCCTCCATATTTCTGAAGATATCTTCATAACTATTCTTATCTGAAATCATTCATCTCTTCGCGCTATCTGTGTTACATCATAAAAGAAACTATTTTAGTTTCAAAAATCTGAAAAATTCGAAAAATGGATGTTTGAAGTAATGTTGGGAATTGAAGCATGAGTTAGTATAATATAATGACACTTGATCAACGTGATTATATTACAGCAAGTCATGCTGAGTTTCTAATGGAACGTGATAAAGGTTCACAGATCCTACCCTCATCATGAACCATGTTACATAACTATTTCATTTTATATAATCTCTAAATATATCAAGAAAATATATTTCTTGATGATTCGGTCTTTTTCGGATATTCTGGTAATTTGACAAATCAAGATCGTGCTATTACCATTTCTTTCTTAGAACATTAGTTATGTTCATCTGAAACTCCATACCTACGAATTCTGGACCATTATTCGCTTGACTTAAGGTCGGGAAGAGAAAACGAAAGCATGAAATTCTGAAATATAATGGAAAATATAAAGCCCGATAACAACCCCGAAATTTACAAACCATGTATATCAATACGTATAGCAATATAAAGACACGGGAGAATGAAAAACACTATAACCCCAAGGTAATAGTAGAAGAAAATAACCTCATCTGGTGGCAGATGAAAAAGAAGAATGAAGGATACGATAGCCAAGAAAATATCAAGAATCAGAACTGGATTAAGCATTTTCACAATCTATTAGGAAGTATGAAATAAGGAAGAAGCTTATAGGAGTGGTGAAAATAAATGAAACGGAAGAGGTCAATTTATAGTGAAATATCAGACATAGCAAGCGAGGCAGATTACGCATTTAATTAAAGAAGATCTTAATCTCCTTAATTCCCGAAGAATCAAATCTTATTTAAAATATGAAGATTTTCTATTCCTTAAATTCCGAAAATCAATCGTTACTACGTCAAAAATTAAGACGAATCTCTATTCCTTCATTTCATTCTTTTACGATAACTTCTCTCATACGCTTCAAGTAATCGGATTGTTTTATCCATATTATTCAACGGTGATAAAATTCTATTTATCAACGCATATTCGTCATGAAAACATTTTTATTGTTAGCCATAACGACCTCACTCAAATTTCGTGACGAAATTTCTTTAACGGGTAGGTACTGTGATGACCCGGAAATTTCTGACCAAATTTAAACTTAATGATTAACGTTTCCAACACGATAAGCAAAGTCTGTAATGTTGTGTCACGAAAGTTTTGGAACTATATTCATGTAATCAATTATTCTTTGACTGTTCTCGAAGATTCACGAATAATATATATATAACTTAATGTGCATATATATATATATATATATATATATATATATATATATATATATATATATATATATATATATATATATATATATATATATATATATATATATATATATATATATATATATATATATATATATATATATATATATATATATATATATATATATATATATATATATATATATATATATATATATATGATTTCAAGTTATTTAGTAAACGATAGTAATATTTGATTATTGATTCGATTGATATTTAGATAAGTTAACTAAAACGTTTAAGATGAACCAGTAAAATACTAATTTGCTACAGTATTTTCGAATTGCTACAGTACCCGAAAAGCTACAGTGTTTTCGAAAATCACTATTTGCTACAGTAAAAAACTTTGCTGCAGTGACTTTGCTACAGTAAAACACTATTTTAAAATGAAAATGTATATAT